>NC_086163.1:9623400-10223400 GCF_035149785.1 Candoia aspera | reverse complement strand
CTAGAAATGAGAAAAAAATAACGTCATCAAGGAAAGCACAGTCCCACTTCCACTGCCCAAGGAAATACTTGACCTGAATATCTAAACCTAAAATATTTGGCACTATGCAATGGATCATTATGAGGACTATATTATAAATGCTGTGTTACACAGACACAGACACAAACACACACAACTGTAATTATTTTTAAAATAATTTTTATTAAAAAAAAATAAAATCAACATTCAGTTCAAACTTAACTTAAAATGGGGGAATAAAGCTTCACGGGGAAATCACAGTGCTAAAAATGAATATTTTCAAAATCAGAATGTCTCTGCGTGTGTGTGCTCGTGCACACATTTTTCCCCTCAGGAAAACATTTGACCTGAATATCTAAATCTAAAATATTTGGTGCTATGCAGCCAGTCGTTACAGAAACTGTGATATAGGAACCAATGTCAGCTTAGCTATTGTCAAGTGCCTAACAACAGAGCACGTCCAGGAAAGCAAAATTCACATGGAACTTCATTAATCTGGTTTAATGTCAAGAAATAAAAGGTTAAGATACACAGTCTTGGAAACTGAATAAGCAAAATTCCTACCCCCTTTATGAATTCATGAAGGTGTGGTCTCTGAGCATGACTTCCAGCTCTTTTCCCCAGAATGTAGAACTGAAGAGCTAACTGCTGTTTTTCCAGAAATCTGGCCCCACAAGAGGGGGAACAGAAGTCATAAAAATCCCATACATGGGAGCATGACATAATCTGATGTTCTTATCTCTGTGTTCTAAGAGCTTAAGTGAATGTCAACTATATATTCCATGCTGATTGTTCCTAGATGTCCCTTCCTACCATCACCAAGCACCAGAATCTGGATAGCTCCCAATGCTAATACACTGTGCATAACCATCTAGAATACAAAAGCCCATGCATTAAGTTTCCCATAGAGTGGTTGAATCCATAAAATAACATCTGGCTACCTCCATCTGATGAGTCCTAAATAGGACAGAACTGGTCACATAGCTTGTTTCCTGGTGGTCTGTATAATGGCACTGTAAGTAGCATTGTAACACCCACCTGTTTTTCTTTAGCAAAGTTTTGGCATACTACCTTTTCTTTCTCAGCCTCAGTTTTTTTCTGTTTTTTGTTTTCCTTCTTTTCCACTACTACCTCTCCTCTCCTCTCCTCTTTCTTCTCCCCTCCCCTCCCCTCCCCTCCTTTCTTATTATTAAATATTAAACATAAGAAACACTCTCTTCCAACAACCTAAGAGATGGCTTTATACATGGACTTCACCAGATGGGCAACACCAAAATCAGATTGACTACATCCTTTGCAGCCAAAGATGGCAGACATCTATACAGTCAGCAAATACAAGACCTGGAGCTGACTGTAGTTCAGATCATGAACTTTGTCTTGCACAATTTAGGATCAGACTAAAGAGATGAGGGAAGACCCACAGATCAGTTAGATACAAGCTCACTAATATTCCTAATGAATATGCAGTGGAGGTGAAGAATCGATTTAAGGGACTGGACTTAGTAGATAGGGTCCCAGAAGAACTCTGGACAGAAGTTTGCAACATTGTCCAGGAGGCAGCAACAAAATACATCCCAAAGAAAAATAAAACCAAGAAGTCAAAATGGCTGTCTGCTGAGACACTAGAAGTAGCCCAAGAAAGAAGGAAAGCCAAAGGCAACAGTGATAGGGGGAGATATAAACAATTAAATGCAAAATTCCAGAGGTTAGCCAGAAGAGACAAGGAATCATTTTTAAACAAGCAATGTGTGGAAGTGGAAGAAGACAGTAGAATAGGACAAGAGACCTCTTCCAGAAAATTAGAAACATTGGAGGTAAATTCCAGGCCAAAATGGGTATGATCAGAAACAAAGATGGCAAGGACCTAACAGAAGAAGAAGAGATCAAGAAAAGGTGGCAAGAATATACGGAAGCCCTGTATAGGAAGGATAACAATATTGGGGATAGCTGTGATGGTGTGGTCAGTGAGCTAGAGGCAGACATCCTGAAGAGTGAGGTTGAATGGGCCTTAAGAAGCACTGCTAATAACAAGGCAGCAGGAGACGATGGCATCCCAGCTGAACTGTTCAAAATCTTGCAAGATGATGCTGTCAAGGTAATGCATGCTATATGCCAGCAAATTTGGCAAACACAAGAATGGCCATCAGATTGGAAAAAAATCAACTTATATCCCCATACCAAAAAAGGGAAACAATAAAGAATGTTCAAACTATCAAACAGTGGCACTTATTTCTCATGCCAGTAAGGTAATGCTCAAGATCCTGCAAGGTAGACTTCAGCAATTCATGGAGCGAGAATTGCCAGATGTACAGGCTGGGTTTAGAAAAGGCAGAGGAACTAGGGACCAAATTGCCAATATCCACTGGATAATGGAAAAAGCCAGGGAGTTTCAGAAAAAAAGAAATTGTGGCAAGTTCTTTGTGGTATGGGGATACCAAGTCATCTTGTCTGCCTCCTGAGGAATCTGTATAATGACCAAGTGGCAATGGTAAGAACAGACCACAGAACAACAGACTGGTTTAAGATTGGGAAAGGAGTGTGGCAGGGTTGTATACTCTCACCCTACCTATTCAACTTGTATACAGAACACATCATGTGACATGCTGGGCTGGATGAATCCAAGGCTGGAGTTAAAATCTCTGGAAGAAACATTAACAATCTCAGATATGCAGATGATACCACTTTGATGGCTGAAAGCAAGGAGGAACTGAGGAGTCTCATTACAAAGGTGAAAGAAGAAAGTGCAAAAGCTAGATTGCAGTTAAACCTCAAAAAAACCAAGATTATGGCAACCAGCCTGATTGATAACTGGCAAATAGAGGGAGAAAATGTAGAGGCAGTGACAGACTTTGTATTTCTAGGTGCAAAGATTACTCCAGATGCTGACTGCAGCCAGGAAATCAGAAGACATTTAATTCTTGGGAGGAGAGCAATGACAAATCTCAATAAAATAGTTAAGAGCAGAGACATCACACTGACAACAAAGGTCCGCATAGTTAAAGCAATGGTATTCCCCATAGTAACATATGGCTGCGAGAGCTGGACCATAAGGAAGGCTGAGCGAAGGAAGATAGATGCTTTGGAACTGTGGTGCTGGAGGAAAATTCTGAGAGTGCCTTGGACTGCCAGAAGATCAAACCAGTCCATCCTCCAGGAAATCAAGCCAGACTGCTCACTTGAGGAAATGATATTAAAGGCAAAACTGAAATACTTTGGCCACATAATGAAAAGACAGGACACCCTGGAGAAGATGCTGATGCTAGGGAGAGTGGAAGGCAAAAGGAAGAGGGGCCGACCAAGGGCAAGGTGGATGCATGATATTCTAGAGGTGACGGACTCGTCCCTGGGGGAGCTGGGGTTGGTGAAGACCAACAGGAAGCCCTGGCGTGGGCTGGTCCATGAAGTCATGAAGAGTCGGAAGTGATTGAATGAATAAATAAAAACAAACATAATGCAGAAGTTATTTTGCTGCTTTATTTAGTGTATAAATTATCATCTAAACATTTTATAGTTTTAAATAACACAAATGTTAGACTATATATTTTTGACCAAGTGAATGTGCATTTAGACTCTATATACTTTTGACTCACACTCAGGAAGAAATAATCAAGTGTTCAATGCAAGTGCACCAATTTCAGAAGCATTCCATTAAAGGACTATTATATTTATATAGAAATGTTGAGTACTGATGATTTTTGGAATGGGTAACCTTCAGTATTGTGAATACAAGCTATGTAAATTCATGTTATCTTGTAATGTAAGCACATATTACTCATTTTAATTTAGATTTTTATTTTCTTCCAGAAACAGTGATAAAATTGTGGCTATATCCCAGATTAGAACAAAGAACACTTGTTAGGTCTTAATTAGGCACTCTTCTTTTAATAAAATTAAATCTAAGACATTTTTCAAAGAATGTAACTATGTGTTCATGAAAAAAGGATGGTAACTACTCAAGCACCATGCATCACTGTTTAGTCATATAACTTTCCACATTCTCATCTATTAGTGTGGTGTATTTTCAAACTAGGATGAAAGGCTAATTTCTTTTTATGTATTCATCGTGCTGGCATGCAGATGCTTTAAATTATAATGCCCCAGGGCATTTCTCACTCTATTTTTTTTTTCTGATTATATATCTTGCAAATTTATTTCATTATATCTGCAACATTGCAGTGGATGCTAAAGGTAAAGGTCTCCTTCAAATCCAGCTCAATGTCCAGTGATTGTATGTATGCATCCATGTAGTTTTATTGGCAACAATATGGAAGTGGTATGTAATTGCCTTTTTCTGGGTTATATCTTCAACAGGCCAGTATGGTGTACTATCTTGGTATTTCCTAGTGGTTTCCCATCAAAATGATAACCTGAAATGATCTTTATAGTTGAAGGGTAGAATAAGAGAATCTTGAAAGCCTGTCCTTATTTTGGGTTTCTTTCTTGTGCTTTCCTCTTTCTCAGGACTGGGTAACCTTTTCTAAATCTCCCCCATCCCCCTTAAAAGTTCACTCATTCCTTCCTCATTCCAGAGATCATGACTACATTCTTTCACAGATCCTGAGATCTTGCACCAATGAGCAATCCCAGGTTGAGTGCCTTGTAAGAGTCAAGAGTCCTGAAATTCCCTATAGGTGGAAAGATTAATTATAGCACCAAGTCAATAAACATAAAATGGGATGTCGATAACTTGCAGAACAAGTGGGCCCAATAGCTGTAATCATGCAAATGTTCTTCTTGCTACAGCTGTTCCCAAAAAAATCCAGTGACAGTTGAAGATCAAGGAGTACTCATTGTGAACCTGCTTTTTCAGTGGCAATTCAGCCCCATTGTAACTGGTTGAACCTCAGCACCTGTGTCCAACTCCCAATTGATCAATAGCATCTCCTCCATCATAGCCAGTAAAATCATTCTCCCCCAACTTTCCTGCTATCCAATTTGGTAAGTAATTTTAAAAGGCCAGGGCCATTTGCACAATACTTTAGAAGAAAGCTTCAGACAACTCTATACATTCAAAACCCTACAAAACTGAGAACTGGAAAAAATATTGGGAAAACATAAGGTTCCTATTGCATCAGTTCCCCTTGAGAAACAAAATTCAATAATTTAGAGCTCCGAACTTGAGAGAGAAATTTCAAAAACTTCCTAATGGTTAAAAAATAAGGAGAGGGAGATAGAAGACCATGGATGGAAATATATCAAACTAAGACAAAACTGAAACATGTGCCTGTAGAATTCTAGCTGTTGATTCTTGCAAGCCAGACTAATATTACTGCTAAACTACTGCTGCGTTACTTATACGATATTTCCTTTTTCTATGGTGTGCAGTTGAATCTCCCCACGGCTTAATTGGGACTTGAAGATCCACACAACTGTATCTTAAGAATCTTATACAAAAAAGCTGGTTAAGTCATCAATCTTCTTTTTTAAAAATAAAAACAACATTTCAGTATGATGCATTACATGGAGATTAGTGATGTAACTAGTGCTATCAACACAGGTTATTATTCCCATTTTGAAAAAAAAAAAAATGCTATTACCAGGGTGAGGACAACAGCTTTTTAATCATTCACCTTCAATGTGATGGGACATAAATCACTCTTAAATTTATTTTCAAAGGAGAAGAAACTTTCATGGGGAGGGGTGTGATGTTTTTGGCATACACTTTTCTTACACAGATACCTGGGGTGGGTGTGAATTTCCTATTCATTGAATACCATCTCCCCAGAGCTCTCCTGGGGTTTTGGTTTCCAACTCTTCAATTCAGTCTGATTGTTGTTTATTCGTTTAGTCGCTACCGACTCTTCATGACTTCATGGACCAGCCCACGCCAGAGCTTCCTGTCAGTCGTCAACACCCCCAGCTCTCCCAGGGACAAGTCCATCACCTCTAGAATATCATCCATACATCTTGCCCTTGGTCGGCCCCTCTTCCTTTTGCCTTCCACTCTCCCTAGCATCAGCATCTTCTCCAGGGTGTCCTGTCTTCTCATTATGTGGCCAAAGTATTTCATTTTTGCTTTAATACCATTCCCTCAAGTGAGCAGTCTGGCTTTATTTCCTGGAGGATGGACTGGTTTGATCTCCTTGCAGTCCAAGGCACTCTCAGAATTTTCCTCCAACACCACAGTTCAAAAGCATCGATCTTCCTTCGCTCAGCCTTCCTTATGGTCCAGCTCTCGCAGCCATATGTTACTATCAGTCTGATAGGAGGACATAAAAATGGAATTTCTCTCATGGCCCTTTTCCAAATAAGCAGTTGGAGGCCACAAGGCATGATAGACATGTAACAGAATACACCAAAACAATAATACTAACACACTCTGTCAACTCAGAAGAACTGGATAAACTCAGTTTTGACATAGAATTCAAAGATTCTTAGATTTTAGTTCAAAATAACACTAGTTTATTATATCCTAAACCAATATTTGGATGCCCTTCAGATGTCGGGCATTCATCAACAAAGAGTTCTTGGGTTTGGACCATTCAACTGGAGGGTGCCAAAATAGGAGAAGACTGTTCCTATTTGTGGCATGTGAAATTGGAAAATAAAAATTTGTGAATGACGACTTTCCAACATCCGCATTCTATGCAGCATAACTTCTACTTTAGAACATAAAAGTCACTTAAATTGGGTTTTCAAAAGTACTAAGGTACTTAAGTTCCCAAATGTTAGAGTACTTAGTCAAAATATTGCTTTTTTTGTAAACTAAGGAGTAGTGAAACAATTTTAAGTTTTATGCACTCTCTCCTAGGAACAACAAGAAAGAGGAAGAGGAAGAAGTTACTTAGACAACAATATCCATGAAACACTCCAGAAATGGTTAATTGGGAAAGATCTCAACTGGAAATTTATGTAGGATATACTAAAATGGAATTGAGCCACACTTCCAGATGTTTCCAGTGGAAAAGTATATACAAGCCAGAGAGTAGCATCTGTCTCTCACCAGGCAGAGCTCAAAATATGGCCACATCTGTTCACTTAATTAAGGACAGAATAAATGTCTGTGGTTAAAGGATATATTAGCCAGCAATACACATATGCAGACAAGAGATAACTGCTTGTTATCCCACAGATACAAAGGCAGGTGATGTGATCAGATATAGTTATGATTAAGACACAAACCTCTTATTCTTAGAAATACGTTTCTAAACTATTTATCATGTTTTCTCCTGGGGAAGTTCCACACCAGCTATAAAAACCTGAATGTTTTGCTGGCAGCAATGAGTAATTACAAAGTTGCTGGGGTTTTGGCCTTCAAGGATGCTAAATACTAGTTATGGTACACTTCGGTCATAAGACAAACTGAGTTCAAGAAAATCTCAGAAGCAACAATACCAAATAAGGAGCAAAAAAAGAGAGCATATATTGCAAATTCATATCATGTTTGCAACTGAAAAAATGACTGTTGGGAATCCTGTTTTATTCTCTATCAGTTTGTAATGCTCAGTATGGAATTTTGTAATTTGCTGGTTTAACCTGTCTTCACTAAACAATCATGAAAACAGATAGTTGATGTTCTACCAGTACCAGGCTTCGACTATTCATGTCAGTGCATTTCCCCTGTCAATTTGATAAAAGAAAATTTGATTTAGAAAATGTTTCAAAGGAGAAGATTTCCAAGCCCCCCCCCCCGCCATGGGTGGATTGTGAAGTCCTTGTTTTAACACAGCTATGAGATGGCCAGGAGTTGTGTACAAAGTTATTGGACAATCATCAGTTTAGTGTTCTCTGTCCTCCTTGTCCTTCCCAACTTCATGAGAAGACACCATGAAGAGATTCCTCAGTTGAGTTTTTTCAGTAGCTGTGCTTATCCTGAAGAAATTTACACAAATTGTCTACCCTAATTTTCTATCAGCGTAATTGGTAAAGACTTTTGAAAGCCATTTCTGGCCAGCTGTAGCTATGAGCACTGTTGGAATTCTACTTTAATGGTTCACCAAATTCTGACCTGAAGAGCATGTAATCTGCCATGGAACCATAGCTGATTATGCTAAAGCATCAACTTCCAAAGACTTCACTGACTGCTTTAATTTCAGAAGTTATCTATCTATCTATCTATCTATCTATCTATCTATCTATCTATCTATCTATCTATCTATCTAATTTATCCCTGCCCATCTCCTCCCATCGGAGGCCTCTGGGCAGTTTACAACAATCAATTAAAACCATCACAATAATACAAAAATAATAATACACATCCTTGCTTGGGGTGGAGAGGGGAATAGAGCTACATGGGGATGGTTGTTATAGACCACTCCTCCCACACTTGGACTGTTTTAGATCTTTCATCGCTTGGATTTTTATTCTTTATTCTTTATTTTTATTTATAGTATTTTTATTGTATTTTATTATTCTGATGGTTTTAATCATTTGTTGTAAACCGCCCAGAGGCCTCCGACGGGAGGAGATGGGCGGGGATAAATTAGATAGATAGATAGATAGATAGATAGATAGATAGATAGATAGATAGATAGATGTAAAATACAGTAAAAAATAATATAAATATAAATAAAGAATAAAGAATAAAGAATAAAAAATCCAAGTGGTGAAGCATCTAAAACAGTCCAAGTGTGGGAGGAGTGGTCTATAACAACCATCCCCATGTAGCTCTATTCCCCTCTCCACCCCAAGCAAGGCAGCAGAACCAAGTCTTCAGACTCCGCTGAAAGGCCAGGAGCGATCAGGCCAATCTCACCTCTGGGGGCAGCATGTTCCACAGGGCGGGAGCTACTGAGGAGAAGCCCCACTTCCTGGACCCCTCTAGATGAAATTCTTTTACAGACGGGGTCCATAACATGCCCCTTCTGCACGATCGGGTGGGACGGGTTGATGTAATGGGGAAGAGGTGGTCCCTCAGGTAACCTGGCCTCATGCCATGTAGGGCTTTAAAGGTGATAACCAACACCTTGAATTGGACCCGGAAGCAAACTGGTACCCAATGCAGCTCGCGCAGCAGTGGTGTTACATGTGCCCTTCTAGGGGCACCAAAAACAGCTCGTGCAGCTGCATTCTGGACCAGTTGAAGCTTCCGGATACTCTTCAAGGGTAGCCCCATGTAGAGCGCATTGCAATAGTCTATCTGAGAGATAAAAAGGGCATGAGTGACTGTTCGAAGGGCCTCCTGGTCCAGGAAGGGGCGTAACTGGTGCACAGCACGTAGTTATTAGGGAAATGCATAAAAAAAATTACCTGAACAAAGATTAGAATAAACAAGGGCAAGTATATATTCACACACAAACACTCACACGCACACACAATTCTATTCTTAAGAGAGACAGTTTGGTGTAGTGGTTAAGGTGCTGGCCTAGAAATCAGGAGATTGTGAGTTCTTGTCTTGCCTTATGCATGAAAGCCAGCTGGGTGACCTGGGACCAGCCCCTCTCTCTCAGCCCAACCCACCTGTTATTGTTGTGTGATTGTTGTTGTGGGGAAAACAGGAGGCAGAAGTATTAGGTATATTATCTGCCTTGAGTTTTTTTTTTTTATATATATATATATATATATATATATATATATATATATATATATATATGTGTGTGTGGGATACAATAATAATAATAATAATAATAATAATAATAATAATAATAATAATAATAATATACTCCCACACCAACGAAATATAGCCTTACCCATTTTACATCATTGCTTTGTCTTCACTATTCCAGTTATTAACTTGTGCACCCCCATTTCAAAATACAGCTTTTAAAAAGCTTCCCAGTTCCTATTTTAAAATATAGTGTACAGCAACTTTGATAGTTGGCTAGTTATTTATTAAAAAAATAGGTTCCATAAGGTAATAAAGAAGAACTAGTTAACCGTTTTATTGTATCAGTGTGATTGTGTTTATCAATATTGATGTGTACTGAATAAATAGGCACATCAATATGCTAAAATATTTTCTGTGGAACCCCAGCAGTAGTGATTATATCACCTTGCCTCTAAATACAGAGCTTTTTATATAGCCAGCATAACTAATATCCTTCATGGATTTCTTCTGTTCTCTAACCTAGCATAGTAGTCCTCACAATATCTTGGGGAATAGTAATCTCCACAATATATTGGGGAATTTGTGAGCTAGGAATTGGGATTTGCACCTAAGCCTGAGGGTGTAGAAAGCTTTTTCAACCTGCCACAACCAGGTTCAGAGAAGTCCAATTTGAAAACTTCAAAGCTTTTAGGTTGGTCTCCAGAGCCCCTCCAAAAATCCTTGCTGAATAAATGTGATTCAGGAGGGCAAATTATGAAGTGCATGGGAAGTAATTATATTAATCATATCTAACTTAATTTAAATGAGAAAAAAAAAATCCATCTCCATCCCCTGGCCCTATCCCCTTCCTTATCTGGCCTTGTCCACTTTTCCTTTCAGCCTGCCATTTAAATACCAAGTACTGTCTTCATTCATATCCTCCCCATATATTATATCCTGCACTTGATACACTATCATCAATGGGAGTAGCCTTCCCAAGGTAAATAGCATCCATAGGAATAGGAAGTGATTATGGTGTTGACAGATGTATAAATCTTTGCAAAGGCATTCAACCCTTTGATCACACACTAGGGTTTCAATTCAAACCAGCCTTTCCAGGTGCCATTTATATTTCAGGCAGGTATGGAAGCATGAGTCTAGTTTGGGTGTGAATTTCAGAAGATGGACACTATTGTTTCTTGAACAGAGAGAGAAAACTAGAGTCGTGGTACTTATATTAATGGTAACTAATGCATTGCATTCACACTACACATGCATCATAGACGACAGAGATAGACTTTTCCATTCCATGAACAAAAGCCACCTTCAGCTGGACTTTTCTTTAATACAATAGCTGAGGACCCTTAACACCTGAGTCCAGCAGGATAATTGAGTGATGCATAGTTTCATCCTGCAACTGAGAATAGAAGAACAGAAGAATATCCCCACTGCCTTTTAAAATCTGTCACCTGACATCAGCTCCTCCAAGGTAGACCAGACTAGGAAACCAATGCCATGTAGGTAGTGCTATTTTTATCATAAACCTATAGTAACAGAAACTTGCAAGTCTGAATGTGCTTCTCCTTCCCTCCCTTAATCTTTGTGTGAACTAGGGAGGGGCTTGTGTAAGACATTTACTCACATTACATTCTTGCCCCAGGTTCAGGCCCCTTTTATCTGACCATTGTCTTCCTCCTGTCCTTCAAGGCCATTCCCTCTTCCCTCTACACCTGAGAAAATTGTCTGAGTCAGCCTAATGGTAAGACCAGTTATAGATCACATATGACCATGTTGCATTCCTATTCTGTATTCTGGCAAAGAAGACTACTAATCCCACCCTTAATGAGGTGGTTCCTAAATCAAGCATTAGAGACTCCTGACAGGTTCTTAAAGAAATGTTGAATCCTGATAAATGCATCACATGAAAGCCCAGTTTCTGCAAAACTGCTGAATCACCTGAAGACAAAACTGGCAACCTAACCCTTTTTAATGCAACACATACTCTTTATATAACTGGTAACTATAATTCTCTTTTTGGAGTTGTCTGCTGCTTTGTCTCCCATCCCCCATCTTCAGGAAAGCTGCCAAGGATGGGAATCGACCTCTACATCCATCATTTAAAGACTTTCTGGGTCCATCAAAAAATACTTTCCCCCCATTTCATTGTCAGAGGCAACAAGTATCTTTCTCACGAAAGCTTCCCTCTATGCCAGTAATCTTCCCAAGGCATTGTGTTATTGCAGTAATGATAGCTAGGGAATAAATATATATATATATATATATCCCAGTTCCTTTTTCTCCTCACTATCTATATTTCTTTTTCTACCTTCTGGTCTTTTAACCTTCTTATGGACTGACATACTTATTGCTGGGTCATTTTCATCATCTCCCCAGAAAGGTAGTGCATTATTGCCAAAACCTCTTAGGGCTGGAGAAAAAAGGCTGTAAGAAATTACTAGAGTTTGAATAGCTGACTTGCTTAGAAAATGAAAAAGGCATCATATGTTGTTGTTGGGTTGGTATGTTTAACAGTGTGTCTGAGGGATAGGCTTTAATGCACACCAACTTAATTCACACCTCTTAAGTCAATGTGTGAATTCTTCATTATATAAACATCCTAGAATTTGACAATGGAATTCTATGGCACAGTTAAATGCTATAGAAGAGATCCAGATTCAAATCCCCACTCTTCCATGAAGCTAACTAGATGATTTTGGATTAGTTGCACTGTCATTCAGCCAAGAAGGTAAATAGGACCATGGGCAGAGAAAATGGAAGAAAGAGCAACAAGATTCACAAATAAGGGCATCTCAAAGGGAAAAGGGCAGATTCTGACAGAGAAAGGAGTGTTTTTTTCTCTGTATTTAGGTAAAGTCTTTGTGAAGGATTCAGTTCTACTACACAATATGCAGTATACTGTGTTTATATATAGTGTATATATAGTGTCTATACTGTATATATCTGTGTGTGTGTATATATATACACACACACAGTATATAACCTGGATAGATAGATAGACAGATAGATAGAGATATACTGTATGTATGTGTGTGTGTGTATGTGTGTATTGTGTGTGTGTGTATGTATGCACACACACACACACACTGTATATATATAATCCCTTCTCATCCCTATGGGTGGTATGTGTCTTCCTCAACTGGGTCCTCTAAGTATGAGGGTTCTGCGCAGGTCTTTGTCCTCTTGGCAAACCACCCACTTGGCAGACTTATGATGAAGCAACATTGTCTGAAAATAACTGACTTACATTAATCATCACATGCCCTTCTAACTCAACAGTTCTATTGCTGTAAACAGATTTACAAAGTCACCACTTAATACATTATATTTTATGATATACTAGCAAGTCTTCTTCAGTTGACTTCATAGGCCATGATTTATCACTCTTAAGTATACAACCAATTACCTATACACAGTATATGTCCTATTGATATTGATTTAGAGCAAATAACTTCAGTATAAAGCTCTAATTTGCAACACTCATACAGCTATATCTATGTCTGCGTGTGTGCGTGCATGGATGTTTGTGTGGTCTATAAAATGCTGGTCAACCAATAATTATAGTCATTGACTTATGCAGACACTAGCCTACCAACTGTGCATTCGAAAGGTCATTAACCCAAATGCTAATTCAATCAATACTTTATTAAATAAAATATTAAAAAGTAAATTAATTTCAAGTATCCCCATTGATTGCTCAATGTCAGCACATTTAAAAGGCTAAATTAAAGCTTTGCACCTTAAAAAAATCGGTGCCTCTTATGACATTCTTAAAAATGCCTTAATGACAATATTTAGATATTATCTCAACTTTTTTGCATGACAATCATAAAGAAGAATTAATACACACACCCACCCATGTAGGGCTCTATAGTGTTTAAATGCATGACACACTCTTATATCAAGTCCTATAGTGGGATTCTCCTTACTAGAATGGATTTATCCAATAACTGAAGCTCTCTAACAGAAAACCTTTCTAAGTTTTGCTATTTGAGGTATTTCTAATCAAGCCTTCTGCAAGAGAGCCAATTTGGTCTAGTGGTTAAGTTGCTGGGCTAGAAACCAGGAGACCAAGAGTTCTAGTCCTGTCTTAGGTATGAAAGCCAGCTGGGTGCCCTTGGGCCAGTCCCTGTCTCTCAGTCCAACTCACTGCACAGGCTTGTTGTGGGGAAAATAGAAGGAAGAAGGAGTATTGGGTATGTTTGCCGCCTTGAGTTATTTATAAAAATAATAAAGGTGTGGTAGAAAATAAATAAATATTTAAAAACATGGTACCTGCAAGTGTATTGGGTTATAAACTTCATTAGTTAAGATGTTGTTGAAAGGAGTTCTAGTCTAATGCATCTGAAAGCATCCAGGTTGTGCAAATATTCTCTAATCACATAGGACAATACAGAGTAATATTTGGATTCAATAGAAGGCAGCTTCATATGTTGCTCCCATGTTCTGTCCAAATGGGAGACATGTTTTTGGAAATGAAATTTAATGTCTGCAGTATTATATTTCTAAGGCATTGTGTGTGCTATTGCCACCCTTAGCCAAGCCCACTATGGCTCCCTGTCAAAAGAGATGGTTTCCTGAAAGTGCATGCCCAGCAAAGGGTGTTCACCTGAGCACAATGACCTTGTGACTTCCAAAACACTCTTGAGATATGATGCAAAGAAGGAAGCTACCTGTACCATATAGAATTTCACTGATGTTTCAGGCAATCAATGCAGCCTCTTCTATGGTTCCAGCGCTAGAGACACAGAGAGATCCACCATTCCACTTGTCAGGAACATGAGGAGACTGGAAGACAGAGCAAAGTGACAACTGCCTCTCCTTATTCTAAAGAATGACTGTCAGGAGTTAGGAAAGAGCAGATCCCAGGCTGGAAAGAACAATTAAGTTAGCAACCAAGGAATTGTGCCTTCTCTGGAACAGCAACCATCTGGAGGTATGCATAGCTCCCACTCTCCAAGTGTCCTGGAAGTCTCTTAAGACTGTTCTCAGCCCTGGGGTTAGGGCAGTGTTTCCCAACCTTGGGAACTTTAAGATGTGTGGACTTCAACTCCCCGTGCAGGCTGGGGAATTCTGGGAGTTGAAGTCCACACATCTTGAAGTTCCCAAGGTGGGGAAACCCTGGGTCAGGGTGCTTATGGAGCCCCTGTTGAGTCTTTTTGATTTTATGGTTGCTGTTTTGTACAGGTGTTTATGTTTTTAACTGTTTTCGAATTATGTACTGTATTTGAAATATTGTAAACCACCCAGAATCTTTTCAGAGTTGGCAGCCTTAAAAAAATGAATGAATAAATAAATATGTAAACATAGATCAGGTACTTTCCAAAGCTATTAAGAAAGCAGGCAAACATCCAGTGACTCAAAAAGTTGAGGGGAAATAAAGCCTAAAATTTAAACCCTGGAACATACACTTATAGACATAGGCTTTGACTTTTTCTGGTCAAATCTGTGTGTGCTGTGTGTTTAAACCTCATTCTCGTCTGTAATAAAGAAATTGATTGAAATTGAAGCAAAGTTATGTGTAGGAGCTTTTTCATACTGCATCCTTAAGCTGCTTGACTACCACATAAAAACTAGCAGGAAATGGAGATGGCTTAAGACAGGGTTTCCATGGAACCCTCAGGTCTGTGAGAGATCACTAGGGGTTCCCTGGGAGATCATGATTTATTTAAAAAAAAATATTTCAAATTCAGACAACTTCACATTAAAGAGGTAAGTTTCATTCTAGTGGGTTTCTCCTGAGTAGTTCTACCAGTACTACCTGTTTTTCAGCTTAGCCAAGCAGCTGTGCCTCTCTGATTGTTGATGTTCCCTATTTAGATGCCAGTATTCTCCAGACATGACAGACAGCAAAATGTCAGAAAATAACATTTTTATATTTGTGAGATTCCAAGTAATAAAACTCTTAAAAAAAAATAAGGTCATGTAGTACTGCAGTATTACACAAAAATCTCTAAATTATGTGTGGATAAAGTTTCATTTTGCCCTACTCTGGGATTTTCAGTTCCCTCTTTCTATGAATGATTAAGGCAGGGAGGAAATAATTGCTTCAGAGCTGAATGCAGCTGTTATTTATGCCACATTATTTCCAAGCTGGATGAGTATAATGCTCTTCACCACCTCACAGTAAATTACAGCTACTAAAAAATATGTTATCCAAGGACACATACAGAAGCATATTGACACAAATTTGAATGAGAATGGAATGCTAATTGGCAGCTCACAAAATATATAAATATCAGGGTTAGGGAACCTCCAGCCTCAGGGCTCATGAAACCTATAAATCCCCCTTTCTTTTTGGGGAGATGGTCTCTAGCAATGCCCTCCCATCCCCCTAAAAAGGTGGGATATAAACGGAAGGGAGGGAGGGAGTAAAAAGGGGTGCAGTTTCTGGCCAATTTGGTTATTTTAGGGCCCTCTGAGGGAATGTTATACATGCTTCTTTGAGCAATGGAAAATGAATCCAATAAATAGATGACTACATAAATATTCCAATCAAATCATGTAATGTTTCCATTTGAAGGCTATAAAAATGGAATGCCCAGCTAAATCGTAGCAACTGGGCAAATTTCACAGATTGGAACTCATTAGCACTTGGATGGGAGTCCAACAGGAAATCCCAGGATTGAGGGTCAGATTGGGAGGTTGGGGGGGGGGAATTATAAAAGGTGGGGGGAAGGAAAGGGAAGGGAAGGGAAGGGAAGGGAAAACATTTTGAAAAAAGGCAATGGCAAAGTAGTTTCAGAAGATGGACTTGACTCAAAGAGAGAATTGTGCTTTATAACAAAGAGATAATTACTGTATAGTTGTTCATTTACTTTAAGAAAAATCAAAATAGCATGTCATTTCACTGTAGAATCATTTGAGAACATTATCAGTGTGAATAGAGAAACACAAAACAGGAAAATATGAGGCTGAGGATTACAGTGGATGACATCCTCCCCATCCCCATCCCCCAAATTCACTCTATCTATTAAAATGTGAATAAACAAAACTAGTTTCATCCCTTTTGGACCCTTTTACACCACCAATTTAGTCTAAAACAATTGTGTACTTATTTTATACAGCTTTGATTTCTGATATAAAAAAAAAGTATTGTCATTGTCCCAAATTATTATGAAAAGCACAAAAGACTTTTTGTGGGTAACTATACGGGTTCATACATGGATAGAAAACAGAAGTAATTAATGACATACATCCTTCATGGAAAAAAAAAAGTGTGATTTGTATCAATCTTATCAATTTTGAGTTTGAAAACCACAAGATTTAATCTAAAATGAAGTGCTGGGATTACCCTGAATCCCCTAGACATTATCTCTGTACAGGTCTTTTGTGTACATAATCTTGTTCTTAGACTAAGATCAATGAAACTTTAAAAAAGGATTTAGGGTGCCAATAGGATTTTCTCTTTTTGATAGATGTTTTGATGAGAGGAAGGAGAAAAAAAGACACATCTTTAATATTATTAGAAATGTGCTTAAAAGTTTTTTTAAAAATATATATTCTGACTCTATATCTAATACCTATTTTAATAAGGCAGAAAAACAACTTTCAGAAAATCCATTGGGTTATGGCTTTATCATGCTAAGCTTAGTGCCATTTTTTTCTTAAAACCTGGAAATTGGATTTCATTCTGCAGTGAAATGTCCAGAGAGAAATACGAGATAAGTCAATGCCTCGCTGCCCTACATTGATCTTGGAAAAGCTAAGAAGGATCAGATAGATATGTTTAGTCTTTGAAAGGGAGACTGCCAGGCATCCCAGAACTGCAGGCCAGACAGAAGAGGAGGAGGAGGATGCAATGCCAGACTGTATTTTTACATAGAACTGCATATATTCACCTATGCGGTCACTAGGAGTTGTGCTTGATGTATACAAGAGGCAAAGAATTTGAACAAGTTTGGGTCCCACTTATAGAAATAATAGATAAAGACCTTTGTGACATTGTATGTGGGCAAAGAAAGATGCTTTACATAGATTGTCCCCCCCACCCCCCAGGGACATGCACTGATACAGAATTCTATGTTGACATTTGACTAGAGAGGGAACATGTGACTACCTTTTAAAACATATTGACTGGCTAAAAGTCAGGTACAAATCAAAATACTGGCTATAAATCCCTTTCTATGATTAGAGAACTACTCATTTCAAAGATTATATTCTCCCTTTCATCTTACCAAGACATTGTGTGATTTAGGAGAAGATTCCACCACCATCAGAAGTACATCTGGTGGAGATGCAGAAAGGAATTCCAGAAGGCTCGTCCAGACTTTGCAACCTCATATCAAGGAAGGCCAGTCTAGTTCCATCTCTATTATTCTTTCAACAGCAGGCAAACACAAAATTGTGTTTATATACAAGCAGGATCCTAACTGTTAATTGAGGCACACTGCTTAGGTTCCTTGGTTCTTTATTCATTATGGAGGTTAAGTGTAAACATAACTCTTGCTGGATTATGTACAGTACTATACATTTTTTTCATTATTTTTAACTAGCATGTAAAAATATAAACACCAAAACTTGGGTATAAGCAATATATTCTTAGAAGACTGAGATCTGTCCTGCAAAATTTTTATTTCTAGTCTTTCGGTGGTGAATAATGTAATAATATAGAGCAGTATAAATTTGTATCATGCCTGGATATCTCAGAAGCAGACATTTGAATCTGAGATTTAAATATCTTTTTATAAATGCTTTAAAGGTTGCTATTATGCAGGCCAGTAAATGGAAATGATTGTTTCCAGACTGGATCTGTGTGTCCGTTCAAGAATTATTGTGCCTTTTTTTAAAGAAAAAACAATGAACAAAATGTTAAAATAAAAACTGAGAACGCATACAATTTTTTTTCCAGTCCTGTTCAGGTGTGTTTGCTAAAGTATACTAAGGAATACTGGTATAAAAAATACTCTGATTTAAAAAAAATGGAAAAGAAACAGCCAAACTAAAGTTTAAATTCTTTCTTTTCAGCTCCTTGAATGCTACCCCATGTTATCTTCCATCTCTAGATTTTCAACTCATTTCATGCGTAGAACATAATGATCGATTCTTGCATCTATGAAGCATGTCTATCTTTTTTCCTATTTGGAGAACCTAGCATTTTTTTTTCTTTTCTTATAAAGGTGCTTGAGGAATTCCATCTTTGCAAATTCCAATATTTAAATATCTGATTCATGTATTTTGGGCTAATGCACCAGGCAGAAGTAAAGCTAACTTGTAAAAGTAAGGTTATGCAACTAGGCTTAAGCACATACAGGTCTTGACACGGACCAATTATTTCACATTAAGGTTTCAAGAGAACCACCTCCTATATGAGCCATTCAACTGCTTTTTTGAAAAAGAGAGAGATTTTTCTTAAAAAATCGAATTGAATAAAGACTGCATAGCACTATTAATAGCCTAACATAATCGCATATTCTCCCCAGTTCCTCTGTTGTCTTCAATAAGTCAAATATTAGATGATAAGTGTCCTGACCAGTGATCATGTACACCATAAAGAACATGGGGATGAATAGTGCTCAATGCAGACCATGCAAACATATAAATAGTCACTGCCAAGAGAAAGATTCTCCCCTTTTTTTTCTTTGCCAGCAATGCTGGCTCTCTATTTTAGTAGGGGAGCATTGAGAAACATAACCACCCACAGACAATCTAAAAGAATTCTTTCAGTTTCACAGCTCCAGGACTCTGCCACAATGCAGCAGTGCTAGAAACTTCTGCCATTGGGCCAATTATAAATAGCAAATAAATTAAAGGTTTTTGTGGATGTGTCTGCTGACACTAGAGTTTTGTTGACACACCCGTTTGAAAACTAGTTGCTAGAAGACTGGAGCTTTGTTCTTTAGAATAAAAGCAACCCTAAAAAACAGCAGTTTAACCAGCTGTAAGTGCTGCTTCGGTATTTGTTCAAATGGTAAATAGGCTGAGAGATGTTTGCCTTTGCCTTTGAGTGCCTCACTTAGGTTTGAAATGCAGCTTGACACATTTTTATTCAAAGCACTGAGCTGCAGCACTCATAAATGGTTATGACTATCTAGAGCTGAAGACATCTGTGTCCCTTTGTTCAGGGTGAGACAAAAGTAATTGGTGGCTAGCTGGAATGCTGATGGTCATATTTATCTATTTATGGGGAGTTCAGACGTTAATAGACTTTGGATGTAGCAACAAAACAAGGAATCTGGAATTTAAAAAAAAAAGGCTGCAGACAGAGTTCAGATTTGGAATGTTCCTTTTCCATTGCTATCTGTAGGAAACAAAGCAATCCTCTAAGCATGAATACGTGTGATTTGAAGTGCTTTTCCCCAGTGATAAATGCCTTGGGATTGGGGTGGGGGATGCAATTGTCATCCAGGGCGAAAGGACAGAAGAGTGGCAAGAAGTCTCTTCCTTGACCAAGATTTCCTGCAGTTGTGGCCTAAGAAATTGAAAGAGAGTCAGCTCAGCCCAGCAATAATATTATTGATGCTATTATTATGAGTCTCCACAAATAGTAGCACCTACCACCTTGGCTGACCTCTGAAGTTAAGCACAATCAGTTAGGACTTGGATGCAGGCCATCAGGAAATCCCATTGGTTTTGGTGAGATTGGAAAATAAAACATGTATTGGAAGATAATCATTGCAAACCATTTCAATATTGTTGTCAGGAATACATCATGGATGCTGTCAGACTCATATAGGTTGTTATTGTTTTGTTATCATCATAGTCACCACCACCACCACCAGCATTTTACTTTCCAGTGAAACCTCAAGGCAGCTTTCATGGGGTCTCCTCCAACTACATCCTTGAGAGATAAATTAGGCAGAAAGAGACTACCTTACCCAAGTTTACTCAGTGAGCCTCATGGTAGAATGGTAGAACTGTCTTCATTGCTGTAACCACTCCCCTAATGATACATGCTAGAAATCTCAACAAGCTAAGTATGGAAAATGTTGATAATTCTGCTTTTTACAGGTATAATTCAGGGTTGGATATGGGGGTGGTTATAAGCCTGCATTATGATTTGTTTAAAAAATTGTTGGATGATCTGAATGATACACTACCTCAGGGGAATTATCAGTTTGCCCAGAATTAATACAGGTAGTCCTCACTTAACAGCCATTCATTTAGTGATGGTTCAGACTTATGATGGTGCTGAAAAAAAATGACTTGTGACTGGTCCTCACTTTTATGACCATCACAGCATCCCCATGGTCATGTGATCACAATTTGGGTGCTTGGCAACCAGTTTGCCTTTATGGACAGCATCCCATGGTCACATGATCGCCATTTTCGACCTTCCTGGCCAGCTTCTGGCAAGCAAAATCTATGGGGAACTGCATGTTTGCTTAACGACCACTGCAAAAAAGGTCATAAAATCAGGTCAGATTTGCTTAATGACTGCTTCACTTAGCAACTGAAATTCCAGTCCCAATTATGGTTGATAATTGCTGAAAAGATGCTGCATGCTTAAAAATAGTGCAGCTCTAACCCTGCAATGTCAGGACGGCCAGAGGCAAAGGAGGATAGGACTTTTTCCACTTTCAATTAATTAATTAATTAATTGATTTTCTATCCTGCCTTTATTATTTTCATAAATAACTCAAGGTGGCGAACATACCAAATAGCCCTTCCTCCTCCTATTTACCCCACAACAACAACCCTGTAAGGTGAGTTGGGCTTAGAGAGATTGACTGTGCCAAGGTCACCCAGCCAGCTTTCATGCCTAAGGCGGGAGTAGAACTCTCTGTCACCTGGTTTCTAGCCCAGCACCTTAACCACTAGACCAAACTGGTTCTCTTAATAACTGTATAATATCAAGAGGTAGTCCTCCTCAAAAATCGTGTTTGTTATCATTAGTCAGCAATGCCCAGGTACTGGCTTTGGATAAATGAACAGAAATCTGACAATAGAAAAGGGGTTACAAAAAACAAACAAACAAACAAACAAACAAAAAGCCACTGGTTTTCTTCAGATCTTTCATTCAGAAGCCTGAATGAAAATAATCAGTTGGTAGATCTCTCCTTAAATGTCATATTGAAATAACTGTTTTTTTTTCCCCTGAGCATCTGAACTTTTCCTCTAAATGAATAGTAGATTTTCAGCATCCATCAGAGCCAAGAAGAAATATCAAAACAGGTGGAATGTTACACTGACTCTATGAGGATTTTCTTTAACAAATATCTTTCTGGACACTATTGATATGTCATCATATGCAAGCTTATACTTCCCATTAAGTTCTGCAATTGATGTAATAAATGTAAGGAAAATAAAAACTATTAAAATGTGTTTGATTTAAAAAAAATACTTTTCTCCCCCCCCCCTTTAAAAAAAAGACATCAGGGTTTTTCATTTTTTGAGAAACTTTGGTTCTCTGTGATCCTGAAAAGTTTAAGAAGCATTGTATTAAGAAGCTTCTGAATGCAAGATTGTTAATACCATGCTTGATTATTGTTCTATTCAAGGTCAGTATTTATAGCAGGTTTATGCATGCTTTAGACATGATTTGGAAGAGGTGTTTCAACATGCATGGAAGCCCAAATGCCAGACCTTTCAGGCTTTCACATTAACCTGACTGAAATACACAGCTGCTTTAATGAAGCAGCTCATTAAAGCAGACTCATCTTTAATGTGTTTCCTTAAAGAAGCCTTATCTCGTTTCACCTTTTCATACAGTTTCTTTAGACAGATGCAGTGCATCATTCCCATGCATTCTATAGCATCTCTACTGAATAATTTCCAAAACATGAGCAATCCTTATTTATAGCTAATTCTGTCTCCTATCTCCCATTTTATCATCATTCACTTCCTCCTGCAACAATAGCTATGGTTTTGTACAGATCTGGCTTCTCAAACTATACAGTTGATAAAATAAATACTTTTCTACAATAGCTTATGCTATAATGAATTTGTAAGGTGTCACAAAACTCTTTGTCATTTTTGGTGTGAGACACTAATATGGCTACCCCTTTGGAAACTGTTTTATTCTAGACATTAATTCATACAAGTCTTAAAGGTCAAGCCATGGTAGTATTTGCTCTTGTCCAAGGAGTATCACATAATAATTTTATTGCAAGATGGATTTTTCCACAGATTTAGTCCTAAATACATATACTAGAAAAATGAAACCATAAAATCCAGTGCAGGTTACATCCAAATAATAATAAAAATATGAGGTGGAGAGATTATAGAAAGGATAACTTGCATGATAAAGTGACAAGAAGGAGAAGGAAAATGATAATTTGGCCAATTGAAATACATTGAAGTTGATGAGTATCGCTATTGGATTCCACCACCACCACCATTTTAATTTGGTTTTGCTATTCTCAAAAGCACAGGAGTTTTATACTGTCCAATTAATGCCAAACAATTCAAGAAAACTGTATAAAACTCAATTCATAAAATCTGAAAAAAAAATAATTGAAATCCATTAAGAGAAAGAGAAATGAAGGAATACTTAGACCTGGAAGGTGGGACAACCAAGCAACAGAAGACAGCTTACTCCTGTGTCTCAAGGCAGCTTACATTATGTAAAACTAAAAGATACATTAAAATGTGGTAGAAACACTGGACAATACATGCAACTAAAAATAAAAAAGAGATTGCTAACATTAAGTACTATCCTCCCACCCAAAGTTCCAGTCTACCATTTTCCTAAAGGTTATCTGAATATAGGCTGATGCTACAGAGGAAGGGGGAATGTCATTGTCGAAGCCCAACCTCCAGATCTTTTGGGGGCTGGACACCCACAGAAGTTTGTCCTTGCCAGATTGTAGAGGTCAGACAGATTCTGCCTGAAGAAGACCACCCCAAAAGGTACTGGTACTTCTGGAATACTGAAGCAATGCTCCAGATTCAAAATAAATAAATAAATACATCTATTTTTTAAAAAAGCTTTTCAGTGTGCTACAGGAGGGTGTGCACCTCTTTTAAGCAAACACCAACTCTTTAAGCAAATACCATTCTTTCCACGATCATACTGCACCTGCAAATGGACAACTGCACAATCCTTGGGGGAAAAAAATGCAGCTGCTTTTTATCTTCAAAGCCAAAACACTGGGACAGCCCTAATATCTATATCCAAACAACCAAGCTCCATGAGTATTTTCTAGAAGGGGATATATCTCCTCCATGACCCATGGTAAAGAAGATTCATTTGTCTGACCGTTATTTACAGTCAAAGGCCAAAGCGATTCCAAGGTTAAAAAGTAAAAAGAAATGTAAGGCATGCTAACAATTAATAACTGTTAAGCAAAATCATTACAATAATACAGGTAGTCCTTGCTTAATGACTGCCTTGTTTAGCGACCATTTGAAATTACAACTGCACTGAAAAAGTAACTTTGTGGCTGGTCCTTGCACTTAGGACTGTCACAACATCCCCACAGTCACATGATTGAGATTTGGGTGCTTTGCAACCAGCAGGTGTTTACGGCCATCGCAGTGTCCCGCAGTCCGGATTGCCATTTGCATGCTTCACAGCCAGCTTCCAAAAAGCAGAGTCAATGGAGAAACTGGCAGTGAAATTGCAAGTTGCAGCCACATTAAACAAGATGTCTCACTTAATGATGGGATCACTTAGCGCCAGAACTGTCAGTGCCAATTGTGGCCATTAATCGAGGACTACCTGTATATAGGGACGCGGTGGCGCTGCGGGTTAAACCGCTGAGCTGCCGATCAGAAGGTCGGCAGTTCGAAACCGCGCGGCGGGGTGAGCTCCCGTTGCTCGTCCCAGCTCCTGCTCACCTAGCAGTTCGAAAACATGCAAATGTGAGTAGATCAATAGGTACCGCTTCGGCGGGAAGGTAACAGCGTTCCAAGTCGTCATGCTGGCCACATGACCTGGAAGTGTCCTATGGACAACGCCGGCTCCAAGGCTTAGAAACGGAGATGAGCACCGCCCCCTAGAGTCGGACACGACTGGACTTTACGTCAAGGGAAACCTTTACCTTTACCTTTACCTGTATATAATGATAAACAATGGAACAGCATTGGGGGGACCTGGGTTAGGCCACCCTCCGTCACAGAAGCTTATTGGGGGATTTGGACTAGCCCCATATACTTCACTCACTTGTTGATGTGTGGGGGAAAAAAAGATGTGGAAGTGCTTTGTATGTTGCCCATCTCCTGTACAAAAGGATACTGTGTATAACTAACACTATTCTAATTATTAATTATTAAAATTGCAAGACATTGAAAACCTGCTTTTTTTTTCTGAGCTGTTTGCTCAAGATGTTAGGTGAACCTGACTTGGTGGTGTGACTGTGTGTCTTTGAGTCATCCATAGCATGATGTGATGTTTTAAATCGGTTTTGCTTATTTATGGTTGTTCTGAATGGATTGTTGGCTGCCCAGAGTCATGCATTGAGTGGGCAGCCATACACATTGAGGAAATGAATGAATGAATGAATGAATGAATGAATGAATACATACATACATACATACATACATACATACATAAATCTATATTCTGGTAAGATGAGGGCAATGGTTCATGAAATGACAGTCTCTTGCAAGACTGAGTGCCTATTAATAGTTTCAATATACTATTAGAAAAAGCCAATTCAGGACTTCTTTCATTACTTGCCCAGTTGTTCTTTGGACAGATTATTCATGGACTGCTTCTCAAACTTCACAACTCTCAGTTTGATGCATATCCTGGAAACCTCTAACTCTTACTAAAGTTTTGTTTTGTTTTGTTCTTAAGAAATGAGTTCATGCGCAGGAGGATTTAACACTGAGAATGAATGAATGACAAGGAGAACAAATAACATTATTTTCTTGCTGGTTTTTGTTCTGAAGACATAGACATAGGATTTGATTTACTTTAGATCAGGCTCCAATAGAACCCCAAGATGATATCAGCCATGTTCAAAGACAAAATGAAACTGTACCCAAGATCATTTTGGGAACATTGTGATGAAAATTAGAGAAGCACAAATGCATGGATTCATCCTTCGGCTGATATTTGGGGAAGAAATTGGCATATAAAATATGGTTTAACACCCCATTGGGGAAACACAGATAAGCTGTAGAGTCGCTTCCCCTTATTGAATGGCATCTCAAGAACCTCCATGGAATAAATATGAGCACCAAATGTCAATCACTGACTGTCTTCTAATTCTCCAAGGATACATTTCTACCTGTTTCCTTCTGAAACTAACTATACTGTGCATTTAGAAATGGAGATACTCCGTCTCACTAATATAAAAATAATGTAATCTGCAGATACAATTGTAAAGCTGTAGCTCTTGGTAGAGAGTTAAATACAGACCAGGAGGGAAAGTGTATGCAAAATGTGCATATTGAGATACAAACATGAATACAAATTGACTGTGAAAGTGCCTGGAAAAGCTTGTAGAAGCAAGATGGGATAAACTTATTATTTAAAAATAAAGAAATAAAGAACCTGACTGATTCACACATTTTGCTTAAATCAAAATATAGTTGATTGGTTGGTTTGGCTTAGTCTATTGCATGAACCTAACCATTCTGGTATGTGTAAACAATGATTTATGGCTTAGTATGACTTGTGACCTTAGTGAATTTTTTATAAGCATCAAAAATGTTTTATACTAAGCAATGCTTAAGGAATATGTTCCTTGAAGATTTCAGTATAAACCGGGTTATTCTATATTTCTCAAATTAAAGTGTAAATATAAATATAGTTATGCACTCTTTTTTCACTCTTCCTAAATAAGCAATATAATTCTTAGATCAAAACTAACCAAAATATCATCCTACTATGCTTATTTTTTAAATACATACTTTATATTTGTCTATTTTTAAAAAATCAGATTTATCTGGGTTTAGACTTGATCACACCCAGATATGCTTGCTTAGTTCAGCTATGTTTTTGTTTTTTTAAATTGAACTACAGTTAAATGAATTCATACAAATCTCTAAGCCATAAACTATGGTGCAGGTTTTGCACTTTGTGCTAAGCCAAGGCCAAACAAACCACATTATGAATAAGTGAATGGTGACCCCAGCATTAAGATTAATTTATATGTAACTAGACTACCTGTGACCTGTTGGGTCATCCTTTCAGAGATATTTCCTTACTTAAACAGAGAAACAGAATGACCATGGGTGGATTCCTAATGGTTTGGTTTGAAAATTAAAGAAAACAAATTTATTAAAGAAGATGTATAGCGAGAAAAATATAGATGCTTTTTGTTTAACAAAGGATGTTTTTGCTGAGAATGTTTCTGGTTGATTCACTGTATGCTCATTAAATGGCTTTGGGTACCTCTTACTGCATGTACTATTTTTCCAACACACTGAGTTGTTGGTGTAATATGGGACCATGGATCATGTGCTTCAATGCCAGTTTATGCAATTCTGGATCTTCATTTGGGTCTGGTATTTCAGCTTTCATGAATCTATCATAATCTTGTTGTCTTGGCTTGGATAGGTTGTCAAGCTACAGCAGACAGTGCGAATGAGGCAGACCCCACTTTTGGTATTCCACTCTTAGCACATAAGCAATACATCTACCAAAGAGACAATGTGTTCCAGTGAGGTTCTTCATAAACAACTTTCTCTTCAGCTTGAATACTCTTGTGATTAAATCTGGGTGATCATTTGGCTGCTGATTCAAAAAAAGATGCTGTTGTATTTTTGGCCAGTTTGGATTGCATGTCATCGTAACAAAAAATGTAGCATTGCAATACTTCTGTATATACATCATGGAGTCTTGACATCGTTCCATCATATATGAGGAACCATCTGCTTCAGATTACATTGACCTGTCCCACC
This sequence comes from Candoia aspera, assembly GCF_035149785.1. Classification (NCBI taxonomy): domain Eukaryota; kingdom Metazoa; phylum Chordata; class Lepidosauria; order Squamata; family Candoiidae; genus Candoia; species Candoia aspera. Next base: position 10,196,162 of record NC_086163.1, on the reverse strand, counting down.
TGGTCCGGCAGAAAGGACATGTTATGGACCCCATCAGCTAAAGAATTCCAACTGGTGGGGTCAAGGAGGAGAGCCTTTTCTGCCATTGCCCCTGCCCCGTGGAACATCTTGCCCCCTGAGGTGAGGTTTGCTCCCTCTCTTCTGGCCTTCAGGAAAAGCATCAAGATCTGGTTCTGCCAACTAGCTTGGGAATCCAAGAGTGATAGGCAGCCTGGGGGGTGGTTGGTGGCTTAAAGATGTTCTCTCTGCCTTTTAGTTTCCCTCTTTTATCTTCTATTTTTGTATTTTTTTTCTATTTTTTATAATGGCTTTATAACCTTTATTGGTAAGCCACCCAGAGTCACTTTTATAGTGAGATGGGTGGTGTATAAATGTAATAATAACATAATACTAATACTAATAATAAAAAATTCGGTCCACTGAAAAATGTTGAAGAAAGGAAGATGTGCCTTCCTTTCTTCATCATTATTCAACGCATCATCATTATTCAACGCATCAGTCAGGCCTCTGTATGTTGTTGATCTCAAGGTTGCTTGATTCACTCAGATGTAACTCAGCCTCTTGCCTTCAATCCTAACAGCCAGGTCAACCAAGTATTGTTGGAATAGAGGTCCTCCTCTGAGGAGGTTATTCAACTCATTCTCATGGTTCATTATTCGATACACAAAATAACACATTGCCATTAGCTTCGTGTTGTTCATAATCAGTGAAAGTTGTCATAGGAGTGTTGAAATTATTTGCAAACCACCTCCTCATTCTTTCAACATAATGTGCCATGATATTAGTTCAATTTTGGTGTTGTTTGGTATAAAGGCGGCAACTTTGTTGGCAATTTGTGCATTAAATCTTCTCTCATGTTGAAATGCTGGTCTCTGGTCAGGATCAATGACAATAAACACTTCTGGCATGTCTCAAATTGGTTCTTTTGCAAGTCGAAGAGACGCATTGTACAGGTTTCATTGTCATAGTAGTTTCTCCAGTAATTCAACGATCTCACATTGAAATCCTTCATTGTGGAGTATACCCATTCTCAATTCTATACTGTCTTGGGGGTCCATTAAGTAAATCCGAATAAATTTGGCTTGCTGCTTGGGGTCTGGCATAAAATGTCTGATGTAATGATGGATTGGCCCTTGAATAAACGCAGAAGGATCCCATCCATTCCTTGTTGGAAGGACTTCTTTGGCACCAAAGGATGTCATTTGGAAGAGGCAGTGGTATTGTCTGATATTCTTCCTGAACTCGTTTGCAATAGGTTCATCACTGCTGTATAAATTGAGGAGTTTGTTAGGTAGAGGTTGCAAATTGCCTATCCTGACCTTTCCCTTCATACAGCAGAAATAGGCAGTTTCTCCAGGGAATAGGAAGGCACGGCAGTGAGTTCAGACTTTGGCCATGACACCAACATCAGCAGAAATCTTACCCTGTGCGGGTTGTGCATTTCCCCTTGCTCTTTCTCTGTTGAGATCTTGACGTCGAAGGCAGGTATTGTGTTGAGCAACTCTCACAGTAATTACTGTTTGCCACATATTCTTGAGTTGGTCTTCCCTTTCCTTCTCCATCTCTTCTTGTCTCCTCATTCTGTGCCTTTCATTGTCATTCCGGAGATGTGCAGCTCTTTCAGCCTCTGTTTCTTCATCTCTTTTGCTATTCTTTCTTTGATCCTAGAGACATGCATTTCTCTGCTCCTTTGTCTCTTCCTCTCTTCTCCTTTTCTGCCTCTTGTCATTCTGGAGACATGCATGCCTCTCCTCCTCGGTCTCTCCTCCTCTCATGTTATCTGTCCTGACTGTTTGATCCTGAAGTCATGCAGCCCTAGCCTCATCCAGTTCTTGTTCTTTCTTCCTTCTTGATGCTTCCTGATGATGTTTGGTGTCATCTGTTGACCATGACATCCCCCTTCTCTTTCCAGATGGCATAACTATGCTGACGAGTTTTTTATGTTTATTTTTTTTTAATTATGTATTTATTTATTTACTTATTTATTTATTTTTACCACAATGTCATCATCACCTCAGGATAGTTTAGAATTCCTGCTGGCTTCCCCATTGACTTGTGGGAAGCTGGCAGGAAGCGTCGGAAATGATGATCACATGACCGCAGCTGACCGTGGCAGTGAAGTGGCACTGAAGCAGCAGCAGTGCAACAGCACTGAAGTGGCTGCAACTTTGCCAAATTTTATGCCCACAGGAGTAATGGGTCCAGCATTCTATAAGTTAGCCCATTTGAATTACCTTGGTTCAAAAATCATTGCCCTGTGATGCACCATTTCGCCCAATTGAAGGTTACAAACAGACAAACGCAAGAGTTTTAGTAGTATATAGATGGAAATAGTCTGACTTCTCTGATCTCTGCTTCTTCTATAAGTGTTCCTAATGCACTTAACAAGGATGTTGCCAGCAAAATAGAAATTCAAAGACAAAAATGCTTTTTCTGGCTAAAGGAAGAGACACCACGACACAGATCTATGATCTCCTTTGAACCATCATTTCACTGAGTTTGCAGCCTCTTGTTTGACAGCAATGCATGTGTTTGGGAGAGCGATAAGAGAGCTGTATATCATTCTGAAGGATGTGAAGAGGGTGTGTAATGCTTACCGAATGAACACCATGCACAAAGTCTGTCTTGAAAATGTCACGAGATAAGGAATGAATATAGGTGCTAGTGACCTTCGCTGCAGAAGGGTTTGGCAAAAGAAAGACATAACAGAAAGAAATCGAACAAGGGTGATATATATATGTGTGTGTGTGTGTGTGTGTGTGCAGTTTCCATAGAGCAACAACAGAGAGGGTTCAACATAGAGGGTCCTCAAATCAAATCAATGTCAAATTCTGCTGTGCTCTTCCCTTTTCAAAAATTAATTTAAAAGACACTGCCCTTCACTGGAGTCAATTATGAATCTGACTCTGGTTATCATATGGCTCATGATCTTTCAAGTCTTGGATTTGTTCTTGGGTCACGGCATTACATGGCTGCTTTTGAACAGCACCCCTAAACTGCAGTTGGTTAAATGCACAACAGCTGCCTATTGCCTGGCACATAAAACCCATCCAGAAAGACTTTATCAGTTCCCAGCTGATTTCCAGGATGGCTTGTTTGGACCTTCATTGCTTTAAATGGTCTGCAACCTGACTATCGTAAGAACTGTTATGGAAAACTACATGCTGATCTGACTCATACATAACACAAAGATATACTGAATGACTTCATAAAGTCCACTAAGTCAAAGACAAACAAATCACATTATAGTTCAATAGTATGTGTGCCAAAGGCATTTTGGGTTTGTAAACCATGGTTTGAATCTTACTGAGCTGTGTGAACACAGCTGATTAGGGCATGTTATGCACAGGCTGGCTTTGTATGATGCATGAAGCCAATGAAGATTCTCAGTCATCCAGGTGGAATTGTCTCTAGCAGAAGAATAGCATCATACAGGGAATAAAAAACAAAAGTTCAACTTTTTCTGTCTTACTATCCAGTGGTTTAAAAAAGAAATGTAGGGGAGCATCCAAAACAGTTATTCCCGAACCACAGTAAGGAATGCCCACATATAACATTAAGTTTTAATTGTTTGGTTTGATTTTTGGCTTAGCACACTGTACAAACTCAACCAATAATATAATATGCAGTGAACCATGGTTAAATCAAGACTTAATTTGATGTGTGAACTCAGTTGCAGTGTTCCATTTTAAGGTTCTGCCACTACAGTCCCAGCTTCAATCAGCAAAGCTCTCATCAGTGTTCTTTTTTTCCTGTCTTCTCATCTTGTAATTTTCCCCTTTCAATGTGTTTGACTTTTGTTTCATCCTGATTATAAGCTTTGGCATACAGAATTGTCGGGGGTGTGTGTGTGTGTGCAGGGGAGGATAATTCACACATTGCAATTATAATATTTAAGCCTGCATTTTTCTGTTCTTTTCAAAGGTTTATCTTTGCCACATATAAGAGTGATTTGAATTTGTTCAGCTTTATTATAGCCAAGTGGGCTCCTCTAGTATATTAATTTTCCATACATTGGCATTAAATCACCGGAAAGACTATCATCACAATTTTATATTTATTGGAAATGCACTAGAATAACTTCTCAGTGTTAATGCAACTGCATTTTATTTTAATTCTCTTTCCATGCCAGAATGGCAATCAGTTTAGTGGATACACGATTATAGCTTCGTATAACAAATGTGGATAAACCAATGTGCAGAATTAAGCATTTTCAGCTGCCAGAGAAGGGATGTAATTGTCATACAGATCATAGCATGGGGAAGCAGTGTATTTCCTTCAGACAAAGGATGCAGAGTTCAGTAAAGTGGCAAGTAATAAGATTTTGTTAAATCAGGGGCATTATTCTCAGCAAGGTTCAAAGGGCTGCTTAGGATTCATGCCAGCAATAACAAAATAACAGCTCTCTGTGTTTTATTAGCACTTGTCAAAGTTACTTTTCTCCTTCATCACCAGCAAGAAATACACAGTTGCATCTGAAAAAAACAGTTACTTAAAACCTTTTTAATTCTATGGACCCTGGTAAAATCAGAATCCAAACAGGTTTGTTCTGATTTCTGCCTCTGAAGTTAGAAATGGAAATTCAACATTGGAAATTTCTACTGCCAATGTTGGGGAGTTTAAAACTGGAACCACTAAAAGGAGGGATGGGGAATAGCAGGGCTTAGCAAGGTGGGCAGAAAGCAGAGAGGTCTCTGCTGAATCTAAAACTTTCCCATATATTTCTTATGTTCTGTTTATTTCACTGGAAAGTGTTTTGTAGGAAAACCAAAAGCATCCAGAAAGTTATATAGATAAAGAGTTGCAGCATAAAATAGGATCCTGTTCTGTTGTATCTAACTATAATTTTGGATTGATAAACAGCTGACATTTGATACCAAAAAACCTAAAGACATCTATTTCTTCCTGTCTTTTCATTTTTAAAATGTACCTTGGGATATTTCAAACCATCTTTATCAACTCTTCCATCTTTACTCCAGAAAAATGTATCTGGATTCTACCAAGCTGTCTTCTGCCTGGGATATTCCCTCTAACACCTTCTGTGGAATAAAGAAAGCAGATGGTTTAAAACCTGCTCTCCACATCAAAGTCCTCCTGACCTCATGATTTTGGTTTGAGTTTAAAAATAACAAAATATATCACACCTACCAGCAGGGTGCTTCCCAAGGATGTGGCTGCTTGTTTGTGCGTCAAAGAGCATAGCACAGCAATCCCTCTGGGAGCAGAGATGGTGGTGGGTACCATGCTGTTTACCCATTCTGCTCCTGCTGCTGAAATACATATTTATTCTTTACGGAGAGAGCCATATGGTCATATGGCCAACCTGCCTTTTTGCTACATACAGGTGAAAGCAACTCAAATCTCATGACAAATGGAACTGTTTGGCATGGTCATACTAAGATGGGTAATAGACTGTCAGGAATGACTATAACCAAGTACATCAGCTTTTTTCTTTTATACCTGCCTACCTCCAGCATGTGCTTATGAGACCCAATTCTGACCCCCTTTGCTGGATGGAAAAGACCGATTTACTTGTTTGTTTAAATCCGTTTAGGCATCCACCAAATTCCAGCTGATTCTGGGCAGCTCACAATATATTACCATTAAAAAATCCAATACAAACCAAAACAAGATGGGATCCCAACCCTATGTACAGACAAGCATAAACAAAAATAACAAAGCAAACCAAACAAGGAACACTATCCATTTCATCCCAAGGCCTGGGGAACAACTAGGTCTTCAAGGCTTTAGGGAATACCAACAGCATGGGCGCCACACTGATTTCTGGGGGGATCCCTTTCAAAAGGGCAGTTGCCACCACAAAGAATACACCACCTCCATCCTGCCTCTCAAGCATGATCAAGGTTGCCTCAGTGCTGAATCCCAACCTGAACCCCAATTGAAATAGGCCACGTTAATCTGCTTCCTCCAGGTTCTCTGCAAAATGAAACCAAGTGTTTTAGAATATTTTACGGTGCTCTTTCTCTTTCTCACCAAATTCTCTACATTTAAAACCTTCGACATGTCTTCATGGCAGATATTTATTATTTTAACTGATATGCTGTTCCATTTCTGAAGACTTTCAACAGCTTATAAAGTGTCAGTATAATAGGAGGAAAAACTAATTACAGTTATAATTCAATCAACCAGATACCCCATCATCTGGTGGTCACGTGATATTCATTAGTTCCTATGATTAAGGATGATGGTAAGGGGTTAATTTTGCCCTTCAGTTGGAGACTAAATATGAATGTCCATATAAGAAAATGTAAAATATTTTGACATTTGAAAAGGGTTTGGTGTAATGTATATTTATATTCTTGATGCAGAGAATTGATGGGGTCTTGTCTTCACCTGTTTTGAAAAGATTTCATGGCTGTATCTTATGAGGACCTGATAAAAAAAGGTTGATTAAGGACAGGGGGTGGGGGGGAATCCTTGTAATAACATATTACAGAGTTTGAAAATGTGACATATTTTCTCTTGTAGATTATGTGTGCTGATCATGTATGGATCAAGTGATATTGAAGAACGTTAAGAACCTGTTGAAACTGTGAATTTTGAGAATGCACATATATAGAAAGCACCATAAAATATTTTAAAGAATGTATGGATTTGTTTGCCAGTGGCAGCAAAGGTATGGTGATTTCCTCAACCATCTGTTCCTTCCTTAGCAGGGTAGGGACTGTGTCTCTCCCCAATTGATACTAGTGGCTTGGACAGTGTGGTGATGTCTGTACCCTTTTGCTGCAAGGAAGAAGCAAGCTGAGATGCTCCTTGCTGTGATGTCTTTGAAAGATGCTCAGAATTGCTGCACCATTGCTCTCAAGATAAATGTCACTGCTGTGGGTAGATGTTGGTTCGGTGTGTAAAAGAGAGCACACAACTGTGCCATGTTGATGGGCACTGTGTGTGGAGATGCTCACCTGCTTATTTGCACATGCTGATGTACACAGTGGCAGGTGCATTTCCCGCAGCTCCACAATTTGACTTGACATCCTACTTACCTAAAGTACACAAATATGATAACCCTTAAATAAGATTATCTATGCAGGATTCAGTAGAAAGAGGATTCCAGTAGATTATTTCTCTCTTTTCCCTTGGAATATGGCAGTGTCTTTTTTTTATACTAAACCATTATTAATTTCCCTTTTTTGTTCATTTTAGGAAAGCTATTATAGCTGTATTAATGACATAGGGGTTTTCCCTCCCTTCCCCAGTGAAAAATCTTTATAAGTATCACAAAGGTGTAGTTTACTGCATGTTTACAGCAACCGGAGAATAAAGTGATCCCCTTCAGCAACAGAATGGCATAGATCTTCGTAGCTATACAGATTGCTGCTGTACAAGCTAATCTAATGAAAACAGTAGTTCCAGAGTGATTCTACATTTCTCTATTGGATGAGTTAGTAATAACTGTAATTTATCTCCAAGTGCAGAAGTTTGTGTTTTCAAGCACAGAATGCAATGAGTTGAACACATATGCAAAATCCAGCTCCAACACTACGCTGCTGCGAAAAGGAGAGAGAAGGAGCTTGTGCAAGTGCGCACACACCACTGTCAAAAGAGAATAATCAAAAACAGGAGCGAGTTTGGCTGAAGTTCATGCAGCACATCCCAATTGTGAGCCATGAGTAAAAAGATGTACACATTTATGTCCTTTTATTATTATTATCATTGCCATTCAATCGTGTCCAATCCTCAGCGGCTGCCTGGATTAGTCCCTGCAGTTTTCTTGGTGAGATTTCAGAAGTGGTTTGCCATTGCCTCTTTCCTAGAGCTGAGAGAGAGAGGGACTGGCCCAAGGTCACCCAGACGGCTTTTATGCCTAAGGCGGGACTAAAACTCAGTGTCCTGGTTTCTAGCCCGTTGCCTTAACCACTAGACCAAACTGGCTCTCATTTATTATTAGCATGTTCTTAAACCAACCAGACAAACAATCCAATTTTTATTTGGCATGAGTGCACATTCTGGAGCTACAGTGCAAGTTTGGCACATTCTATTATGAAATCCAGTACTTAGTCAAGAACATGGGTTCAGCTGGTGTCAGGAAGTAAAGCACAGTTATGCTACTAGTTTGTCTATGTTGATCCACTGCTGAAAAGTGTGAAATTATTCCTGTAAGATCTAATAGAGTTTGCATGCTTGGTTGCTTCTGTTTTGGCATCTGCCCTCTGAAGCAGCATTTTCCCAGACAACCAAAAACCTGGGTTCTGCTCTCTTTTACATGAGCTTTAATGACCCAGGTGTTGGGCTAAGGCAAGGTTTCTCATACAAACACACACACACACAGACACACACACCATCTCCAACATGAAATTTAGCTCAAAAGAAGGGATCACATTTTTGCAGCAACCATCTGCATGACCACAAGGTGGCTTGGAAGTCCTAGAATTTTCTGTAACTCTTTGCTGCCATCTACTGATTATGAATTTTGCAGCCCAAATCTCTGCTTTTCACAAAAGCACCTATAAAAGGAAATTCTCAAGTATTCTGAGAAAAAAGAACAGAACCCTCTTTCACAGGTAAATTGTTTGAGGAGGTACAAGGAAGATTTTTGGCACAGAATTAGATTCTATGCTGTCCCTGAGATATGATGATCTCTGATAGTGCAGTTGTTTTATAGATAAGCCATCTGGTACATATTACTTGGTGAGTGCATTTGCACGTATCGCACTTAACTTGGTTACTGAATTTGTTCATTTCATGGGTTCAGCAGATACAGCAAACCATAAACTAAACAATCAGGATGGATCAGAATGAGCCAAGCTACAAATAAGCAATGATAAAACTAGCCAAGTTTTCCACTTTGTGCAAATGCAGCCATTAGTTTCTGCACTGATCTGGTTTTGTACTGGGTTTGAACATAACCACTCTGGTATGTGGTATGTTGTCTGGTGTTATACCATATTCCAATTAAGTTGTATCAATCAATAACTTAATTCATTCACACTGGAAGTTTCAAAATTTCTCAGGATATCATTTAATGCTGACCAAAGCATACATTTATATGCAAATGCAATTTTCTATTGGAAACCTACTGGAGATAAAACTATATTTGGAACTGAAATTATGAAGGGAGTAAAGTGGCATTCTAGCTGCTTCTTCCACATACCCCAGATGTTGAAGTTGTAATGTTTATATTATTGCTTTTAGAAAATTACAGATACATGCAATGTAGCAACCTGAGAATGCCATGAAGATTACAGTGGAAGCCTTTTTATTCTCCTGTCCTTCCTGAAGAAATGGGGAGATTTTTGCATTCCACAAATGATTAGAAATAAGATATGGCCAGCCATAAATTGAATTTCAAGTTAGAATATAAAACTATATATTGTAATATCACTGCCAGGATTCCATACCTTTGACACAGGAGAGAAGATGGTAAATTGGATGGATGGAGATAGAGAGATAGAGGGAGATGATAGACAGATTAGTTTGCACCCATGGCTAAATGAACAAATTCAATCAGAGTTAAAAGGGGAACCAAAAATGTTTTTTAAAGGTGGTGCTAACCAGTAACATGAGATAAGATAAGATATCAATTTACCTCACAGGATTTCTGTTAGTGTAAAGCAGAAGGGAATCTCTAGGCTGTTGGGCATTTCTGACCAGCATTAAACAATAAATCACAGATGTCCTGACTTTACATTGCTTAACTTGGCTTATAGACTAGGACTTGGTGGAAGTCCCACAGACACCTGTTTGCTACATAAAAGTTTTTTAAGCAAGAGTGAAGCCAGTTTAATTAGTTGATTTCCCAACTGCCTGTGCTTAAGTACAGTCCCTTCTTATATCCAGAGTGATTTAACTTTGCCACTTTTTCTTCCCAGACTTCCCATGAATTAAAGGAGTCTTTTCCTGGCACTTGGTGGCTCTGAAACTTGAGTGGCTTTGTGTGTTTATATAGTTGCTATCTCTGGCTCTCTCCTTAACACACACATGGAAGCATGGCCAACACTGGGAAACTGAAACAACATAATTCACAAACACCCAGAGGGCCATATATTCCAAACCCCAGCAATTTGCTGTCTTCACCGACCAGGAGAAATATTAGCTAAAATAGAAGATTTCAATCTAGACAAAACATGAGTAGACTCACTGGTATCAATGAGTCTTAAACAAATTCTAGCTAACTTGACATCAATGGGACTGATTTAATTATTTATTCATTTGAACAATTTATATCATCCCCCATCTCATAGCAATGACTCTGGGTGGCCTACAAGAAGTTAATAAAACAATAATAACATTGAACAACAACTTTTACTCATCTAATCCATAATAAATACTTGATTAGCTTTCTAGCCTATATACATTCTGTCTTTGTTGTTAAAAGATGATGATGATGATGATGATGAAATAATAATAGCAACAATAATAAGACTATCCTAGATCCTTGGGCAGTACCAAAGTAGTACTACCTAGTAAACTGTGCTTTAATAATAATAATAATAATAATAATAATAATAATAATAATAATAATAATAATATAAAATGGAATTGTTAGGTACCAAATCGCTTAACTTCCTGCCTTATTCTTTTACAGTTCATTACACACTTGCAGAGAGGACCAATAGATTTTTTTTTTCAAAATTATGTTTAAAAGTGCATTAAGAACTCAGTATTTCTTTCAGTAGCACACAACGTTTCTCCTTTGAAAGGTACTTTTTTCCAGCCCCTGCTTGGTTTTAACCTTCTGAATGCATTTTAGCTCTATTACAGTGAAAGGACACCCATGAGGCCTCACAAATGAATGGCACAGACCCTTTGACACCAGAGGAAAGTTGGAACATATAAGATTCTTTTCAAATGAAGAACTCAGGGAAGAAAATGGCTGCTAAAAGATATTTCTTTTCATTTATGGAGGGGGGAGGGGGAAGAGGGGAAATTGCCTAGTAGAAAGTCCATTTCTTTACTTCTCTGTGTAATGATTTGAAATTAGCTTGTCAGGATAACTTGAAGGCTCAAAGGAATCTCTCCTTTTGCAAGCCTCCCATCCCTGAATCTCATCTTAATTATACAGCAAAATGCAAGAGGATAAGCTGATGTCAGTAGAGAACTACAATTAAGGCATGTAGTGTATATGTGTGCCTATGTGAGCTTTTGGTGAAGGTGAAAGGTCCCCTGTGCAAGCACTGAGTCATGTCTGACCCTTTGGGGGGATGCCGCTTTTGCAATGTTTTCTTGGCAGACTACAGTATAGTGGGGTGCTTTGCCATTGCCTTCCCCAGTCGTCACCTTCCCCAGCAAAGTTTTTAATGGAATACATTTTTTTTTTCATTTTCAACTATGCATAAGTACACCTAAATCTGCCATCTGGAACTGGATTTAAAACGCAAACAGGTAACAGCACTTGGCAATGCTAATTAAGAATTCAGTATGCACAACCCATGATCTGAACATATATAATCCAGTATCCTTTCTGAAGCTGAGTTGTCCTAGGATAAGTCAGTGTTTGGATGGAATCCAATGTCTGGTTTATCTTCAAAGCAAGATGGAAAAGAAAAGTAAAATATGCATTACTTACTGCCCTTCTCTTTCTCAGGAACAAATCAGGATAAGGCACAGAGGAAAAAGAATATGAGGCTTGCACATCATTTTGCATATTGAATAATTATGGGTATACGAAGAATCGATTGCTGCAGAACTTTTTACAGAAAATAGTTACTTTGGACCTGCCAAGTACATTGACAAATCTGAAGTATGTTTATTTCTGAGGATATTGTAAGGCATAACTCATGAAAATATGTTAGCCAGAGGAAAACATTCACATAAATGCATGCAACAGAAAGGGAAAAATGCAGAGTTGCATTTTCCCGATAGGAAAAAAAAAGTTTCCAAACATGTCAGATTGAGGAAAAGAGTGACCAGAATGTGAATCATCAGATAATTCATCAACACCTGGACAGACATAGTCTCATTCCTTCTGTAATAGTTAGAAATGAAGACCAACTTGGTAGCTTTCCAGAAGTTCATGATACATTGACCTGGGCGTCATAAGACAGACTTTATTAGGAGATTAGAGGAAATTATTGCTGAAACTTCCATACTTACTCCCCCATACTTACTCCATACATATTCCCTGTTGCAGTATCAACCACATGAGGTCTCCATCTCACCTGCCTAATTGGTAGGATTAGTTCTGATACATCCATGCTGAAAAACACTTCTGCCTCTGAATATATGTAGTATTGTTCATATTTCACCATAATTGGCCCCTCCTCCTTCTTCATGATACAATACTATACAGCAGGTGTAATTAAAATATGTTAAGCCATTGATATCATCTTTCTTTGGCCAAGCATAGGTCAAACTTGCTAAAGTTGTCTAATTACAGTAGAAACCCTTCTTTTTGTTTTTTTTTGTTTTATTTTTTTTTAAAAGATCTTAGGAATAGAAACAGAGAAAAGAGAAATAGAAGGATTTACAAATTGCAAAAAATAAAGAACTTATGAAATGATAAGAAAAGAAAAAGGAAAAAGAAAGCATTCCATCATGGGTAATTACCCTTCCAGAGACTATAAAAACCTAGGAAAATCAGAGTTTCCTTTTGTGTTGGCCATCTCCACTTCCTCCTTGCAGTGACCTTGCAAGATGATTATTATTGGCCTGATAAATGTAGCCCATTTCTGCAGAGTGGCTAATTCCAGCTCCACAGATTTCTATTAAATGTTTTGTTTCACCTGTCCCCACATCACAGTATCATCTCATTACTTTTCATTACCTCTCTATTTGGTTTTTCCTGTACCATGATGTCTTGTTCAGGGACTATCACAGACATCACTTGGAGAAATCAAGTAATTTAAAGAACAGTACCAGAACTGGGGAGGGGGGGCAGATTGGGGTGGGAGAGAAAATTAAAGCAAACATTTAAACTCTTGATAGTGGAATGGGTAGAGGGTGATGGAATAAAAAGTGCAGCAACTGATTCAGTGCCATTCATGGTCTGAGTATTAGACTAGTTTTATGTCCTAATTCATCTGCAGAATCAATATAAAATAAAGTAGAATTAGCTTATCTGGTCATGTTTCCTGTCTGGTCTACCTGGGAAGGCTGACATCAGTCTTGCAAGTCTGAAAGTACAATTCTCCCTCCATCTCCTTTACAACCCAAGAAACTAGAGAGGATCCCTTCTGAGCCTCTTGCCCCACCCACTATCCAGCTGCGGGCTATGCTGTCTCTTATCTGATCATTCCCTAGGCAGTGTTTCTTGACCCATTCTCCCAAGGTCTTTCACACATACCATTACAGCAGGTATGGCAAGTCTGACAATTGTGGGAGTTGAAGCCCGTACTTCTGGACGACACACAAATTGCAGAATATTGGCATAATATGCAAGATTACATATTAATACAGCACTGAAGCCATTTAGCCTGGATGACCTTCGGCACATGCCATGGGGGTTTCAGACTGGCTTTCCTGGATGCTGTGAATGTTATCCTGGGCTGGAAATGCTCAACCAGAAACTGGATAAACTTCAAACAGCACTGGAGGAGAAAGGTCCTATTTTCAAATGGGATCTGATGTAGAGCTAGGCAAAACAATATTGTCAATCTACTTCACTCTTAGAACTGACAATAGCAATTGTTGGATTCCAGAACAAAGTGACATTATCCTTGCAAGGCAGGTCCAACAGATTCACTAAAGGAGAAGAGGGTGGGAGCTAGCAAAAATAAGAAAAGTATTATCATCAATACTTGAATCTAATACTATGTCAAAATCTGTCTTCAATGTTCCAAAAAGTTTCTTCTCTTACAAGCAAAGCCTCTATTTTGCTATCTCATGCCCAAACATTTGTTTCAAGGTCTTTTTATTGCACATTTCCCCATCTCTCTGAAGCCAGATTGGTTGTCCTGGTTTCTTAATCCAAAAGTACCCCATTGGAGGGACACTTTTATGATCACTCCTCTGGGAACTAAGTGGAAATGTGGGAAGCCAGAGGAGCTGTAAACCATGATGAAGGAGAGGACCTAAACTCCCATGCATACTCAGACACTTTAAAATGAAAATAGATCTCCATGCTGTCTTGGGAATTTCACTTTTTTTTTCTTCTTTTTGGATGAGTAGGAGACAAGAATAATCAAATGCATTTTATTGTCTATCCAACAAAATGCAAAATGTTTTGGCACTGCACAATTTGAATCCTTATTATTTGAATTTCGGTGTTCTTGCCTTAATCCCGTCTGTGTTGCTTCAGAATCTCAATCAAAGTCAGACGTTTCATTGCCACCCACACAGTTATCATTTGTAAAACTTAATAAGAAAGTCATAAATGAAATTCTAAGAAACAGAACTATATAAATTGATTTTATTGCCCCAAAGGTACACATCTCCAATTCCATAACGGCTGTTTTTTTATTTAAAAATATCTAACGTGGATATGGATGAGATTGTATAAGAAAGGAAGGATTCACATCTGTAAATAAGACTACAGCAAACTGTGTTGCATTTTTTTTTCACAGTTGGAATGTAACTTTTTATTACAGCTCAGCCGGCACTGCAAATTAAAATTCATCTTTGTTTGTTCAACTGCTACTTGAAAATGGCTTCTGCCAACTGTTACAGTCAGATATTATGTTGTCATTTGTGCCATTAGTGGAAATGGTTCAATAACATGAATATTTAAAACCAAGTACACACATATTTTTTAATTAGTTTTCAATAGCTACTACTGAGTTATGCTCTCAAAATCTGGTCAAACCTTGCTTCATTTTCAATAGTGCAGAAGCAGCTGGCTCCTGAATTAATAGACTCAAGTTCCTCTGTAGGTTCATCATAGGAAACTGATCAGAAAATAACAACTTTGCACTTTTAGTAGACATCAGTTGGGGCATACAGTGTACTTTTACCAAAAAGAGCAGGTAGTTTTCAAAAATGATAAAAGAAGAATATCTTCTGGGTCTAAATTCAAACTGTGTTGAAATTCCCTTCTTGCATAGGGCCATTCAAAAATGGAAGGGCAATTGTCATCACATTTTTACATCATGGGATAGACCTGTGTTATTTTGGTAGAAAATAAGGGATTTTTTTCTTTCTTTGTCTTGCTCATCCTTGATGGTTATATATTTCCTCCAGAATTAGATCATGCCTTAAATACCATTTGCTAGACAGGAACAACGGAAGAAAGCTATCACTACATGTCCACTTGTGAACTTCCAAGACATTGGGTATCTCCAAGATGCATTTGGCAGTTTCAGATTTAAATATAAATGACAGCTTTCTTATTAACTATCCATCAGCTTGTTTTTGGCCAAAAACTGTGGCTTCAGGAAGCAGATAAGTATGCTATATACATTTGCTGAATGTTAATATGCTTAACAAAACATTTATTACCACAAACAATAATAGTGACCTCATTAAAACTATGCTGATTAAGAAAATAGAAAATCTTACACTGAGAATTTAGATTCTATACAGGTTGATACATTTCTTTGTAACAAATAATTATAGCTGAAAGGCATCCAACAGTACACATTAGGAGAACACCCCCAAACTGGGTCCTAGCAGGATAGGTGAACCCCAATGAGTCTCAGTGTAGTGCTCATATACCCCAAAATTGACCTTCTCAGTGCCTATTTGACTTATTGCAAATGGTTTGAAAATACAGGATGTGCTCAGGATAGGAGCCATTAGCACAAGAACATGTGGGTGTTGATCATGAGGTCTATTCACTTTAATTTGTATTGCCAATCACAAGGGCAATGCAAAGCAAAACTTTTATAGATCATGAAATCCAAAGGAACTGAAAACACACAGGCATGTGCCAAGCAGAAGATGTCGTGATTGTATATAGTAGCAACAGATATAGAACAAGGACTCATAACATTGAGCAACAAAATGAATTATGGTAGCCATCAAAGATAGGAGGCTTTAAAATAAGCTAAAGGACCAAACACAAAGTAAGGTCACACAGCTGTATCAAACTAACCTGCCACAAAGTCACCTGGAACTATATATATACTATTTCATAAAAAGAGACCAACATTGAGACAAACAAGCATAGTCATGTTAATCAGAAAGTAGATCTTAACTGAGTTTTTTTTTTAAGACCAGAGGTTTCCAGTAGTAGTGCTTTCTTGGACTAAACAGTCATTTGACCTGCTCCAGCAATTGTTTTCATGTTCTTACCTTAGCAATTACAAAGTTGAACTCTGGTGTGCAACCACATGGATGCACTGTCTTCATTAATGGAATACCTATGAGAACAAGGACTCTTGTAACTCTTGTAAAGATTTTCAGGGTGAATCTTTCTTAGTATTACAGGACATTAAACTGATAGTCAATCTTTTTCATCAATAAGTTTGGGACTTTTACATCTAGTTAACTGTGGGGGGCTTTCTTTCATGAGAGGAGAACTGAGCAACATTAGCTTGGAAATCAATTCTTCCTCCCCAAAGAAGGTTTGGGTCCTCCTTCCCTCCTTCCCTCCTTCCCTCCTTCCCTCCTTCCTTCCTTCCTTCCTTCCTTCCTTCATTCATTCATTCATTCATTCATTCCTTGTTTGCAGTAAGGGCAAAAGAGGCCATGAGGATCTCTGCTTCAGCTTTGTAGAATACCCTTACCTTAGAATAAAGGCTTGTTCTATCCCTTTTAATTTTCAAAAAGCTACTGAAAATTGAATGTTCCCAAAGAGCATTTGGTTGAAGGACCTGTTAACACCACCTTATTTCACTTGGAATTACTTTTATTGATTTAATTGTTGATATTATTTTATTTGGTTTTGTTATTATCTTTTAATTTATTTTTCATTACTACTACTATTGTAGTTTTTCCCTGTATTGTTGCAATATTGATTAGTTATTAGTTGTTTTAATTTATTTATATTTACCATGGATGTTTTTCCTGTTATGGATGGTTTTGCTGCTTTGTTTTATAAACTATCATAAGTCTTTATTGATTCAGTGGCATAGAAGTAGAACAAATAAATAAATACTCTGTCAAGTAACCATTTCCAAGCTCAATCTAGAAATACTTCTGATCTGCTGGAAAACATATTGCAGGCCATATTCTATTTTTGAAGTTACTGCAATATCCTCTAGCACAACTTCAAAAAAGTTGCGTACCTTGGACAATTACATTGCTTTAGAGTTGATGTGCTTTACCAATATGCACATAAAAGCATTTTTGTTGTTTAATGTTGCACCCAAAGGCACATCAAAAAATAAAGTTTAGTAAAGTAAGAATATATCAAGAGCTCACAGCAGTATTGTCCTCGAAATTGAAAGTTGACAGATATACATCCTATGTGCCAAAATAAAACAATGAAGTGGTTGATTTCCCCATCCCCCAAATAAATAATATTCTGATTTGGGGGAGGGTAAAAAAAATAAAAAAAACTACCTTTCCCTCCCTAAATATATAGTTTGAGGGCTTTTAGAATAATCATGCAATTTCTGAAATAGTAAGGCAATAAACATTTCTATCATTGGGAAAAGAGAAAATTACTGCTCCATTACTGCAACATAATCAGCTTAGTTTTAGACCTATGTGGATTTCTGATATAATTATCCTCAGGGTATATTAGATAAGTATCTACAAGTATGTCCTTTGAAATGTCTCCTCTAATCTTACTCTGAATTCCTAACAAGATTTGTTTTTTTGTGTACATTCTTTCAAGGGAAAAGGCAGGAAGAGAAAAAGGACAGAAAATAGTATACATTGACAATAATCCATAATAACAAAAGTAGCCACGTTGTCCAGGTGGACAATAAAACCCTGAAATCATTAAGTGGGCAATACCATTATTAGGATGACTCCAAATGTCATAAAATTGAGTGCAAGCTTTTGACTTGCTCAGAACTTTTCATTTGTTGGGGTGGTACAAAAATTGGAATGAAGACAGAGAAGAGTTCAAACTAGGCCAACTGTTGCTGTCATCAGTTTGCATGTTAAAGTTTGCCTTAAAGAGGAGATTGCAGTCAGACTGAATTCTATCTAACATTTGGGGAATAGTTAATGAAGAAATAGTTAACCATACAGTTCTGAAAGCACAACGTTGTTCTGTCTCAACCATGGGCAAATCATGCTGGCTTCTGGTTTGGCAGAGGTCTTTCTCTTCTGTACAAATTTTGTTCTAGCAAAATATGAGTGGATTTATCAGGCAAGGTTTTATTCACTTTTGTTTTTCCTCCATTAAAAGCAACTCCAAGCATTAAAGGGGGACAAAAATCGCCCTTGGCTACCCTAGAACCTTCACCTAGCATGACCCTAAATAATTAATTAAACAAACAAACAAACTTGGGAGATAGGGGATAGATAGTGTCTGAGTGCATATGTGATCCTGAGTCTCTCTCAGTTTGACATTAGACTCATTACATGACAAAATACTCTTTTCCAGGCTTGGAACTTTCTGCATGGAATGGGTTACAACAACTAGGTTTCTGCCTTCAATTAAATTGCCCAATCTGGGCTCAAATAAATCAAGTGACCACCAGATGGCAGCAGAGTGACATGACCCACCCCCAAATCATTGCTGCCATCCAGTGGTTACCCACTTTGTTGCAATACATACAGTATATGGTAAACTTACATTTGTATATGTGTCTGTGGATATATGTCCTTTATGTTTTTGTTTCTTTTAGTTTCCTTCTGTTTTTTTTTTTGCTCATAAATTTGCATTTTTTAAAAATTCAATTAACACAAGCAATTAAAAAAAAAGACAGTTAAATGAAAACTTCTGCCCTAAGGTTTGTGATTTATAATTAGCAGCTGAAATCCTGTTGGGATAGTAATACCACTCTAAATAGCACTTCATTCCTTTGTTTCCAAATTGCCTAACAGATGTTTTGATATCAAAGTGTCCCTCCAAAGCACCTCTGTAAAGTGGTACAGTGCCCTGGTTCTATGAAGCAGTTATAACAGGAACCTCTGTTCATGTAAAAAAAAATATAAATCCAGGTGGTTTAACATGCTTCTGTTTATTTATATCAGCCTTCTCTCTACCTGGCTCCTTCTGTATCTGGTAACTTCAGCTTCTATAAGTCCCTTGTTGATTGAGGATTATTCAGATTGAAAAGCAAGGTATAATTATTTTCTCTCAAAATGTTTGCATTTCTTGCTTTGAATGATGGGGAGAATATCTTTGTGAGCAGCAAAGTCTAATACTACCTTGCCCATTTATTTATTTACTATTGAAAGGACTTTTTTCTTTGTATATTTCTAAAAGGGAGCTCAATGTTCAAGGCAGATGTGGAATATTGCTGGATAGGCCCCTCTCTGTCTGTAGTCCTTGGTGCTCTCTGAGCTTGGTTGTTTAAACCAAGCTAAATCCAAAAACGCTAGGGAATTCCTGAATTCCTATGTGTCTATTGCCACCAATAGACACAGAGATAAACCACATTTGCACATCATTCAAAAGAAACAATAATAAAGCTAAGAAGGAAGCAAAAAGGTGAGAACATATCCTCTCCAGAAGCTTACACCCAGATAAGTAGGGATTAACACCAGACAAACAATTAAGCAGAAAAACAATCGAGGAGAACACAATACCTGAATCAAGGAACTACCAAGGAGAAAACCACATCCTCACCAACACTGGCAGGGCAAGCTACTGTATATAAACAGGGAGCAAACCCCACGCTCACCAGCACTGATCTTGTTAGCTAGTCAGGTAATGAAATGTCTGCAAGCAAACAACCAAGCTCAGAGAGCACCAAGATTTCCACAGTTCAACCCTGAGCTACAGTTACTCTCTTCTATTGGCAATCTCTTTCTTTTCCCTCTTCCCCAGTATGGTGTTATATTTTTTTAATGGCTATATCTGAAGCTTCTTTTTAAAAATTATGTCAGGATAGATTTTAACTAACTAGCTGGGATTTGCTGGCCCTTGTAGGGATATTGAACATTTTATTACTCCTAATTCTATTACTTTAATAGCAGAGTAGCACATGGGAATTATAGAGGTGAAGTTTTTCCTAACATTATCACCATGACAAGAAAAAAAAAAAGAACAGTCTCTCCAGAAATACTTCTGTGAATCAGTTGCAATGCACACAAGCTGGTCATAAACCATAATCCATTCAGTGCCATCCAATGTTCTCAATAATCTTAGAATCTGTTTAAAAAGAAATCTAGACTGTTCCTTCTCCTCAAGAAATTGCTTTAAAAAGATATTCATTTGAAACCCCCTATTTCCCAACATTTGCATTTCAAGTGTATTTTTCTCCATTTTTTCATATATATATTTCCTCACCCCACCCCATTTACCACACAATAATTTGTACATGATTCAAAGTAGTAGTAGATCCTGCTTTGGAGCACACATTTTGCTAGACTAGACTACGGACCACCTAGTTCAACTTTTGCCCAACTTCATCTTCTGTATTCTTTGTACCATTTCCTAGACTGGGAGGCACTGCTCACAATCACTCATGAATACCTCCTGAATGGATTACTACAATGTGCTGTATGTGTGGCTGGCCTTGAAGACTATCTGAAAGCTCCAGCTGGTCCAGAAAACAGCAGCTCAAGCAGTTATCAGCACACCGTATATCCATTTTACTCCTCTGCTTCACAAGCTGCACTGGTTTCCAATATGCTTTCATGTGAAATTCAAGGCGCTGGTTGTTACCTATAAAGCCCTACATAGCATGGGGCCAGGTTATTTTGGGACCATCTCTCTCCAGTTATTTCTACCTGTCCCATAAAGTCCAATAGGAGAGTTATGGTACAGGTCCCATTGCTTGCAGTTAGTCACCTTGTGGGGCCCAAAAATTGAACATTTTCAGTTGCAGCCCTAGCCCTTTGGAACATTATACCCCCCATGATTCAACTTTCCCTGACAGGGCTGCATTTTTTGAAAGCCTAAAGACTTGGTTGTGCACCCAAGGGTGGGGGTCAGGAGGCTAGTCTAAGCCCACGAGGTATTGCATTCTTTGTTACTGTAGATATTGCCTTTTAGGGGCCATTTAGGTCTGTAATGTTGTATATTTGAGACTGAGCATATTGTTGCTTTTCAAATATTATTGCTATTATTTTTTAAAGGCTGTTAGCCCCACAGAGTTGTTGTGGCAAGATGGACAGCCATACAAATCAAATCAATAAATAAACATCCTAATTGCTGGGATTTCAACAATTCAAAACATGAAATGATCCTCGACAAAGTGATCAGTAATCCACAAGTAAATTGACTGCAACCTTCAACTCATGACTGTCAATTACAAATATGATTCCTACAAACTCATCAGAAGAACATATCTTTTAGTTTTATATCTCAGCTAATAGCCTAGTTACACAGTATACCAAAAATAAAGAAATAGACAAACAAATTGTGCATACAACAGATGTGCCTCATATTTTAAGTAAGAACACAAGAAAGGTACCCTTTGATTCCATGATACAGGATTAAATACCAGGTTATCTGTAGCATTATAATGTGTTCCTTGTGCACACTTTAACCCTGCAGGCTGTAAGATTATACAACTACATCTATCCTTACAAATAATATACATAAAGAAAATTATTTGCAAGTATGCTTGAACTCTTGATTTAGCAGTACAGTCATATAGCGTTATTAAACTTTCCCAGAAAGTCTCTCATGATTAATTTCTAACCTGAGCATTATCAAGAGCATTATCAAGAGTCTATCATGCTTAGAAGTTGTACAATTGTTGTTTTGACCTAAAAGGTACCGTTTGTTTCTCCTTTTCCTTTCCCTAGCTTTTTTTTTTCCTCTCTTATTTGGAGAACTAGAATGCATGCATTCATTTTTTTTCAGAATGACTTCTATGGCTTTGACTCCCTTTGAGTCACCAAATCACTTCAGAAGGCTTTGAACTTAGATTCAGTCTACTGTGGAGAAGCATCTCTTGAGTACAGTTTTCAAATGTTATTTCCATCAAAAAAGGTGACATGGTAAATTATAAGTGACTTTGGGAATGGATTGTTTCAGCTGGCAGGAAAGGCCAGACCTCTGACAGCTAGATCAATCTTTTAGCAGGTGGCTGGTGGGAAGACTGCCTTCTGGAAGGAATGTTCCAAAAAACATGATTAGGGAAAAGGTCTGTGATGCTAGGTGGATCAGGACATGACATACTAACACAGCAATGGACAGAGGTGATGAGCTCTCCATTCTGGGAGAAAGAAGATTGGGAAGTTGATGTTGGTAACTTCTTCTAGACAAACTGCCTTTCCCCCATGTTCTGGATTCCACATTGCTTGGTGACTGGACCTCAGGTTGCCAAGTGAATTCCAGCTCTGTGTGTAATAAGAACTTGTACCTCCATAAATCTGAGACCTAGTTGGACAAGGAAGGGGATGTAGTCTCACCTGAGCTTTGCCTACCTGAGTTTCAGGTTTGTCAGCAGTTGTGACTCAAAGGCCAGGGTGATGGTAGTGTCATCTCCTTTTGCTGATAAAGTCATTTTGCTTATCTTTTGTAAATATGATTATATTCATTCTGACTTAGACTCCACATTAGCAGGATCAATAAAGTAATTGGGATGATGCTTTGCAAAGTTTCTGACATGAGTGTGATTTTGTGGACTCAGAGAAGTAGATAGTATTCTTAGAGTCATGTGTTCTGACATCTGTGTGGTGGCACCATGCCCTGTCCAGCTGCTTTGGTAGGTACAGTATGTGCTGCTGGATTCAAAAAGTAGTTACTACTTCTTTGGTAGACAGGGTTATACATACTGTCTTGATGGTGGTGGTTCTGTATCCCTTCCTGAAGACACCAGCTCAATCCAACATGTTTTCCAACCTTGCCTGCTTAGGGAAAATTTTGAAGAAAATGATAGGACTGCTTTTGCAGATTGAGAAACTGTGGCCTTCCTGGTTCTATTAGATATCTAAGAAGTGTCTGATACCACCTCCCATTGTATCCTTCTGGATTGTCTACAGGGGTTGGCACACTGTTTTGTAGCAGCCCTGCTCCTTCAAATGTGACAGCAGTGATGAGAGATTGATACACTGTTGGGCACTTTGCTGTATATGGGATACCAGAGGACTCACTTTTCTCCCCCATGTTGTTATAACTATCTACAGGAAACCTCAAGGAGATGTCATTTGTCAGCTTCATGATGAAGAATCACCAGTATATTAATGCTACCAGATTATACAGTATATCTTCATCCCAGGCTGAACAGGAGAAACAGAAGATGTCCTCAAGAAATGTTTGAAGGCTCTGAAGAATTGAAGGGGATGAAACAAGTTGAAACTGAATCCAAACAACATAGAGGTATCAAGAGAACCAGAGAAATCCAACAACTTAGAGAATATAGAGTTCAGAAGCTCTGGACGGTGTTTTTCTCCTCCTCAAGAAGCAGATCCATGACTTGGGGGCTTTCATAGGCTCATAATTTCTGCTTGACTGACAGGTAGAATCTGTGGATGGGGAAATTGGTTCCATTTTTGGAGCAGCAAGCCTTAGGGACAGGTACTTATCTCTTCATTATCTTGAGAGTGAATTCTTCAATTATATTGAGAGGGAATGATTGTAATGTGCTGTACTTGGATCTGCCTTTGAAGGCCACTCAGGAAGTTCATTTGATGCAAAATGTAGCAGCCCATGTGCTGGGGAGTGAGACCCATTACAGAAGAGCTGTACCTGTACTCTCTAGCCACCGCACCTGTTGCCAACATATTTCTAAGTATAATTCAAAGTTCTATTTTTGACCTATAAAACACTACAGAGTTTGATCTATATTGCCTACAGGACCCTTTTTCCTACCCAAACAGAATCTGCTGGTCTCGTACAATCAGCCTTAGAAGGGATGGGTCATCTTCCTTCCCCTCTGGATAGTAAAGAGGTGCTGCTGGATTGGAAGCAGAGTTCTTCTGGGACAGCAGTATCTCTTGGGAACAGTCTGAGGATCAAATGGTCTCTATACTTTTAAGACTTAAGAAGGCGGTAAAGAAGGCGTTTCAATCACAGATTTGGGGCTTCAGGTACTTTGCGGGCTTGCTTTCTTGTTAATTCTGTCATTTTTAAACATTTGTTCTTAAATTTGGAGCTTGTTAAATTGAGAGGAATTCAGACAGACAGACAGACAGACAGACATACTTCCCAGGCTGTCCCCCATGCAAGTAGCCATGACCAACCCTTCCTAGGATCTGAGATCAGCCATTGTTAGCTGATGTGTGTGTGAGAGAGAGACAGAGAATGAGAAGTGCATGTTAAGTTTACTTACATGGGGGTCTTCCCTAATTTATTCCCACAACAGTCCAGTGGAGTAAGATAAGTTTAGAGAAGGTGAAGGATCCCGGGTCATCCTATGAGCTATCCTGACAGATGGGGAATTTTTTCCAGTTTAAGTAATCCATGAACTGATGATTCCTGTTATATTACACAACTGCTTGGATCCATGACTGCTGGAGAATCTGGCAAGGAATTAAGTGATTTAGCACCTCTGCTTCTATGTGCAAAACTCTTCCTCTGCATCCCTGAGTTTCTCATGGCGTAGGCGAGTGTTGATCGGCCTTCTGATAGGTTCAGATAGGTGAGGCTTATCTCACAGTCAACATCAGGTTTCAAATAGGTGAGGTTTATCTCGCAGCCAGCATCGGCAGTTCATCCCCCTGCAGAGGGAGATAAGATTAGAGGGCCTTGATCCTCCCTCTGTTAGAACAAGACCTCAATCTCTCACTGTCTCTCTTTAATCAGGTTCCTATTTTAGCTGCCACAAAGCTGTCAACAAAAGAAAATAAGATATCCCCCCTCTAGGGGTTAAATTGGATTTCTCAGTGTGCAAATGTTCCTCAGAGTGGCGGAGGGGGGGGGGGCGAAGTCCCACCTGTACCCTCCATCAGGCAAATTACTTCTGACTTTTAATTTATTTCTCCAGGAAATGGAAAGGTATGGCATATCCAAAGTCAATAGGGAATAAAGAACGAGGTGTAATCAGACACCTCACCAATCCAGACCCCCCCTTTCTCTGTCAGATTTAATAGGTTCTCCAGCCACACAATTTATAGAAGGCATGTCAGCTCCTTTCTGCTCAGCTCTTTATTTAGGACTTGGCTAGTTAATGATCCCACAAGTTTGCTTGTTGTTTGCATCTTTTCCCCTCTTTTTCTCTCCTCTCTTCCCCCATGGCCATCTCCACCTTATGTATAATTTTGCCTACACTTTCTTATATACATCTGGAACATTAGCTTTCTATTGACAAAAATGAGAGGAGCCATCACTTTGATGCTCTGTATCATAGAGGGATATTCTTTGGGATTCTTTTAAACAGACCACCATTTACTATCACTCATAGGAGGCAGTTAAAAAAAAAAAACTTTCAGGTTAAATTCCACATCCTTATTCAAGTTGTAATAAGTTGAATTGTATCACTCAACTTCACATTCCTTGGAATAATAGCTAGACATTTATTTGGGATTGAGAGATTGTGAAGATGTCAAATGCATGAATCATCTCCATACGTGGAAGGAAGCTGCACTAGGAAATTATCATTATCATCATCATCATCACCATCATCATTTATATCACAATTTTCTAAGAATATCAGGACAACTGTCAAGGTTCTCCTCCCCTCTTTTAGAATTCACAACAACCCTATGAGGAAGATAAGCTAAGGGACAGTGAGTCAGCCAATGTTACCCAGTATGATATGTAGATGATAGGGGATTTGACTTTTACCTCAACACCCTAGTCCAGCCATTTTCAACCTTTTGACCCTGGAGGAACCCTTGAAATATTTTTCAGGCCTCGGGCAACCCCTGCACATCCAGGCTCAAATATAGGGCAGAAGTTACAAAATTAGTATATTTGTTTCATGTGTAAGCCTGTATATATAGACTAACAGTGTTCTTAAACTAAAAATAAAGAAGGAAACTTACCTCTTTAGTGTGAAATTGCCCAAATTTGAAATAATTGTTTTAGATAAATTGTGATCTCCCGGGGAACCCCTAGTGACCTCTCACAGAACCCTAGTTTCCACGGTTGAGAAACCCTGCCCTAGTCATTGCAATAAAAGGATATGCCATCAGAACATCACAGACCAGTCCTGGTCCTGTTTTGAAGTAGAATTTGTAGGGTGCTGTGCACTTATGGATAGTATGTAAAAGGGGGAAAAAAGTGGTCATTATGAATGAATTTGTAAAGCGACTAAGTCATCTTTCTACTTAGAATAGACTGTCCATCAGCAGAAGTCCAGGAATAGGAATATGGGATGAGATAAGAAATCCTTCAATAGGAAGGCAGATCACCCACCAGCTTTGTAGCTGTTAACTTAAGATGGGTGGTGGTTGACATGTTTTCTATTTTGAGTAATCCACAGGACCCAGAAATAAATCACTTTAGCTGCCAAATACAAGATAACAGCATAAGAACATATAAGTAAATGACTGTTTTTGAAGCAGTGCAAAGATACCATATGGCCTCAGCCTCTAGGCTTCACTGGTCTAATGTATCTCTCCTCTCCCCCTCACCATCATTGGGCTGTTTATTCATTCTCCAATGCCAAGGTGAAATTGATGCTGATTCTTGTATTTCACTAAGGAGTATCACACAAACACCCACACACACCCACACAAATCTACCACCAAAAACTTGATATGTGATATTTCTAATCTCAAAGGAGGATTTATTACTAGAAAAATCTGAAAGCATTTTGCTGAGACTGTTTGAAATCCTGTTTTATTTTCCCCAACTGGGTTTAAAATTTCAAGCTATGGTTTACATGACCAGGGTTTGTTAAATAAACTACACCTGGTTTGGTTTAGGCAACCTGCTTAGAAATCAGAATGACTGGGTTCACAAAATAGACTAAGATAAAATCAAGCAATCTAGGTAATGGTTTAGCATGACTGCAAACTAGAACAATAAGTGAAGCCTTTTCCAGAGCAAATGTCTTCTGTTCTGTTCAGGCACTAGACAATGAGAATATGGAGCTGCCGTGTAACTTCTGTATCCACACGTCTTAGTCTATGAGCACAAAGTGGGAAAAATCTAAACTTCAGAAAAATGACTAATGGAAGCTAAGGATTTGCAGTTCTGTACTGCATGCCTGTTAATATCATTACTCTTTAGCATCCCTTATTTGCTCATTCCCCAGTCCGCTCTGCACATGCTCATATGCCAGATTAATTTGCAAGCAATCCTTTGCACTGAGTTACTTTATAAAATGCCAATAGATGGCACTAGCTTGCATGCTGGAGAGCTTAAAAAGCTTTCCTTTCCACTTGTCGCACTGTGAAACTCCTGGAATGGCAAATTCTCAGAGGAACACATTTGATTAATTCCGTACGCTTTTTCCCCTCCCCTCCCCCCCACCTGCTTTTCTTGTGCATGTTCAATGTACTAACTGTTACTAGTGTGACAGCATTCAGATTTAATCCCAGCACCACCAGGAAGGCTAACATTTCAATTATACTTGATAGTAATTTGTTTGAAATTCCAAAAGGGCAAGGGAAGAAATCAAGGAAGCAATTTTCCCTAGTAATAGAATAAGCATAACACAGAAGAGACCAGAAAGAAAAAGAAAGCATAAAGACAGATTATCTTGCACAGCTCTTTCATGCTAATTTTACTTTCTGTCAATAGGCAGCAGCCCGAATAGGACAGGGTGGTATTGATTTACAGAGAATGTAGCAGGTGATATGCCAGCGTCTCCAGGCAATATTCATGGTGATTGTCAGGAAAGTGCTAATTGTATTCCTTTTTGAAAAATACCTTGGAGATGCTGCTTTTCTCTTGTGCCGTCCCCCCCACCTTACTTTTAAGAACACCTAAACAGCTCTTGAGAAATACAGCCACAATAAATCCTAATGTTGATGATGATTACAAGAGGAATGCTTTCACCCAAGTATATATCTCCAGGTTACATCTCTTCCCAGCTGTTCCCCAAATTTCTTTTCAATTTGCCCTCAAAATCCCTCTCTGCATTTTTTTTGGGGGGGAGAGACAGGGGTAGTAGGCAACATGCCCCCCCTCTTTTTTTTAACAAATTTGTAAGGATTGCCTATCCTAAAACACCATCAGACTCATGAACAGGTCCATAAAGATATCTGATTTATTAAAGAATAGTATGCAGGATCACAAAGAAAGCTGAGAATGGAAAAAATGTGCCAAATGCAAACTAAAAAAACCCTCCGTACAAACGAGATCCCTCCCCCCGTAGAATCTTCCCAGGCTCACAATCCCAGGTGCTCCTAACGGCTTCTGCTGGTCCGCGGGAAAAGTCCTTGAACAGAGCACATAACCCAAACACATTCCGTTGAAATGAACAGAGATACAGAGCTTGGCACAAGGTTTCACAGCAGCTCCCTCCCGACAGAAACGCGCGTCAGCACCATGGCATGTGAAATGTTACGATGTACATTGCACATTGAAACAGTGAACATGACAAATTAGACTTTAAATCACAAGTTTTGTTTTTCATTTCTCTGGCCAGTGGCTCAGCTAACATTCTCTTGAAGAGGAAGTTGCTTACACCTGATAAGAGTTCATTCTTCCTCTCCACCAGGGTTTCCAGGGGTAAGTATTTCCTATTCTCAACACTGTAGTTATTACTACTGCCACTGCTGTAGACTGTAGTAGTACTCAAAAGAAAGAAGCTACAGGTTATTTCATGAAATGAAATCCTTCCTGTCCTAACAACCAGGACACACACTGAGACAATGAACTGGTCTCTAATATTTATTGCTAGTACTTAACAGGAATCGTAACAAACTGAAGAAGCGTGGGAAAACCCAGACATACAACCCCCAAGGGTTAAGGCGGTCCCGATCTGTGTCTCTTTGAATGGCTGACCAATTCCTCAGTGCTACACATGCGCTTGACAGTCTGGATGGGAGCCCCCTGCTCGCCATCCTTACTCATGACACTTCCCTTCCTTATCTACAAAATAAATAGGGTTATAGAATACCAGGAAACCCTCTGCAAACACCTCCAGTTCAAATTCCATTTTATGGGGCACAGACCTGCACTTTTCTTGATGTGGGTGTAGTGGGACTACATCACCATAAGAAGAGCATCACTGCACCTGTAGCATCTAGCTGTTTGTTGCTGCTGAAAACTGGAAGTGGGGCTTAGATTTAACTCCCACCTCCAACATTTTTGCCCCCTCCTTTGGAACTCAGTGGCACAGAGGTTCTGAAACTATAGAAGAGAAGAGCTGTCAGGACAAAGAACTACTGTATCAGTAGCTAATCAATACTTTATTCCATACCTCTATGAATGTATGTAATTCTCATTGAAATCATAGAACATTGTCTTTGGTACCATCTTCCATAAATTGTATATTATAGCTATATTAACATGGACATCCTTGCTAGCTGCAAGGATATGACCTGGCTATTTATTATGGTAGGATCAAAAGGCAAGTCAGATTTATGACAGGCAGTGAACAAAGCACTGATGTCCCTTTTGCAGAAACAGTGAGCAGATCCTGATAGGTTATCTTTTTGGTTATGGTTTTGCTAACCAAAATTCTTGATGCAAAATGTTGCAGTTATCCTTTCTGGTTTTATTGCTGCCTTGGATGTTGATCTTTTAAAAGTTTTGTTACATCATGTATTACTATTATTATTGTTGTTGTCATTGTTGTTGTTGTTATTTTAAATCCAGTATATCTTGTTTAAAAGGGAGCATTATGCAGCTCTGTGACTTCTTTTGAAGCTCTGGCTGAAAAGAATCAAAGAAGCCAACATGACCTCCTCTTATTTATTTTTGATAAGGCAATCCTGCCTTAAATGAACTTTGCTTTCTTAGATCAGAGACAACAATGTACAGTAGATAAAAGAATAGATTAAGGTATGAAAGAAGGCAATCATATAGTACTGAAATGTTATATTTTTTACCTTAGGAATAAGACTACAAAACCTTATATTCTTTCCACTGAAAAAGACATTAGGGTAATCACAGTCCTTCAGCCTAATCTACTTCATAGTGTGCATTCAATTGAAGAGAATATTTGTAGCTCAGGGTTGAACTGTGGAGTCCTTGGTGCTCCCTGAGCTTGGTTGTTTGCTTGCAGATGTTTCATTGCCTGACCAGGCAACATCTTCAGTGCCAGAAGGGAGTGGAGTTTGCTTTCTGTTTACATACAGTAGCTTGCCCTGACAGTGTTGGTGGGGGTGTTGTTCTCTCCTTGGTAGTTTCTTGATTAGGCTGTTGTTTACAGCTTGAGTGTTCCTCTGATGTTAATGCTAGTGTTAATCTTTGCTTATCTGGGTATTGATTGCTGGCAAGGAGGTGTTCTGGTCTTTTTGTTTCCTTCTTAGCTTTATTATTGCCTCTTTTGAATGGTGTGTAAATGTGGTGTACCTCTATGTGTCTATTGATGGCTGATTTGTCTGAGTGCCAAGCTTCCAGGAATTCCCTCGTGTTTTTGGATTTGGCTTGGTCTAGGATTCTAACAGTTGCCCAGTTGAAAGTATGGTTGAGTCTGTCCATGGTGGTGGATTAAGGAGTTTTCATTGTATCTTCTGAAAGCTAGTTGGTGTTCATGTATGTGCTCTGCTAGTCTTCTGCCTGTCTGTCCTACATAGGGGTTGTTACAGTGCACTCAGTGGCTGTTACATAGTGGCTGTTAGGGTGCACTCAGACAGGACTTGGTTACTGAATTAACCATAATTTGCAAAATACACAGAAGCACAGACCAATCAAACTGGATTTTTACAATTTATTAAACCACAGACACTAGGCAAAGTTAATACTAATCAAGCTTAGCATGTTATAAAAATACAACCCTGGATCTTTAACTGGTTCAGCATGTTTCATGAATACAGAGTCCACTCAGCTAAGTTAGGGAAAAGATCAGAACTGTGCAAGCCATGGGATTCCCTGTGACACACTATAGAAGCGAAAGTTGGACTTTGAAGAAGCAAGCTAGGGAGAGTATTGATGATTTTGAACTTTGGTGATGGAGAAGACTCCTGAGAATACCATGGACAGCCAAGAAAACAAACCAATGCATGATCAAACAAATCAACCCAGAGTTCTCACTTGAGGCACAAATGATTTCAGATTCAAATCATCCTACTTTGGACACATTATGCAAAGACCCAGCTCTCTGGAGAAGGCTCTGATCCTGGGAAAGGTAGAAGGAAAGAGAGGAAGAGGATGACCATCAGCAAAGTGGCTGGACTTAGCTACTGTAGTGATGAGTGCACCATTGGAAGACCTGAAGGATCAAGTTAGGGACACATCATCATGGAGAAAATCTACCTATGTGACTGCTAAGAATCAACACCAACTTGATGACACATAATCAATCAATCAATCAATCAATCAAATTAGGGAAGCAAGAGAGAACCTCTTCCCCAAATTTTTGCTAACATTACTATTTTTTTTCCAAAAAAAGGTTGATAATATTACAGAAATATCTTGCTTTTTCTTCAGCAACAGATTACTTTGTACCAAACCTTCAAACTCAACTTGAGTTCTTATTTTAGCATGAACCTTTCTGGGAACCTGCACACAGAAAACCATGAAAAATTCCACCAACTTTCTGAAACTGTTTTGTTTTGCTTCCCTTGTCCTCAGGATCCCCTATTATTCTGCTTCCTTTGGAACTTCCTCATTCAAATTTCATCTCAAATTTCAAACTGCATCCTCTCTTGAGGTGGAATGGTACACCGATCTGCAGCAAAAGCTTGTCTTTTAGAAAAGAACACTTTTCTTTCTGAAAATCACCACCAAGCTCTCTTCTTGGGCTCTTCCTTTGGGCTGATGCTAATCTGCATCCTTCTCACTGGGTGGGAATGACTCATTCCTCTGACAAAGCTGTCTCTTGCTGCTGGCTCCTGAGGGGTGCCTTTTGAAAGCACATATTTGGCTAAGAAGGATAAATCTGAATTGACAGTCAAAAGAGAAAAGAATTCCAGGAGACTACTTGAGTCCTTTTTGTCACACCTCTGCATGCATACCTGCAGATTCACATCAAGTCTGAGATTGTCTCTGATGACAGAGAACAGACATTAAATTCTAAAAACCTTCCTTCCTTCCTTCCTTCCTTCCTTCCTTCCTTCCTTCCTTCCTTCCTTCCCCCCTCCCCCTTCCTTCCTTCCTTCCTTCCTTCCTTCCTTCCTTCCTTCCTTCCTTCCTTCCTTCCTTCCTTCCTTCCTTCCTTCCTTCCTAGAAAGGACCACTGTGTGTTCTTTCTTTTTTCTCATTTTCCCTTGGGTTCTGCGCCATTGGAAAGTACACATTTCACCTTAATTTGATTTATTTTACAGTTGTATATGCTGCTCACTCACAAATAGTTCTGGGTAACTTACAAAAAAATTTGATTTGTCATCTTTCAGATTCCAGGACCTGCTATTTATCAATGTTGCCTACTCTCCTAGGAGCACTCTAGGGATGCATTTCAGCATGTATTTTTAGCTTCTGCATCTAGCTGATACTTTTACCTGAAAATGTCAGGGATCAAACCTGTGACTTCCTTTATTCTGTATTTGACTTATGCACCATCTTTGTACCCAGCTAAATACTTGCAAAGATTATGTTAATGTAACTTAACAATACAGATAGAGCTTGTATTCCTGGTTGTGCTTCTTGTCTGAACTACCTTGTGGTGTTAACATCAATCTTGCAAGACAGAAACTATTCCTCCCCTCCTTTCCTTTTACTCTCTGGAAAGCTAGGGTGTGTCCTTTCTGAAATGTTTCCCATGCCATCCCCCCTTCTGTGAGTTGAGACTTCTTTTACTTGCTGGTTGTCTAGTCTGCAGCTCTCCTTCCTTCTCCCAAGGTCATTCCCACAAACCATTACAGCTCCTTTGTTCTCGTATGCCACATGTACAAAAGGAGCAAGGCTTCTGCAACCACCATTGTTACTGCCTGGACATCCCCTGAGGATCCTGCTGCTAGAAAGTACCAAGTTGTTTCTGATTTAAATATTAATTGTAGAAGCAGAAAAAGGAACAACACTTTCATATCAGTATATTTAAGTAATACTGCATGTTACTGAAGAATTTCAATGTGTTCCTCATAAGGCTTCTGGAATCAGTTATGGCACCAGCACAGTTGTTGGGTGACTGTTGGTTCCTACTGGTACACCACTGAGTTGATGTTCTCTAAATACAGAGCCAATCTTTACTGAGCATTAAGACGTATTTTTTTCCCTTCTTTCAATGTTCTTAGCATGCCCCAGAGGGATACATGAATTGAAATGGTAGCCTCATTTTTTTTTAATCCATTCAATCATGTCCAAATCTCAGAGACTGCCTAGATGAGTCCCTGCAGTTTTATTGGCAAGGTTTTTCAGAAGTGGTTTGCCATTGCTTCCTTCCTAGGGCTGAGAGCAAGTGACTGGTCCAAGGTCACCCAGCTGGCTTTGTGCCTAAGCTGGGACGAGAACTCACAGTCTCCCGGTTTCTAGCTTGATGCCTTAACCATTATACCAAACTGGCTTTCTAGCCTCAAATAATGCAGTGTATTTTGCTTGCTGTCTATGTCTGGCTGACAGAGTGTGTAGTGTAGAAGGAATCCCAACATGGTACCTGGAGCCAACCCTGCATATTTGAGCAGTTCTTCATTTTCTCCCATCATTTAATTAAGGAGAAAGAGTTTCATTTGCTGTTCCTATCAAATTCTCCACTTTCTTTTGGTCTTTGAAATAACATTAATTAACTTCATTTTCAAATTGCAACTCTCTTTTCCCGCCCACCCCACACAACACACACACACACGTCTAATTTATAGCCAGATCAATCTATGGACAGTATCAGCACAGAAAAGAAGGAATATGAGAAGAAGCTAAAACAGATGTGGCCATTTGGTGAGGAGGGGAAGAAAATGTACAATCTGCCACCTACAAGCAAAAAAAAAAAAAAAAAACATTTGGCAACATAAAAGCACTGTAGCATCTGGACTAAGATGTGAATCCACAATATAAAGTCTTGACAGCCAATAATATTGAAGCATTGCATTTCTCTCTCTCTCATGTATATACTGAAAAAGAAGATGCAGGATATATATATATATATATATATATATTCCTCTCTTGATGGAAGATCATGTTTATTCTACTTCCCTTCCCCTCACAGTGATGAAATGGAAACAGGGAAGTGTGCACTGAATCCATTCACATCCGGCATGCAATCTGACAGCTTAATTTCCATCTGGTAGAGATTGGCTTCCCTGCTATGCCTAGCAAATGTTGCAGCAAGCTATAGAGATGGGAAGCAAGAAGTCTTAGGGGATCTTGTCATGCTACTTTAATAATTATTTGTGCTCCTATGCAAATAGTCCTGAGTTGTAACATGAGAAAACTTACATCCCAGGTCATTTGCTTGCTTGTTCTTCACAAATGTTTAGTGAATTGGAAAGGATAACATTTCAGCTAAGTTCAGTGGAGATGCAAAGAAAGCCTAATATGAATTAAGCACTAATGGAAAGGTTTTTTTCCCCCCCACAGTGAACTGGAAAGGATCTATTCCCAAGAGTCAGGAAGAATCCTGAAGTTGCACTTAATAGACTGTGTTCATGTAGACATGAATGTTATCCAACCACTGTTTTACTGTATCTGAGTTATCCCTACTGATCTTAGGTGTGCTTGTTCAGAAACTGCAATAAGCAATATATATATATATATATATATATATATATATATATATATATATATATATATATATATATATATATAATTCCTAGGCTCTATTCACATGAAACCTTTCCATATAAAGCCACAGGGCAACAAATAGAGTTGTAGCTCCATAGTTCAGCATTTGGTTTATACACTGAGGATGAATCCTCAGCATCTCCAGACAGATCTGAAAAAGCTCCTTCTGAAAGTTTGGATATCTGCTACCAGGCAGAGTCAACAAAAGTACTTTAGATGGATATGACTCATTAAAAGGTAGGTTTTGATGTTCATGATAGGACAATCTTTAGCTGGATCTACAGCTGCAGCAGAAACAAGTAGGAAAATGGTCATCAGAGAGAGAGACAGAGAGACAAAGAGTGCAGCCTCCTGTTTGGTAGACACATTAGAAATGTATTGGAGCTAGTGCAGGGATGCTGTTGTTAATACATACACTTATGGAGGAAGGTGGGTTTTTGTTTGTTTTTTGTTTTGTTTTAAAGAAACAAAAAGAATTAGACTTTCCCAATCCTTTTATGTGATGGTCCCTATCCAGAACAAGCCACTATAATTTACAATAAAATTAATACAAATCAGAAACAGGAGCAGGGAATACATATTTTGCCAAAACAAGCCACCCCACCCCCAGTGGATGGACTGGTTGGGCTCCTTTGTAGAACAAAGCAATCCGATTTGCTGTTAGCAGGCCTCTTTTCATTTTTCCTTGCGATCTATACATCTCATTTTCTCTTGGATTCCTCCATCAGGAAAATAAATGCTTAATTTACTATTAAATGAAAGGCAATTTTTCATACTGTGCTGTTTCTTACAAGTAAATAAACAATTCCTTCTCTAGAGCAACACCTCCTGATTTTGTGACCACCACATACAGTCTCACTTAAAACTCACACACACACAGAAGGTTTTTCCAAAGCAAGATCTGTCTTCATTTGTAACACCTTTTCTAAATCTACCTGGGGTATCCATTTACTGTTTATAATGCAGCCCTACAGTCACCCTTGGAAACAAGTCAAAAGTTACCAGCAAGCCAAGGGACTGCAAACATTAGTTACAGTGACAGCCTAAATGTAACATAATTCCTATAATATACACAGTTAGTTGCAAGTCCAATTTCAAATGTCCTGCCTAGCAGTTGTAGAAAACCATGCTGTTATTCTAATGAGCACACAGACCCTTTCCTGTTCTGCTTTTCAGTTTTATGTTCAGGTTCAATTGGTTGGTTGTTTTAAGCTCTTGTTATACATGGCAAAAGGTTTCACAAAAACCCAGGAAGCTTCCACCATATAGATTGCAGTAAGTCTGTTATTATGGGACAAGGTTAGAAGTAATTCAGAGGATCTATTTTATTTGAATGTTAATGGATTTCCCTTGTTTGAAATCTGGGCATGACCGCTTCCATTTTGAAACTGGGAACTTCAAAAATATTCATATTTCAGGTAGCTGGATTTATGAAGGAATAAATAAATGTCTGTGCTGTTCCCCAGCTGAAGAAGGGAGCCATCTATGGAAGAGGTAGATTGCACTTGGGAAGGGAAGGGAAGGGCTAAGGGGCTTCTTCCAACTTTGTTTAACTGTTTGCAAACCTAGCTGGATTATTATCAATGTCAGGCTGATTACAGAGAATTTGCTTACTTTCCCCCAACATTTGCCAGAATGCTATGTATTTGCACAGTCAGTTCAGGAAGTGCCAGAGAAAGCAAAAAGTGCAAGAAGTCTAGCACTACTATGAACCAACCAGATTTTTAAGAAGTTATGCAAAACAGGAAAAAAAATCTACCTAATATATTAAATATTTTTTGCTGATTTTTTTGTAGAAAAATATGCTAGATCAGAGACCTGGTCTACTTAGCTCTGTGTGTGTGTGTGTGTGCACACATGCGCGCATGAACACATGCACGCACACATGTGCCTTTGGGTCAGTGCTGAATCCTAGCAACTGCTTGGACTAGTCCCTGCAGTTTTCTAGGCAAGGTTTTTTTGAATTTGGTCTGCCATTGCCTCCTTCCTAGGGCTGAGATGGAGGGACTGGCCCAAGGTCATCCAGCTGGCTTCATGCCTAAGGTGGGACTAGGTCTTCTAGTTTCTAAACTAATGCCTTAACCACTACACCAAAGTGGCTCTCATACTTGGCTACTAATTCCCAAATACTGGATCCCAGCTCAGTGTTATAATACAGTTGTAATGATTGCCTTATCCCAACGAAGTCAGTCTCACCAGAGTTTAGTGAATAAAACTGATTTATTGAAAGGATAGTATGCAAATATGAAGAAAGCTGAGAATAAGCAAAAGCGCGCCAAATACAAACTAAAAACCCTCGCCTCCAAGCCGATCCCGCCCCCCACCCCAACATCGCAACCACCCCCTCCCAGCATTGGCAAGTGTCACACATCTGCCTGGGAAAGTAACCTTGAATACATGTCATAACCCAAACACATATTCCTTCAGGGTAACACAAAGATAACAGCCTGGCAGGGCTGGAATTCCCCACCCCGCAGGTGATAGACACGGATCAGAAACATGACATGCGAAACGTTACGATGTATGCAAACCATTGGAACAATGAACATGACAACAGTATATACTATATACACATACTATGCACATAGAAATTTGCATATTTAATCACCGGTATTTCCAGACAGAGTTGGGAAGTACTCTTGTCTGAAACCTTGAAGAACCAGACCCAGTCAGTGTAGACAACACTGATCTTGTTGCCATCCCTTGGATGCAGCATTAATCCCCTGAGCTGTAGAAAATATTAAGAATAGAAAAGCAAAACACTCTCCTACTGCTTTATCTAACAAATATCCCTTCAAAAGAGGGGACTAACATATTTTACCCTTTTTTACTCTTATTTTTATATTTATTTATTAAGAGTAATTCTTTATTTATATATTGTACTTATATTGTATGTTTGTTGTTTTAATTGATTATTTCATTGTAAACCTCCCAGAGTTGCCCGATGGGAGGAGATGGGAGGGGACAAATTAAATAAACAAATAAAATAAAATATATTATGACTATTTCTCTATGCAGACTAGGTCTACCATATATAGGGTACAAACATATGGATGACCATGAGATGGCAACAAAGAAACACAGAAAAGTCAATCTCTTTGCTGCTGTCTATTGATTGTCTGGATCTTTGCAATCCAGTTTAAGGTAACCTTGATGCAGAAGGAACATCCATCTATTCTGTGAATTTAAGAAAATACAAATCTATAATCAGAATCATCAGATGCTGCCATTTCATACCAACAAAGATGAATATTTATATTGACATATAAATACAAGCATACACAAACACTTCTTTCTTCATGCAAAAAAATCAGTATTCCAGGGAGCAGACAAATCTAGCATCTATGCCATTACTGGGAAGTTTGGATATTTGCATTTTCTTGTTTTCATTTTCCTTTCTTATAGCATTTATCTCACATCTCTCTCTCAATTGTAAGCCCCCTCATAGGTCCCAGAATTTTTAAAAAATATATATTTATATACTTTTACAGTACTATTAGCCAATGATAAACAACAAGGCTTTTTACTTAAATATATGTTTGTTTGTTTTTCCTCACTGTCTTTCTCTCTCATGTGTGCATACATACACCCAGCCAAAAGTGATGCAGACCAGGAAGACTTTTTCCATCTGTCTATTCTCATCATTTATTGTGGCTCCAAGTCTAGATGGCATTGCTTTTTGAATGTTTCTTGGACAGTCTCTTTTCAATAAATAGATCCATGTTCAGGCGGTTGAAGGAAAGAGATCCCTGTGCCGCTGAAAAGACCTGCAATTTACCCACTCATGAATGCTTTTACTAAACTTATAATTTATTTTAGTTCAAAATTATTCCCTGCTGTTCCCAGAGTTCTGGATTCTTTCCCTGGTCACAAGACTCTGGTGCAATATAGGTGATTAATAACAAAAGTATTTCATTTCATTTCATTAATTTCATTTCATCCTTCTTCCCTTTTCTCTCCCATTCCCTCTCCCCCTCCCTCTCCCTCTCTTCTTCCCCAAAAGTTAGAATAACAGGTATGTTAGCAAATTACTGGCAAAGATTCAGAAAGGGAACTCAACAGTGAACTTTTCTTTGTTACTCAGATGTTAAATATATGTTTGCATAATATCAGAGGAATATTTTAATAGCAAAACAGTTCACCTGGATATATATGCACTATAAACAGTGGATTTTTTTTTTTTTTCAAATTTTGCCACCACCCATTTCCCCCCAAAAGAGGGATCATGGGGAAATCATGGCTGAAGTAGTCTAAGCTCATTGCAGCCTACTTAATGTTTGAATGTTTAGCTCTCACCTCTAAAATATGCTGAGTTATAGCAAACAGATTTGGGGCATGTGCAGGTAGTCCTCACTTAACAACCACAATTGCTAAGTGAAGTGGTCATTAAGTGAAACTGACCCAATTTTACAACCTTTTTTGCAGCGTCCAGTAAGCAAATCACTGTGGCCATTAAGTGAACCACATGGTCATTAAGCAAATCATGCAGTTCCCCATTGATTTTGCTTGTCAGAAGCTGGCTGGGAAGGTCAAAAATGATGATCATGTGACCACGGGATGCTGCAATGGTCATAAATGTGAACTGGTTGCCAAGTGCCCAAATTGTGATCACATGACTGCAGGGACACTGTGATAATCGTAAGTGTGAGGACCGGTCTTAAGCCAGTATTTTCATCACCACTGTAAGTCTGAACCATCACTAAATAAATAGTTGTTAAGCGAAACCTACCTGTATAGAAGTATTGACGCTTCACCGCTCTTATCACCACCAGGTAGGACTTAATAGCTGCTCTAACCAGTGTTCAGTCAGATTCGGTCTTTGTCTTCCTCCGGCAGAGCTCTAGGTATCTCTTATTCCTCTTCAGAACCCTCAGCTCCTCCGTTTTTCTCAGCCTCAGCATAATTTCTCCCATAGAGATGCAATCCCTTCCTAGGTATCTTGTACTAAGCAGTAACACCTACAGTTAACTTCTTTGGCTAAGGAGGTTTTGTGTAAAATGCCACAGCATTCTCTCCTAGTTCCACTGACACCACTGCCCATTTATTTTGATCTCCTCCTTTGGCATAATCTTTACTTGTATTCAGCAGAAAAATCCTCCTGCATTTTCTTTCTACAGTATTAGTTTGCATTACTTTTGATTAATGAGAATATCTTTAGAAATTATTACAAAGGAGAAATGGTTTTTGGTTAAAGATGTGCCTAGGTAGAAGGTAGAATTTTTGCACTTCTGTGCAATGTTTGCACAATGTACCTCTGCTGATTCCTTATGTCAACTACACACACTGCAATAGACTATTCATAGAAGTTCTTACTCATGAATTGAGATTTACTCACAAGGAGTTCCATTTCCCAGCTGTGCCCTTCTCCAGCTGGCTATCAATTGAATTTTACCTTCCCACTCCATAGGGAAGGGCAGAAATTCAACTTTAGTTTCATATCAAAGGGCCATGCAAACAATGGGATTAGATCTAGTAAGGTTTTCTTGAAGGAGGACTTCCCTTTTTCCACCTCAAGGTTTCCAGAAGAATTGGCAGTTTAGACAGCTGTTCTGAAGGAAGTTTAAAGTTCCTGAGAACTTTTATCAACTTTAGGTTGGTGTAGGTAACAGACAAATGCTGGGACCTCTTGGAGGACAAAATCCAAAGCCAAGTCTACTTTATTATGGGAAGATTTATCAAAGCTATCAATTGGGGGTTGCCAATTCTGAAACTCAGCTAGAGCTTGGTAGAACTCTGTTCATGGAACAGAGTGTAAAACATCAATGGAATGGATATATTATTTTCTATTAATGAAGAAGCATTTCCTGGAAAAGCTGAAGCTAGTAAGGCAGGAAGTGGGGACCCACAGACAAAACCAAACCAGAATGTACATACAATACAGGTTACTGATTATTTTCCAGTCTTGGAAAAGAACAGCATGGAAAGATAGAAGAATGAGATCTAGGATTTAAAACATGTAGATTCTCTCTCTCTCTCTCTCTCACAGCTACTACAGAATATAGAATTCCAGAAATAGAAGGTAGGTAGGTAGATAGCTAAGTGAGTATCTCTCTCTCTCACACACACAGAGAGAGAGAGAGATACTCACTTAGCTATCTACCTACCTTCCTATTTCTGGAATTCTATATTCTGTAGTAGCTGATCTTCTGCAATAACACTTTTATGCCCCTGTGCTGAGCGCTTGACAATTTTGTTGTTAGATAGGTACTGAGTGTATATACTGGGGTGGGGGGTGGGGAATGAGTTTCTGAAGGCTCAATATCTTGAGTCATGAATCAAACCAAGCTTGCATGAAGTCTGACACTTCTATCCCTTCCTAATCCTAGCCAGCCTGTAGTTCTGGAGGTTATCTTTTCACTTCTTTATCAGTTCCTTTCCTAAATTTACTATTTTCAATAATCCCATTTGATAACCATCATTTGTTTTTTGTTGCTGTTTCTGTATGAGCAGTAAAGGAATGCAAATGAGCATATTTAGTTTACCTAAGCAGATGTTATTTGCTCCAGCTTTTCTAGGGGAAAAAGGGTATCTAATATTTATGACACTCTTTCTTCAAATGTAATATTAGATGATGGCAGAAAGAGTTGCAAACAGAAGCATCTGCATCTTAATTGAAAATATATATTTTCGCTCTACTCGAGAATGCTGCCATTTTGCATCCAAAGAGGGAATAAGGCAATCTAGGTAACTTAAATATTGTTATGGCAACTGCCAAACATTATTTTGTTCAGCAGATTGTTGGATAACACTTTAGAATGATCTGCTGAGATTTCACCACTGGAAGAAGAGAAGAAGAAGAGAAAGGGAGTGCATAGGGGAGATGTTGTTCAGAAATGTCATCTAAACATGAGCAGCTTTACGCACAAGAAAACATGACAACTCATCCGGATGGTTTGCAAGCATTGTATCCTGCCCATCTTCCCTAGAAGAATCTATGTCACCCTGAAGAGGTTTGCTGACTGGCTCCAATACCAACCTCAAAATGATTCACAGAAGTTTGTGAACGCTGCCAGTAGACAGCGTAAAAATTGGTACAACAGGAGGAACAGCTCTAGCTTGTCTGTCTGACCTAATTTCACATAGAGATACTCATAACTAGTTGCTTCTCAAGCAATGTTATTGGCCATTGTAAAAGTCTTACCAATGGTTGCAGCAATCCCTTTTCCCAGCCGTGGCATGGTGGGCATTGCAGGACCTAAAACTGAGGAGGACATAGCCAACAGAATACATTTTCATCACTGCCTAATGAGGTCTCAGCATGCCAGGTCAAAGCATTCATCCACCACTGTCCTTTGGAAGGATGTGATCCTATTCATAAAATCATAGAAATATAGAGTTGGAAGGAACCTTCAAGGTCTTCCAGTCCAACCTCTTACCTAGAACAGGAATCCTCATACTATCCCAGGCAAATGGTTTTCCAAACTTCATTTGAAAATCTCCAATGATCAAACATTCACAACTTCAGAAGGAAGACTATTTCATTGCTCAGTAGCTCAGATGGTCAGGAAATTTCTCCTTTTTTTTGAGTTTAGATCTGCTTCTGCAAAGTTTCTACCCACTGGTTCTTCTCTTAAGAGCCCAGACATTGCATTTATCTAAGTACCCAACAGTTCAGTCACCTGGGCTCACTGGGTTAGGAGAAGTTACCTGCACCAATGAGTGTGTTCCTCCAAAAACAACAAACAAAACAAAGTTGTGGCATACAGTTTTTAGTGGTGTGGTGTGCTGTTGTGCTGCTTTGAGTCAGCAAAAGGAGACAGAAAATGGAGAGAAGCAGCTCAATTCTAGCCTTGAAGTGAGGGTTGATGAGCTGATCTGGCTGTTAGCCAGGGCTGTTGTTTGGAGAGGTAGACAGCATTCCCATTGGCCTAGTCTTATATAAAGGTGATGGGGACTAGACCTCTGAGAGTAAAATTATGTGAGTGTGCAAAGCAGTAGTTGGTTCCTGGTTGGAGAGGAAAAGTCCATGGGTGGCTTCCCTGGAGGAAGAGTAGTGAAGTCCTAGAGAGACAGTATCTTCACCCAAGACCCGAGATGGGTGTTTTTGGTGAAGCCCTTCTCTTTGGGGGAATGGCTGGGTAGAAGACCCCAAGAGAGGTTCTTCCCCCAACAGAGGAGATGCAGATGGTAATCAGCTGAGTGGATCCAAGAAAAGGTGACAAGCTGAGTGCACTCAATCATAAATCCAGCACATTCCTTTCCTTTTACTCTCTCTTGATAATACCAGAAAAGGGAGGGAGGGAGATGGATTGAAGACGGATGCTATCAAGCAGTTAGCAGGAGAGTTAGAGGGGAATAGTCTCTGTGAGAGAGACCTAGGAGAAGACACTGAGTAAAAGCTGGGATCTTGCTGTAATTACTTTTTTGTACATAGATTTACTGTGTATAGTAGAAAAGAATAAAAACCTCCCCTGTCTTGATTTCTCTGTGTCAATTGCCATCCCTGCAAACAAAAATATACCTCCATATCTAAAAGAGGGCATGGGTAATATTTCCCTAGTTTTCCAGAGAGTAAAAGGAAAGGAGGGGGAAAATACTTTCAGTCTTGCAAGATTTTTTATATAACCTTACAATAACGATAGAGCTAATATTCCTGGTTGTGCTTCTTTTCTGGGCTACCTTGAAGGGCTAAACAATCTTTGATTCATGGATCATGGGATCTGATCAGGGAAGTGGAACCTTAATGTATACCATCACTGAAGGGGTGAGACTATGCGCTCTGCTCATTGTTTCCATTACATTGTTGGTACATTTGAGCACTGAATATTGTGGGCAGAATCTGTAGTTCTGCTGCTGCTGCTGTATAACTCCTAGCAGGCCCAGCCAGCATAGCCACTGATGGCTGGAAGTTGCATTTCAGCTAGATCTGAAAGACCACAAGGTCCCTCTCCTCACACTGAAGAAAGTTTGTGACCATCTGAGTTGCTTTTTCTGGTTCTTCTATCTTCTCAGAGTTTGTTTCAATTTGTGATCTCTTGTATATTTAGGAATAAATCACAAAATCATTGTTAAGCCTCCAGCGTTCTCATTCAAAGTAAGCTAAACTTGGGTCAGGAGTTTATTTTTCATTTCTCATAATTCAGGGGTAACTTTGGGATGTTTGCAAGAAAGTTTAAGAAACTTTCTTGCAAACCTCCCCCTCCCCAATGAAATGTAAAGTGTTTTGTGAAGCTGGA
This sequence comes from Candoia aspera, assembly GCF_035149785.1. Taxonomy (NCBI): domain Eukaryota; kingdom Metazoa; phylum Chordata; class Lepidosauria; order Squamata; family Candoiidae; genus Candoia; species Candoia aspera. The sequence continues at coordinate 10,152,473 of NC_086163.1, read as the reverse complement.
GGATAAATCCCAGTGATACTTTGCTCTGGATGCTACTTTCCCTATCTGTGTGTGTGTGGTTCAGAAATTCAATAATACTCCCTTCTTCTCCCACACCAGGCAATTAAATGGAAAATATGTTTCATTTTGAAAAATAAGCAGCCTGTAACCTGCTTTTAAGCTGATGCTGCATTCTCAGTTTGGTGCTTACAGTCTAAGCAGGAAAATAAAAGCTTTCTCCCTCCTCTTCATGCATCCAGCACAGTTAAGAATTTAAAATGCACTATCACCAGCAATAGAGTTATATAGAATACACTTTTTTTAAAAAAAATCAGATGTTCTCTTGTGTGTCTTATATCCCCACTTCAGCAATTCAGCTAAATAGTTTAGTTGCACTAAACATGTAAACACCCATAAAAGCATGTAAAGAGTCAGCACCAGGAGAAATAGGAAAGCCAGAGTTCCCAAATATTTTAGATTCATTCAGATGTATTCACCATCCACAGGATGCCAAAGAAGCTGTTAGGGATTTATCAGTCTCTCTACCAGCTTCTTGTCAGAATCCCCAAGTTAGGAAACTAAGCAAAGTAAAATCACAATAAAAGTGCTAATAAGAAAAATGCAATGTCTTCTTTAAAACAAGCCAAGACCAATAACAAAGATAATTGTTCCCATATACCTGCCATAAAAGTACACTAGCACAACATGCAGATTTAGGTTAGATTCCTCAAGGGTAGATGGGGGGATCTGATCAAGTCACATAAATATCATGCACTAATAAGAATAGGGGTGCTGTCCAATACACACCTTCTTCCAAACCATGTACTGATTACCTTGCCACCAGGCATTTGACCAAGAAGTGAAATAGCCACAGATGTCTACTGAAATACAGATGAACAGAATTTCTCTGTGTCAGCAGATCCTGGGCCATTCCTGCTGAGTCAAAGTGACCATGCCAACTATGACAACTATGAAAAAGATGTTACAAAAACACATTCATATTTAAATATAAATGCATGGCCTTCAAGACACAAGCACATGGAACCTGTGGTCCTCTTGATGCCACTGAACTACAATTCCCAGCAGTCTTAATCAGCATAGCCAATAATGCTGGATTGTGGGGTTGCAGGGCCAAAAGTTTCCCTTCCTCATTTTAAAAGGGAACTTTCCACAAGGATGCATTTCTTAGTGTGAGTAAGATTCCTGTAATAAGAATCATCCTGCCAATGGAAGAAGGTTGCAGGGAGATACAAGAAAAGAAAGCTCATTTCCAGAGTGCTAAATGTAAGGGAAACAGAAGAGGACTTATGAAGAGAACAACGAGGAAACTCTTCTCCTCTTGAGCTAATGGACTAATTGATCCTTGAACTCATATGCAAGAAGAACTCAACTGAAAATGACTAAGATATACCCAAAACCAATCTGACCACTCTTGCTGATTTCTCTGTCAAACTGCCAGAGAAATGGGATTTTAGCAAAAGGGGGTGGGGGGGATGCTTTTTAGAATCAGAAGCCTATGGGTCTTGACTTAAAAGAGGAGCAGGCAATTGTCTATTTATTTTGGACACTGTACTTAATGGTTATATTGCCCTAATAATTAATTTAACATTAAAAATCAATTAGAATAGGGTATTCTATGGAATTGCTGTTACCATTGTCATTAGTGTAACGTTGTTAAGTTTTTCAATCATACAGAAAATGTGGGGGGAAAGCCCTCTCTTAGCAAGCTTTTGCTAGAGTTTGGAAACTACCTTAAGGTATCTTATTATTATTATTTTAATTTTTGGAAGAATAATGCATCCTACAGATTAAAATATTACATCTTCTTAGAGTTGGGCTTGATTTTTTGGGGGGTCTACACGGACACATGTCCATGCTGTCTTCATGGCAGCAGTACAGAAGTAGCAATCACCCAGAGTTGTTGAGAGTCAGGATGATGATGATGATGATGATGATGATGATGATGATGATTGCCTTTTTTCAGAATGTGTGTGTGTATGTTTAATTATTTTGTTCAACTTCCCAGTTCTGCTTATAGCACTAGGATTTGATTTCCTGGTGCTCTCCCATTCACCTACTCAATAGATCTGTTCTTGCTTCATATTTCAGAATCAGAAAAGTTCAGTTAGGCGCCATGAGCAAAATCAGCATATATTTCACAGCCACTAAATATTCAAAAGAAGGTTTGGAATAGATTCTTCTTCCCTGTTTAGTCAGCAGAGAAAACCTGGAATGTAATAGGAATATAACTTTAGGAAGAAGGAATATTTGGGACACAGTTGGAAGAGGAGTAGAAGGAAGGAAATAGACATGGGCAATAAAATTCATCAAAAATCTTTGTTAACTTAGGTGAAAAAAATCACCATATCGAAAAGCTGTAGTCAGCCTACATAAGAATGTGCACAAATTATTGATCAAAACCATACGTTAACCTCATCACTGATAAACTAAAATTTCCATCCCTTATCCAAGGCAATCCCACAATTATTTCACGCCCACATTGTCCATAAGCATATTCTCTGACCCTTCTTTACTGATGTAACACATGATATTTCTCCACTTTTCTTTCTAATTAGAAAAAGCTGAGTTTATGATAAAAGATCACAGTCTCCATAATGTTACAGTTTTGCAGGTGCTTTCTCCAAGTCTATTTAATTTATATTCAAAGTAGTGCACACTTGTGGGTTAATATCCAACTAAAATCCATACACACATAGACCCACAATCATTCTGAGATTGCACAGTAGAATCAGCAGTTGCTTTCATCTTTTGCTTGAGGCAGTTTGATTTACATAATATTTTAACTTTACTTTTTATTACAGTATTTCTTTCAGAAGGCAACCTTATCTCTTCAAGGGAACAGTATACTGCAATACAGGATACCAACTATGATGTTGCTAATCACAAAGAAGCAAAGAAGCAGTCACTAGATATGTCCATGCTCTTCCAAAAAGACCCAGATTACAGTATTTATTATGGTATGAAATCCATTCCTCTTAACAAGAATTAATCTTCAGCAATCCACAACTTTCAAACATTATTCAATATTGTTTTCATTAAAAAAATGTTTTATAGAAATAAAACATTGTGTTTGATATAGTTGTACTGCAGTTTATCATTTAACTCTCTCACATCAACAGGACTAAATCATCATGAGTGCACTGGAATGTTTACCCGTGTTACAAGAATGAATCCAGCATGGATACGAAAATCCTGAGTGCATTTTGGGAATATGTAGTGGGTTAGTGTCATGGAACCAGAATTTCATTCATAGATTCTGTCTAATGACTATTTGGAGTTCTAAGAGATGGTCACAAGCATGAGAATCTCTGCAACAGAGTCCAGGATTAGGGATTTAAAAAAGGTAAACCTACTCAACTGTTTTCCATGTTCAGTAGCCCCTGAATCAAATGTCCATGTTTCAGATGTTAATTATTTAAATTGCAAGCTTGGCTGAACTTCCATACTTCTCCTCTCTCTTCCCCCAGCCTGCCTTTTGAGATAAAAGTGAGAGTTCCTGGAGAAAACTATACAGAATTAAAACTGTTAGCATTGCCTTAAATGCTCCCAACCCAAAGTAACATCAAAGATAAGAATTGCATTCTGTGTCACTGCACAACATTCTCCTCCTAAAAATATGTTTCTTTGGTTTTTTTCAATGTCCTCAGGATGGGTTTTGTAAATTCTAGGGACTCTTTAGAAAAATGCTGGATGTATGCCAGAATACCCATGGTAAAGATGATGTCTCCCTTTAGTTGAGTTAATTTCATGTAATTTTCTTGACATCATATGGTTGTGCTTTTCCATTGCCTTCTCACAGGAGATAGAGATATAGACATATAGGCAGACAGACAGAAAGACAGATACACATATATATTTCAGTTTCCCAATTTTGTCTATAGATTTCTCATCCAAAGATTAACTGCTTAGCTTTTATGAACTCAGTCAAAGTTAGCTAGGTGGTGCCATCTGCTATGTTCCTATAATACTGGTTCACCATTATGAGGGGAGGGGCTGGTTTGGTCTAGGAGGGAGCAATATATAATAAATAACTAAATAATAATAAAAAAAACATTCCTAATACAAAATAAAAGCAGAATTCAGAGAAGCATCTAAACTATCCCTCAGCAATGGAAAGGATTCTAACAGCCTCCTCCCATGTCCATAAACATACTATCTATCCAAATGGAAGCCATCAAATCTCAGACTCAGTTCCTACTCCAGCATACAATATGATTGTGATATTACTGATCCATATTTTAGGGCCTGTAGTAAGAATGCTTGAGACAATACATAAAGCCCTCTGAGCCAATATATGTTCCCACATAGCTGATCTTGTTAATTATGCAAGAATTATTTCCCATGGTATGTCAATCTTTCTTCTAATATTCTTCAAGCACTGCTGCTGTCCCATATGCTTCTTTGACTTTAAATACCATGGAATTCTCACTGTTTAATAAATATTTCAGCTAAGATTGTAAAATAGCAATCAATAGAATAAGTAGCATAATTTCCATGATATTCCTTGAGGTCAGCCATTTTGCCTTAACTATCCCACAAGTAATTCCATCTGAACAGTTTAAATGCTTTGTAATGGTCTCATTTCCAAACATCAAGAATTTGCTGAAGCTCATTTGCTTTAATGAGATGATAGAGATGTTACATGCTGTTATCATTTTTTAAATGCTAAGATGTAAAGGGTAATGACAGATTTGTGTTCCGCTGGAACAATACATTTTTTTTTAAAAAAAAAAGAAACTTGTAAAAGCACATACAAGACAACTGAGGATCTCCCTAATTCCATGTGGATGTTATCCAGCCAATCAGTTCTCATTCCACTTTGTTGTAACCCTCTTGTTAAAATTACAGTATTCATTTCTCCAAAGGATATTTAAATAAAGGATTGGTTCAATAAACAGTCTTTAAGGCAAAATTCCACATTGCTGAAAGTACCAGGTGATGGACTAGGAAGTGTTTATGATATGATCCCCAGATAGACTGGTTGCTCTTTAGATGAGAATAAAAGCCTAATTAGACAAAGGGGAAAAAAGGAGACACTCAGTACAAGGGAGGAAAGGAAAATTTGTTGATAATATGATGATGCTCTTAAGGGAAAACAAAGCTCATTATTGGTGATGACAAAAGGGATTTGGATTGGTCACAAGCCCAAATTGCCCTAATTACATAACTGACATATTTCCATCCAGTCACATAAATAAATTGTACCTAAAACCAACCAAGTTATGTTGATCCACAAGGCAGAAGATTAATTAATTAATTATCCCTGGCAGTTATAATATACACAAATTAAATAACCTTGCTGCCCTATCATGACACCCTGACAAGGTTGGGAGGGGGCAGGGAGAAGGTCAGGGGGGAGTAAAAAATGTAAGAAATGTAGCACCATTCTGATGCAAGCTCTTGCCCTTTCATGCACATGTTGTGATGTTGCAGAGGGCCAGAGCTTGCCATGCAACAGTGCAATCCTACTTCATTCATTTTGACAAAAGCCCTGGATCCTGTGGATGCCTCTGGCTAATCCTACTCATTCCCTTTTAGGAAGATGGAGAAACTGTCCATTTTTAAAGGATCATAATGTGCAGAGCTGAAATAACCTATCCACTGAAGAAGCCCTCTCATTTCATCAAAGAGGGAGCAACTTTATTTTGGTGATATCAGCCATATGTATCAGTTATGGTGATGGCAGGGAATTCAGTTCATTCATCTCTAAAGGAAAGTGAAGAGCAATGCTGTAGAGGAGCCCAGAGCTGACATTGCAGAAGATTTATGACAATTGTTAGTAAAACAGGAGCTTAACCCAGGAAAACAGGAAAGCATGAGAAAGAAACACAAAATTGCCCTGCCTTGACTCTTTTTGGTATAAAAGGGAGAAAAAGGAAAACACTGTCAGGCTTTCAGGATTCTGTTACTATAGCCAATGTTAATAAAGTAGTTCTGATATCTCTTGGGGTATCTGTTTCCTACATGGCCTACCTCAAAGGCCTGACAAATGCCAAAACACCTCATTCCTTGTGAGGGTGGCTTCAGGGAGGGCAGGTCAACTATGCCTTAAGGAATATGGGGTGGAGGGGAGGAAGATGAAGCAACCATAGATCTTTCAGAATCTCAGATCTCTTCATCCTGATCTCAGAGACTAGAAATATTTTAAAATATTCAGATCAGGTTCATAACCTTTATCCAAGTGAATAATGTATCCACAAATTGACTTCTGTCTCTCAGGTCTTCACCTGGGAACTGTTATTAGTAAGTCAGGCTTGTTGCTGTTGTTGTCTTTTGTTGTCTTTTGTTGTCTTATCAAGTCCAAAGAAACCATTCTGTAACAGCATTTGCCACAGTAACATTTTCATCATAAGTAACCCAAGCTAATATTCTGTGTAAAATTACTAACATGAATTAACTTTATGTCAGTAGAAAATGGGATTGTGTGTAATTACTGATTCCCATTCACAATAAACTAAGCAAATTATCTCCCACAACATAAATGTGCCATATATTTGTTTGGAAGCATAATGAAGAAATAAATTTGTGAAAGAAATATGGACTGGATCTGCCAAATTATTGTAAATGATCACTTCTTTAAAATGAAGGCATGTAATTGCAATTGGAAAATGTTATCTTCTTAATGGCTGCATTATTATTTTGGGAGACCAATAAACCTCTCTGTGGCAGTTTCATTTCAACAGTATTGGCAGATTTTATGCATCTTAATATCAAAATGTCATGCAATCAATACACAGAATGATTTACCATTGGTAAGATTATGGTCCTAACAGACATTTGATTTTTTTAAAACTACAAATGAATATACAGATATTTTACACAGGAATGTTGGATAAAAATATATTAGCATATAGGCTGCCCTCTTTCTAAAACTAAAGAGCCAGTTTGGTCTAGTGGTTAAGGTGCTGGGCTAGAAACCAGGAGTCTGTGAGTTCTAGTCCTGCCTTAGGCATGAAAGCCAGCTGGGTGCCCTTGGGCCAGTCACTCTCTCTCAGCCCAACTCATCTCACAGGGTTGCTGTTGTGGGGAAAATAGGAGGAGGAAGAAGTATTAGGTAAGTTCGCTGCCTTGAGTTATTTATAAAAATAATAAAGGTGGGATAAACTTAAATAATAAATAAATAAAGTGCAAAAACCAAATATGCTCAACAAAATGTGCCTTATGAAGTTGGCAAAAGGCCCATTGTTTCAAAAGGAATCTATAATCCCATCTTATAATACACAATATCTATATCCTATATTGTTTTCATCTTCGATATACTTTGGAATAATCAAAACACAATGAGGCAATCCTATATCCCCTTAATTTCAGCTGGAGAACTTTAAACCTCTTAAAAATAAGTAGACTTGTAGACTCTTAGGGGGTGTGGGGGGGAGAAGGATCAGGATTTTTTTCCCCACATACTGATAATGAATTCCATTTCATACATTGGTTGGATATGAGATACCTCCTCTTAGCTTCAAAAAGATAATAAATATTGCAATAATTTATGTATTCTTCTCCCTTTCCCAAGGTCATGCTATCCATCCATCCATCCATCCAGTTGGAATAGCATCCCAAAGTATTTGGGATAACATCCAAATATTCCTGGTCTGTATTACTATTGTTTATCTGTCATCAGTGTTTGATTTTAGCACATTTTATTGTGAGCCTTTCCTCCATACAGGAGTATGCTACATCCTGTAGACTTCTTCTGAGACCATCCTGAATGAAGGAGAGAATGGCTACATTATCAGCATAGAAAAGAACCACCAGCTGCTCTACTTAAATTTAGGTGAGTGGGATTCTGCTGTGATTAAGGTGGTAGCCATTAAGTCACATAAATATGAAAGAAAAGAAGAATGCAGCCCTGTTTCACTCCTGTCCCAACTGAGATATCAGCAAAAAGGTAGCCATTACTACCCCCTCTATCTGTTTTTGTGTTTCATCCTAATTAAGCAAACTCACCTCCAATCTACGATATAGGGGAATGAAACAACTTCCATCAGAAAATGGAAGCAAAAGCTGAGTTTTGAATCAAACAAAGGTAAAATGCAAGGAGTGGGGGCATGGGTGTGTGCATATTCTTCTGCTAGGAACAATAAGGCGGCACATTGAGGCATACAGTAGTTGACTCCCTCCCTGAAGCCCACTTGTTCATTGGCTAGAAATTTATCCTGTTGTAGTCAACCCAGAAGCTTATAGAATAGAAGGTGTGCATATCATTTGCTGGGATGCTTAGGAGACTGATTGGGCAGTAATTGTGCTTTGGGGACAGTAATAGAACAATTCCAGTCTAGGCATTTGTAAAATGTGGTTAATGTGTGTGAATAGGGAGGCCAAAGGGGGAGCCCACCAATTAATGTTACTTTCAGGAAGTATCAGATCACTACCAGGGGCTTTCTGGTTCTTTAATTGATTGATTAATTTAACATTTTCCAGGTGAAGACTGGTGGCTAGAGGGTGATGCTGTTTCAAGGCATAAGTTGATGTAAAGAGCTAACGGAGGAGAACCTGTATAGCTTGCTGTAAAGCTCTTTCCACTTCTCAGACAAAGTCTTAGCTTCTGGCCAAACCTTCCTATTAGTTCTGGAGCTTGCAATTATCTTCCAAAAAAGAATGCCATTTCTATCCCTTGTGGCTTGGAAAAATCAAACACACTTGCTTTGTATAAATGTTGGCTTCTTTCTTTTTATTAATTTTTTATAGCTTCTTTTGAGATTTCATAGCCAGTTCCAAATGATGGGACAGTTGCTGGTTTTGTAATATTTGAAAGCTCGCACTAAATCCACCCTGGATTACATACAGTCCTAGTTAAACTAAAGTTCATGTGTAGGTTGAGGGGGTTTGCTTATAGGATGCTGATAGGTTGATAGTGATCTCTGGAGGTTACATATCAAAACATTATATAACATTTAAAGCCTCTGCAGAATTTGAGCTCAAACAGTTCACATGGCTCAAGGAACTGGCCAAAAGTTATTGTGTTGTTCTTGTAGTCTTTGGGGGCTAACTACTATTAGGAATGACTAAATCTATGTTTAGTTGGGTGGAACAATCCAAGGAAGGCAGGTGAAGGCCAAGACCCAGTTGCAATAATAGTGGAATGTGGTTGCTGTCCAGCTGTAGGTTGAATTTCAAAGAAACTACCAGGTTAAAATGGTTGTATGAAATTAAAACAGAATCAAGTGTACTACACCCTGGGTCCCCCCAATTAGAGAACACACAACTTCAGGTCATCTGCTACCTTATTTAACATATAAAGCCTACATATTCTGGTAATGCATAATGGAAGCCAACCTCCTGTTTTGATAGTTTGATCCTTAAAATGGTGCAGTTGATTTCCAGGGTGGCCTTTGGGGCTATTAAAATAAGAGGCAAAAACCTTATTGTTAGCACAATGTCTGGCATTAAAGTACATGCACCAGTATGAGACCATCATGTGGACACTCAAGTGAGCTGAGAAAGAGAGTTTTACAATTTATCCCATGCAGCATTTGTTAAAGAAAGCAATTTACAAAGTGGAAGGTAGAGGTTTATAATTAGAATTTCTTGTCAGGCGAAGTTAAATCTGGATACTAACACCATGTGCTCACATAATTCCAAATGTGTAAGTGGAGACAAAATATTGTTTGATATCAGCATGCAAACACCTCCTCTGGTACAGTGTCTTTTGGCACTGGAAACAGCATTAAGGGAGTGTGCTGAGAAACCTTGTAGTATTGGGGGTTCTGGATACCAGTCTCCTATAACACACACACATACACACACAAAACTATACTTACATATTAAGACCTGGAAGTAAGGATCATCCTTTTTGGGCTGCTGATCAATGATGTTCCAATAAAATCAAGGTGGCACCCCTTTATCCCTTGCTCAGTCAATCTAATGGTTGGTTGCAACTGGACCAGTTCTATCCAAGGAATTTCTGTTTGGCAGGGAGGGGATGAATTTGTCAAATGAGCAGTATGGTCTACTTATGGGGAATAGGGGCCACCCAGATGATCCACACTGGTAGAAGAACATAAGGTTAGTGTCCTAACAACCAGGAAACACACTGAGACAATGAACTGGTCTCTAATATTTATTGCTAGTACTTAACAGGAATCCTAACAAACTGAAGAAGCATGGGAAAAACCCAGACATATAACCCCCAAGGGTTAAGGCGGTCCTGATCTGTGTCTCTTTGAATGGCTGAACAATTCATCAGTGCTACGCATGCGCTTGACAGTCTGGATGGGAGCCCCCTGCTCGCCATCCTTACTCATGACAGTTGGGTGCCCTTGGCAAGTTTTTTGAAGAGGTGAGATTTGAGATGAATTGAAGAGTGGACATGCTTCCAAAACATATAAATGAAACAAACTGCTAAAACGCAGAATTTCCTAAATACTGTGGTATAGTTTGCTACTGAAAACAAGTTACAATTGTGAGTATTCTAGTAGATAATGCTGCATCTTCTCATTAACTGATATTCTGCATATTGGAAATAGCAGCAAACCAACATAAAATGAGAGCAAAGTGGAACAGCAGAACCAGGATCATGAAGTTCTGAAGGTAGATAAGGAAATACCTGCAAAGTTAGGAGCCATGATAGGGAGCCATTAATGCTAAACCAGATGATAATCCTCTTTTTCAAAGGTCCTATATAACTCAGATTGCCTTTTTTTACAATACAAAGTTCATGTTATAGAAACTACACATTTTGATGGACTTATTTATCACAAGTTGAGTGTATACCCTCCAGTGAGAAAACAGATTTAACATATGGCAGCTTTGACTTTCATAGTAACACACAAAAAGCCCCTGATTTGGGATGGTATTTTAAATCAAATAAAGTGATTGTCACCACTGCAGGATGCCTGATCAAACATGTGCAAAGCTTGTGATTAAAAATATAAAAAGAATCATTTTATTTAAAAAGTTAGAACTCTTCAAGCTAGCTGCCGGCCATGGACGTTTTAGCATCTGTGTGTGCTAGTCATTGCATTGTGATTTTGTGTATTATGAATTCCAGGTTACAAACTGGCCAAAATTAGAGCAATTCTAGACACCCAAAAGTCCATTTTTTTAGTCAATAGTGACTGACACTAGTGACTGACCCTTGAGAAAGATGATGGAGAGTAAGTTCAGGAGGAGATGAGAAACAATATTTTCAGATATTCCCAGACACATACTGTACATGTTCAGTTGTGTACATACTAGCACAATATAGCCTTATATTGCAAAAAAAAATATAAAGGAACTCACCTTACCCTTCCTCAACAGACATGCACACATGCACAGACAGACACACACCCCATACTAGGAGGGCCTTTGCTCAACTTCAGGTTGTGTGCCAGTTGAGTCCTTTCCTGGATTGGGAAACCCTTCTTTCAGTCACTCATGCCCTGGTCATCTCCCATATGGACTACTGCAATGCACTTTACATGGACATACCCTTGAAAAGTATCAGGAAGCTGCAGCTGGTGCAGAATGCAGTGGTGCAGGCAGTTACAGGTGCCTCTAGGGCACTGGGTGCTGGTGCACTTCCAGGTCCAATTCAAGGTGTTGGTTATGACTTTCAAAGCCCTTCATGGCATGGGCTCATGTTACCTGAGGAACCATCTCGTCCCAATTACATTGACCCATCCCACCTGGTCCGGCAGGAAGGACATGTCGCAGACCCCATCGGCTAAAGAATTCCAGTTGGCAGGATTGAGGAGGGGAGCCTTTTCTGCCATTGCCCCCACCCAGTGGAACATCTTGCCTCCTGAGGTGAGGTTGGCCCCCACTCTTCTGGCCTTTAGGAAGAGCATCAAGACCTGGCTCTGCCAACTAGCTTGGGGATCCAAGGCAGCCTGGGGGTGGTTGGTGGCTTAAGACACCCTGTTTGCCTTTTAGTTACCCTCTTTTATTTTCTATGTTTTGTACTCTTTATATTTTTATAATGGTTTTATAGCTTTTATCTGTAAGCCGCCCAGAGACACTTTTATGGTGAGATAGGTGTTGTATAAATTCAATAATAAATCAAAAAAATACACCGTTTGAAATGATAGGATCCATGCTATGCTCACAAAACTCTTCTTCATTCTCTTGCATGTGGAGGCAACCTTGACATGAACATGAATCATAACCAAATATGTATTATGGCCATAGACCAGCTTACAGAAGGAAGGTGGGGTACAGTCGTTAAAAAAATATAAAGGATACATCAAGAGTAAAAATAAAAATCTAAGTCTAAAAACAATATGAAAACTTAGGAGACATAAAAGATATATGAATTAAAAACTAAAAGTATATTAAGACGTGAGAATCTAAAAGAAGGGGGAGAAGCATTATATGGGTGTAGGGGAGCATAAAAGGTTAGTACGTGGAAGACTATATCAAGTTACAAAGCACTCCAACATGGTGATCTAGGTGTTCATTAAATCTAGTTTACAGCACATCATCTGACAACTTTTCAATGCTGCTACACAGAACCTAGTAATGGTGTAAGTTGTAGCAGGGTTGGTGGCTGAACGCAGCGGGGTGTGTGTGTGTGTGTCAAATTGTCCTGTGAGCCCTGAGTATTTAGTCAGTAATTGTGAGATGAGGCTAGTACAAAGGTCTCTGTAATACAGGCACTGGAGAAGTACACGCTTTGTTGTTTCTTGTGTCCAAAGTCCTGTATCGGCCTTCAAGGACAGCTGACAGGAGGGCATGACATTGTGCCCGAGTAAAGGTCCTTTGGTGTTTAGGTACTTCGAGTTTAGTTGGGTATGCCATGGGGAGGCAGAGTATCATGAACATGAAATTTATGTATTTATGTATTTATTTGCTTAGCATTATTTTAATATGAAGATGGACAAGGGCCACTTTTAACATTAGGAGGAAAGAAGAGGCTACAATATGTGATATCGCAAAGTGGGCAAGGCTTCATTAAATGTATGGAGAGAAGTGGAAGTTTCCATGGGTGGTTGCTACTGTTAGCATTTGCTTTATTCCAAAATTATATAAAGGTTAGTTGAAGTGTTGATACAGCTTCCGTGTGTGCGTATGTTTTGGAGGGGGGGGGAGTCCCCAAAAGATTGCAAAATGCAGCACTGACTTTCAGCAGTTGCACCAATGCAATAGAAGAGGGTTGCAAAAATAGATCTGGGACCTCACTCTCACCCCTTAAGTGTGTTTACACAAACTGACTTGCAAAACAATTTATGTAAGAAATGGAATACTGAATTTAAAGCAATATAACCAAATACATTTTGATAGCATAGCAGAATGCAATAAAACAAACTGCTTGAAAATGACCCAGCCATGCAGCAGATTTAGACAACCTGCTTCAGAGTTACCATGAGGAATATATGAAAGCAAGAATTAATAACATAGTGCATCAAAATCATTTAAAGTAGATGTGGTGTTTGCTCACTACGACATATAGTAACAATGTCTTGGGCCTCTTACATTCTTTGACTCACAGATCGTTCAGCATTCAAAAGATTTTGATAAGCAAGAGGCTTACATTGCTTTTCCATGACAGAGATAGTCACTTCTATAATCAAGATGCTTCTGGCCTGAACACCCTGCCTTATCACCATATTTCAATTCAGAAGTGAAAACCCTGGAGGAATGTCCTCCTTCCCAACTTGACAGAAGTATGAGACTGCAACATTTGGCAAAGTGAATGAATGCAGACAGGGGGTGAAGTCACATATATTACAGGGGGTGAAATCAATCATATTACAGATCTTGGTTGGCTGTATAAGGCTTCTGTTAGTGCAGAATATGGTTAAGCAAAGTTCTTTTATCTTTTCTCATAGAGGAGACAGGGGGACTCATTTGGAGCTGTCCAAGGTGCTGCTTCCTACAGCCTTCTTCATCAGTGGCCTTCTGTGCTGACTTTCCCTACCATATTTGACCTTACCCATCCAGCCTTGACTAATTTACTTTTGATTTTTGAATTTTCCTTTCTATATTTGACACCACTTACTTTTTTCCATGACATTCATACACATAAGCTGGGCAGGTCTGACAATTTATTGCTGGCTTGATTCTTTCTGCATTGCTTGTCAGTTCTGTCACTTCAGAGAGTTTGCCAGAAAGCATATGAATATAAACATATTAAATCTGAGATGGCGACACTTGGCAGGAAACGAACTTGGGCAAGATGTTTCTTTCTCTCTCTCTCTCTTGAAAGAACAACAACACTTATGTGGCTTCTATTCACACAGGTGGCTCTAATATTGTGAGATAAAATATCTGCCAATATTCACAGGCACACTGCTTTGGTACTTTGTAATTACAAATAATTAAAAAGCCAGCTAAGGGGATGCTGTGAATAAGACAGCATTTTGGCATAAAGGTGCTGCTGCAGAATATATCACTAGAGCTTTTGCAACTCCATGGCTTGTTCCGTTAAGATATTAAGGAAAAAGGCAGGAATATGCAACATGTCACCCACAGCTGATATTTTAGAAGGACTTTTGAAACCTGTCATTACTTATGGTGTGTCAGGCATTTTCTTGCAACTGAAAAAAAAAGTGGCACCTCTAGCAACCAATTATGAGAAAGAAGTAAACTGCCCTTAGGTGTTATTCTGCCTATAATAGGGTAAAGCATTAGATTCCAACAGCCTTTCTGTCATGATCCCCACCCAGTTTGCATCCCCCCCCCAAAAAAAATGCTGGTTCTTGCTGTTAGGCAGTAAGTTTATTACAGGGCAATTCAGTAGAAATAATAATACAAATAATGACAATTGTCACAAAAACAAAGACTCCAGGAGGGCTACCCATTCTTCTGAAAAGGAGAAGCATTGGATAGCATGCTGATCCCCCTGCCCCCAATTCTGAAGCCATCCTTAACTGTATTAATGAATGGCAAATAGAAGAAAGAGAAAGGGCTGGGTTTATAAGCATGTAGCTGTAATGGTTTCCTATTCTACAACACCATCAGACTCATGAGCAGGAATTCAAAGATATCTGATTTATTAAAGAATAGTATGCAGGATCACAGAGAAAACTGAGAATGATGAAAGCGCGCCAAATTCAAACTAAAAACCCTCAGTGCAAATGAAATCCCTCCTCCTGTAGAATCTTCTCAAATTCACAATCCCAGGTGCTCCTAACGGTTTCTGATGGTCTGCAGGAAAAGTCCTTGAGCAGAGAAGATAACCCAAGCATATTCCATTGTACTGATTTCACATACGGAGCTTGGTACAAGGTCTCACAGCAGCTCCCTCCCAAACAGAAACGCGCATCAGCGCCATGGCATGTGAAATGTTACGATGTATAAGCTACATTGAATCAGTGAACATGACAGTAGCAATGTCATCCAATGATGTGGTCCTAACTCCTTACTATTTTCTCAGCATATCATCACACTAACTGGGTCAAATGCTCTTATCCTGAGGAAACAGAGTCCCTGCCCATTTTTTTCCAGTCTCATGAATCCTTTCACCAGGAAAGTACTGACCCCTTCACTATTCACCCAATATGACTTGGGTGCTGCAGGACCTGCAATACCTAAATTTGGCAAAATAGCTATCTAAGCCTATGCCAATTCCATTGATGACTGATCATAGCAACTTTCCCTCCTCTTTCTGCATCCACTAATTAAAAAATAAACAGAAATATTTTCAGTGAAACTGAGTATATTGTCTTCCTCTATACATGTTGTGTGATATCTCCTGTAAAGGAACATTTTTATATGCAGTTATACTGAAAATCTGCTTCTCCCTAAATGTATCTAATTTCATACCTATCCTGTGATCTGCAAACATCTGATTTTAAAAGCCATAATAATGCACAGTCTGAAAGATAAATTTATTATCCTCATATTGGGTGGACTGCTCATTTGGTTAAAAATGTGGACCGAATAATATCTTCTGGCATGAATACTGGATAATATCCCAAACTATCAGTAAAATTGTGATTAAAAACTGGTGTAGTTCTGCCAAACAAGGGTCTGGATAGAGTGTATGGTAGGACTGCAAGCTATTTTTCAAAGGTATATGAGATATCTGTGCAGGTCGATGGACTAGAACACAGCAGTGCAAAAGATGAGGTAAGGTACTCTATAAAAGTGTGATTTAGAATAAAACTTTTATTGGGAGTACTGGAGCTGATTATATGCCACACATGCAGTCAAGCTAAAACTGATTTATATGAGTCATGCTAAGTGAAGACTAGTAAAACTGTTGTACCATTCCATCAGCTTATGAAGTTTTACTGCTACTTGCTTTACAAAGGGGAAAAAAATGAAATATGCCATTCATGTGAAATGTTCATGGCCTTCCCTCCCTTCCTTTCTGCAATGTATGAAGGCCAACAAGATCTGGGAACATTGCTGGCACTTCTTTAGACAAGCATTTACTTATTCATTTGCTTACTTGGTGAATTGCTTAACTAGTGTATTTCTATTGTGCATTTTGCAAGTAAAGTCCCTGCAAGCCAACTTCCAAATCAAAACATTTAAATGTTATATAATTAGATTCATATATTGTTATGTGTACACAGAGAGAGTGAAGGAGAACGGAGCATAACATCACCAAGTGGTAACAAATAATGCAAAGACATAAACAGGTGGCTAAAATTTAAGAAGAGAACCTATTACAAAAATTGTAAAAATACTAATATCCAAACAAAGAGGTCAATTAAACATCTTTGGGGAGAGAATTATAGCCTACTGTATGAACCTATGTTGAAAAGGACTTTCCAAACATACCTGAGGTATGTAGTGAGTTAGTTTATATGTTAAGCTGTAATGGTGCTTGGTTGTCTTTTGTCAAAGTGATGTGTGATCTCAGCCACTGTAGTTTGGAAGCCATGATTTATGATCGTGTGTGCATCCAGCCAATTATGATTATATAATAAACTAATATAAAACAAACCATGGGTTAGTGCAATGTGTAACCTCTGTGGATGAATATAGTGGGTAGGAAATTTGTGTAGGAGGAATGGAACTTTCAAATAACTTTGCTAAGCCTCAGTTACACCTTATTTCTTCATGATACCTTATACATAAGGAAGAGAATATGCAATTATTATTTCCTAACCCAAAACAGAAAAAGATGACCAGTCTACTGTACTTGTAGGCATAAAGTATACTAGGATCCACTTCTAGATCTCTGGTTAATTTGAAGCAAATAATCTGCAATAACTAAAGTGTTTATCTTATTCCTAAGGAATCAGCTTTTGCATAAAAGGACTGCAAGCTTCAATTCTATATATACTTATCAAATGCAAATATTATGCAAAAATATATATATTTATTTCTGATACACTTACATAACTAACATGATTTTTTTAACCTACTGTATTTTGTATAAATGAGTCCCATATTTCATTATACTTCTCCATACAAAGTCTATGTTTATAGGCAATCCACTCATAGGCAGCAAGTGTAATCAGGTCTTCAATCCATTGAGTAAATTGGGCCATACATTTATCTTTCCAATGCTGCAGTATCAGTCTTTTAGCCATAGTAAGGGTATGGAGAATCCATTTATGCTGTTATAATGGTATATTATATTTTGTTTCTTTTGTTTCTTTTAACTTTTGTATTTTTTTCATCTTTCTTTAAAGCACTTGTTGTATGTGTGTGCTTTTTCCCTTTGACAATGTATGTATTTCTATCATGATTATCTTTTTTTTCTTCTTTCTTTTTCTGTTATTATTTTTAAAACAATAATACATAAATACATAAATAAATAAATAGGATTGCAAGCTCTTGAACTATGAATAAATTTTGGGCCAGAGTCATATACACAGATAATCCTGTTCATATTTTTAAAATAGGAAGACACCAGGCCAGAGTTAATATTCTGTAGGACAATGAAAAGGGTCAGTCTGAAGATTTGAACACAATTTGATTGAATCTCTGTATTATATCAGATTAAATCACTGAAACAAATGCATTATATTCTAATTTTTCTCAAATTGACTTGGAAAATCGAATATTACAGGCTTAGTGCTTTGAAGCGTTGAATAATATTGATTTGTCAACTTGATTTTCCAAATTGACTGAATCATGAAATCAGATCAACTGATGATTTGAATCATATTGGGGCTGATTCTTACAGCATTACTCTTTTGCACCTGGTTATAGTACAGAATTAAACAGATCCCAGGTAAATAGATTCAGATTTGTACTACTGTGTAGCTATTAGCTGATACATTGTATACCCAAACATGCACACCAAAGCTTAAGTGCTAACAATTGTGAAATATAAAGGTGAATCATTTTAATCCCAGCACATGCATTTGAAAAAGGCTCTCATACCCTTCTTTGCAGAAGTTTTTTATCCTTAGAGATACAACTGGAGTTCGCAAAAACTTTTTTGTTAGTAATTGCAGATGAGATGCACATGATTGCACATACAGTAGTTCACACATGATTATAATTAGACTGAAGAAACTGCATTATATACAATGAGATCACTTTACCTGAAGATGGTTGTAAATGGATTAGGTGCACTTAAAAATCATTTCGGTAAATACGCTGTATAAATATTTGCCGGTTTTGAGTTCAGGCAAGACAGTCTATGTCTCTGTTATTGTCTGTGAAGCAAATGTTTGCAGTTTTCTGTCTTAAGTGTCATTTCATTCTTCTGTGATGTTCTGGTTAGGTGAAAATGAAAGGGTTTTGGTGTCATTCATATCTTTAGGGCAATGATCTTTTAAGCGGTATGCCCCATCAACATAACTTGAGAACTAAATTACTTATTAATCATATATCTATATCTACAGTATATCTATATCTAATGTAATACTGCTAGTATTAGGTATTTTGATTGTATCTGGCCTTAGGGCTGTAATAAACTTGATTTGATTTGACATTATTCTTATTAAAGCAATCTTTTATGTTAGAAGACCCCACATTTAAAATCCACATTAACCTTGACTTTATCATACCACAAATATCCAATCCACCCAAATCTCAGGTAATGGACTTCTAACTCCAAAAGCCTTCTGTTTCTCAGCAACACCCACTCTTTCATCCAAACCAAACAGCAAGCTGCAAAATACAATTTCAAATCAGATAAAACCCAATCTTCCTCTTTCCTTTGCATCTTATAACACCTTATATTTAACTTGAGGTTGTTTTTTTTCCTTGCCACACAAACTTAGATGTATTCTTTTGCCACTGTTTAAATGGTGCATCAGTTGTCAAAACAGTTATTGTCTGAAACAAAACATCATTCTAGGCAAGACATTCATTTTTATCACAGAAATTCTCCGCAGCAACGACAGTTGTAGCTTCTCCCATCTTAACATGTCTTTTTAAACTTCATTCCATGTCATAACACAGTTATTTTGATATAACATAAAATTCATATTTGTCATGGTGATACCCAGATATTTAACTTTCTTCTCAACCTTAAAACCCATTTTATTCATCAATTCTTTAGAGTTTTCTTGCTTTTATGGTATTTGAGCCTGCTTTTAAGTATTGTTTTACTGTTGTAACTACTTTGCTGGTCACTGACCATAAATAAATATATTTCAATTTCAGCATAAACTTTTCTGCTTGGAAAGTTTCACTTTTTCCTGTTCTTGGGTGGGACAATGATATGAGACCGTAGAAGTGGATTGAGGTATGTTTTCTTTGACATTTCTGATGGCAGTGAAGTTGTTTGGGGCTGAGTTTTCGACTGGTGCTTAGTGCCTCCAGGTTCTTATGGTCAGTCCAGACTTCAAAAGGGTTTGAAGCCCCTTCTAATGAGTGGCGCCAAGTTTCTAAAGCGGTTTTTACAGCAAAAGCCTCCTTTTCCCAAACATGCCACCGTCTCTCTGTTTCGGTGAACTTGCGAGAGAGGTAAGCACAGGGTTTTAAGGTGTCAGACTGGTCTGACTGGAGCAGTAGTGCCCCGACGGAGAAATCGGAGGCATCCACCTGTACTACGAAAGGCTTGGTGGGGTCTGGATGCTGTAAAATGGGTTCGGTAGTGAAGATTTGTTTGAGCGCCTCGAATGCCTGTTGGCAAGTTGGAGTCCATTTAAGGAGCACTCCTGGGTTTTTAGAGTGTCGCGTATCCCCCTGCGCTTTAGTTTTCAACAGTTCAGTAAGGGGGAGGGCGATTTCTGCAAAATTTTGGGCAAATGCCCTGTAGAAATTGGCGAATCCAAGGAAACTTTGTAATTGCCTCCTGGTACATAGAGGCTCCCATGCCACAATTGCTTCAACCTTGGCAGGGTCCATTTCAATGCCCTTAGCGGAAATTCTATATCCTAGATAATTGATTTGTGATTGATGGAAGGCACACTTGGACAGTTTAGCATACAACTCAGCTTTCCTCAATTTACTAAGCACCTGACGCACCAAGTGAATATGTTCTGACATGGTTTCAGTATAAATCAATACATCATCCAAATACACCAGTACTCCCTTAAATAGGTGGTCGTGCAAGACCTCATTGATAAGTTGCATAAAAACCCCAGGTGCCCCCGATAAACCAAAGGGCAGGACTTTGTACTGGAAAGCCCCAAGAGGACAGTTAAACGCTGTTTTCCCTTCCCTTATGCGAATGCGAAAATAGGCTTCTCTCAGATCCAATTTTGAGAAGATTTTGCCTCTGGCCAGATGTGATAACATATCTTTGATAAGGGGCAAAGGATATTTATTTAATATTGAGACTGCATTGAGCCCACGGAAATTGGTACAGAGCCTCAATGAGCCATCCTTTTTTGGTCTAAAGAGAACAGGGGCCCCCACCGGGGAGTTTGCCGGCTCAATGAAACCCCTAGCCAGGTTTTTGTCAATGAATTCCCTCAGCGTAGTTAACTCTTTGGGAGACATGGGATAGATTTTTGGGTGAGGTAACTTTACATTAGGTAAAAACTCAATGGCACAGTCTGTTTTCCAGTGAGGTGGCAAGCGATCTGCTTCCTTCTCCCCAAACACATCAGCCAGATCCTGGTATTGGCTAGGCAGCCCTTCTAGTGGCGGAAGGGTTTGTACTGTAGTGTTAGCCACCTGTCCTCCCTCCATGTCCTCTAACAAGTCCTTTTCAGGTACCTTATAAAATCCATCAGCAAACGTTACAGTTCTATGCAGCCAATTGATGAAAGGGTTTTGTTGCACAAACCAAGGCATTCCCAAAATCACCAAAGGGCCCCCCACTGGAGCTATGACAAAAGGCAATTTTTCCCAATGGGTGCCCATTTGTAAAGCCACCAGTCCTGTAGAGTGAGTGACTGCTTTCCCTCCCACCATGGTCCCATCCAATTGCGTGAAGATCATGGGCCGTGGCAAAGGGAACGTGGGCAGTTCTAGGGCAGCTACGACATCAGGATGCATCAGCGAATGAGAACAACCCAAGTCCAGCATGGCCCAGACTTTGACAGTTTTGGTTCTAGAGCCCAATTTTACTTTGACAGTCATTGTAGGGAAGTTCCCACTCACCGAATCGTGGTCGCGCCCGGTTTCTTCCACCTGCCCAACGGCGCCCTTCAGGGCAGGTGGAAGACATTTCCCGCCGGCTGGTCAAATTGTAATTCCTCTTCCTCTTCCCCGAATGGGAGATCTGGAGGGTCGAGTTCAGCACAGGCAGCCTTCATCTTGCGTGGCAGGGATGGCGATTTTCCCAGCGCTTTCCCGGGCCATTCCTCTGGTCGGCGTCTTGGGCACGAAGTAGCACGATGCCCATCTTTCCCGCATCTTAAGCACTGCCCTTTCGCAAATCGTCATTCCCTTTCTTCCTCCCAGGTTTTTGGTTTAGGGCGACGCGAATATCCAGCAGCACGAGCCCCCTTAGCGGCTCGGGTTTGTCTCAGTTCCTTGCTCTGGGCATACATTTGTAGAGCACTTTCCGCACTGCCTGCCAACTGAATCCAGACGTATAACATTTTAGGATCGTCCCTACACAAAGCCCAATGGAAGATTTCCATCTCCAGCCCTTGCTTGAACATCTCCACCAAAGTCGACTGGGACCAGTCCTCCACCTTCCCCGCCAGGGCTTTAAATTCTAAAGTGTAGTCTGTGACAGAGAGGGTTCCTTGGTAAAGTTTTCTTAGGGAGTTCTTCGCTCTCTCTTGGGCCAATGGGTCTTCAAAGTGCTGTTTCAGCGCCCACAGAAACTCATCAAAATCCTCTAACTCCGTGGCCTCAGCTTGGCACAGCTGTACGTACCAATCAGCTGCCCTCCCCTTCAGTTTGTTGGCAATAAAATTAATCTTGCCTTGTTCAGAGTGAAAACTTCGACCCCAATCCTCCATATAATGTCTAGCATTTGTAATGAAGAAGGAAAGCGTGGTAGGGTCCCCATCAAACTTCACCCCAAAGGGTGGGAAGGTCCTTACCAGCTCCACCGGCTGTGGTGGCTCTGCAAACAACAATGTGCGTCGAGCCACCAGTGGTGGCCGATCTCTGGACGCCCTTGACTCCCTTCCCCCCAATTGCCGGGGAGCTCGAGTCTTACTTCTTCCCCTGAATGACAGGGAACTCTGTCTTGGGAAAACCAGCTGAGAGGGTTCCTCTTCCCAGTCTTCCTGTAGGGACCCCGAGCCTCTGGTGACATCTTTTATGAGGGTCACTATCATATCCATTTTGTCCTCTATTGCTTTCATGCGGGCAGGGGTGACAGGCTCTTCTAAGGGTCTATTGGTTACCACCACCCTCGGCGATAAAGGGATTTCGGGTTCCCAGGATGGCTGTGGAGATCCCCTCCCTGGTGCTGCTTCCACCTCGGGTTGGGGCTGGAGTACACCCCCTGTGGCACCCTGCACTGCTAACAATAGATCATCCAATTGGACATCTCGCCTCTCCCGACGTGCTGCCCTTTGCGCTCTCGAAGTTGGAGCTATCAGAGTCTTCATCGAGTCCGGCTCTTCTTCGCTCCCTTCACTCTCACGAAGCAGGGGTTCGATCATCGCTAGCGCTCCTCTTTACCCAAACTTTGGATGGGGCTAGCGGAAATGATATAAACGATTCTCAGCTTTATGTAATGGTTGCCTAATCCCAAATACTCAGTCTCACAAGCTCGGGCTTAAAGATAACTGATTTATTAAAGGAATAGTATGCAAATACAGAGAAAGCTGAGAATGAGCAAAAGTGCGCCAAATACAAACTTAAAAGCCTTGCCTTCAATCCAATCCCGCCCCAAGCACCCGTCAGCACACACCCCCTCCCAGGTGCTAGGAATCGTTAGACGCGCCTGGGAAAGTAACCTTGAACAGAAGTGCAAACCCAAACATACATTCCAAAGTTCCAAAACAAAGCAGAGCGGAGGAATGGAAAAACCCAGCGATGAGCAAGACGGGTATACACGGAAAACGGTTTGACATGTGAAACGTTACAATGTTAACAGAACATTGAAATGGGGAACATGACAGGTGGCCATTTAAGGGATACTAAATGAATCAGAATACTTGGAACACCCTATTTCTTTGTTTTCTTATTGCAAAATGGTAGGAAACCATGCCACTAAAGTTTAAATTTTGATAGTAGAGTCTCCAGGGGTTCCCAGAGTGCAGAAAAGGAGATTACACATGACTCCTCTTTATTTAAGAGGCAACAAAAACGTATTTTTATTGCAGCTATTGTGGTTCGCTTGTAGGATTTTTTTTTTTCCTGTGATGATGATATTATCATCAGGAGTAGCAATAAGCAACAATAGCAGCAGATAGGGTATTTTATTTATTGGGCCCTGTCCCCAATAAGTCACCCCATCTTAAAGTTAGCAAACTGAAGCCTCAGCAAGGAAAAATTAAATGATCGCTATGAAATACGGATGATTTTAATCATAACCAATTTAAGTTTTACTTAGCATGTTGTAAATATCAGCTTCATCAGGATAATTATTCCTAGAGTCTTCCTAGCTAAAAAAGCCCTGTGACCAGATCATATGGAATATCAAGCAAAATAGTAAGTAAAATGATAATTCAGTCATGAACCAGAAAACAGTTGGTGGCATTCCAGTAGCAAATTCCTGAAAGTCCATGGGGCTTCAGCTTCTTTATAAATGTCATCTACTTCATACCACAAGAAGTGATTTCAAGTTCTATATTCAATCTTACAATGCAGGAAATCACCTCCAGCTGTTGAAAAGCTCATTCCTGGCCCAGGATCTCAGTTTCCAGATTTCTTACCTCTTCCCCATAATCTTAACCCATAACCTTAGCCTTAATCCATAATCATAACCCATAAGCCTTAGGACACCATTTAATATGGACAAATCCATTTCAGCTTCATTTTATCTCTTACTTTTATCATTTCAGCTTGCCCCAAACTGTTTCTAAATCAGCCTCTGATCTTTACAAGTTTGATCCACAAGCATATTTTATACGTGTGTATCTTCCCTAATATATTATTTCTGCATATGTATTTGCCTATTTGTATTAAAGGCAATGTACTTTAAAAACAGTTTTTAATCATATACTGCTGGTTTGTGCATTTTTCTCACACATGCACACATTTCAGTGTACAGTACATTTTCCTATAATGTATGGATTTTTTTCACCTATTTTCACACAATATATTTTAATTTAAAAAACTGATTTAGGGAATAATGAACAACTGTACTGAAGTTTATACCTTGATTTCCGAAGTAGAAACTTGGCAAGTTTATATACTGTAGAAATGTAAAGTCTGGCCAGTTTGGTCTAGTGGTTAAGGTACTAGGCTAGAAACCAGGAGACTGTGAGTTCTAGTCCTGCCTTAGGCATGAAAGCCATCTGAGTGACTTGGGCCAAACCCCCTCTCTCAGTCCAACTCACCTCACAGGGTTGTTGTTATGGGGAAAATAGGGGGAGGAAGGAGTATTAAATATGTTTTCTGCTTTGAGTTATTTAAAAAAATAATAAAGGTGGGATAAAAAAATCTAAAGATCTATATCAATGTTCTCTATTTTTATGGGAACAAATGAGAAAGGTAGAGAAATTTGGGGATAACGCTTGAAAATGTGTTTCCTAATATGTGGACTTTTTTTTCCCCTTCCCCTTTTAAATTTCTTGTTACCTGCTAAAGAAGCTAGTTATAGTTGTTTTCTTCAGCTTAGAGATTAAACAAGACCATGTGCCAAAAAACATGGATTATCCTTAGTAAATAAGGACAGATGAAGTGCTTATTAATTAAAATACTTAGAATGATATGTAACCCTGACCCTCTTGTTTATAGCAATTAAGGTTTCCAGAAGCCTTTGAAAAAGGGAGAGCGAAAACAATTATGACAAGAGCAAAAATAATGACAAAAAATATGAGAGGAGGAAAAAAAAATACCAGGTCAATTTTGTAAGTGTGATAAACAGATGCAACTTTGGATCTCTGTGGGTTTACAAGAAGAGGGGGGGAATAGAATTGGATAGTTTAAAAACAAAACAAAACAACAACAACAAAGTAGCATCTACATCTGCCTCTCCATCATTTGGGAATTGTCACTATATTAGAGAACTAAAAAAATGGTATGTGTGGTGGGGGATAGAATTGTTAATTGGAAAAGTACTGTAAGTGGTACAAAACATTCTTTTGTTTCTGACTCAGCTTCCCTATTAATTATGCCCATTGAGACCAACACTGTGATAGAAAGAGAAAGCAGCAGGCATATCTCAAAGATGGCCCCTAAACAATTTGGAAAACAACGGTGACCATTTTCCTTGCTTTGTAAAATTCATGCCTTTCCCTCCGTTTCAGTCTTTCTGATAAAATACCAAAGGAGTTAATCAAACTCCAAAGATAGCCGTTTTAGAGTAATAGACCATTCCACAAAAGAATGGGAAAATAACCCATGCATAGCTTTGGCATACGTATTCCCAAGTTGTTTCTTTTCTTTTCAGAAGCTGGCTGCAGTGAACTACCATGTGGATGCCCTCCATACTCATACCATAGCATGGACGTTCCCAGAAGCTGAAAAAAATTGCATAGAAAAATTTGGAAATACTCAGTAAATATATTTATGGCATGGCTGTGGGTCTCCCACTAGTTGCAACAATCACTGGTATGGTTTTCTTTCCCCTATATTTTATTAGTTTATTTTTTTAAATTTAAAAAACGAATTTTTACATGGATTTTCCCCCCTCAATAAATATTGAGTGTTAGTGGCAGCAAAGAGTTATAGCAAGTTTTAACACTGCTGCCATCTTCTGTTTTTTTTGGATTTTTGCAGCCTGAATCTGGTAGGGTGAGATAGATAGATAGATAAGTGATAGATAGATAGATAGATACAATAATTCATATATATATATATATATATATATATATATATATAAATATAAATATAAATATAAATATATAAAATAAAATAAAATATTCCTCCCATTAATTTTTATTTGTATGTGCATTCTGTTTCAGAACCATTCTAATTTTTCTGATTCATTCAGAGATGGGAAAAAAAAAAAAAAAGAGAGAGAGATGATCCAAGAAGCAATTTACATTAGCATCACTTAAGTCAGCTTTAACTATCTGAATTAATTATCTGAAAAAAAGATGGAAAAATTGGAACATCTCTCATATCTATTCACCTGCCGTGAAAATGACTGATTGCTCAAATGAAGCCTTAAAGGTGCCAATAAAGCACAGTGGGGAAAAAAGGGGAGGAAAAAGATTTTCACAACTTTTTCCCCCATTGAAAATAATTCCTTCCAGTGAAATCAACAGGACATAGTTAAGTCATCTCCCAGTGGCATAGATTGAGACACAGCAAAGCTCATCGACAAATTGGGGATAATGATTGAGCAATGATAAAGTAGCAAAGGATGGATATTTAGAGGCATTCCCAGTCAAGGCACCATAAAGTTTTTTCGCACACAGAGCAATGTGCAAAAATCTGCCTTGCCATTTTCTGAAAGTTTTACCCTTCTCCGTTAGAAGCATCTACCTCCCTGCATGTTTTTACCAGAATGCTTGAGAATTTTGTTCAAGACTTTCTTGGATCTTGAACATATTTTATCCTAGGAGTTGAACTGCTGGAGTGGTTTTCTGTCTTTCTTTCCAGACAGTGGGCCTTTGTCCTTGATATATTTTGTCAATATAAGAGTAACTTAGTTTATACAAACATTAGCAAGTAGACACCTTTGCCCAGTGATTTGTCAGCTTTTCCCAAACTTTGTGGGATCTTAGAAGGAGCTGAGTCATACCTTACACAAGATCATTGCATCAATGATGCAAATATTTTTCAGGCCTGGGGGAACCCCTGCACATTCAGGCTCAAATATAGTCCACAACTTACAAAATTATTATATTTGTTTCATGTGTGCTGTTGTTTATAAGTTTAGTCGCTTCCGACTCTTTGTGACTTCATGGACCAGCCCACGCCAGAGCTTCCTGTCGGTCGTCAACACCCCCAGCTCCCCCAGGGACGAGTCTAGAATATCACTTTCATGTGTAGATCTGTATATATGCACAAATAGTTCCCAAACTAAAGATAAGGAATGAAACTTACCTCTTTAATGTGAAATTGCCTGAATTTGAAATATTTTTTAAAAATAAATTGTGATCTCCCAGGGAACCCCTAGTGACCTCTTGTGGAACCCTAGGGTTCCATGGAACCCTGGTTGAGAAATCCTGCTGTAGATTAACAAAAACATCATACCTGCAAGTCAGGTTAATATTAAGATTTCTTGAGCTACCCCAGGCACCTAAGTATACCCACTGATTTTTTTTCTAAAAAAGAAGTCAAACATTCACTAAAACGTTTAACATATACGGGGCTACTTTAATTGAGCCTTCTGTTCAGCCTGTTTAAATGTCAAAGTTACATCGCTAGCATGCAGAAAGATCTTAAACATAGATTTGCCAAACTGTTCCCATGGATA
Organism: Candoia aspera; assembly: GCF_035149785.1. Taxonomy (NCBI): domain Eukaryota; kingdom Metazoa; phylum Chordata; class Lepidosauria; order Squamata; family Candoiidae; genus Candoia; species Candoia aspera. The sequence goes on along the minus strand of NC_086163.1, from coordinate 10,124,797 downwards.
CTTGATTTAGTCCTTATAGTTAATCTGTTGATTAGATAGTCCAACAAAATATGGATTAATAAATTGTTGAAGGAAGAAAGATTTGATTTTCATATGGTCATTTGGACCTGAGGAAAATACAAGCAAAAGTAATAACTTTTAAAATATGGCAAAGTTGCAAACCACAACACTATAAAGGATTCTGTATTGTATTGTATTGTGTGTGTGTGTGTGTGCGTCATAGACACAAACAGATACAGATACAGATGTGTGTGTTTATTCGTTCAGTCGCTTCCAACTCTTCATGACTTCATGGACCAGCCCACGCCAGAGCTTCCTGTTGGTCGTCAACACCCCCAGCTCCCCGAAGGATGAGTCCACAGATACAGATATAGTGATATTCTAAAGGTGATGGACTCATCCTTCGGGGAGCTGAGGGTGGCAACGACAGACAGAAGCTCTGGCATGGGCTGGTCCATGAAGTCATGAAGAGTTGGAAGCAACTAAATGAATAAACAACAAAATAGATATAGTGAGCACAGTAAAATATAATAAATATTTTGTGTGTATCTCTTTTTCTCTGTGTATCTCTCTGTCTCTGTATGACTGTATGTATGTATGTGTGTTTGGGTGTGTATATTCTCTCTCTCTCACACACACACACACACATCCATCCCATTCAAGGCTAAAATAAAATTTGCTTACACACACACACATACCAGTTTAGTTTTCCTAATCTTTCCCTACATACACAAACCACTTTATTTTCTTAAAATAATCTTTCTAATTATAATTACTGAAGATGAAAAAAAAGGGGGGGGGTTTGTAACATATTTAACTCACTCAGCAAAGAAACATCATTTCCTTGCTTGAACTCCTGTTCAGACTTTTCCCTATTGTACAGTGAGGATTATAAATATGTATCAAATCTTCTATAGTGTTCAAACCACAGGGACATAAATGGTGAATTGGAGGCTTATTACACTATCCTCAAAAACATCAAATTCAATTGAGCTTTAATAATAATAACAGCAGCAACACAACCCACATTCTACAGCTTTAATTATGTAGTTCCTTAAATACGTTTAATGGAAAAAAAGAAAGAAACCAAAGAGAATTTTCTATAAAGTGGGGGTCTGATTGAGGTAGCTTTTCCTGAAAATGTAGGGCCTTCTTGATTACCACTCAGAGTAAAGATGGGAGTGAAATTAAATGATTTCACAGTTCCCCACTATTACATAAATTGGAACGACTGGTTTACCACTGTGTAATTCTTTAAATGTTGTAATGCAGGACTCTAAAAAATATGTACAAATATAGGCAAATAATTTAAACCAAATTGTTTCCAAATCAAAAGAAAGAGTATGTGTTAGGGGAATGTACACAAACATGCTTTTGTCTTTTGTCTTTTTTATGCAGACTTTTTTTTATCATATGTAGCTTTCTTCTGAACAGAAAAAAGGATGCTCCTGTAGAAACTGTAGGACTTCATTGAAAGGGCTGGGGTTTTGCAGGGAGAATTTGAATTTTGGACTAGAGATTCCCAGTTTATTATGTATTCTGAGCTTAAATAGACCAATGCTATAAATTGCTTCATCTATGATTGGCTAAGTCTTGTTTTTATGTAAACATTTATACAGATGGGACAATCATGGTCAATCCATTCAAATGAGCAGTTCTGCACATGCGCATATAGTCTTGTATCTTGATGAGACAAAGTGACTTGCAGAGACAAATCATTCAACTCTGTTGAGGCAACATTGATCTGCCTTGATCATTCCACTTTGCTTTGACAATGTGCTGAAGCTATTCTGCATCAGCTGTATTCTGCTGCAGCTATTCAGAAGCCATTTTTGACAAGCAAACCCCCATTGATGCTCCATTCTAGCAGTTGAGTTTAATGGGGACAATTCCAAAGTGAAAGAACCATCATTATCACAATGAAATGACCTTCAGAGATTTGTACAGCCCTACAGTGTGCATTCCAAAAGCAGAAATTTTGCTACTTAGTGATTATTACACAATCAGTGACTTCTTCAGCCCACTGGGGAGGGGGAGACATCCCTATAGCTTTTCTTGTTACTCTAATACCAGATTCTGAGTTCCCTGAAATAAGTAACAGTCATTTCTATTTGACGTATGTGTTTTTTCAATCAAGTCCTTCATTTGCCACCAATTATATGAGAACATTTTGATGGCTTTAATGAGTCTGAATGAAAATATACAAAATTGCAATTAACAGTACTTAAAGATCCACATCATTTCATTTTGAGAAAATGAGCATAGTTTCCTTAAGTGGCTAATTGAACTGACATTTGTATACCATTATGGACTCTAAATTATTGTATATGACAATTGTACTTTTTCTACATATGTTTTTTTTAACTGGCTTCAAATAATTGAAATGACAATAACAACAACAACAACAACAACAAGTGAGAAAGAAAGTGTATTTATTCGAATTATAATAAATTCATAAATTGCTCTTAATATTTTACTTGAGGCCAATGCTGGAACATGACTCTTAGCCTTTGAAATTTTGACTGAAAGATGAGTGAGTACTCAGAGACTAGGGACATAATCATGGTCAATAAAGTTCACCTCTTACTGGACTTTAATGAACAAGAAGTTGCAAGTTTGAATTAGATGTCATTTACATATCTAATAATGACTTGCTGGATCTCAAAAAAAGTGATGGATCTTGAAATTTGCCTCAATTTATCTGGCAAATAAATGAATGGAAAGTCAGAGATAGAATTATAAAAAGTGAAACAATAAGGGGAAGGAGCTGTATGGTTTCTGTGTTTGAGTTCAGAATATCTGAAAGAAACATTGCTTCATTTGGGAATTCTTCTAAAACAGGGATGAAGAATCCATGGATTTTTGAAGCCCTTAGCTACAAAGAGAATTTATTTATATCATTTATTGCATTTTTCCACCACCCATCTCAACAATGACTCTGGGTGGTTACTCCCAGAATGCTCACTTTAATAAAGTAATACAATCCATTTGAGGAAGAACAAAATATGACTGATGGATAAAAATACCAAGTGTCACAACATTAACTTCTGTGGTCAAAAACTGCCCAAGAACAGCTAAACCCCTATCTAAATGTTTTTCTAACATTTTATGCTTTCCCCTGCTCATATCTCCTTAGGTTATACTATCCCAGACTCAACATATGTTTATGTTGAACATTCTGACACAACCTTTTTGTGGCACTGTGTCCTCATCATCTATATTACAGCTCTTTAAAAAAAAAGGACTCCCAGGTTCAAAACATTGAATATATAATCCTTTTTTAATTTATTTTTGGTTGTTGTTTTGTTTTTTAAGAGTCTGGGTCTCGCTGACTTGCTCAGGCTACACTACAGCAAGATGGTGCATTATTTGCAGGATCTTGTGGTACCATCTCAGCGTAGGGCCTTCTTCCTGGCCAGAGTAAACACTTTTCCTTCCAAGGTACTCTTCGGAAGGTACAAACACATTCCCAACCATGAGAGGCTCTGTCTCTGTGGCAGCCGGGATACAATTCATCACATCATTTTTGACTGCCACGTATTTGTGTCTCTTTGGCATGAATTACTCTTAAAACATTTACAGGGTAAATGCCATAAATACTGTATCATCTTGCCAATATCTACTGTGTGATGCTGTATCTGAAACCACCTAAATTGTCGCCAAATTCCTAGAGGAAGTACTTAAAAGGAAATGTAATCAATATTTTCAATGAGTATGGCTCTTTGTTACTCTCATGATATGTTAATGTATTTTGTATTTTACTGCTTTTATAATGCCAATAAAGTTTTGATTGATTGATATAATCCTTCTTCAAAGTGTTGAGGGTGACCTCACTTTCTAGCTAGCTTGGTGTCTTTCCATATAAAACTTCAAACAGAACCTTGGAAGATTGTGGGTTAGGATAGGGACAGGATAGACAATGCAAGTTTCAAGGCTGACCTGGATTCCTTGAATTCAGCATTTGTCTTCCGTTCAACTTCAAGCTCTTTTTGTAGAAACATGCTGGCTTGCCTGCTCACTGGAAAGAGATTCCAATATATAATTCCTACTTTTCATTTTCCTTTCCTAAGGCAGCATATCACATTCACAACATTCAAAATATATTAAAACTGGCTTAGGAAAGCATCTCCTTCAGTATCTGAGTAAATGTCTATGAATAGAGAGTATTTCTGGAGATGAAAGTGGATAAACCAAACACACTCAAAGGAAGGAGATATATAGAGATGGCATTAGCAGCAACCTTTGCATTGTGAAGCTTTACATTGTAGGTAAATTGTGTGTTTGATTGGCAAAAGGGGATCTTGTGTCTGTAATACTGTAGGTCTAGGGGAAAAAATGAAGCAGGAAGGATGCGAAGCCTTTGCTGAAGGTTGTCCTGTAAAGTTAAAAGAATAAAGACTCAAACAGGAGAGATCAAAGGTAAGGAGCCAAAAGTCAAAACAGAAGTGATTATTGTTGAAAATGATGGAGTGTATTGGTTTAAAATGAATCACAGCATTCAGCATGTTGGAGGCTAGACTGGGAAGTTGGAAAAAAACATAGGGGATGAAGACAATGACAAACTATTTCTGTACTGCTGCCAGGAAAACTGCAAGGATCTATATATAAAGACACCAGGTATCAACCTCACTCAGGCTATACTATATTACAGTGCAGTTCTATATACTGTATGCCAACATGGGAATAAGCACAGCTGAATTCAATAGAGCTTACTCTACTTACTTACAAGTGAGTGTGAGTAACAGTATTGCAATCAAAGATCTAATATCTTACTTATGACTACTCCAAAAGGTATTCAATCAAATTGAGTGGCATTGAGGCACAGGTAAAGATATACAGGGTTGATCTCCAGATATTCTCAAATTCAACACCTATCAGGATCAGGCTTCACAGTCAAATGCCAGGGGTCTGTGCAACTTTCCTCTTTTAGAGTCTCAAAATGCTTCATATATGTTGTCGAACACCAGTTCCAACAAAGCTATAACACAAAACAGGTAGCTCCGTAAAGCAGCAATTCTGTGTATAAATTGACCTGGTTTGCACCTTCTGAACTAATGTATGAATTAGAACTGTGTGTGCGCGTGTGTGCACACATGCAGAAGCACACAAATAAAAAAGCTTATATTCTGGATATTTCCTGAAACAAACAAACAAACAAACAAACAAACATATATATATATATATATATATATACATACATACATACATACATACATACATACATACACATACATACTGGAGAGAGAGAGCGAGTGAGGGACACGGTGGTGCTGTGGGTTAAACCACTGAGCTGCTGAGCTTGCCGATCAGAAGGTCAGCGGTTCAAATCCGCGTGACGGGGTGAGTTCCTGTTGCTAGTCCCAGCTCCTGCCAACCTAGCAGTTCAAAAACATGCAAATGTGAGTAGATTAATAGGTACCACTTCGGCGGGCAGGTAATGGCGTTCCGTTTAGTCATGCCGGCCACATGACCACGGAAGTGTCTACGGACAAACGCCGGCTCTTCGGCTTTGAAACGGAGATGAGCACCGCCCCCTAGAGTCAGACACGACTGGACTTAATGTCAAGGGAAACCTTTACCTTTACTATATATATATATATATATATATATATATACAGAGAGAGAGAGAGAGAGAGAGAGAGAGACTTATATATAATTGGATATATAACTGGAGAGATACAAAAATTGGAGAGATACTTATTTTAAAATACAGGTTTTAAAATACATATTTTGAATGCAAATACTGTATGTTCATATGGTTCTTCTTTAAAAAATGCAAAGCAAAGCAAAAATAAGACTACTCATTTTGGCTGTCATACCTCCTGCTGTTTCAAATAGCAAGTGTATTTATTTCTTTGCTTTTCTTTCAGAAACATCTTTCTGCCTTTCAATAAGTCCTGCCACTCATGTATTCCATGTTCATTTAACATCATCATATGTGTGCAAATAACCTGTGATCAGAATGCTATCAGCATGCTGTCTGTACACACAGTTACCAGGTAAATGTATTATAATTTTATGACAATCTATCTCGTTAAATGAGAGCCAGTTTGGTTTAGTGGTTAAGGCATTAGGCTAGAAACTGGGAGACCGAGAGTTCTAGTCTTGTTTTAGGTATGAAAGCCAGCTGGGTAACCTTGGGCCAGTCACTCTCTCTCAGCCTTGGGAAGAAGGCAATGGCAAACCACTTCTGAAATCTTGCCAAGGAGATTGCAGTGACTAGTCCACACAGTTGCCAAGGATTGGACACAACTGAACGGAAAACAAAAATCTCCTTAATAAAGGGTTTCAATAACAAATAATCCCTCTTTAGGAACTACTCTGATGTAGAAGGTCAGTTACTCAATTTATTTTATTTATTTATTTATTCATTTATTCATTCATTCATTCGATTTTTATAGGTGCCCATCTCAACAAGTGACTCTGGGCTATGGATTCTTACCTTTCAGTTGCTTAAGTTTCATACCACACTGTCAGTTCATACTTAGGGAAGCCATTATATTAATTCCTCTCCCTCAGAATTTGAAGTGGATTCAAGAAAGATCAGTTATCTTAGCATTTTGCTTGCTGTCATAATGAATCAGGCAGTTAACATTATCAAAACTTAGTATCATTTGAAAAGAAACCCAAAATCACTAGAATTTTGGAATAGGGGTAAACTAATATGTCTATCTCAGTTTCTCTCTTATTCAGCTTCTGCTGATTCTTTTTTTTTTTTTTTAAAAAAAACAGGTTGTAGGTTTTAAACATGCACCCACACCCAGGTCATTTTAAGGGCATATCTTTTCTGCATTCCATCTTTTCTGCATTCCACATGGTCTAATAAGGATGATGTCATTTCCACTAATATAATTGTATATACATTTTAAAAGAGCCCTTTAAAAAAAAATAGAAATTGCATGCAGAACAGTGTAACTATTGAAAAATAGCTTTGCTCCCAGAGTCGTTATCAAGATGGGTGGTGAAGAAATGGGATAAACAAACAAACATATTATTGATTTGGAAAAGTATGAATTTGGTAAATTTAGATTAAAGTGATAAATTTTCTCTTCCATCCAAATTTCAAAATATAGTAAACAGGATACAGTAAAAAGAAGTTCTTTAGCAGTATTTCAATTTGTTGTCATAAATTACTGGGGAAACTGTGTTTACTAAAGATGTCAGTCTACAGATGTAATTAAATAGGAATATGTCAATATATACAATTCTACTTTATGAATTTAGATATTAAAACTGGCATTCGCTACAGGGGATTCAACACAAACATTCCCCCACACAGGGAGACACATATACACACAAACACACACTTTCCCTATCACTTCTTTCTCATTAAGTTTGTATTGAATTTTGAAAAGTGCAATAATCTTGGGTAATAAAAGATGAGAAGGACTTTGAGCAGATTATCATAGTAATGTGCTTTGCTTTTGTTGCAAAATGATATTGCATAAAATCACCTGGTATCTTGACAATGGGACAGAAGAATGTAAAATGAGATATAAACTTTCCAGAAGAAATTGTCACACTTTGTAGTAATAATCAGGACATATTCCAGATACTCTAAGGCACTGTCAAACATTCTTGCACTAGAAACAGAACCAATATTAAATAATCATAACATGTGGATCTATTTATTTGAATATGAATAGAGACAGTGATTAACTACCTTACTGTGTTAATATTAGATACATATTGTTTTTAGGCTGAAAGAGTGGATATGTTGAGAAGAAGGGAAAAACTGAGAAAGTCATAATTGGAGTTGATAAAATCCTATAAAGAGGGAGGTGGGAAGTTGAAAGAATGAAGGCAGTATAGAAAGAAGCGTATGGATGTGGTGGAAGAAATATAGAAATTGTGTGGGTTGATAGAGTTCAACTATATTTCCTTTTGTCTTATTTCCTGCCTCTAATTTATTTGCTTACTGCCTCTTAGGCTTTTTCTGCATTTTGCATAATGTCGCTTACCCAAAAAGGGAATAGTGTGATGGGAATGTGTGTTTGGGGTTAGAATGTTATCAGAACATTGGAAAGTGGAACATCTGATGGGAATTTGAATTTCAATCTCCAACTTAGTCTGGAAGAGCCAACTGAGAGAAGTTAATATGGGAAGTTCACAGACTTTTCTTACTGTATATGACTAAATAATTCTCTGAAATAGCGCTTTGGGTGAGATCCAACAACAGCCAAGAAATGGAGAGGGGGTAGAATTCATATGCAGTATATCTCCCCCACTCTTTTTACATCAATGGATTTTGTTATAGTTCGACACCATTTTAAAAGTGCTCATATTCCCCTTGACACCTGATGATTTATCATGCTGCTGGTCTATCCTTACTTATTGTATCTATATCTTACTTTTTATTATTGAACATCCCCTATGTGCCAGCTGGAACAGCAATTCCAAAACTACCATTCTGCTTCCAGGGAGAAGGCCTACAGTTTCAGTTCCAGATCATCCAGGAATCAATAATCAGGAACTCAGTAGGACTTAGCTGTTGAGGTTATGTGCTTTGAGCATTTATTATAATACTTCTATAAAGTTTATGTCTTACCTCTAGGTAAAGAAATCACGTTGTAAACACTATATTCATAACTTTTACCCCAGTCTCCTGAAACATTCTTCATTCGTAGCAACAGGTCTCTTCTTTCCACTGTCACTATGGATGGATGACTGCACTTCTGAGCCTGTTGCAAATATAGTCAATAATAATTCTGCCCTTTTTAAAATATCCATAGACATTTTTCTGCCAACCGAAGGATTTTGTTTCTGGACAATAATCCCCATTTAAATGGAACTGCACTGTCCCCTAAAAGCATTTTAAGCATTTTTTTAAAGTTAAGATTTGCATCATAAAATTTGGAGAACTAAACTCTTGGAAGGATAATCTACATTAACCTGGGAAGTGAGAATTAAGATAGTTCACTTGAAAAGAAGAACATTCTATAAACATTCTTAATTATGCAGCCACGCAGCCCCATCCCATGCTCTTCTGCAGTTGCTCCCAGTCTCATGATCTGACTTTGAAATGAGCATGTAAGAGGAGGAGGAAGAAAGGAGAAAAATCCTTTTGGTTGGCACATTCAGCAAATGTATACCTTAAGACTCCAAACTTAATGGACTTAGGCATTTCCTATTGTGTACACATTTAATCAGCTCGCCCCGACTATTAAATGTCTTACATACAAGAAGAAAATGGTTTAACTATAACGTCTTTCCAATTTCCACTTGTACTTCAAAAAAACCTTACATTCTGTGCCATGTAAGCTACTAATAGGAAAAAAAAAAATGAAATGATCAGTCTTGTATGTCATGATGATCCTGTAATTCAGGTCAGTTGCTCTCACAGTCTGTACTGGTCTTGCATGTATGTATGTATGTATGTATGTATGTATGTATGTATGTAATTTTTATTAAAACTTTAAAAAAAGAAGAAAAAAAGTAATACAAACTAATGTAAGGCAAAGAAGAAAAGAGAAAAAGAAAGAAAGCAAAGAGAAAGCAAAATGTGAAAGAAAAGAACTGGTCTTTTAAAATCATTCTTCACCTGGTAGAATATCTCTAGACTGGTATTCAAAGGTACCTTAATATAACTTAACGACCCTGATTAAATTGTTCCTAATGTATTGGTATAAGATACAGACTTGCCCCAAATTCCTCTTACTATAATAATTATGCTGGCAGAAATTCAATAGGTCCATAATACAGAATCAGTTCCTATAGATGCACTGATGGATTGCTGCCTGATGCCTCATTAGTCTTTAATTTTTTTATAATAAAGGAAATAAAAGTTATTATAATCTACGGTCAACCAACATAATAAAAATTGCATGAGGTGGTCCTCAAACCAACTGATTAGTACAAGATCTAATGTAAATACACGTAAGAAGCTCTTAAACAATTAATACATTTAAAAGCTCTTATTCAATTAATAAAATAAATACTTGAATTCTCCTATCTATCCTCAATTTATGGATGGATAAACCACACTCACTCCTTTCTAAAGTTTAATTTCTGAAACCCCTTCTTTACTCTATCCAATCTCTGGGAGATCAGATATTCGGAAGGAAAGCTGAAAGTACCCCCATTCCTTGCTATTGTCTTTTTTCCAGAAGATGTAAAAGCATCCTGAAGAATTAAAAAACCAGGGATAGTCTGGTTCCTCATACTCTCTGAGCTTGGCTGGTTTCCTGCAGACATTTCATTACAAGGCTAAATAGTATCATCACTGTGAAGGAGAGTGGTGTTTGCTGCTATCCATGGGGGCGGGGGATAATTTGAACCAGCAATTTCAAGGGCAGAAACTATCCATGATTCTATGCATAGAGAGGTATTGAGACACAGCCATCCTCAAGAAGTTTTTTTGTTTTTTTTAAAATAAATTTTATCTAGATAACTTGTAGATGGGGCAGACCTTTAGAAATAAACATACAAAAATAAGTTTGGAATTTATACAACTTTTGGGCAGTTTCTTGAGCTCTCAACCCTTTAAAGCCAGTTTGGTCTAGTGGTTAAGGCACCGGGCTAGAAACCAGTAGACTGTGAGCTCTAGTCCTGCCTGAGGCATGAAAGCTGGCTGGGTGCCCTTGGGCCAGTCCCTCTCTCTCAGCCCAAGAGCCAATCAGGCATAGTAGGAGAGTTCTAGTCCTGCCTTAGGCACGAAAGCCAGCTGGGAGACCTTGGGCCAGTCCCTCTCTCTCAGCCCAACTCACCTCACAGGACTGTTGTTGTGGGGAAAATAGGAGGAGGAAGGAGTATTTGGTATGTTTGCCATCTCGAGTTATTTATAAAAAAAATAATAAAGGTGGGATATAAAATAAAAAAATAAATACAGCAAAAGAGAAGGAAGAGAAGAAGAATTAAGCACAACTCTTGGGTGTTTTCTGTGACCAATTTTATTTGGCAGTCCAAAAGCCTGAAGCGTGAAAAGTGATCCTGAAATATTTAAAGGACTTAATCTGCTTTATTTGATGACCATTGTTTTGCCACTACTTTAATGTCTGAAAAGTTCCTTTTTGAAGGCCATCCCTTTCACTTTTAGCAATTTAATTGTTAAACTTTCCTTATTGTAGTACAAAATGAAGCATTCTTTTTAGGCCTGCTGATATCACTGAAATAATTGCTATGTCATCTGCAGAGAAGGGTAACATTTTTGGTCTCTCAGCAATCAGACAAGGTTCTCTTTTAGTTAAAAATTGTACCTCAGTTAGGTCAAATAAAAACAGATTCAATATGCAGTCTTATTTGGATACTTTGGAAAGAGAGAGCCAATCAAATAACCTACATGGACTGTTGCATCTAACCTGCACTGAAATAATCTAAACTGCACTGAGTTATTATCATACGATTATCACAAAATTTCTTAATCAGGACCAGTAGCCACTGATCTACAGATTGTTTCCACTTTTTCCATACCTATGTCTAGATATTGAACCACATATTTAAAGTAAGGCATCTGTATCACTCAGTGGACTAACTGTAGGGCAGATTGCATCAGATTTAGCTGAGACATGGGAATGTACTAGGAGTGTCATTTAATCAATGATCCAAAGCAGATCACTGATTAAATTGGAGATTCAAATTGATTGAGAGAATGAAAATGCATCGTGCAAGTATAAAAGTAATCTGAATGTAATTATCAGATCAGAAATCTAGTTCAGAAAACCAATTTCATTTGGAAAGCCAGTTTCTATCTGAATTGAAAATGAGCACAACACTTTATTGGTCAGTCCTGGTCAGAAGTTCCCCCTTCCTGAATGTGAGAAAAATTAACTTGGACCATCTCTATCAAGGGCTAAAAATAACTCAGTTGTGTATTGAGAATTCAGCAACACCGAGACCTCCACACACTTTTGCATTCTATTCCTTTCTGACATTCTTGTTCATAATTTCTCTTCATCTTCCCAACCATAGCACTAGGTTTGAAATGTTAGATTATAGTAGAGAACTAGTGTCATGTTCCCCATTTCAATGTTCTGTTAACATTGTAACGTTTCACATGTCAAGTTATTTCCCGTGTTCATTCGCTCGTTCAGGGTTTTTCCATTCCTCCGCCCTCCGTTGTTTTGGAGCCTTGGAATGTGTGTTTGGGTTTGCGATCCTGTTTAAGGTTACTTTCCCAGGCGCGTGTAACGGTTTCTAGCACCTGGGAGGGGGTGTGTGCTGACGGGTGCTTGGGGCGGGACTAGCTTGCAGGCAAGGCTTTTAAGTTTGTATTTGGCATGCTTTTGCTCATTCTCAGCTTTCTTTGTATTTGCATGCTATTCCTTTAATAAATCAGTTATCTTTAAGCCCGAGCTTGTGAGACTGAGTATTTGGGATTAGGCAACCATTACATAAAGCTGAGAATCGTTTATATCATTTCCGCTAGCCCCATCCAAAGTTGGGTAGAGAGGAGCGCTAGCAATGATCGAACCTCCGCTTCTCGAGAGTGAGGGGAGCGAAGAAGAGCCGGACTCGACAAAGACTCTGCTAGCTCCAACTTCGAGAGCGCAAAGAGCCGCACGTCTGGATGAGCTATTGTCAGCGGTGCAGGGTGCCACGGGGGGTGTGCTCCAACCCCAGCCTGAAGTGGGAGCAGCACAGGGGGGGGGGATCTCCACAGCCATCCTGGGAACCCGAAATCCCAGGGTGGTGGTAACCAACAGACCCCTTGAAGAGCCGGTCACTCCTGCCCGCATGAAAGCCATAGAGGACAAGATGGAAATGATAGTGACCTTCATCAAAGATGCCACTAAGAGTTCGGGGTCCCTACAGGAAGACTGGGAAGAGGAACTCTCTCAGCTGTTACCCCCCCCCCCGACGGAGTTCCCTGTCATTCAGGGGAAGAAGCAAGCTGCGAACTCCCCGGACCGTGGGGGGGAGAGAGCCAAGGGCGTCCCAAGATCAGCCACCACTGGTGGCTCAACGCCCGCTGTTGTTCGCGGAGACACCACAGCCGGTGGAGCCGGTAAGAACCTTCCCATCTTTTGAGGTAAAGTTTGATGGGGATCCTACAACCCTTTCCTTCTTCATTACCAATGCTAGGCATTATATGGAGGATTGGGGCTGAAATTTCCGCTCTGAACAAGGCAAGATTAATTTCATTGCCAATAAGCTGAAGGGGAGGGCAGCTGACTGGTACGTAACATTGTGCCAAGCTGAAGCCACTGAATTAGAGGACTTTGATGAGTTTTTGTGGGCGCTGAAGCAGCACTTTGAAGACCCCTTAGCCCAGGAGAGAGCGAAAAACGCCCTGAGGAAATTCTACCAAGGGACCCTCTCTGTCGCAGACTACGCTTTAGAATTTAAAGCCCTGGCGGGGAAGGTGGAGGACTGGTCCCAGTCGACTTTGGTGGAGATGTTCAAACAAGGGCTGGAGATGGAAATCTTCCGTTGGGCTTTGGGCAGGGACGATCCCAAAACACTGTATGGCTGGATACAATTGGCAGGCAGTGCGGAAAGCACTCTACAAATGTATGCCCAGAGTAAGGAGATGAGACAGACCCGAGCCGCGAAGGGGGCTCATGCCGCTGGATTTTCGAGTCGCCCTAAGCCAAAAACCTGGGAAGAAGAGAGGGAACGACGATTGGCGAAAGGGCAGTGTTTAAGATGCGGAAAAGAGGGGCATTGCGCTACTTCGTGCCCGAGGCGCCGACCAGAAGAGTGGCCCGGGAAAGCACCGGGAAAATCGCCCTCCCTGCCGCGCAAGCTGAAAGCTGCCTGTGCTGAGCTCGACCCTCCGGACCTCCCATTCGGGGATGAGGACAAGGAATTACAATTCGACAAGCCAGCGGGAAACGCCTTCCACCTGTCCTGAAGGGTGCCCTGGGACAGGTGGAGGAAACCGGGCGCGACCATGATTCGGTGAGTGGGAACTTCCCTACAATGACTGTCAAAGTGGAATTGGGCTCTAGAACCAAAACTGTTGAAGTCTGGGCCATGCTGGACTCGGGCTGTTCTCGTTCGCTGATGCATCCTGACGTCGTAGCTGCCCTAGAGCTGCCCACGTTCCCTCTGCCACGGCCCATGATCTTCACGCAATTGGATGGGACCATGGCAGGGGGGGAGGCAGTCACACACTCTACTGGACTGGTGGCTTTACAAATGGGCACCCATTGGGAAAAAATGCCATTTGTCGTAGCTCCAGTAGGGGGCCCTTTGGTTATTCTGGGAATGCCTTGGTTTGTGCAACAAAACCCTTTTATCAACTGGTTACATAGAAGAGTCACGTTTGCTGATAGATTTTATAAAGTACCTGAAAAGGACTTGTTAGAGGACATGGAGGGAGGTCGGGTGGCGAGCACTACAGTACAAACTCTTTCACCACTAGAGGGCTTGCCCAGTCAATATCAGGATCTAGCTGATGTATTTGGGGAAAAGGAAGCAGATCGCTTGCCACCTCACCGAAAAACAGACTGTGCCATTGAGTTCTTACCTAATGTAAAGTTACCTCACCCAAAAATCTACCCCATGTCTCCCAAAGAGCTGGCTACGCTAAGGGAGTTCATTGACAAAAACCTGGCTAGGGGTTTCATTGAGCCTGCTAACTCCCCGGTAGGGGCTCCTGTCCTCTTTAGACCAAAAAAGGATGGCTCATTGAGGCTTTGTACTGATTTTCGCGGGCTCAATGCGGTCTCAATATTAAATAAATATCCTTTGCCCCTGATCAAAGATATGTTATCACATCTGGCCAGAGGCAAAATCTTCTGAAAACTGGATTTAAGAGAAGCCTATTTTCGCATTCGCATAAGGGAAGGGGACGAGTGGAAAACAGCGTTTAACTGTCCTCTCGGGGCTTTTCAATACAAAGTCTTACCCTTTGGTTTGTCGGGGGCGCCTGGGGTTTTTATGCAACTTATCAATGAGGTCTTGCATGACCACCTATTTAAGGGAGTACTGGTGTATTTGGATGATGTATTGATTTATACTGAAACCATGTCAGAACATATTAACTTGGTGCGTCAGGTGCTGGCTAAATTGAAAAAAGCAGAGTTGTATGCTAAACTCTCTAAATGTGCCTTCCATCAATCACAAATTGATTATCTAGGATATAGAATTTCCACTAAGGGCATTGAAATGGACCCTGCTAAAGTGGAAGCTATTGTGGCATGGGAGCCTCCACGTACCAGGAGACAATTACAAAGTTTCCTTGGATTCGCCAATTTCTACAGGGCATTTGCCCAAAATTTTGCTGAAATCGCCCTCCCCCTTACTGAACTGTTGAAAACTAAAGCGCAGGGGGATACGCGGCGTTCAAAAAACCCAGGAGCGCTCCTTAAATGGACTCCGACCTGTCAACAGGCGTTCGAAGCGCTCAAACAAATCTTCACTACCGAACCAATTTTACAGCATCCAGACCCTGCCAAACCATTCGTTGTACAAGTGGATGCTTCTGATTTCTCAGTCGGAGCACTACTGCTTCAATCGGACCACTCTGGCGCCTTAAAACCCTGTGCTTACCTCTCGCGCAAATTCACCGAAACAGAGAGACGGTGGCATGTTTGGGAAAAAGAGGCTTTTGCTGTAAAAACCGCTTTAGAGACTTGGCGGCACTTATTGGAAGGGACTTCAAACCCTTTTGAAGTCTGGACTGACCATAAGAACCTCGAGGCACTAAGCACCAGTCGTAAACTCAGCCCCAAACAACTTCGATGGGCTGAGTTTTTCAGCCGTTTTGACTTCACCCTTAAATTCATACCAGGCAAGAAAAACTTTTTAGCTGATGCGCTCTCCCGCCGACCCCAAGATGCTGGCCCAGGGCCAACGGTCCAAGGTACGGTCTGGACTGAAAAGCAATTGAGTTTGGCAGCGGTGACGCGCAGTCAGGCACGGGCGCATCAAACGCAAACTCCAGCCGCCCCGCCTCCCAGCTGCTCCCCACGCTTGCCAATTCCATCGGATTTGCAACAACAGTTGCTCCTCCACCTTAAAAATGACACTTGGTTACAAACAAATAAAAACATTGTAACTTTCACCGACGGTTTTGCCTGGCGCAATGATCGTCTCTATGTGCCTGACGCTTTGCGAAAGACAATCCTCCAGCGCTGCCATGATGACAAGCTGGCTGGGCATTTCGGGTATTTAAAAACACTCCACCTCGTTCGGCGGCAATTCTGGTGGCCAACATTGCTTAAAGACCTTAAAGCCTATGTCGCAGCATGCCCTGTTTGTGCAGCTACAAAGCGCAAAACAGGCAAACCTCAAGGTCTCCTTCAACCCGTTGCCACCCCATCCGTCCCCTGGCAGGACATCTCCATGGACTTTATCATTGATCTACCCCCCAGTCAACGAAAAACCGTCATTTGGGTGGTCAAAGATTTTTTCTCAAAACAAGCCCACTTCATTCCATGCACTTCTATCCCCACCGCGCAACAGCTGGCACGCCTCTTCCTCGTTCACGTGTACCGCCTTCACGGTATCCCCGCCCGTTTGGTGAGTGACAGAGGCACACAATTTACCTCACAATTTTGGCGGGCATTTTTAAAACTACTAGGCACCAAGCAAGCCCTCTCCACCGCGTGGCATCCGGAGACGGACGGATCTACAGAGGCGGTTAATTCTACTCTTGAACAATATCTGCGAGCATTTGTCAATTACCAACAGGACAACTGGGTCGACTTACTCCCTTTTGCAGAAGTCACTTATAACAATGCCGTACATCAGAGCACTGGCCAAGTTCCCTTTAAGACTGTCTTCGGTCGGGACTTCGTTCCTATTCCTGAACTCCCCCATCCACAACCCCTACCAGCCTCACTCACTGACTGGGCTGACTCTCTCAAAGACTCATGGCTCAACATTCAGCAAGCTCTGCTCCATGCCCAAACCACTTACAAACGCCATGCTGATGCAAAGCGCTCACCTGAACCTGCCTTTGCTGTAGGGGATAAAGTCTATTTATCAACCAAATTCATCAAGTCACCACAACCTTCCAAGAAACTTGGTCCTAAGTTTGTGGGTCCTTTTCCTATTGTGGCACAAATTAACTCTGTTACTTTTAAACTCGATTTGCCCCACAACCTCAAACATTTACATCCTGTTTTCCATTGCAGTTTGCTCAATCCCTACCTGCCGTCAGACCGCTGGCATCCCCAACTGGTTCCACCACCTCCTCTCATGATTGATAACCAGCAACACTTCAAGGTAGCAGAGGTCCTGGACTCTCGTCGCCAGCGTTCCACTTTGCAGTACCTCGTTCGTTGGAAACATTTCCCTCATCCTGAATGGGTGGCTGCCCCTGATGTCCACTCGCCTCGACTAGTGGCACGCTTTCACTCTGCCTACCCCGACAAGCCCGCTCCATAGCATTGTTTTTTGGGGGGGCGATATGTCATGTTCCCCATTTCAATGTTCTGTTAACATTGTAACGTTTCACATGTCAAGTTATTTCCCGTGTTCATTCGCTCATTCAGGGTTTTTCCATTCCTCCGCCCTCCGTTGTTTTGGAGCCTTGGAATGTGTGTTTGGGTTTGCGATCCTGTTCAAGGTTACTTTCCCAGGCGTGTGTAATGGTTCCTAGCACCTGGGAGGGGGTGCGCACTGACGGGTGCTTGGGGCGGGACTAGCTTGCAGGCAAAGCTTTTAAGTTTGTATTTGGTGCACTTTTGCTCATTCTCAGCTTTCTCTGTATTTGCATACTATTCCTTTAATAAATCAGTTATCTTTAAGCCCGAGCTTGTGAGACTGAGTATTTGGGATTAGGCAACCATTACAACTAGGCTCTGAATGACCTAGACTATGGGAACAACAGTAATAAAAGTTCACATATATAGGATAGAAGTAGCACAAATTCTTTCTGGCACCTTTACTGCTCTCCCCATAAGCTGATGCAATGGGGCTTGAGCTTTGGCCTTGAAATATAGGCCTTCCTGGACAACTCAGCATCATTCTCTGGATCTAAAGCATGGATCCTTTTTATCTGCTCTCTTATTCTGCTCACCTGTCTGCCCTTTCCTTTTGTTTATTTGTCCATCCATCAATCTATATTTCACATTGAAGAAATCCAACACAGACATCTTATTGCATTTTACATTTTATGCTCCATGTGACAGCTGCTAGAGGTTAATTTAGATTTTACAGAGTGGAGTGCCTGTAAGTTATTATTATTATTGTTGAGTGATAGAAGAAGTATTAATATTGATTTATGCAGGGTAAACTGAATTGAATTTTGTGAACTTTGGAAGAGTATGTGCCTTTATGAGGCAGATGTTGCTACAAAATGTCTTCATAATGGCCTATAAATTAAAACATTTTTCTCATGGACACACACACACGCACACACATGCACACATATGTATTATTGGCATGTATTCACAGTCAATAAATAGATGAACAATAAAACTAAGTAGCATAGAGGAAAAAAGTCAGCAATAAAATATGTTTTGGGTACAGAAATAGAGGAGCTATTTTTCTGCAAAGTCTCAAAATATAATTCAGTGAGCACTTAACATAATATGCCAAAGATAATGCAAAAACTTCTTCTAAAACCCAAAACAAAACTACAAATACTAACCAGAGCCAATCCATTATCAAAGTATCAGAATGCTTGAAGGGGAATTGAAAAATATTGTGGGGAGTGTATTATCTACTAATGTTAGTGAGACTCGCTTTCCATTACTGCCCTCTATTACTGAGAACATGAATATATCTTGCTTCTGCCCATTTCCCTGCTGAGCCATACTTCTTGGTCTATAAAGATATGGGAGTTTTTGCAAATCTTTAAGAGCTGATAGGGCCAAGAAACCCAACCGAGGCAAGTTCTACTATATAACAATGTGAAACAACCAGATTCAGGTGGCACCATGAAAGAAGCTTAAGTAAAGACAGAAACGGTAAATGGTAAAATAAAGTTTTAAACTAGTACTTACAGTGTGTGTGTGTGTGTGTGACAGAGAGATTTTCTTCTACTATAGGCAGCAAATGTACTACACTAGCAGTCGAAATATACATTGTGATACCAAAATCCAAGCTCTGCTCTTTTATACTTGTGTGATGATATCACACTGCTCTATGTAAATTGTCACAACACAGCATATTCATTTTTTACTGCCTACTCTTCTGGATGCCTATGCTAGCAGTTGTTTCAAGTGCTTTTGTTTTGTTTCAATTTGGGAGCCCTAGCAAACTTAGAAAGACTTAGTGAAGTGTCACGCCCTAGCTGCCTTTGGGTGATCTCAAAAAATGCTTAACAGGGTCTGATCTGGTTAGTGCTCTGATGGGACACCACCAGGAGACCCAAACCTGTCAATAAGATTGGAAAGTTGGAAAATACACTGGAAGAAGGCAGTGGAAAACCAGTTCCATAATGTTGCTGGAAAATACATGGATGCTCAAGGGAAATATTATGTTTAGCAACCCTAGAAGTGGAGGAGTCCTGAATCAATTTGTTAATTCATCTATCACTTCTTAGAATTTGTCCTGAAATTAAGGCTGGCATATCCTGGCTACACAAATACAGATGTCCACAAAAGGGCAGCAAAGAAATGCTGTAGCATGCTCTATCTCCTTGCTGTCCTCTATCAGTTTCTCCAGGTGTTTGCAGCCTAGATATTATAGCCTTACCGAAGGGCTGGATTTTCCTATTCAGACTTTAATATGATTTCTAACAATTTTCCCTTGAGGAAGAACCTTTCTTGTGTATTCCATTGACATAACTCATGAGTACATATGTGTCATGTACAACATTTTGGCTGTCAGTTGATTTTTAAAATTTGGTAGCCACGATCTGATATTGAGTGTTCCTTGATGAAATGTCAAGGGAGTTGGAAGAAATGAAGATAACGTTCTCACAAAGTCATTTTCTTAGCAATTCTCGTTGTTAGGATTTTTAATGCATTCAACACTATTCTGATTCATCTGTTACAAAAGCCGTTTCTGACAAAGATTTCCATGAAAAGAAATAATTAACTGGATCCATCTGGTTCACACAGAAAAAGAAAAGAAAAAGAAGAAAGAAAGCCAGAGAAGTATATTGTAAAATACTGAATTATTATTATTTTTTTCTCCTTAAAGGTATTAGAATCTGAATTAGATACGATGGAGCTATGTGGGTGGTACTTTTTATATTTGCCTAAATTCAAAATGAGCTAGCGGTCTTCTTCTCATTTGGTTTCTCCTTGCTCAGCAAGCCCACACATGAACATTCAAGACAGGGAGAAATTTGTTAACTAAGAGCTACAACTTTATAAAATTTTGTACAGGCAATCCTTGTTATTTGCAGGTTCTGTATTTGTGAATTCGCTTATTCGCAAAAATGTATTTCTAGCCCCAAAATCAGTACATGCAGCGCAGTCACTGTTATTCATGGACATGTAGAGTGAAAACATTGGAATCACCTGACATGCATATTTCCAGCTGAGGTTTAAGCAGTCATTAATTTGGTATTCACAGCATTTTCACAGAACATGAAATATGATTATTCCTTATATAATGAATGGAATTTTCTGAAAATATCTGAGAGATACACCAAAGGATGCAATAGAAGATCATACACCTTATTCTGATCTGAAGTTCTCTTTAATTAGGGCTAAAATCTAGTGGTTGCTGTAAAAGTAACCACTAGATGGCAGCAAAGAGAGTTGTCTATATATATCTCTGCTGCCATTTAGTGGTCAACAAGGGTTTTGCAGCCCATATCTGATGGACGTAGTTCTGTCTCTTCCTCTCTCCCCTTTAATTCTCTCTCTCATGGACAAAAAAAAAAAAAGATTATGTCCATTACATTTGATTCTGTAGTTTTCCATGGGGATGGGAGGGGAAAACAGAGTGAATAAATACGAAGATTTAAAAGGGAATTAGGGAAATGTGATATTGAAAATAATAGGTTTGTTAAGTTAGCTTCTTTGCAAAAATAGGTTAGAAAACGTCAGCCCCGTATCCCCTCCTGTGTCATTATCTTCACCCTACCATTATGTCTCCAGATTATCTCAAGATGAATTATTGAGGTCACCATCAGAATCCTTTTTGGATTTTTTTTAAATATATTTTCTACATCTGCCAGACCTACTATACATTAAATTATTAAAGGTAACTTTGATGCAGCAGGTTTTATTGAGAGTGACCAGCTCAACTTAAATAGAGAAGAGCAATCTTTTTGATATATTAGGCTTCAAAAGCACTGCACCTTGGGCTACACCCCATGTAAAGCTGTAACTGCACATTAATTTTGAGTGTTAGGAGCTGCCCACCATTCTGCCAGCAGTAAATGCCATGGCAATAAAGAATAATCACAGCACTGCCCATGCTGCACTCACAACAGCTCTGTCAAAATTTCCCATTATCAGAACTAAGTTTCCAGCTGGAGGGATTTGGAGCTCAATGCTATTCATTCTCAAGGGGCTGCAGAATCCTTAGTGCAGCTAGACTCTCAGGAAAGGGAGTGGGGGGTATGGTGTTATCTTCTTCTTTAAATAGCTCTCTGCCCCTGCTTGGATATGTCAAGAAAGTATGCAAAACTCCAAATGTATTGAAACAAAGCAATTCACACCTTAATTTGCAAGAAGTTCTCTCTCTCTCTCTCTCTGGTGTGTTCTTGGCATATTGTGATTCTTTCCATTTCTGCTCCTATACTTGGATGGGGAATAATTTTGTATGTTGCTGCTGTACATTTCTGTGTTTTAATGCTAGACGTACAGCTAGTTCAGAACATGGGAAGAACCTTCTGCAGATGCAAGGACGAGGCAGACTTGTGAAATCAGCCCCACCCTTCTCTTCATGAGTTGTGATGTTGCACACATGGCCAAAAGAGGCAGGGGTTGTGGTATGTTGCTGCAGCATTGCTTCTGTCATTCTCCTAACCCAAGACTTTTGAACAGTGTCATCCGTCAACAGAGAATATCCTTGAATGACTTGTGCAAGCTTCTTGGACTCATTCATTACCTAGAATCAGCCTAATTCTCTTTATTCAGATGTACCCAGTTGCAGCCAGGCCCATCAGAAGTGGCATTTCAGAATACAGCGCCAAATTGGTAAGCAGAGAAACTAGATTGACAATTTGCTTGGGTGCGGGGGGGGGACTTCTCCAAGTGAGGGAGAAGCTTCCCAACACTTTATAAAGGGCAGGGCTTCCACTTACTGGTAACAGTAATACCACCACTGAGAAATTCCAATGGGAAGAATTCCCTCATATCTTCCTTTGGAAATTACTGAAAAGATGGGACCATGGGGAGGCTGCAGATAGCTTAAGAGATAATTGTATAATGAAGGGTATTATATTGGGCATCCAGAGAGGGCTAGGAAGGCCAAGGACAAAATGTTTAATGATGATGTCCTCATGCAAATGTCATGAATTATGGACTTGCATCATATGTCAGGACAATAATAGTTAAGGGTTGCATTTGCTTGATGATGTCACCATATGTGGGTCATCTTTTTGGGTCATTGTGATTTCCTGTAGTCACGATCGCATATTGGCCACCTTTTTAATCACATCACTGCAAGAATATCACATCCCACTGATTAGAAGCTCTCTCTTGCAGGAGAAACTCAGGATTGTGGTGGCACCTTTTCTAACAAATTTTATTAAAAGTAATAAGGTTTTGTGAGCTGCAACTCCCAAAAGCTTTTCCCTTTTAATAAAATGTGTTAGTCAGAAAAGGTGCTACCACAATCTTGAGTTTTTGCCATAATACACGATTATGAACCTCCTATGTCTCTTGCAGGAAAAATACAATGAACACTGCAGAGCATAGCTTTCTAGTCAAAGTGCTCAAAATTTGCTCTAATGCCTAATATGAACTTCCATGGAATCTTGGCTTGGTTGCTTTTTTTATTTTTTTTCAGAAAAAAAAAATCTACCTTTCTACTAGCTGGCATTTAAGATGTCTTAACAAAGTATTGTAAGTTATAAAATAACTTTATCTGTTATTTTATCATTCAGCATTTTGTTTATCTTGCTAATAAAAACATCAGTATTTGACAAGAGATTTGGAGCTAGTAATGAGGTAGACTGAGGTTTTAAGAACTTCCATGAAATACTGAATGGGTTCAAAGAAAAAAGTAAAGTGCAACATGTACAGTATGCATGTTGACTGCTTAGTGCATTGTATGAACCCAGCCATGTGTGATTTATTCAACAAGGTGGAAACAATTTTTGCTAGTGCAGTATATGAACCAGGTCAATGAGGTTTGCAAAGATACATATTAAAGGGGAAAAAAAAATGTAGTACCTGTTTCCAAATGCAAATATGTGTTATAAAAATCCAGCCATTATGGTTGTAAACCGAGCCAAACATGATTTATTCAATAAACAATGGTTTAAATATTGTGGTATTGTGTAAACTCAGCCAATGTACAAGAAGAATCTTTGTTAGTTATACTTGGCTCATCCTTCAGTCAAAATAAAAATCTTCACAGTGAGGGGGAAAAACATAAAAAGCAAAAGTAACTCACCATCAGCAAACAAACAAAACCCAGCATTTTGC
Organism: Candoia aspera; assembly: GCF_035149785.1. Lineage (NCBI taxonomy): Eukaryota > Metazoa > Chordata > Lepidosauria > Squamata > Candoiidae > Candoia > Candoia aspera. Next base: position 10,101,404 of record NC_086163.1, on the reverse strand, counting down.
TTGCCTCACGAACAAATACTTTCCTTGCAATCTGTACAAACATCAACTTGCTTGCTTTATAAATAAAAGCAACCATCTACTTTTGTTTTTCAAGAAGGGAAACAACAACAACAACAATGCAGCAGTAGTAATAGATGCTGGGAGAATTTGGAAAAGGGATGAATGAGGAAACAGCTCTAATTTGTGTTCATTAATCATTTTACACCAGGCTGTCCCACACAAGAAAATGTGCATGATTTGGGGATGGAGAGCAGCTCCTCCAGATGAAATTAATTAATTATGCTCCTTTGGGTAGGAGGGTGAGTTAAGAAGTACTCTAGTTTTAGCTGTGCAAAGTCAGGGTCATGATTCCCTCTACCATTATTAAAGCTGAATGGCTTAGTTCTGACAACCTATTTGTTCAAAGTGGAGATTTGTTCTGTCATGGCACAACTCTGCCACATTCCAGCTGCAGTTTACCAAAGGCTACAGTCTTTACCCAAATACTACTTATTATCAAGCAAGACAAATGGTCTCCTACATTGGATTAAGTTATATCACTGAAGCATAATGCTTGAGTCCCCACATTCCCCACTGCAAGCAAAACAAAGACCCATAACAGAATGAAAGAAAGATTCTTCCATCCTTCTCTGTTGATGTTTAACTTGTTAACTTGCTTAGGTAGAAATATCTTATTACTAATAAATATTGAGACTATTATATGTTGTTGATCTTTTTTATTATTATTATTCACTGAGAACAACTATAGTGTAGTGGTTAAGGAGCTGAATTAGGACTGGGGAGTTCCATGTTCAAGTCCACCCTCAGCCATGGGAACTCACTGGGTATCTTGGGCCAGTCACTTGCTCCCAAGCCTAGCCTACTTCACATTTGGGGGGAAATAGAAGAGGGATGGGACCTTCAGCTCCCAGTGGAAAGATTTATAACCAAATTTTTGAACAATAGTATTGGCAGGAAAAGGTTGTGCTAGATGCACATCAGTTATTGATTGAAGAAAGAAGCTAGATTAGAGAAGATTTTGATCTTTTTGGATCAAAATCATCTAATTTACCTGATCAATAATGGAACAAAAGCCTGAAGCTGGAATAATTATTTCCTCCAGCTTGCCAGCAGCCCATATATATAAACTATAGAAAAAACATTTAAATTCACTGTTCTCTAGAAACATATAAGCTACTGGAGAACTGGAACTTCAATACTAGATGGGAAATATAGAATAGATTTGGGTCAGAATATTGAGATTGTAGCCTGTTCAGAGACTGGCTCAGTCATGTGTGTGTGTCTGTGTGTGTTATTCATGTCCTTGTCTTTGTATTTCCTAGAACATTCCCAGTACACCTTGTGTGATTTACAACAAACAATGGCTAATCCATGGAACACCATGCCAGGAGATAATACCCAACTATTACACCATTGGTGGATGCTATATTCACAACCTAGGGATCTCAAACATTCCTGAATTTTGATTTTTTTTTTTTTAAGATATTCTAAAGTAAGACTGGACAACTTTGCATTCCCATGGGGCTAAATTTGTAGAAGTTGCACAAAAGGTAGAGTAGATACTATCAAGGATGGAGCTTGAACCAAAAGTGGATGGAATGTTCAGTAGATCTTGAAATTACCACTCTGTTTCCTCCTTCTGATACCTGTATCCATTCTCTTTCTAATACTTTTTTCTCTCATGACAGAGGTTCCCCATAGGCAAATATTGGGAAAAATGTGTTTTAACCTAGCTTTTATTATCACTTCTAATAACATTGAAGCTATAGAAATCAGTCTTGAATCAGCAAAAGAGCCATCCTGTCACACTTTAGTTCTTGTACTGTAAAGCCTCTGGTATCTTACAAAAGGAAATATGCCTACAGAGAGACCAAATACAATAATGATTGTTGACAAGGTTATCCTATATGCTTCAGGGGCATTCTGAAACCATCAGCTGATACCAACCTTAACAATCCATTGAAGCTGTGTGGGTAATAAATTCAAGTAAGTAAGTACTTAGTAACATATGGCTGCGAGAGCTGGACCATAAGGAAGGCTGAGCGAAGGAAGATCGATGCTTTTGAACTGTGGTGTTGGAGGAAAATTCTGAGAGTGCCTTGGACTGCAAGAAGATCAACCAGTCCATCCTCCAGGAAATAAAGCCAGACTGCTCACTTGAGGGAATGATATTAAAGGCAAAACTGAAATACGTTGGCCACATAATGAGAAGACAGGACACCCTGGAGAAGATGCTGATGCTAGGGAGAGTGGAAGCAAAAGGAAGAGGGGCCGACCAAGGGCAAGATGGATGGATGATATTCTAGAGGTGACGGACTCGTCCCTGGGGGAGCTGGGGGTGTTGACGACCGACAGGAAGCTCTGGCATGGGCTGGTCCATGAAGTCACGAAGAGTCAGAAGCGACTAAATGAATAGACAACAACAAGTAAGTACTGTAAGTAAGTAAGTAAGTAAGTAAGTGCATTAGGAATCCAACTCGTCTGTCTAAACAATTAATTTTGGGTGAAAAGTTTTCTAGGCTGCTTTGCATTTCCTTGTCCACCCCTCCTTCTTCATCTCCTCTTGAACAGCATTTTCAAGTTTGCATTTTCCTTCCAGCCATCTGGATCTCAATCTCTCTACATCAGAGCTGGACTATCAGTCCATAGCTCAACTTAGCTAAGACCCGATAGTATAAGATAACAGCCTTGTATTGACTTCTATCTGATATCAACCATGGTGAGAAACCTCCATTCATTGCTACTATAACCATGACAGATGGAGGAAAATAAGACGGAACCAAGGGCTGGTACATTCCAAGCAACTAACTTTCCCTTTTTTGCAACTGGTGAGAACAGATGGAGCCATAAGATATGACTGTGGTAAATAACTTATTAGCAAGTCTTTCAGTTCATACTGTACAAGACAATAACAGGGTGAATCAGAATGAGGACAGATAAATAAGAAAGAGTAGAGAGGCATTTTTCTCCTCCTCGTTCTCCCCACTCTCTTAGAAGTGAGGAGATTTTGCTTGAAAGAAGCTATTTCATCAACCCTCATTACTCTGACTCAAAAAAAAGTAAAGCACTACAAATCTTGAAAAAAGTTAGTTGTATATATAAAAAAGCATCCCCAAGGACTAAACTGACTATCTATGTGCCATTATTTAAACAAGTGGAACCAAGATAAAACAGTTGTACTTTAAGACGTACTATATATCTTTTTTTTTCCAGGAAGCAGAAAAAGAAAGTCATTGCTGTTCCATATGGATTATATCTTTGAGCATTTTAAAGAAGAATGCTGAGGAAAACAATCAAGCAAAGTAATAACGTGAATGTAAATTAACTTTTAATGCACTACATCTGGAGACAGCAGTGTGTATCTCTGCAGCAACAAATATGTTAGAGGGCCATGAAATGGGTTATTTGTGTAGCTTCCATCTTCTGTGACATCTTCCATTTAAAAAAAGGAAATCTAAGAATCAACAGTTAACAAAATGTCTTCTTTTTATAACATGTGGCATGGAGAACTTATATCTTCTAAGCCAAACTCCCCAACTTTGAGGTCCTGCAGGGATACTTTCAAATTTGAAAGTACAGCTGCCATGAAGAGAGGAGACTGTTCCTTTCACAAAATAGCTGTCACAATGATGTCATCAATCACAGAACAAAAAGGAAGCAGGGCATGGGGTCTAAAGGATGGCAAATGTCAACATGGTGCCCATAAGCAACAGATAGAATAATGGGGCATGGGACCATTTAGGATATTGTCCAACACTTTCTTCAGGAGAGGAATCCAAACTGAAATACCCTCAATAGACAATTGTTCAAGTCCTGGCCAGGGCCCATCTTCCCTACTCTGTTGTGGGAGATGATAATTCCAGCTGAAACCTGTCCTGGAGATTTCCCCCTTCTTGTTGAATAAATAAATAAAGAAAACATGGCTTAGCCCATTGTCCCAACCCAGCCTCTGCAAATAAAATTTAAGTACATCAGTCATTTAAAAAGTATCCAAGAAACATCAGTAGAACAATGACTATGAAGTAACGTCTGCACTGTTTTTTTTTCCCCTACCAAATTGACAAGCTTTGCAATTATTTTTTTTCCCACTTTCTTCATTGAAATGGCAGAGATAGAGGAGATGGTTGCCCCATTAGAATGTTTTTTTTTTTTTTTAAAGAAAGGAATTGTAACTACACCAATATTTCATTTTGACTTGTGGATGTTTTCCTTCTTCTGAACTACTGAGTTTCTCTAATATATATTTTCCTTTATGGCTATGCAATGGCTTTCATAAAATATAGAAAGAAGGATGCTTCTTAAATAAGATGAACATTCTTGTAAACAATCTGCCTTCACGGTGTTCCCTTTAAGGTCCTTCTTTCGTGTGTCTGTATGTGTGTGTGTATGTGTATCTTTATGATTCAACAAAGCATATTATAAATCTTCAAAATAAGATCAGCAGAGGATTATCCTTCTTTTTATTTTTTTCTTTTATTAGAGACTCAAATTTGTTGCACTCAGAATGACATCTGGATTTTATTTTAGTTTATTATTTTTTATTATTTTTTGTCTGAGATGAAAAGCCTCAAACTAATGCCCAATTAATGTATGTCTGAATGGCTGGAGAACCTTTCCTTTGAAAAAAACAAAACAATAAAAATATAGAAGATTAAGTGGCTGGGAAGAAAATGGATTTACATGACAGTAAATGCAAGGCAACACATGTGTTAGCAACAAACCCTGCATTTTATACCCAAGAAAAAATTACCATTTCACACATGGTTGAAGGCCAAAGATAGATTTCAACATTTGCCCTCCAAAAACTGTTTAAAGTTTTGTTTTTTAGTCCCTGCAACTCATATTCCTTTAAACTAAGCTGTTTGAAGAAATCCCTTATGGTCAAGGCTGACAGATTCTACTACTTTCAACCTGATTGTAAAAGAGTTGTTCTCACTAATTATATTGCACAATGCAATTCATCCTCCAATCTTGAGAAAGCATTTTTTTTCCCACTCTAAAAGAGCTTTTTTGTTTATCTACTGTACTTCATTTATTCTTTACTCTAGAATCTTTTGAGGGTACATCTGACCTTGCTTTATTCTTGAGAAGTGATCAAGGAGTCTGCTATATACATTTACATATTTTCCCCTGGTTTTGAAGCATCTTGGTCTGCTTCAACTTCCTGACCTGGATCATATGCATTTCCTGATGTTGGCAAATCAGATTTACTAGTTTTTCAAATGAAAAAGCCCAAATTAGAATTTTTGTAGTTCTGTTTCCATGTGCTCAGGAGGAGATAGAAATGGATACAGTATCTCTGAAGAAGTGATTGATAAAACCTGTGAATAAATTGTCATTAAAACCCACTCAGTACTAATCAGCTAATGCAAATTCAAGAATTGTATTTCCATTATGATTATAATTTTTATGAATCTAATTTTGCAAAAGTAATCATCTCATACTTGTGTGAAGGACTTAGCCTTAACTCTCATGAGTATTTTTTACTCAAAATAGATACGAGAGATAGGGAGATAGAGATGCAGATACAGATAGACACATATCAGAGTAGTTAATCCTTGTGTTATTCTAGATGTTTTCTATAATACTGCTTCAAAAGACCCTTTTTTTGAGCCAGTCCCCCGTCCCCCCCGTAGGGCAAAAGCAGAGATTTGACTGATACATTGGATTTATATAATTCTAGGTGGCTAACAATATTACAAATAATTAAAACACATACAAAAACATAAAACACATAGCACCTGAGGAAAAAAAATACCAAAAATCATAGGCTCCACAACCGAGAAGCAAGCTCCATCATACACCTGGGGCCCCAGGCTTGAGCACAGAACCAAGTCTTCAAGTCCCTGCAGAAGGTCAGCAGGGTTAGGGGCAATCTGAGGCCAGAGGAATTATTTATTATTGTTAATAAATAATAAAATAAACCAGTTCCATGGTTCAGCATAATGTCTGATTTTGAAGGGGTAAATTCTGTGTCAAAATCTGACAGCACCCTGTATGTGTATAAATGGAGACACAATCTCCAATTACAACTCTGTAAGGAGAGGTATTAAATGAAGATTCAATTATTCTGAATATTTATAAAAATAATAAAGGCAGGATAGAAAATAAATCAATACATAATAAATAAATAAATAAATAAATAAATAAATAAATAAATAAATAAATAAATAAGGCTTTCAGCGCAGTGCTAGTTTCAGCAGTATGCATTTGCTTGCTCTATTATCTTGAGCCCAATCTTTACCACAATCTACAAGTGCAAGATTTTTTTAAAGGGAGGGGGGGTATCCTACCAAGTTATCTCTTGAGTTTTCAATGCAGAGTCTTCCACTTTATGCCATCAAAAGGCTTAGCTCACACTGAAGCATCACTTGCTTTCAGCAAATATATACAGTTTCTGAAGGGAGCATTTCCCAGTATTGTTGATACTCTGAACAAATCTTAGTAAAATCCAGGTGATCAATTCCAAAGGCAAATCAGAACAATGAAAGGTTGATGTGCTGTTCTGGAATTCAAAGAAGCATATAGCCTTGTGGGGTTGCTTTGAATGAGTCTTTTGGGATCCTCATGAATGTTAGCTCAGACACCATGTATCTGGTGTTTAGAAATCAAGGAGTCATTCTTTGCCAATATCCTTACAAACATGAGCCCCTGGCATCAACCACAATAAGACAGATAAGCAGACATTGCTAGTCCTGCACAATGCTATTCTGTATTAACACTCAGCATAGGGAAGTTACCTAAATGGCTTTCAAGTTGATCAGCAAAAAGAGAAATTGACATGTTAGATCAGCCAACCAAAAATGTTAGAGAGGAAGGGGAGGGAATAATGTTTTGCCCTAAAAAAATTCCATCATAGGCAACTACCACTAGTTTGCCAATTCAGTATTTGCTGAATTGATTTCTACAGAAGATGCATTTCCTTATACAGCTCACCAAAATAAAAGGGTGTACTGATGGGATAGGCAATGAATAGCTGTGTAAGCCCATAAAATATCACTGCAACTTCTAGTTATCATGAAAGAAATCATTTTTGTAATTTTTTTCTGACTTATTTTTAAAAAGCATATACCAAGTAGAATTCTCTCTATAATAAATAAATAAATGAGAATTATATAATTGGGTAAAATTTTGAAGTGGTGATTTGATTAAAGGAGATTGGACATAATGAATCCTTCAGGTCAAAACTTTGAATCAATTACTTAGATTTGTTTGAGATGTCCCATTGATTCATTCCAATTCATGACTGGAATTAGTTTTAGAAAGATTCAAAAGCAATCTGAAGAATTAAGAGTTTCAAACACTGTTGCAACTTTCCTTCCTTACATGGACAAAGTCAAGGGGAGGGATTCAGTAATCCAAGGGATTCTCTGATGTTACTGTATTAACATCTCCAGAACCTGTGGATAGCAGATCACTTGGGAGTGCTGCTCTGCTACTTGTGTCTCTCCCTTCTGTTGGAATTTATTTAGGCAGGTGCTGGAAGAAGCGAGAGAGAGAGGCTCTCTCAGTTGCTGTTTTTTTTTCAATCTTTGCTCTTTCTGATGTGATCCTTTGCCTTTCCCCAGATGTATACCCTTTTATCCTCATACCTCTTAACTCTCAGTTTGTCTGCATAAGGACTTGTAACATAATCCCTGTTAGTCTCTTCTCAATGAGTCTGTAGCTCTTCAGTTCTTTTAGTTCCAGCTTTCATCTTTCCACTCTACCAACACCCCCTTTAAAAAAAAAATCTCTATTTTCTTTCTGCTTCTTGTCTGCAGTTGTATTATCTTGTATTAAGTAATCAAGTTGTCTTCTCTGTATGAGTGGGTCTGAGACAGCATGCCTTCTGTTTGACTACTGCATTTCATACAGACTATTTCTTTATATCAGATTGTATTATATACACAAACTGGTAGCACAAAAAGCACAAAAACATTATGTTAATGGATATAATGGCCTATAGCTACACATATTCAAAATATGCAGTTCTGATCAGATTAATTTAGTTTCCAGATGACTTACAGTTGGTCCAGGCAGGATAGCTGGAAAGTACTACTCAGTTGTGCATCATCTCCAGAAAAGGCTAGCTTTGTCAATGAGCCATGCCAAAGGAAGACAAAGAAAATAAAAGCAAGTGGCCAGAGTGGTAGACACTTCACTCTTGAACAAGCACTCACTTTATTTTTATTTTTAAATAGGAATAGGGCACATTCTACATGGTCTCAGGAAAAGTTCTCTAGAGGTTCTTTTCTGGTCAATTTGAAGAGTGTGCTATGCTTCTTTTCCTTGCCAGGCTCTGAATTATAAGAGTTGTGGGGGGGGGGCATTTATATATATACTATTCGATTTGACATTTGAAGGTGGCAAGATGCCATCTGTTTTGGAGATCTGAATTTCAAAATTAAGACAACAAGGTTAGATTTCTTCTGATTAGAGATTCCAGATTCTATTTCTCATAAGGTTCAACCAGCAATTATAATGGAGAAATATCAGATACCTGCAGCTGCATCCATTAGGTTGATTTTCTCTGTATTATTTCAGCTGTTTACATTTTTTTCAGAGAGATGTCCATAGGAAATAGTAGATCCTTTGGAGAAAATCAATCCTGCAAATGTTCACCAAATAGCTAAAATATTTCTCCATATATGTGTGTATGTGTGTGTGTGTTTGTGGAGTGAGGGAGGGATGGAGGGAGAGAGAACACTGCCTTCACACACAGGAATATTCAGGCTGTCTGGGAAGTCAAGGGGCCAACCTGCATACTATCATCCTGAAATCAGCAGGTACTGACACTGGACATCAAACAGGCCTTTAGGGTTTGGAGGTGAGTTTTGTTTTCCAGAGCAGATCACTGAACATTAAATTTCATCTGATATCCAGATGGAGAGCTGGGACTTGGGAGGCAGGTGGATTAATCCAAAGTCTATTTAGTCATAGCTTTTCATGCCTCTAATAATGACAGTCAGGCATAAGCAAATATTCCCCACTCATGAAAGCTACATTTTGCTTATGACCATTTTTCAAGCAGAGCCCACTTTCTGCAAACATGAGGCTGGATACAAATACTGCAGATGTTTTATGAACTAATATAAGGCAAGCGTGAGCTGCCATGTAAACAAACCCTGAAACCAAACACCCAATAAATGTATTATCTGGATGCTTCCTTTCCTATCTGTTCATTGACTGTGACCTAAGATTTCATTTTAATCTCTTTTCAGCTTTAGCATGCAGAATGTCAGAGCTCAGAGCAAACTAGTGAAGGTTTCTTAAGAGCTAGGCATATGCTTCTAAGTCCTGGGTTGAACAATCTTTCAATATCTTTAAAAAAAATAATCATGAAAGTACATAAAATATGCCCATATACAGTAGGGTGGGAGAGGGTTGACCATAGGCAACTTTATTTTTTTTTTTTTTTAAAGTGATCCATATTGTGCAAAATAATGAAATAATGCCTACAGTATCTATATAACTCCAGTTGTCCATCCCTCCCATGGCACTTTCTCATTAACTCTTGGGATGAATCAAACTTACTTTTATAAAATAGATTTAACTCTGTGGAAGTTGTGGGCTAAGATTCCCCAACTCCATTTCCTGTTTTGAACAATGCCAAATTGTCGACCCAATAAAATGTACTCAGCATACAGGGTGGAAGGAAGCATAAGTATTTCAGCCAGGTGCTTAAATATTAATGTCTGTCCTATGAATGTCTGACCAAGCCAAGTTACTGGACTTTTACCTCCTAATTAAAAACAGGAAAATCATTAGATAATTTCCTTTTTAAAAATGCTGTGTGACAGAAAGATTTCTACTCTTAAAAGCAAAATGACAGTGAAGTCATTTTGACCTTACCATGACAGTGAAGTAAGCCACTTATATCTCCAGAATTTGCTTAGAAATTCTTCCACCTATTTCAGAAAAGGAGATAAATTCTTTCTACATTTTAGGAAGGGTTAGAAAAAGTTGCCCAGTTCCCTTTTATATAGAATTTAGTTGTCTTGTTTTCTTCTTAAGAAAAGAAACTAATCATCACTAAGTTTTAAAACAATGGTTCCATTTTAGAATTCCAAAATATGGGGGGAAATTACTAATGGAGGATCTGGGTTTTGATACTGCAAAAGAGCAAGAGAGAAGAATAGAGACACTGAGATGTTTGTAATGTATATTTATAGACATATAGATTTATAGATGTATAGTTATAATCCATGTTAAAATTTATGACCACTGCCTATTTATATAAAGTTCCCCCAACACTGGATTTATAGATTTGCACAAGTCAAAGTGAAATATTGTAGACTGCTTAATTTTGTGGTCAGATTTGTGAGTACTTTCAAGACAAGCAATTATTTGCTTGATCTAAGGCATCTTTGCCAGACTGCAAATTGCATTTATATATATATATATTTTTTTAAAAAAACAGTGGACATTAAAGCTATGCTCTTGTGTTGGTTGCTATTTCCAGGCCTTCATATTTTTGTCACTTCTCTTCAAGTTTTTATACAAAGAAATATAACATGAATTTTGTGGACTTACCCTCTAGCCTTATTTGGTTGTGGTGCTTTTTTTTTGTGCCCCCCACTTTGGTGAAAAGGAAAAGGAAAAAAAAAAAAGATATGGAAAATTATTCAGCATGAATAAAAGAAAGAAGTGACATTTCTATACAAGTCACAGTTCTGTTATTTTTCTCTTCCCAGGGTTCTTTTTTATACTTTTGCTAATTTATGTTTTGTTTTTACTTAAATAAACATGAAATGTGCAGGCCTGCAGTAGGCTTTCTTATGACAGGCTCTTTGCACTTTCTTCCAGTACAATCTTTCTATTAATTTATTATATATATATTTTCCCAAGGCTTTTCTTTTGTTAGATGAATCTCTGTAGTTTGCCACACCAGTACTTATTCATTATGAATGCCTTAGTCTTGGAACTGTGTCTTGGTGTTTTTAAATACTGGAAGACTTTTGTCTAAATATGCTGACATCAAAATAAATCCAGTGAAAGAGTGCATGCAATGTGAAGATTATTTTAGAAAAGAATAAGGAAAATAGCAAATCAGATGCTGGAAAATTACCTTGAGAACCAAGTGACAAAAGCCCAAACTTCCTAGATCTGATACTGAAGCTGTATTTTTGTAATGTAATTCCTGCTAAGAAGCTGAATGCTGTTGTTAATATAGAGAAGGCACTTTTTTTTTCCACCTCTCATTTATGTTTGAAAAATAGGTTCAACATCCAGCAAAGGAATATCAAAGGTTTCCATTGCATTATAATCATATATGAATAGAGAGACACAGCTGAAAGGTGGAGAAAAACAGACCCAGAATTCATTCTAATAATTATAAGCCTTCCATTTATAAATACAATTAGAGATTGTACAGAGAGTGCCCAGAAGTTCTACTCAGTATGTCCCAGGGTGCTAAGCTCACTTTTAGATACTTCCAGAATCTTTTTCACATATTCACACTGCTTGTGAAAGGATTTAAAAAACAGAGGAGTACAATATAGGAAGTTGGAATTTATGTATACATTCAACCAGTTTTAAGCTTAAGACAGTGGTAGCAGGCAAAACCTCTTTAACAGTTCAGATACCTATCAAGAGTTGGAACTGACCATACTACAGATTATTTATTTATTCATTTATGATATTTTTAAATTGCCACAATCATTCCACTCATTGTAGGTAGTTCAAGAACTTAATTTTGAAGCTAGAAAAAGGATTGGCAGCAGTGGGGGATTTCCAAGTGTTTTTTTTTTTTTTTTCCCCTTTTCCCCAAGATTATGGCTACCTAAATCAGGCTTCATTTATTTTGGGAGTGTTTTGGAAGCAATGGTTTACTGTAGCCAGCAAAGAAAATTTTTGCTAATGGAGCTAGCCATGGTCCTGGTTCCTGCTGCCTTCACCAGAGAACTCAGACTTGATTTTGCTTTTCATCATCTTTACTTGCCATAATGTTCTCTTCACCTGAGGGCCACTGCTATAAACATGCTTGACTTCCATGCCTGGCTTCTGCTGTGAGCCTGACATACCCATAATATAGAACAATCACATCATCTCCAACAGAAGATAATATCTGTAGCTCAGGATTGAACTGTGAAGTCCTTGGTGTTTTCTGAGCTTGATTGTTGGCTTGCAGACATTTCATGACCCAACTAGGTAACATCACCACTACTAGTGAGTGCTCTTCTCCTTCACCAATCTTTTGTATAATCAAGTAATTTCACATAAAAAGGAACAGGGGCACCCCAACTCTTCCTAACATGAAATAGCAGAAATTGCATCATTTCTCTAATACCATCTACAATTGGTATCTCAAGAGCATTTATAGCAGGAAAAAAAATTCTCCCCTGGAATATTGGGTATATACAGTATACCCCCTGTAGCTTCAAAATTAAGTTCTTGAACTACCTAAAAATGTTTTTGAGGTGGAAGGAGGGGATGAAAGTGATGTTTAGATGCTCTTGGCAATGGGGAGGATTCATTTTTTTTAAAAGACATATTGAGTATACCATGTTCTTAACACAATTTCTTCAATTCTTTTTTACCACTAAAAAATCTTGTAAAATGGTGCCACCATGGGGGTGGGGGGGTGGGGAAGGACACATGGCCTGAAAACTGTACAGTCCTGTACTCTGTGTATGAACTTAACCTTTGCATCTGTTTGAGTTAAACACTGTCAAACATTCAATCTCTTGTGAGTTGGGCACTCCCTACACACCAAGAAAACAAATATAATTTTGCTCATATTTTTTTCCTGGAAGATTTCAGAATAAGCTTGCCAAAGACAAGCCAATTTTGAGTCAAGATCCATCCCTAATAAAGATAAACCTTGTCAGCAGCCAAATCAATTAAACACTTTTATGCTAAAGCTTGCTTTCTTAGCCCCAAACAAGGCTAACAATTCCTGTGCCATCAAGGAGTGCACACAAAAGACTCTCTACTTCTTAAAAGCTCTTTTGATCCTGATCATAGATTTAATTAAGAATTAAAAAAAAAATCCAGATGTTGGATCATTAACAGCACTCATGGTATTTTTCTGTTCCTTGGGTGATATTTTATGGTGCTGATCAAATATACCAGAACTACACAGATTAAAAGCATGGAATTGCACTATCATGACAGTTGTTGATAAACTTTGCTTGTTTTTCCAGGAAAGAATTTACAAAGTGCAGCATGAAGTTGAAGTAATCCAGTGTATGCATTTAAAGAATATTAATGGATGGCATGACAGAATGTCTTTTAAGAGCAAGGATTCCTCCTCCCCCACTCCTGCAGGTAACAGACAAGATTTAAAATGTTGTAAATTACATATGGGCAAGCAATAGGCAGTGGAGAATTCTTTATGTTTACACTTAATGGGAAACAAATAAGACAGCAAATCTCACTTCAGGCAAATAATAGCTCCTCTATCAAATAAATTCACCAAACATGGACCAAGTTCATGCTTACTGTTTTAATTTTTGTTTTCCAAATGGGGAAATAATCATGGTGGCAAACCTAAATGGCATGGTAGTAATGTATGAATGGAGCAGGGATTTCTCCACCACTTGTTCAGGTCCAAGATTAATCATTTCCAAGTTATATAGGCACCAAATTTTCTGACATTGGCTCATACCTCTCAGGAGTTAGTTGCAGTTTTGTTTGCTCTTTTTATACAACCTGTTTCCTATTTACGTGACTTTTGACATACTCAGCATGTGAGCTACAAAAGAAAACCTGGCTGAATGATTAGAGCTATGAAATGGGTGATGAGCAAGGAATTTATAGGTGAGAAAGGAATAAAAGGCGCATAGCAGAACAACTTATTGGAAAAGAGAGAAAACCTTTGGACATCTTTAGATTGCATTGCTAGATAGAATCTCTGGTAGGGCTGTAGAAAGACACAGTACTCTGAACAGAAATCAGTCTCATTCAGAGGGTAGAATCAGATCATATTGCTCTAAATTTAACCAGACCTCCAAATTATACTGGTTTGTTTTTCTGAATCAGTCTGAACATTTGAATCAGACTAACCTTGATTTGCATGGGCCTATTGTTTTAGGCCAGGGATGTTCAAATTCTGATCACTTAAGGCACTGATACATTCATCAAAACACTGGTGTGTGTGATCGGATGCAATTATACCAAGTATCCGATTTCCCTAATCCAGAAATACAAATATATATGGGATGGTAATCTCTAACTCATGAAACAGTCACATCATGATCCACAAGCTTAAATGAATCTGTCCACTAAACTCTATTTTCTATCTAGGTGTCAGAATGTGGTGGGGTAGGGATTTTGTATCTCAATGAGTCACCTTTGGCAAGTAGGTTCAGACAGCATAATAAGTCATAATGCTATTTGTTTAGTGTGTTGTGTGAATGCATCCATTGTGGCATAGTCAGCAAGCCATGTTTAAATAGCCCATAGATTTGCACCACATGTGCAATATCTCCCAACTCCTCACAGAGATACTTTGAATAAAGGATACAGTGTTTTCCTTGTTTTCTATACCCTTTGCCTTAGCAGCAATTACATCATGGCCCATGCAATCACTGTGAATGAGCGAGCAGGGACATGACAAAATATTGCTAATATTGCTTAATGACTGGCTGCTTTCCTAAATAAACAGTTTAATCCTAGGTCGGGGTCTCAGATGAACATTCTGCGCAGTTTGCAATGTGTGAATGAGCAAGGGAAAAAAAGAGGCAGAGAGAAGGAGCCATGTTTTGAATTGAACGTGTCAAATTTAAGGGCTGTTGAAATGGTGTAGTTATTAATTAAAATTAGGTGAAAGAGGAATTATTAATAGGTTTCAATTTTATATCTGATTACAAAGACCAGGAAGTCAAAGGATTAAAATACAGACATTTATAGGAAAAAACAGTGACACTATCAATAAGGCAAATAGTGTGAAAGTAATGACTCCCTTTAGGCATCTTGAACATACACCCACAGAGAGTTATTGCAATAACAGAGAGAGAGGAAAAAGAGAGAGCAACACTTTTGTGATGCTTTCATGCTGTTCTGAGATTGTGTTAGATTCTGCAGTTCCAGCTTATGAGTTATTTATCTTAAAATGGAATTATGCAGGTCCTGTAAATGGCTCTATACAAGGATTAGCGCTGAAGCACTGGCCTGCATGGACATAAGCCTTATCTGGTGGGGATATTTCATTATCTACTCCCCAGAAGAGCAGATTGAAAAGCAGTATCTTTGTGGCAAACTAAAGGCTCTTTTAGTATCCTTAGGTAAGTAGTGTAACTGGCACAGATAGAGCTTTCATGTTCACCTAAACTTCTAAAGGCAAGTTTCAAGCTCCAATCATACATCTTATGCTAAGAGAGTTTAAAAATTGGGCCAAGAAACCATAGCGATGGAAAAGACTACATTAAATGTTGTTAGTAGGTAGCTGGTGAGCACATAAATGATTCTCAGTGGAAATTCTGATAATTATTTGGATTTTTCTTCCTACTCTAATATAGAATCCCACTCTTCCAACTACTGTTGCAACAAATTTAATTTATGTTTGATTTTCATAACTTGTCTTTTAGTGGTGAGAAATATTCTAACTTAAGTCTATCAGCCACAGAATCTTGCTTCTAATCTTGTTCAGGGTGGAAAATGTAACCAGGTAATGTTCTTGATTTAAAAAACAACCACCACCACCTAATAATAGGCAGTGTATAGAGATTCAGATTCCCCAATAAAAGGCGGGTTTGGGCTCTTAGTGAAGCAGGAGAACATCCACATCAATCTAAGGGAAAAAAAATGTCTATTTTTCCCACTCAGGGTCCAGACTGAACTGCTTGGCTGGAACACATCAGTGTGTGTTTTATGCATGCACAAAAGTTTGTTTTGGTGCTTCCAGTGAACTATTCCAACTATATATGGCAGTTGGAATATCCAAAGTAGGTCCATCTGGTAAACCACACCACCTCCACAGCAAGGGTAACTTCATCAAGGAGTCTTAAAGCTGGCAAAAACAAACCTTTTAATACCCAATTTTGTATTGAATATGTTAGCTTTGCCTAAATGTTAATCTGGATGCCAGACTATGATGACGTTTCACAGAGAAAGGGAAATGAAATAAAATAAAATGAACACTAAACTGGCATCTATTTGCTTGTTATCTAATACCTAAAAGGTTACAGCACTCTGCTCTGATCTTCTTTAGCAGCATTTGGTTCCAACCCAACATTCTATGGTGCATTACATTCTAAACCTATTACCAGCAATTTGCTCTACTCCAATTTAGGGGTCACTTAAGCATGAAAACCATGTACAAGAAAATGGATAATGAAACAATACTAGTAATAGCATCTTTAAATGAACAATATCAGTAATCGCATATTTTTAAATGTCCCATTAAGTCTGAATTGTTATATTGAGGTACTGTTTAATAGCTTCCGTTTTCTATAACAAGATTGTTATTTTACGTTAGCAAGACTCTGCATTTGCATGAAATCTGGAAAGACATAAAAATCAAAATGCTGTGTCAGAACAACTGATATCTAATTTGTTTGCTTTGTTTCTATAGTTTTTCATATCTTCTTTCCTGTTTGTTGTATTTGTAATGTTTCTGTAAAGATGACGACAATGATGATGATGATGATGATGATGACGGTGATGAAATATTAAGTATGCAATGGAACATAAACATATCTCTTTCTCTCTTCTCAATCTTAAATTTGGTATACAGACTGTAGCCAAATATATATACTGTATATTATGCTGTATGTAAACATCTTCCCTCTCATGGTCTTGCTTTATCTATGTTTATTGTTTTGAAGGGTTTGAAAAATGTTTTATTCTTGGTCTGATTGTATGCCTCCCAGAGTTATGCTGGGTGAGATGGGAGATCATATACGTTTGACAAATAAATAAATAAATAAAGTAATAATTAGAAGGTGCTAGATTCAAATATTTGGTTTCCTGTTTTGAGTTGATTTTGTTTTAATTTAAAAAAAAAATCCTGATTATAGTCCAAGGATATTATTACTGTCCTTCACCATCTGGGGTGAAGCTATAGAATTTGGGAGAGTCAATGAAGAGCCGCAAGTACATAGCAGTGTGATGCGGTGTTTCGGTGTTGGACAAGGATCAGACAGTCACAGGTTCAAGTCCAATCTCATCCATGAAGGTCTCTCGGTGACTCTGGGCTAATCATTATCTCTTAGTCCAAGTTACCTGGCAGGACTGTTGTGGATAAAATGAAGGATATTATACAATGTGCATTGATATTATTTCTTGGAGAAAAAGCCAAATATTTGGCCACTCTGTGATGCAGCTGTTCTCTTAATAGTTTAACAGAGGGTCCTTCACAGTGTAGAGATGCCAAAGTAACTGAATTAAAGGTGAGAATTGCCTTTAGCATGGAAAGACTGAACATAAACTAAGAGCAAATTTATCAGTTATAAATATGGAACTAGTATGGGACCCCTTCAGAATCGACCTGCATGTATTTTGGAAAAATATCAACAAAATACTTGAGAGAGCAAAGAAAAAAAAATACAAAATGTATTTTGGTATACCAATAAGCATCATAGGAGCATCATAGCTGCATGAATTCTCATGCAATTATATATGGATTTTTTTTTCAAAAATAGAAAATGGGAAAAAAAATGAAATAACAGATGCTTTTATCTGTGCTTTCTCCACTGAATATTGGGCTAGGAATCTGAGCAAGAACCGATGAAGATAAATGCCAGTGTGATTTCATGAAAACTATCCATCATGAAAAAAGATAGGGCAGTAAAATAGGAAATACCAAAATAGACCAGAGAAGGCAACAGAGCATTCTTGAACTATTCTCAAGACTGGTATAAAAGTTATTGACAAAAAGTAATCTTTTCTGATTACCTGATAAACCAAGACTGTCATTTAAACACCAAATTCATAATTCTTCAATATCGGCAGCTAAATGGCAGGTCTCTCTCTCTCTCTCTCTGAAATTGCAGTATGATGATAACCATGTGCAGCCTCTGTTGTCTGCTCTGCATGGTGCAGAAAAAGATGGAGAGGAATTGAAGGCATCTACTTGTCATAAACTTGTCTGCTTGGGTGGCATGTTTGAAAATATGAAATAAAAGCAACTGTATAGTATCAAAGGAGCAAATCTATACTACACTGTGCTTGCAGCAATGAAACCTTGTACACTTATTGGATGATCTGGCTTGAAAGCATAGAATGTTCAGTTGCTCCAGGAATTAACAGCTTGCAGTCCAGTTTTTGTGAGCAATGGAGAAGTTGTTGGTTTAGCAACTATTATATTTTGCATAGGGTTAGGCTGAGGAAGGATTAAGGACAGTTGTGGGATGTTGGGGAAAAAAATCAAAAGTAGATTAGGAATGAAACTTGAAAGTAAAGCAGAGGAAAAGGAAAATATAATGAATATTCAGGTAGAGATCTGAAAAAGACCTCTGAGATCAGGATCTTGATTCTTCCCAGCCCCTCATTGCTTCTGTTGTTCATTTTGGGCTTCCTCTTCCAACTCCTGATCTTTCCCATACAACGTACAGCATCAAAACTCAGGCGGCAATAGAGTTTGGGTTATATCCCAGAGAAAATGTGCTTATTCTTATTCACTAAATTATTCCTACTGCAGCACCAGTTTTGGAGTAAAATCCAACTTCTCTGTTTAGCGGGAGGTGGAAGTGGTGGTGACTGGCAAAATACGGCAGTGGGAGTTTAAGGAGTTTTTGTAACTAGTGAAAAAAATCATACCTGTCTAAGCTTCCATTTTAAAGGAGAACAACAACCTTTTGTATTTCCCATCCTTTTTTCATGGAAGAGATTTTCACTGCAGTTCCAGAAACCCATATATTTTCATTCAAATTCTACATATGGGTGTGCCTGGGCTGTAAGAAATTAAACTATTAATAGCTAGCATCTTTACGACAAAAAGCTAGTATGAATATAATATTCATTCATCATATATTTGTAAGAAGCCCAATTCATGATATGCATAAGGACACCTTTGAAGTTTTTGTTTTGTGGTATCTCTGGTTCAATTACAAAACAACTAATAGAAGCTTTGTTGTTCTTTATTCATTTAGTCGCTTCCGACTCTTCGTGACTTCATGGACCAGCCCACGCCAGAGCTTCCTGTCGGTCGTCAACACCCCCAGCTCCCCCAGGGACGGGTCCGTCACCTCTAGAATATCATCCATCCACCTTGCCCTTGGTCGGCCCCTCTTCCTTTTGCCCTCCACTCTCCCTAGCATCAGCATCTTCTCCAGGGTGTCCTGTCTTCTCATTATGTGGCCAAAGTATTTCAGTTTTGCCTTTAATATCATTCCCTCAAGTGAGCAGTCTGGCTTTATTTCCTGGAGGATGGACTGGTTTCATCTTCTGGCAGTCCAAGGCACTCTCAGAATTTTCCTCCAACACCACAGTTCAAAAGCATCGATCTTCCTTCTCTCAGCCTTCCTTATGGTCCAGCTCTCGCAGCCATATGTTACTACAGGGAACACCATTGCTTTAACTATGCGGGCCTTTGTTGTCAGTGTGATGTCTCTGCTCTTAACTATTTTATCGAGATTTTTCATTGCTCTTCTCCCAAGGATTAAGCGTCTTCTGATTTCCTGACTGCAGTCAGCACCTGCAGTAATCTTTGCACCTAGGAATACAAAGTCTTTCACTGCTTCTACATTTTCTCCCTCTATTTGCCAGTTATCAATCAAGCTGGTTGCCATAATCTTGGTTTTTTTGAGGTTTAGCTGCAAACCAGCTTTTGCACTTTCTTCTTTCACCTTCATCATAAGGCTCCTCAGTTCCTCTTCACTTTCAGCCATCAAAGTGGTATCATCTGCATATCTGAGATTGTTAATGTTTCTTCCAGAGATTTTAACTCCAGCCTTGGATTCCTCAAGGCCAGCTTGTCGCATGATGTGTTCTGCATACAAGTTGAATAGGTAGGGTGAGAGTATACAGCCCTGCCGTACTCCTTTCCCAATCTTAAACCAGTCCGTTGTTCCATGGTCTGTTCTTACTGTTGCTACTTGGTCGTTATACAGATTCCTCAGGAGGCAGACAAGATGTCTTGGTATCCCCATACCACTAAGAACTTGCCACAATTTGTTATGGTCCACACAGTCAAAGGCTTTAGAATAGTCAATAAAACAGAAATAGATGTTTTTCTGAAACTCCCTGGATTTTTCCATTATCCAGCAGATATTGGCAATTTGGTCCCTAGTTCCTCTGCCTTTTCTAAACCCAGCTTGTACATCTGGCAATTCTCGCTCCATGAACTGCTGAAGTCTACCTTGCAGGATCTTGAGCATTACCTTACTGGCATGTGAAATGAGTGCCACTGTTCGATAGTTTGAACATTCTTTAGTGTTTCCCTTTTTTGGTATGGGGATATAAGTTGATTTTTTCCAATCTGATGGCCATTGTTGTGTTTTCCAAATTTGCTGGCATATAGCGTGCATTACCTTGACAGCATCATCTTGCAAGATTTTGAACAGTTCAGCTGGGATGCCGTCGTCTCCTGCTGCCTTGTTATTAGCAATGCTTCTTAAGGCCCACTCAACCTCACTCTTCAGGATGTCTGGCTCTAGCTCACTGACCACACCATCAAAGCTATCCCCAATATTGTTATCCTTCCTATACAGGTCTTCTGTATATTCTTGCCACCTTTTCTTGATCTCTTCTTCTTCTGTTAGGTCCTTGCCACCTTTGTTTTTGATCATACCCATTTTTACCTGGAATTTACCTCCAATGTTTCTAATTTTCTGGAAGAGGTCTCTTGTCCTTCCTATTCTATTGTCTTCTTCCACTTCCGCGCATTGCTTGTTTAAAAATAATTCCTTATCTCTTCTGGCTAACCTCTGGAATTTTGCATTTAATTGGGCATATCTCCCTCTATCACTGTTGCCTTTTGCTTTCCTTCTTTCTCGGGCTACTTCTAGTGTCTCAGCAGACAGCCATTTTGCCTTCTTGGTTTTCTCTTTCTTTGGGATGTATTTTGTCGCCGCCTCCTGAACAATGCTGCCAACCTCTGTCCATAGTTCCTCCGGGACCCTATCTACTAAGTCCAGTCCCTTAAATCTATTCTTCACCTCCACTGCATATTCCCTAGGAATATTAGTGAGCTCATATCTAGCTGATCTGTGGGTCTTCCCTAATCTCTTTAGTCTGATCCTAAATTGTGCAAGAAGAAGTTCGTGATCTGAACTACAGTCAGCTCCAGGCCTTGTTTTTACCGACTGTACAGATGTCCACCACCTTTGGCTGCAAAGGATGTAATCAATCTGATTTCGGTGTTGTCCATCTGATGAAGTCCATGTATAAAGCCATCTCTTAGGTTGTTGGAAGAGAGTGTTTGTTATGCAGAGTGAATTGTCTTGGCAAAATTCTATCAGCCTATGTCCTCCTTCATTTTGTTCTCCCAGGCCATACTTACCTGTAATTCCAGGTGTCATTTGACTGCCCACCTTAGCATTCCAGTCTCCTGTGATGAAAATAACATCTCTTTTAGGCGTGTCGTCCAGTAGGTGCTGCAGATCCTCATAGAACTGCTCTACTTCAGCTTCTTCAGCATTTGTGGTTGGGGCGTATATTTGGATCACTGTGATGTTAGATGGCTTGCCCTGAATTTGAATTGAGATCATTCTGTCATTTTTTGGGTTGTATCCAAGCACTGCTTTAGCCACTTTACTATTAATTATGAAGGCTACTCCATTTCTTCTGTGGTCCTCTTGTCCACAGTAGTAGATCTGGTGGTCATTTGATGTGAAGTGGCCCATTCCAGTCCATTTCAGTTCACTGACGCCCAGAATGTCTATCTTTAATCTTGACATCTCACCAATAACCACATCCAATTTGCCCTGGCTCATAGAACTTACATTCCAGGTTCCAATGGGGTGTTGATCCTTAGAACATTGGATTCGCCGTTCACCACCAGCACCGTCGGCCGCTAGCCGTCCTTTCGGCTTTGAGCTAGCTGCGTCATCATGTCTGGGGCTAGTTGAGCTCATCCTCTGTTCCTCCCCAGTAGCATTTTGACCATCTTCCAACCTGGGGGTCTCATCTTCCGATGGTATACCGACATATCTCTGGTTGTACTGATCCATTTAGTTTTCACGGCAAGAATACTGGGGTGGGTTGCCATTACCTTCCCCAGGGATCGCATTTAGTCTGACCTCTCTGTCATGACCTTCCCGTCTTGGGTGGCCCTTCACGGTTTAGCTCATGGCATCATTGAGGTGCTCAAGCTCCAGCACCATGACAAGGTAACGATCCTTTGCTGAAGAATAGAAGCTTTAAGTGCCTCCAATTTTATGCTAGGCATTTAGAATTATCCCATGAGATCCAGAAGGCTTTTGGGGAAACCCCATTTTAATACAAAGTATATGTAGAGGTGATTTGAACTTTTTTTTTTTTTTTTGGTGAAACCTCAAGAGAAAGGTAAATCATTTCTACAGAAATAGAAAGAGAAGTAGCATGCTTTCTAGTTAGTTAATAGGGTTCAGGACTTCTCTGAATCACTCAGATTGAACAGTAATGCAGGTCTCACCTTGTTTGCTTTCTATGGCCAAATTGCCTTCTATTAATCCAGAACCCATGGGAATTCAACCTGCACGTCTGCACAACTTTCTCTGTGGCTTTCAACCATTTCTCATCCACCACTGCTTTTTAAAAAGTTAAAATTAAATTTAGCAGTTGTAAGAATGTACGACATGAGTGAGATTGGACAGAGAGGGGAGTGAAAAGTGACTTATGAAAAAAAAAATGTGGATATTGGTTAAAAAAGGTGTGCTTTGATAATATCTGCTTCCTCTCTGGCTCCGCTGTGATACCATCTGTGGCAGGAAACCACTTGCAGCTCTCAGTCCAGCCCTTGCTTGTTTGATCTGGAATCTAGTCCTGAGCTTTTCTTCAGATATATTGGTTGCCTCTGGCCTCTGGAGACCTGGCATATTTGCATCAGAAATTGGATTGACATCTCAGAGATGAGCAAACTTTTTCCTCACTCTTGCACAAGGTTTTGACATAAGTACCATTTCAAGGGAGAACACAGAATTATAGCAGAGCTCTAGGCTTTCTTTCTTTCTTCTATACACCTCCCCTATGGCAAAAGAGGGAAGAAATCTCTCTGTTCATATATAAATATGCACAAACATGATGGAAATGGTAGAAAGATCTAATGGAATTGGCATTTTCAGGCCTGCAGGGGAACCGCTGTTGCAGTTCCAGTGTAACCTGAATTGTTGAAGGAAGGTACAATCTGTTCCTATTCAAGGCATTTTTTACTTGTTAGTTAATAAACATTGACACCCACTTCATCCTCAGTTCAGTGTTCTTACTCCCCCAAGCTAAGTCCAAACCATGGGGAGGTGGGGGTGGGAGAGAGAGGGAGAGGGAGGGAGGGACAGGGAGAGAGAGGGCACTGACATAATATAAAATTATTAAAATAAATAACATAATGCATGAACTATTTAGATATGGCTTCATTGTATGCCAGGCTCAAGTTCTCTATCCATCCATCCATCCATCCATCCCATTCATGTATATGTTGACAGGGTTCTGGTTGCCAGTAAGACCTGAATGAGGGGAGGAATTTCAGAACCAGAGGCCACCACTGAGAAAATTCATGTCCTAGAGGCTAACTGTAATATTTCTGTATGTGAGAATTCAAACAGAGTTATAAATAGGGATAGGTAGAGATATACCAGCAGATTCTAATATACTTCCAAACCATCTGCAGTGAGCATTACTGCATTGTTCAGTATGCAGAACTTAATTGTCCAGTCATAGCTGATGTGCATTTAAAAAAAAAAAAATAGCAATATTAGTCAATTAATAATATCAAACTGGAGAACCAGTTTGGTGTAGCAGTTAAGGCACCAGGCTAGAAACTGGGAAACTGTGAGTTCTAGTCCTCCCTTAGGCACAAACCCAGCTGGGTGACCTTGGGCCAGTCACTCTCAGCCCTAGGAAGAAGCAATGGCAAACCACTTCCAAAAATCTTGCCAAGAAAACTGCAGGGACTTGTCCAGGCAGTCTATGAGAACTGGCTACAACCGAACAGAATACAGAGAGGACAAAAGAAAACATTAGAAAGAAACTTTAACTCACTCCACCTTTGCTGCCTTGGATATAAGAAAGATATACCCACATTAGGCTTTCAAGATTTTGTTATTGTAGCCTATAGATACCTAAAGCCTACAACAGAGTTCCAGTCATTCTTGTGGAGTCTGTTTCCTGACCTGATTTACCACAAAGGGCTGACAAAGAGCCAGAAATTTTACAGCCCCAATCAATTTTTTTGGGTTGGGTTGATCTATAGTGTTTGTGGGATTCCAGCAGAACATAATTTAGTTATTAAGCTGATTCCCAATGATCTACAGGTGGCTTAAATCTCCTTCTGTATCAGATGAGGGATTGTCAAACCTGGAGAATCCTAGTGCTTAACACTGACTTTGCAATCTCAAAGAAGTCACTTAGGGCTAGTCCTGGGTTACATGCGAACCCCCACCCAAATCCTGGGCATAGTGCTCACCAAACTGCAATTATTAATGGGACATGGGAGGGGGAATCACATATGGCATACAAAAAGCTGTGTTTTGGACTTTCTAACCAGAATCCTTTCCTTTGATTGGTGGTCTCCAGGGACTGATACACTTTTGTATCATATCAATCAATCAATCAATCAATCATCTATCCTGCCCTATCTGTAAGCAGTGCATAAGTCCAGTACCATGGTTTGCTTTTCTGTTGGGTAAACCCAGACAATTTATAAGCCACAATTATAGTTCAGCTTGAAAATTTCCCAGTATTGGCAAAAATACCCCCAGTCACCTTCCTTCCTGATTGGTAAATCAGACTCCAAGCCTCAACTGATGTCGTATTTTTAAATCTCAGTTACTTAAAAAGAAATTAAATGGCATGCTAGCGTGCTGATAAGCAAAATGCCAGCCTCATGCATAATCTTTCTTTCAGACTAAAATTCTGAGTCCTGCAGATACTCCTCTAGATTTGAAATGGGGGCTGCTTTGTTTAGCCATGTCTCTCCCTGCAGACACCACCAAGGCTATTGTGGGTGCTTGGAGTATGGCTGTAACCACAACAGTAAGTGCAAGTGCTTTTAACATATTTCGAAACATCAGTTGAAAAATCTGAACTAAATCACAGTTAAACAAACCATGGCTTAGTACGATGGCTAACAGTCCCTTGGAGTTGCTTTTGCCTCATTTGGTGAGTCTGAAAGGCCTTAATTCCTCCTTGTGTTTCATATTCTAAGCTGAATCCCAATACTCTAATAAGATAGTAGCTCTGATTACTTTCCCTTTCCCCCCTTTTTTAATCCACACAAGCAATCCGGGTGCATTAAAATGATTTTATTCAATCTGCTTTCCTTTAGGGTATGAAAGACAGTAAAAGTCTAGCTGTACTTGACAGGAAGATATCATTATGGGATTCCTGTCATTCTCTCTCTGATGAGGATTTAGTATGAATGAACTGCACTCTTGAGGAAAGAAGAGATTCATTTTTTTACCTAAGGAGACATTTATTTATAAAGCTAACCAGATTTTTTTCTCTTTTTTTCTTTGCAAAACTCAGCTTCTTTCTGTTTTTATGTTTCCTTTTAAATAGCAGCAACCATGTAAAATACAGGCAACCAAAATAAAGAAATAACAGGCAGAAAGGAAGGAAATAAATGATATGTTTAGCTCAAGAAGTTCCATTGTCACCATCAGGGGAGACTTGCCCTTGAGAAATCGTCAGAGCTTTCCCTGGAAAAATTGGGATAAATCCAGCATACAATTTCCCTACTTATAACTTAGGTGGAACATTTTGAAACACCATTTTTTGGTCTTTTTTGCTGAACAGTAGATAAGACTGCTTTCTTTACACTCTGTATTTTCCTTTCCTACCTGCTATATACCCTTGCACTTTCCCACCTGAAACAGTAATTACATTAATGACTTTCCCACCTATGCTATTTTCAAGCTTTGCATGTTTGCTACCATTATGCCAAAATCTTTTCTCGGCAACAAGGGTATCAGAGCAATGAAAAAAAAAGTCTGTGTTAAGTCTAAATAATAAAGAAAAAATTACAGTGCATCTTCATTTTTTCTGCCTTCCAGAAAATCTGGAAAGGACATAGCTCATCATAGTCAATTCTGTTTTCATTCTGATCGACAGTAAGTTATGTTGTTTCAAGTGAGATTCCCCCCCAGTATGACTCATAGCCAGAAAGCCAAGATTTAACTAACAGGGAATCTACAGTAGTTATAACAAAAGTGATAATAGCAAGCTGTAATGGGATTGTTTCAAGAATCAAAATATAGGTTTACATTTTAAAAGTCCATTATATCCATTTTTCACATGCCCATGGGTATGGATTTATAATAATCTCCAGATCAAATGATGATTAAAAAAAAACTTAAATCTTTTAGAGAAGGAGGAGGAGAAGGGAACTTTATGTACCTTTTTAATGAAACCAAAGATGTGGTCATAAAACTATTCCAAAATCATAAAGTTTACCCTATCAGCTCTCCTTAAATGATTCTATAGATCCAGAAGCAGGAGGCTCTGAGATACCCATACTGACACAAGAATTTGCCAGCAGGACAGATGGTAGAACTTAGTTAAAATAATTTCTGACATTCCTTGTACTTTACAACCTAGCTTTTATGATGAAATAAATGGTCTGCTTATGTTTTATTGGCTACAAATGTTAGCCTATATCCTTTTAAAGGGACATCTTCCTGGATGAAATGTTTAATTAAACTATGTTTATATAAATTGGTATAGCTTTTACTATAGCTGTCTGATCTCCTTATTGGCTTGATCTCATTTTGCTTTATAAAACTTTACATCAAAATGATGCCCAAATAAAAATGTGTTCTACCTCCTTAATGCATATGACAATATTTAATTTTTTAAAGGTTGTATACATCAACCAACTGTACTAGGAATTTGGAATGCAGATATTTGAGATGATTTCTCAAAGTTGGGTAGAAAGGAATCGAATAATGTTTCATAGAACAATGTTGTCAGGCATCCATCAAACATGTTGGCATCATCAGTCATGTACTAAGGTCTATATTATTGTGAGGTTTATTTTCAGTCTGCTGATGCATTTTTCTTTCTCTTTGATATCACTGTTTGTTTGCCCCCCCACCCCCCGTATCTAGCATGCATATATAATTGATACTAGAGATTGTCTCTGTGCAAATCAGGCATTATTCAGTTTAAATAACTGATTTTATTAAGAAAATAGATCCTATTCAATTCAGCAATTACAATCAAATAATCAAATTGCATTGAGTTGCTGATTTCTGAAAAGATTTGGGGGGGAAAAAAAGCTATTTGTGTGTACATGCAAAAAGTATCCAAATTGTTTAAATCAGTTCAGAAGCCTCCAAGTCAATTTGGCAATTCAAATTGATTTTTTGATTCAGAAAGGCAATTTGATTTGGAAAGTGAATTGGCCCATCTTCATATTAAATCTCTAAAATGAATCATTGCAGAGCCCAGATAAAGATAAGGTAGTGTTTTATTCAGTTTCCTTGAAATGGTAGGCAAGAAAATGGGACATACCAATAGTTATATGATTAATACATGGATTTTGCTTAAGGGATCTTCAAAAGCTGGTGATCTTGCAGATACCATTGTGGAATGGTGTGCTGTTCCATCTTAAACAAGTTTGCTGTTTAAGGATCAGGCCATAAGCAAAGGGATAAGAAGGCTTTTATTTCTATTTTTATATTTTTTAATGTTTTTTGTAGTTTTATTGTTGCCCAGAGTTGTGCTGTAAAATGGGTGGCCGTACAAAACTTTTAAATAAATAAATCATGGGCTGCAAGCAAATATTAGAAACACCCATGATCAAGAAAAGAAAAGGAGATGTAATCATATTTAGAAGAGTTTCAGTAAAAGCAATGGCCTACAAATTAGTTATGAATAATTCCTATTGATTTTAAGAAGTCGAGTGTCACGTCATATTAAGACTAAATCTACTGTTATGGGCTACATTGTTTATTATTCCTGGGTATTGAAGGCATGCTGTGTTTTAAAACATTTTAGGTGGCCATTCTTATGTCTCTGGTTTGCTGTATCACAACTCTCATCAGTGATATCTAATGACATGCTACATGGCCAAGAGCAGATTCTTTTTTCTTTTTCTTTTTGTATTTTTCTGTCATTCAGTGCCTGAGATTGTACCAAATTGGTAGTGCAAAGAAGAGATGACAAAAATGGATTATCTGAACTACATTCCCCAGCTGCATGCTGTTATGGACCATTTCTAATCAGAACTTTATTTTAAACTCAATTTAATCTGTTTCCCAAAACTTTAAAGGGTGCAGTCTTACTTTATTCAGGATGATAGATTCCCTGTCAGAATGGAGATTATGTTCAAGGGAATGTATCCAGGCAATTTAGAAATATGAGTCCTATTTCTTCATTTTCATTCTTTTATTATAAAAATGAAACTACTCATAATAAAGCCGAGAGATGCAAGTCCATGAGAAAGAAAAAATTAATGAGGATCATCTTGTTCCACTTATTCATTCTTATGGGAAAACATTCTCTATAATAGCAGGTAAAGGAAAGGATTTTTTTCTTTGATATTTTTTTTTAGCCCCCCTTATCTTGTTTGTTTCCATCAAAAAGACAATTATCCAGTTTGTCTTCCAGTTACTGGCCTGAAATTATTTTGGAACTGAAGTTTCATGTTTTGATGGATTGAGAACACCTTCTCAAGATCTATGGGACATAGGCCCCAGTTGGGGAGTATGTGCCTTGTTGTACATTGCTCTGTCCAGTACTGTATGTATGTCACCAGAGAAAGGGGTTGAATAGGGTCTGCCGGCACAATCTCTGGAATTCATTTCACATTCACCTCTGCCAACATCCATGTAAGGCAAAACGTTTATCAATTAACACTAGAGGAACTCACTAAGATCTGAGACTCACATTTCATTATCAACAGTGTATTGAAACTAAGCGTAACACGTGTGCCCCAAGAAATAATTTGATATAAAAGCAGCCAACAATTCTATCACGGTTAAAATGATGGACTGTTTACCCAATGGTGTAAATACTGATATATATTCTTTGTAGTATTTTTATATTTATTATATCTTACTTGAGGAATCATCATCATCATCATCATCTCCATAAATTGTACCATATTATCTACTGAAGTTACTAATTTCAGGAGATTCTGAAATATGCCTATGATATTTTTCACTTTTTGTTTCCTTAAGGCAAGATTAATGCAGGGTTACTTAACTTTTTATGTAGAAGTTATTTTATTATATTATTAATCATGCAAATAAAGATTATACATCGGCCTTAATCAAACTATATAAACTTTCTGAATGCTAAATAATTATTCATTAGCAGTGACTGCTCAAGGTGGTGAAAATCAAATCAATTTGCAATTTAAAGAAATAACGTGGGGAAGGGAGGAATCCTCCAGATTTTCAGTTTACTTTTTGCTGTGGAGACTGACAAGACATGAAAGTTTAAACACCCATTTTAATCATGTCAAAGTATATGCATACATACATGCATGCATGCATGCATACATACATATATATATAAGTGTTGGTTTTGGTAAATAAGTTAGTCATTACAGGGAGAGAGTGTTATATTTGAATTAGCAATGTGAAGCCAGTTACAAAGTTATTCTATGACTTTTTTTTTTTTTTTACAAAAAGAGACTTAGTTTATAATCTTATTTGCTTGGAATAACATACTGTATGTATGTATGTATGTATGTATGTATGTATGTATGTATGTATGTATGTATTTGGTGCCTTCAAATTGGTATTGACTCCTGGCAACTGCCTGGACTAGTCCCTGTAGTTTTCTTGGCAAGATTTTCCAGAAGTGGTTTGCTATTGCCTCCTCCCTAGGGCTAAGGGAGAGTGACTGGCCCAAAGTCACCCACCGGGCTTTGTGCCTAAGGCAGAACTACAACTCAGGGTCTCCCAGTTTCTAGCCCAGAGCTTTAACCATTACACCAAACATAATATTAATCCCAAAGTTGTGCTTGAAGTTGAGCCAAAAGGTCCAGTTTTGATTTTATTTGGAATTTTGCTAGAATGTATTTATTTTTATTTATTTATTAATCAAATTTAGCCACCGCCCATCTCCCCCAAAAGAGGGACTCTGGGCGGTTTGCAATAAAATAAAATCTTCTTATATATTGGAACTGAGCAAATTTCTTCGATGTTTTGGAGGAGCACAAATTCACTTACTTTAATTCAGGTAAGCTAGCAAAGAGATTTTTTATTTGTTTGTTTGTTTATAATGCTTTCAAAACCTTTAGTGCTGCTCTTTGAAATGCTGAAGCACATTTGGTTAATCTATTTTTCTCCAGTCATGACTATTTTAGAGTTGTGTCTAGTCTAAAGAGCATCCTTTTTTGTAGCAAGCTTAACAGATTACCTCTTAAATCCAGCAGGTCAAAGACCTGGAGGTTTCTATCCCTTTAGATGGAGCATTTATGAAAAGCTTAGATATCTAATTTGGCTCTGTGCCCAAGTGAAGCGACAGAAATGATGCACCCTACCTTTTGAAACTGTAAAGCAGCAACACTTTGCTTCAACTGGCCACTTAGCTTCAAGGTACTAGGATGTCCATGTGCACAGAAGAGTATTGAAAGGGTAGTGAAGTAGCTGAAGTGAAGCATCATCTTTGCTCTCTGATTCAGTAAGTAAAAGTGTCATTTTGCTTCAAAGATCTGCTTCAGTGGGATGAGTCAGTTGAATCACCTTCAAAAGAATTTAACTCATTAAAGCTTTGAAAAAAAAAAACACAACAACACACATAGAGTGAAATAGAGATAAAGCAAAAAGAATTGAGTAGTGATTTTTTAAAAAATCATTGACTTGTTTTTATCCTAAAGAATCAGCATAGATGGTTTGGAGAATGGAACAATTAAATGTTCAGTTGAACTACCTCCTGTTTTCAACATTTGCACACATGGAAGGAAACAGATTGGCTCCCTGGATTTAATGGAGAAAAGAAAGCATAAACTGCATGCTGGTTGAGAAAGACACAGAAGGATGATCCTTCTCCTTCTCCTTCTCCTTCTCCTTCTCCTTCTCCTTCTCCTTCTCCTTCTCCTTCTCCTCCTTCTCCTTCACTGTAGTGGTATGGTCACTGCTAAGCTACCACTTGGATTAGGAAAACATTTTAAGAAATAAGCCAAAGATTTGGCTTTTTGATTTGCCAAAAAGAATAAAATGGATAACCCATTTAAAAAGCATTATAGGAAGAAGAGAGAAATACTTCATGTAGCATTTCTGTGAGTTACACAATGACTAATCCAATGGCCATTGCTGTAAATGTTACTGGGAGAAAAATCTATACAAAATTAAATAAAGACTTGCAAAATATGATTTTGCTGCTGGCAGTCTTAAAAGGATGTTCTTGTTCTTCACCCATGAGAGTTAGAGTTCTATCAAGAAAGCTATACTACATGTTGTACATCATTTCAAAGAGACATATATAGCCTGGGAGCTGCTCAAAGGCTGCTGCAAGCAAGTGTCACTTTGAGTTAAATACATTATTAAACTGTTGGGGAATTTCACATCATGGGTCATTTATCTATGCTAAATTGGGTCAAAAGCCTTACACGTGGTCCAATAAATGAGAGAGGAGAACAAAATTCTCCCTTGGGACCTATCCCACTGACAGTCTCATTGAGTTCATGCTATTGTTTTTCCATGGTAAAAGAAGTAGGTAGATAAGAAGGAAGGGAATAGTATACCCCTATAAATTATATCAGAAGAAGAATAAGTCCTCATTAAAGGTCTATTCTTTCATAATGGCCAGGTTCTGGAGTTGAAACTTTTACCCTTTGATGATGATGTCATCCAAAGTGGTAGAAACTTTATTGCAAAATCCAGCAGCTAGATTTTAATAGAATTGAATTGTTGTAGCTCTTTAGAAATACATTTGGTTGACCTAATAAAGGTATTGCTCCTTCAATAGTTTTATTTTTGTTTTGTTAAGTTTTGCATGGGTGCTAAATGTTGGATGCACAGTAACTTGAGAAATACTGAAATCAGCTCTTCAACAATAATGTTCTACTGAGGAAAAAATAGACTTTAAGTGGGACTTGGACATTCCTTGGTATAAACAACTGAATTTGTTTTGATTAAATCCAAATCTGCAGAGCCTTAGATGGACTGTTTTTTTGTTTATTCATTCAGTCACTTCTGACTCTTTCTGACTTCATGGATCAGCCCACACCAGAGCTTCCTGTTGGTTGTTGCTACCCCCAGCTCCCCCAAGGTTGAATCCGTCACCTCTAGAATGTTATCCATCCATCTTGTCCTTGGTCAGCCCCTCTTCCTTTTGCCTTCCACTCTCCCTAGCATCAGCATCTTCTCCAGGGTATCCTGTCTTCTCACTATGTGGCCAAAGTACTTCAGTTTTGCCTTTAAGTGAGCAGTCTGGCTTTATTTCCTGGAGTATGGACTGATGTGATCTCCTGGCAGTGCAAGGCACTCTCAGAATTTTCCTCCAACATCACAGTTCAAAAGCATCTATTTTCTTTTGCTCATCCTTCCTTATGGTCCAGCTCTCACAGCCATATGTTACTACGGGGAACACCATTGCTTTAACTATGCGGACCTTTGTTGTCAGTGTGATGTCTCTGCTCTTAACTATTTTATCAAGATTGGTCATTGCTCTTCTCCCAAGGATTAAGTGTCTTCTGATTTCCTGACTGCAGTCAGCATCTGCAGTAATCTTCGGACCTAGAAATACAAAGTATTTCACTGCTTCTACATTTTCTCCCTCTATTTGCCAGTTATCAGTCAAGCTGGATGCCATAATCTTGTTTTTTTTGAGGTTTAGCTGCAAGCCGGCTTTTGCACTTTCTTCT
The DNA here is from genome assembly GCF_035149785.1 of Candoia aspera. Lineage (NCBI taxonomy): Eukaryota > Metazoa > Chordata > Lepidosauria > Squamata > Candoiidae > Candoia > Candoia aspera. The sequence continues at coordinate 10,068,583 of NC_086163.1, read as the reverse complement.
TTCACCTTCATCATAAGGCTCCGCAGTTCCTCTTCACTTTCAGCCATCAAAGTGGTATCATCTGCATATCTGAGATTGTTAATGTTTCTTCCAGCGATTTTAACTCCAGCCTTGGATTCCTCAAGCCCAGCATGTCGCATGATGTGTTCTGCGTACAAGTTGAATAGGTAGGGTGAGAATATACAGCCCTGCCATACTCCTTTCGCCATCTTAAACCAGTCTGTTGTTCCGTGGTCTGTTTTTATGGTTGTTACTTGGTCATTATACAGATTCTTCAGGAGGCAGACAAGATGACTGGGTATTCCCATATCGCTAAGAACTTGCCACAATTTGTTATGGTCCACACAGTCAAAGGCTTTAGAATAGTCAATAAAACAGAAATAGATGTTTTTCTGAAACTCCCTGGCTTTTTCCATTATCCAGCGGATATGGCAATTTGGTTTCTAGTTCTCTGCCTTTTCTAAACCCAGCTTGTACATCTGGCAATTCTCGCTCCATGAATTGTTGGAGTCTACCTTGCAGGATTAGATGGACTACTCACCTGAATTCTCTTTGCTGGCCCTCCAAAAGGAATAATTACAGGATAAGGACAGTATGGATTTTGCAGCTGGATTTTGTATTTACCAAAATGAGAACCTTCACACAGTCTGTGCTGAAGAGTCTCCCTCTCATAATTCTTGCAGAGAGACTCTTTTGTAATTTAATTCACTACAGTTTATTAGGCACATCTAAATTACATTCCAGTTTCCTTAGGCACTCTCTTATTCTGCTTAAGAATGTGGCTGGTACAATGGTTCTCATATCAACCACCCTTCTGCACCCTTTTCTTTTATAAACATTTATTGAAATAAAAACAGTACAGAAAATCCACACTACAACCATGGAAAAGATGACAATAACAAACAGGGAAGCTTGGCAAAATAATCTGAAAAAAAAATACTTTGGAAGACTGTCTTCCAGAATGACAGTGGATGGGATTTTTTTACTTAGTTTTTATTAAAGAACTTTTTGACAGTGGATTGGATTACAAATGCATGTAAAAGAAAATTAGAGGAGACAATACTTCCACAAATCTGTCATTGAGTTTCATGTTTTTCCATTTTGTAATACTGAGCTGTGTGTGTCCGCGTGTGTGTATCCACATATACATACCAAGATCCATACTTTTGATATCTGATTCTGTCACATGATATTTGCCACTGTCTTCCAAGAGGATACATTTAATTAATAATAATCTATATATAAATCTACTTGCAACCAAAATAAATCAATTAGAACATGAGCCTCCAAAACAAGCAAATAGACATATTGCAACTTTGCTGTTTGCAGGTGACATAGTACTTCTGTCACAAATGTTAATTGGACTTAAACGAGCCCTGAATGCTTTGGCCAGTTACTGCTCTGAGGAAGCACTTGAAATTAACTATAGCAAAACTAAGACCCTGATCTTTGCAAAGAGACCTAAACTGCATGCTTGGAGGATAAATGGCCAGAATATTGAACAAGTGAAATCCTTTAAATATTTGAGCATGTTTTTCCATAGCTCCACTAAATGCAGTGCCCACCAAAACAAAATGCTCAAAAAACAATGGCTGCAATTCAATCTTTTCACTTCACCAGAGGAGCACAGTATGTCCCAGCAGCCCTGAAGCTCTATTCAGCTAAGGCTCAGGTACTCCTTAGTGCCCAGCTAGGACCTTACGCTTCCTTTCTGGAAAGTGTCCAATCCAAATTCCTAAGTGCTATATTCCAGGTAGCCCCTTGCTTTCCAAATGTAGTATTAAGGAGAGAGGCAGGGCTGTCTAAAGTTGAAACAGGTGCATGGACTTGTATTATAGCACATTGGTTGAAATTACTGTTTTTTCCCCCAGGTTTGAGTTCTTTCCTTACTGAGGACAATTATAAATCAGTATGGTCCAGGACTGTTTCACAAAAACTGCAACATCCTGGCTTCTCCAGGGAGGTGTTCCTAATAAAGGGCTATGAATGTGCACTTAGTGCATTTAAACAACATATCAAAGATCTAGAAATCCAACAGGACCTGTCTGCTCTACCTAAGAACATTTTCCTGACCAGTCAAGCCCATTTTTATAAACTGGCAAGATATCTACATTGTATAACTGTCTCCATATTCTAAAGGGCATTAACTCTAGTACGTTGCAATGTTCTTCCCACAGCAGTTTTGGACGGCGATACAAAAAAGCTCCATATGAGTTGAGATTGTGCCCCTGTGGACATGGGGGCTATAGAAAATATAGCTCATGTCCTGCTATACTGTACCTTCTATAAGGATTCACAGACCCATTTTATAACTCCCTATGTGATAAAATACTTGGAAAATATTGATCTTTTTAATGTACATTTTTTGCTATCTGATTAATATGTTATACTATCTGTAAAATTAGGCAGACTTTGATTGCCCACTGATGATCTCACCATTAATGTTACTGTGTTTGGTTTTATTTTATTTTAATGCATTTTATCCATGTGTGTATAAATTTGTATTTTATTAGTAATTCTGGTCTGTGACTGTAATAAAATATTGACTGATTAATTATATAGAATATAGCAGCCTTTCTCAACCTTTTGACCCTAGAGGAACCCTTGAAATATTTTTCAGGCCTCAGGAAACTCCTGCATATTCAGGCTGAAATGTAGGCCAGAAGTTAGAAAATTATTATGTTTGTTTCATATGTAGGCTAGTATATAAGGATTAACAGTGTTCTTAAACTAAAAATAATGAAACTTACCTATTCAATGTGAAGTTGCTGAAATTTGAAATATTTTTTTTAAATAAATTATGATCTTCCAGGGAACCCCCAGTGATGTCTTGCAGAACCCTAGGGTGTCACAGAACCCTGGTTGAGAAACCCTGGAACATAGTAATTAACTAACTAATCTCCTTTGTTGAAGCCTGGCTTCATTAACAAATGAGAGGAGAAACAATGCTCACAAAACTGAACATTTTTACTAGTTACATTAACAAAAACTTCCCAAGACTCTCTCCTTGCAACCTCTTCAGCAGGAGAGGTTGGAATAGAAGGCCATGGAACCCAATGAAGTGTTTTAGTAACCCTGAACCCTTGTAGATAGTAAACTAGTTTGCTTAATGAAAATATTGTCTCTTTAGAATACTTACCAGAGTGTTGTGAAGGTCCATCAGGCTACTTGTGTGAATCTCAATACAAAAAGGTGAAAGATTTCATTCTCTCATGCACATGCTCATTTCATATAAATATTCATTTAAGATATGCATATCCTGCCCATATAGACACACACAAGTTTGAAAGGATAAACTAAATTTTATGTTATTCTTTGCTAATTTAAATTTCAAATCCTGAAAGGTCTTCCTTGGCTTTAATACCAAGAAGGACTGAATCTCAGGCCTTGTCCTGGGAATATAAACTGAAGCTGTAATGGTCTCTACAAGCCCTGCTCCAATTAATAGCCATCCTGAAGGCCCATGGCCCAAAGCAGAATCCTTTAGTTATGCTAGTTACTCAACATTTCTTTCTGAAAATCATCAGAGAAGAAAGGAGCCAAATGAAGAAAGTAATGCAAGAGACAAAAATTAGTTCACATTTGTAGTCAGAATCTCCTGTGCTTTGTGATGTAAATATCTGCTAGACAAACGTAACAGTTACTGAAATGACTGTTCTAGATTAGGCTGTATACATTAAAAGTTTCCAGTTAAGTAAGCTAGAGTTACTTCGTATGTACGGTCATAACATTATTAAATTATTTTAGCCTAAACGCCTATGTCTTCCTGAATGCAAAATAAGATGAAAGCAGTAATTAGTGTAGGTTAAAATATATCCTCAAAGGATATTAAATATGCAAGAGCTCATCCATGGAAATTAGACTGCAAGAGGTTATACCATGTATTGGCTTATTTTGTAACATATCAAATTAGCTTTCATGAATAAATATATCTAATAATGTTTAGCTCTATAATTTAACAGCACCCTATTAAAAATACTTTCTGAATCAGCCAAGCTGTATATTTGATCTCCCGTGATTATCAACCTCTGAGTACACAATAATTAAATGTGCAGTTTGTCCTGATTTTTGGCAAATAATATACAGGGGACTCTGAACTTTAATCCCCTTAAATGGATCCTTTCAATAAATACTTAAAAATGAAATTTCATATTGACTCTGGAGACATAATGAAACATGACTGCAAGCTATACAATATATATGTCAACTGTTGCTTGTTAACACACATACAGTAACTCCCAATTTTGTAAAAATAATAAATCTTGGAAGAGGGAAAATCGCAAACCACTGCCAAGGAAACTGCACAGATGTGTTCATGCCATTCAACTTGAAGGTGACTTTATTTTTTAATTCCTATATATGAGAGATGGTTTATTGTGGGGTGGAGTGAATTTGTGCAACTGTCTTCGGCCAATCACTTTATCTGTCTTGACTTTTGGAAATGCTTTGTGAAAATATTATTTCCTGGAGACCTAACACATCTTTCCCAGTGACCAACAGTACTTTCTCTTGTCTGCTTCAGAGTCTGACTGCTATGACCCATCCATTATGGAAACAAATAACAGTTCCTAACTTCAACAGCCTCCCTGTTGTCAGCTGAAAGTGAATGATAAAACTAAGTATGGTATCTACAGCCCTGGTGATGAAACCCCTTCAAAATTTCCTGTTCTGCAATTCACATCCCAATAAATCATCTTAATAGTTCACTGCTTCTGATTTTAGTTTTGTTCTTTGGTTCAGGATTTTTATTAACTATACTGTTCACTTAGCACTAATTAAGGTGTTTATGATGGTCCAAAAGGCAGAATGTCAATCATCTAGGCATTTATGGAATAGCAACTGCATCAGGACCAGACTGTCTTTGTTTTTTTTCTGTTCTTTTGCTATGTTTCCCCCTTAAAAAATGTCTTTGTTCTTTGTGTAGTGATTGGCTTTATTGCTGTGATGTTATTTTGAACAGAAAACTGTTTAAACTGTTCTCTTCTAAACTCCTTTGGAAGTCTGTCTGTTTATTTACCTGTAAGAGGTTTCTATGCAAGGGCCTTTCGTGGATTTTATTTTGCTTTGCTATTTTAGTGTGTGATCCCTTATGTCCAAATAAATAAAATGTATCTGTATGCCTTACAAAAATATGGACAAAACCTGACAATATAAGCTTTAATTTATTATGTATTGAGCTCCTGTACTATGAAAAATCCAGAGTAATTATGGCCAGATAGGAAGAGGAGGGAGAATTAATCTTATCTTCAGTCTCTCTCTCACTCTCTCTACATTTGAGAGGATAAATTAGCAAATTCTTTCATCTCTGTGTCTCTTCAAAGTTTTATTACAATGTGAATTTGCAGCAGGCTTTGTCATCTTCTCTGGCCCTTGTATAGCCTCTCAGGATCCAGAGCACAGATAGTAACCCTTAACTACTTGCACTTTCAACCAGCTAATTACAATATTGTAATTAACTGCAGACAGAAGCAATTGCCTTCATAGATCAATGTCTTCCACAGGTAAAGTATGAGCTCTAGCTGAGCTGCGCTTGGATTTTCAACACTGCTTTCAGAGATATATGGACACCTTTTTCTGTTAAAGATGTGTCCTTAAACATGATGCCTTGCATTTTTACAAAATATACAGAGAGAAAGGGGCAGGTAGGTGGGTGTACACACACACACACTTACATTCCTTCTAATGAACCATGGCATGAAGAAGCACTATTCTTTCACATTGATGGGGGCTAGAAGCATCTAAACTAGTTTTAAAAAAACACCTCCCAAGTTCTTTGGGCAATGGGAAAGCTCTTTAAACTATATACCAATATGCTGAAATATACATTTGCCCCTATGTTTAGCTGCCCCTAGTATATGATGGTTTTTATACAGCCTCTCAGAATGTATGTTAGAATTTAAACTCTTCTAGCCCTGTAGGACAGGTTGTGTTCATTCACAGCTGCCTGCATTTATAGCTAAGCCCATTCTGTTAGATTTCTTTTATATTCCCATTTATTATTCAGGCATCGTCATTTCCTTCCTCTGATTTATTTGAAAAATACGGTGGAAAAGGTCACCAAAATACCAATTGGCAATTGTCAGCAGCATGCTTATTTTTTTTTTTTTTTTTGCCAAGAGTCTCAAGAGGGCTGATCATTTAAAATGATTTGCAGCTTAATAGGGATGACATGAAAGGAAAAGAGAGGAGGTGTGGAAAGGAAAATAAATACTCCATATGATGTTTTGGGGACAAGGAAATCTAAAGTCAAATTGTTGTTGTGTATGCTATAGAAAACAATGAAAGAGACTTCAGTATCCCCCTTACTCTAGCGTAAGCATTGATGACTGGAGAAATTTTTGATAGAGAAGGAATCAAGTAGTGACTGCTTCCAAAAAGTCAATGAACAAGGCCATTTTGTCTCATGTTTCCCTTTGAGGTAAGCTTGTCAGATATCTAAGTAGAATAAGATGGAGAAAATCTTATACTGAGACATGTGATTTGTAAATGAGATATTAGAACTGTATCTGATTCATTGTCAGTTCCATTAACTCTGCCACCTAGTTATATCAAATAATCCTGTCTTTTCTATACATCGTGAAGCAAAGATCACATCTTTTTTATTTTTTATTGAAGACCTTCTGAAATACTTGTGCAGTGCGAGACAATGATGAACCCAAATTGGATTTTCTGTCTATATATGTCAGGCTTCCACACATCCCACTCTAGACACTGCTGAAATTCCCAATTCCCTATTTATTGACTCTAAGTCAAGAACTAGCTTCTTGACAAAAGACTAATGGACATCATTCTGCTACATTTGTTACTTTACTGCAGATGAGAATGAAGAAACACACAATGGACGATCTGCCTACTACAGTTAACAACATCTGGGTTTAAAGTCTGGCCTTTTTCCTTTTTCCTTTCTGAGTCAAAGGATATTTTGCTGCAATCTTCAAAGCCATGGGAAGCAGTTGTGACACAGTGAGATACTGGTTATCTTGAGTTAGGTACCACCAGTTCTTGTCCCTCCCTCCCTCCTTTCTTCTTTCCTTCCTTCCTTCCTATCCAGTTGGTTGTCAGGTAAGAGCTAGGCTTGAATTGTTTGCTTCTGAAGAACTTTTGAAATTAAGTCAATAGCCTTATGTGGGCTGAGGGGGAGCATTGCCTGATTACCTTTGCCTTACAGGAGGTCAAGGGGATTGTGGCTTATCTTCACACAAAAAGAGGTGAAGCAGGATTTCCTTACATGCATTACCCTGTTATTTAGTAAGTGGAAGATGATGCTCAACTGAGTATGAGATTGGACCCTGTATTAGTTGAAATAAATGAGCAGGGGAGGTATGCAGTAAGAATGAAGCAGCTCAGTGTGTGGCCATTTTTGAAGCATAATTACAGTGCTGCTGAAGCAAAAATAGATCCTAACATATTTAGAAATGCTGTAATCAGTGTAATCACTGTGCTGTTTCATTTACTTTTTCACATACTCTTAAGACATTATGGCCGCTGCGGAGACTGCTGGAATGATATGGTTAATACTGTCCATTTATTCAGCTCATGCTGTTCAATTGTGTTGTTATTCTCCCATTTCCATACCCACATAAAAGAACTGCTCTCTGCTTTGAAAATGAAGCTTTGGCCAATTGAGTTTTCTCCCCCTTTCAAATCAGAATAAGCACTATTTCCACGGAGAGAGAGAATGACTTCCCAGAAGCCTTTTGTTTTTGTTTTTTTTTAATTTTATTACTGTTTCCTGTTATAACCTATCATTCCACTTTCTAATTAAAAACCCCAGTGACAACTGCAACCAGCACCTTCTAGTAAACAAATAGCTTACAATATTAGCTATTTAGCTACTAGAAGAATAATCAAACATTTCCAACCAGTATGTCAATCTTGTTCAAAAGCCCAGCTTACTGCCTTGATCTATAGAATGGCATGCTCTCAAAGAATAGCAGAATTAGTTATTAATGAAAACAATGCACTTACTGAAACTATCTGGCAAGACAAAGATATCACTGTAGTCTAAGCAATGCAAGATCTTCCTGTGCAACATAGTTGTTAAGAGCATCCCAATAACTCCTGATTTGTGATAGGATTAACTTAACTAAGCATGCTCGTATATTTATTATTGACTCTAGCAGCCACTTCATATTATATAGAAGCAGAAGATTATATGAATAAAATAGAAGCAGAGCATAAAGTGAAGCTATTAACATTTATCTCAGTATCTTTGCACTGGCTCCCTGAAAGCTATCAGATAGAATAAAGTCCTACAAAAATTCTAGGGCTGTGAGTTTGCCCCCCCCCCCCCAAAATACCACTTTTTTGCAATTACTTTGCAAAAAGAAGAGATAGGAACAGAATAACAGTTGCCATGGGAAAGCCAGGGTAGAATAGTAGTACAAAATATGGATTAAGACTAGGGAGGCCCACCTTTGAGTCCAATGTCAGCCATGGAAGTTTATTAGGTGACTTCTAGTGACTGGAAACCCCTTTTTGCTGAAAAAAGAGAAAAACAAACTTGTGATTTTTGGGTTTGTAGATTAGAAAGGGTAGCATATGGAAAGAAGGAAACTATGATGCAACCTTAGAGAGAGGGGGTAAAATATAAATGTACTGTATCTATAACTGCTGTCAAGAAGATTGGAAGCTGCTTCTTTATAATCATTTTTTTTTCCATTTTCTTTCTTTTCCTTTTCTATGTCTTTTTAATATTTTCTTTTCTCACTACTCACTATTTTTCCGTTTTCTCTTTATTCTCTCTTATAACTTTTATTTTGTAAAAAAAATAATAAAAAAAACTATATAGAAAACAAAAACAAAAAAGGAAATTCATTAAGTGATGTCTGAGTAATCACTATCTCTCAGTCCAAACTGTGCAGAAAAATGGAGGATAGAATTGTTGAAAGGAATTCTTACCAGGGTTCGTCCTGAGCTGGGAATGAAAAGACACAGGCAGTTGCTGGAGCAGAGGTTGAAGTTTATTTCCCAACAGCATGTACAGAGTATGCTGGTTGGAAGGTGGCCACATGTGTATCTCCTCACCAGCTCCTTATATAGGGATGTGGCCCTTTGATGGAAGAGGAGGTGAGAAGTGTTGCTTGATTCACACCTATTTGTTAGTTTCAGGGACCTCTCTCTCTAAGGTTTTCTGAATGAGCCTTAAAGAACAAAGGCATTCCATCCCCTGCTATCTCTGCCAGATCATGGGATCTGTCTGACAGGTTTTTAGATTCTTTGGTCGTTTGATATTCTAAAAGGGGAGCCCTTTCTTACTTATGCTAAGATGTTTGTTGCCTTTCCACCTTTCCTGTGCTGATCAGTTTATGGAAGTGGGAAGCATCTCTCAGTGAGAATGGCAGTTTCAAGGGGAAGAAGAAATGGGGGGTTCTTAAATTATTCTAACAGAGTACTATGTATACAGTCTTAATTGTGGAGGAAAAATGGAATATAAATAGGAGTGAATGAATAAAATTTCCAGAAAAGTTGCAGCTACTTTTAAGAGCTGTAGACAAATGTTATGTTCATGCCCACACCTGGTCCAATAAGCAGTTTTGGGACTGAATCTGAAGCATCACAAAGTCCTATTATGTAGTCCATGAAACAGCAGTTCCTACCCAGTCTGCAGAAGTTTTTCCACTGAGAAACCTAATGGCAGTTAAAGGTAAAGGTAAAGGTTTCCCTTGACGTAAAGTCCAGTCGAATCCGACTCTAGGGGGCGGTGCTCATCTCCGTTTCTAAGCCATGGAGCCGGCGTTGTCCGTAGACACTTCCGGGTCATGTGGCCAGCATGACTCGGAACGCCGTTACCTTCCCACCGAAGCGGTACCTATTGATCTACTCACATTTGCATGTTTTCGAACTGCTAGGTGAGCAGGAGCTGGGACGAGCAACGGGAGCTCACCCCGCTGCGCGGTTTCGAACCGCCGACCTTCCGATCGAGGAGCAGTTAAGAATTTCTACCCTTCTCTAGCCAAACCCCCACTTTACTGACAAAATATAAATTTAGAGAAACAAGAAGTCAGGCCGTTGGTTCATTTCACCCAATACTGGCACAGACTGGCAATAGACTCTCAGAGTTGGAAGCAGGGATTTTTATGGCCCTACCTAGACATAGCAGGGATTAAACCTGGAACATTCTACATGCAATGCCAGTATTCGACCACTGAGCTACAGATGTCAGTATATCCTCTTCAGTTCATTCCACACAAATACTTCATTCCCACCCTGATCCAGGGATGGACAGAGGAAGAAGTTGGAGTAATGTATTTTGCTTCTTTACATGATATTTATTGGTACTAATATTTACACAAGCTTAAGAGTTAAGAAGGAGCAAACTGGTTCCTGAATCACAGGGAAAGTAGATTCTAACTATCTAATTCAATCAGAAGACTTCTGAGCACATACAGAAATCTTATGTTTCTTCTTATAAATCATCAGAAAAGTATTCAAACTGGATTTTGTTTAATTTACTCACTCCTATTCACATAAAACTCTAACTTATCAGAAATATGGAAAATCAGGAGCTGGAATTTTAAATTGAAATCCACATGTTTGATGACTCTGTGCAAAGTTCAACAATTATACATAAACACCTCAAAAGACTGCAATTACCATTACAGTAAAAGCATGTACTTCTCATCATGTTAGTGTGCATTCAGAAACATCGATCAAGAAATAATTTTCCCGTTGTAAATTTATAACCCATAGCATAGCCTTGTCGATATTTTAAAATAGTTGCATAGTAACACAGGTGCCTAAATTAATCAACATTTGAAAAATCAGCAAGAGGGTTAACATCACTAGTTATTGTTTTCTGATTAAGCAATTAGTTTGAACATCTTTGTACACCTGCTCCCATATCAGGGTTTTCAATTACTTTCAATGACGTTTCAACTCTCAATACTGAATTAGCAATATGTTGGGCAGCAAGAATACTATTTGAACCATTTAACTTCTTGTAATTCCATTTAACTTCCAGCAGTTATGGAACAAAGTTGGTTTAGCAAAACTATGAGCTTTGTAAAGATCTGCCTCCCTTGGAGTTAAATAATTATTGATCTGGGGATGGCCTTACCCCCATGTCAGGCTGCTGAGTATATATACTTACCAGCTTCTTAAGGAGAGAAAATAAATGCTCTGTCCTTAGAGTTGGAGTCTTGTGTGTTCAGGCTGATATGTAGTAATTGCTGTAAAACATAGGAATGGTAGTAACATATCTATCTTCAAAATATGTAACAAACTATATTTTTCAGCCAGACCTTTTTTAATGCTTAGTAACTGCAGTGCTTATGGAGGTTTGAAAGACCTCATAAAAAAAGTGGACTTGGATGACTGGATGAAATGGGAGAGATAGAGTCATTCAGATGTCCTGGAAATACAAGATGTTTCAGAAGATGTTACTCTAATGAAAGTGAATTTAGAAGTATGACATCCTTAGCAAATGCCTTACTATAATATCTTCCAGGATATATTATCTTTCACTCTCCAAAGGCATCAGGATAGAATTTGCCTTGCTTTGCTACTTGGTGTCTGTCAACTGTGGTGACAATTATAATGGCAAGCTAGGGCTAAAAAGCATTTATCAAAGTCCCAATTAGCTGTAAATTGATGGGGTGCTTGAAAGTTTCAAGCAGAATCTTAAGGCCATGTTAATGACATGGCCTTTAACATCAAAGAGGTTTGGGACCACAGACATTCCTCCCACCAGATTTAATGAGATTATTTACCATTTGAACTGCTGTAAGAGATGGAAGTGCAAATGCCATTTTTGTTCAGGGGCTTGACCTCAGTCCCTGAAATAAGATACTAATGGTGTGTGGTGTGACTTAGGAGGGGAAAGCATCAGTTAAGAGGTGATCCTTTGTGTGTGCGTGCATGAACACTGGTTTTGAAAAAGGGTGTAAACTGTATTCTTTGTGTGCTTAAAGGAAGCATATGGATGTTTGTGGAGAGAGAGAGAGGTCTATATGTATGGAGTGTGTGGTGTTTGTGTGTTTGTGTGTATTATATGTATTATACCCACAAACACACATACCACATTCCCAATACAAGGACCAGGTCTAACCTTCTGAAGTAGTTATTTAAACAAGTCCATGTGTAGTCCATTCTGATTCTCATTCCCTATTCCATCCAGTGATTTGGGAAATGAACTCCATTCTTGCCAGGAGGACTAAAAAGAAACCATCTAACATAGGCTCTATGTTTCTTTCATGACAATGGGGACTCAGCCATTGTGATATATTTATTAGTTTGTTACATTTGTATCCTACCTTCCTTCTTGAGGCAGCATAACATTCCCCTCTTCTGATTTTTCTCACAGCCACAACCCTCTGGGCTCAGAGTCACTGATTGGCCCAAAGTGATGCAATCAAATTTCCATTGCTGAGGTTGGACTGTAACCAAGGTCTCCCAGGTCCCAGGGTCCCTCTGAGTTGGTGATAGACCTCTCTTTATCCAATACTCTTCATTCCTGTCCTCCCACTATGATGCTTCCCACATCAAAGCAAGCACCAAAAGCATTTTATTTTTACTTTTGTGTGCATGTGACTGACACAGGAACACTATGTGTCCTTTGTCATGATAAATCAAGTTTGCAGTAAATCAGAGTAATTCATTCTGTATTTGGTGAGTAACAGTCCCAGATTGTTCCAAGCTGCACTAGATTCAGGCTTCACTGTGGATCAAAACAAATCCCCAGTTCATCAACTTCTCCCTGGACTGATCAGATCAGTATAGAGAGCTTTTTCAGTAACATGTTCATGTTGTGCAGGGAATTTTGTAATAGCCTTGGAGAAATTCCTGGACAAGTTTTTCCAAATCCCTTTCATGATGAATCACTGATTTCTTCCTGCATTGTCCTTTAACAGGTGCTATGCTTTTATAACTAGTAAACAACCGAATTGAGGAATTGCCATATTAAATCACCCACAATGTCCCCAACATGTCATTAATTGGTTAATTATTTAACTGTGCATAAATATTGATATGTATAAAAATAGCCAAATGAAAAGAACACTTACCTTGTTAGTGATGATGTCATGCATTCTGGTGAGCAATATCTTAGAAGAAACTTCTCCCTTATGGGGAAAAAAATGAGAATTCTTTATTCATTTTGAATGATGTTATTTCTCCTAACTTCTAAGGTGGTGCATGTTATCTGTAACTTTTGTAAATATTTCTCTTCTATACCTTTAATTGGAGCATCAGTTAATAATTACAGAAATATATGTGTGTGTGTGTGTGTGTGTGTGTGTGTGTGTATATATATATATAACCTGATCAGTTAATTAAATTCTACAGCCTTAGTTGTGAAATTTATTTTGCATTCTAGTTGGCTGCTTTACCCTAATGAAACACTGGATGAAAATACTGAATCTAATATTCGAGAAATTAAATCAGCAACTAGCAAATAATTATAGCATTATATTTTTACATGTCTATTGGGGTAGGAAAATTTTACAGTTCAAGACAACTGAATTCTGCAGAGGACTAGTCTGTTGCTAATTAAGTAGGCAACTAGCTCATTCTCAGCTAAACCTCAAACATCTACTGCAATTTATTTTTTAAAGTCAGGTATGTCTTAATCCCCACCCCACCCCACCCCACCCCACCCCAAAAAAGTTGTTTAATACAGGAAATGTGATCTGAAAGCATGCTGGTACAAAAAGAAAATGAAACCACAACTCTCTAGACTTTTTTTCTAAAATGTGGAAATTAATAGAGAATTACTATTCTCTTTCTCTTTTTTCCCCACTCAGGAGACTTTCAGATGAAAAGAATTTCAGTATCCTTCTTACTTGGAAAAACCATGTAACAGAAGAACATGACGCTTGGTCACCCAACATTACTCAATATTCCATCCAAATCATCAGACCCATATTCCCCCTCACAAACGTTTAATTGCTTCTGCAAAGCCCAAGTACTATGGGAGAGATCCCCACACTGCTGAAGCTCTGCTCAGTTTCATTCCCCTGGCATTGGCTGTTTTCTTCTCAGCTGTGGTGTTCTCTCCCCATCTCTCCTCCTTTCCTTTTTTTAAGTTGCCACATCTAAATTAACACAGCTGCTACCAGCTGCCCTCTCCTCACCTGACAGCAGGATAAGATAAAAGGATCTCAGAGATGACTGATCAGTTTGGTTTCATGCCACCCTTGACAACTAAATGGGATATTTTCAAGCATTCACTCTCTCTTGTCCCTTGTTCTTCTTCTTGCCCGAGTTCTCCAAGGCTTTACCCACTGCCCAAATTGTGTCTTCAAAAACTGCTTTTCTACAGATAAAACCTTCACCTTGGTCAGTGAAAAACCCTTCAGGCCTCCTGTCAGAATAATACACAGGAGCAGCCACTTCTTTGGCTGAAAAGCTGTACCATAGACCAAGTTGAAACCCAAGTTATCCTCTTTTGGGATTCAGTCCCCCCTCGTGGGTTGAGATGTCTCCAACATTGACAGTTTACTCACATGAAATCTCTGTCAAAAGAAGTTGGTTTATTCCCATGAAGCTGATGTGTGGAAAACAGTTATAGATACAGGAATTTTAGGTGAGGAGGGGTCAGGGAAATCAAGTGTGAAATACTGACAAAAGACCAGACTTTCAAAAAAGAGCAGTCTGTAGTGCCATGTTCAAACTTTCTCCCTGTTTCTTCTTCTCCTGTTTTCTATTTGATTAAATTCAATGGAAAAGCAGTGTCTCTTAAGCAAATTGGTTGAACATTTGGGTGAGGTTTTCCTATGCCTGCTGTGAATGTTCTTTCCCTTACCTTAAATGGAAGGTGGTAGAAGAATGTATGATGCAGAGAAATCCCTGTCTCCATGGCTTCAATTCTCCTGGACAGTAACTGGATGTCCAGTTGTCCTGGATGTCCAGGAGAAAACTGCTAGTAGGGTTGCCTCTTCTGGGGCTTTCAGATGAGATTATCACAGTTCACTGTATTTTTATGCCATCAATATGAAGTTTTATAATTCTCATTTTGGTGGAACAGCAAGGAATCGTTTTCAATGATTTCAAAGAGAAGCAAATGTCAGTTAAATTCTCATGGGAGGAGAAGGGCATTCATCCACTTCATAACAAAGGACCCTTGTGTGAATATCTTGTCTTTCACTATCATCAACAGTCTGCAACTTCCTGGGTTTCCCAACTGTCAATTTCATCTGAAGGAAAGACTTCATGAGGAAACACCTCTCATGGGTCACTGAACGGTAGCAGGCTGGAGTGAAGCAACAGCACTGTCTCACAGCTTTATCTGAAAGGAAATTAGAAAGTAACATGAGGATGGAGGATAAAATATGTAGATGATTTTCCAGAGGGAGAAAAAAAAAAAACATTAAGGTAATTAGGGAATAGATTTCATCATACCACTTCCTGTTTTTTTTCTGATTTTTTCCTAAAATCAGCATTGCATTAGTGTTGGGAGAGAGAACATTGTTTAATCTGGTTAAATGACCCCAAACCCCCAAAGATAAGTATTTCTCTACTGCTGAAAATTAATGTTGGATATTTAAATTAAATAAAGTTCTCTCACTGAATTTTACACTAAGAAAGATCACTGTTGATCTTAATTTTTCACAAGCTTGCTTGCAAAATGTTTGACAAATATTTGAGGCATCCTTTTTCATTTGACTAAGCACGTAGCCTTAAACTGGGACCAAAGCAGATTGCTGGATGGGATTCCTCCAGTTTCAATTTCTAATTTACTGAGATGATGATTTTAGGAAAAAAAAACAAAAAACACAGTAGGATGCTACAGTAGGTTCTTTTTAATATGCATGGAACCTTGCAATCACACATATTTATTTATTTAACCAGTTACATGGTTTATATGGCCACCCATCCAACAACAGTTACCCTGGGCAGCATATGTGGATTAATACCACGACTCCGGGCTCCAAAAAGATGACATTGTTTGAGCATGCCCTCTCTGCTAGATCTGGTGGGCTGAACAGAAACAGTGAGAAAGAGGCAGTCCTGCAAATAGCCTGGCCCTATACCATATAGGGCTGCAATGCCGCCAATCAATTGACGAAGGTAGTGAGGTAGGAATCAACAAAGAGAACATAGATCAGGAGCTTCCCAAGACAAACATCTATCGACTTGGAAAGGTGGGATAAAGATAAAACCAAGTGTTTAAATCCTGGAGCATAGCCCCATATAAATGTTTGTGTAGTATAGTAGGAAATGACCTGTGAATACTTGGCTTCATTCTTGTTGGGAATTAGGAGTCCTGTCTAGCCAAGTCATGTCTGAAAGTCTACCACTGAGAAATCCAAATCCTGAATAAAGGGTTAAATGTCTGGGTACCTGAGATTTACAGCTTGATTTTCACTAGTGTGAATCTTGGCACACAGATTGTAACTTCAAATTTAGCATCCTCCATAGAAGTTAATTTAATGCTGCTAATGACTGTACCTCTGTAACCAATCTTTGCATTTACCCTGAGAAAAGCTTAATGGGCAATTGACCTTCAGCCATGAATATTCATCAAATGATGATAATTATTTATTCTGTGTAGGGTGGAGAAGTGAGACACAAATGCAAGTTAAAAGCAAGTTAAAAGCTGCATTGGAAATTGGAGGAAATCTAATCCCTTCCATTTCAGCAACACCTTGAATCTTCTTTCTTTGTAGATCTTATTCCACATCATCAGAATCTAAGATTTCACTACCACCATGTGTAAGGGTGCCATACCACAGAACAGGGATCCTGGACAGTAATAACAAGTTAGAAGTAGGTGAAAGCATTCTTGAACAATGACTAAGTCTGGAAGAAGCCTTGAAACTTAAGCTCCATCAGACTTGGAAGGTCTCTGGAGACATTTAAATAGCCAACTGTGTGTTCTACACTCAAAAGCCTCACCTTTGCATCATTCAGATTTTTTAAATTATTTTTTATATATAATTTTATTTTAAAAGATTTTACATAAAATTGAAAACTATAGAAACATAAAGAGAGAAGTATTAAAGAATAAAAAAGCAAAAGACAACAAAAGAGAAAGAGAAAATGAAAGATATCTAAAGAAGCAACTTCCGATCTTCTTTGCAGCAGTTACAAACATGGCAATTACCATTTTCACCCTCCCAGATAACATATCATTGTTCCCTTCTTCCCATAAATGACCCTTTTGTCATTTTTGCTTAGATTTCTCAACTGTCACTCATTTCTAACCTGGATTTGAATTAGACACTCTGAAAGTTTTATTTGCGAGTTCTTGATCTCAGCCTAATTCCTCTCCCTCTTCCACTCCCTCTCGGTCTGTGAGATAGACCATATGGTCTCCAAGTACTCCTGGGCATTTAAGATACTGGCTTGGCACTTAAAGAATTAAATTTGACTTCTGTGTGGTAAGAATTGGGTTGTGAGCTAGTATATTTAGAAGCAGTACAACAGGTAAAATAGAAAATCTTGGTAAGTGCTTAAATTGTAGCAAAAGAAATGAATTTTGCCAATGTAATTTTAATAAAGTGCTATAGGGGATTCATGCCTGATTTATCACTGCTGAATTAATGCCTGAGAAGTGTTCTTGATTAATTATAGGAGAGTAAGGGGAGACGCAGTGGCGCAATGGCTTAAAGATGCTGGAGTTTGCCGGCCAGAAATGGTCATGGTTTGAGCCCAGCTCCGCATGATGGAAGTGAGCTCCCGTCATTTCGTCCCTAGCTCCTGCCCACCTAGCAGTTCGAAAGCATACCATCTGCGAGTAGATAAATAGGTACCCCCACTTTGGTGGGGGGAAATGCTGGCAGCACTCTGCGCAGGAGCAGGAACCAGAGCTGGATCTACCTGGATGCGAACGGCGGAGGCTTGGTGGAGAAGAAGCCCCGGATGAGCCGACTTCCCTAGGAATGCTGCTGGCCAGCTGGTGTGAAGCTAGCTCACCCTCTTGTGGTGCACCAATGCAACAAAGAACTAGCAATTATTGGTGCCAGAACATCTACTGTGTGTAAAAACACTGTAGACCCCCTGGCACTTTATATCATATGCTAAAAAATATAGCAAAGTATATGAAAGCAATCTGACTGATGTGTTAGCGGGGGGCCAAAATGAGGTCTGAACGTATGGGGAAGAAACCACATGTATTTAACACTGAATATTAGGAAATTAGTGAAAAGAAATATTTAGGGGAAAAAATGTAAAGCTGACATTCTTCTAGTGCTGAAATAGTTGTAACAGTAGCCATCATCTTGATTCTCTTTGGAAGAAAACAAGCAGCCTTAAATCAGCTGTCCCGTTTCTTTCCTTGGAAATCATTTAGCTACGCAATATATATTAGAACAAATCCCGTGTTGATATAAGCAGTGTAGATAACCCTGAAGCATTACGTAAAATCTCACTGACTTGTCCCTGAAGACAGGTGTAAAAGAACGAGGAAGCAGGGAAGCAATCAAGCATAAAGCATCAGGATCTGCTACATAGCCATGCAGTTATGTTTTTAATCTGTTTATTCACCTGTGACCCACACCCTTCACTTGCTGTCAGTGCTGAAGAAACAGATAAATGCTGTTAACAGTGGATCATTGACAGAACCCATCTTTTTCTTTGTTGTGAGAAATCACCTGATTGGGGTTTTGTTTTAAGCCTGTAGTGAAATTAGGAGCTTGCTCTCATGCTGATACATGTAATACAGTGGCAGAGAACATGAACAACAGCAACACATACACACACAATAGATGAGCAGATAGGCATTCTGTCAAAGTACTGATGACATTTATTTTCTGAAAATGACTCTGGGGACTATCTGGAACTCATTGCAGTTGTGGAAAATAAGGGTGATACTAGATACTTGCATTATCTGGGTAGTCGGGTTGGGGACTCAAAATTCCATCCGGCTATAAGAGTGAACTTAGGTGATCTGCAATCTCTTAGCCTGATTGCCATATCATATTTGTTGAGCAAATGAAATACAGGTAGGGAATGATTCCAAACCAGAAGCAATTTGAAGGGAAGGGTGGGGGGGAAGGAATGTGGGGAGACTACTTAGCAAAGTCCTCTGCCAATTGTGGAATGGTGAAAATTGGGTATCAGGTGATTACTCTCTCTTGTGATTCCCTGTCCCACTTTCGCTCTCATTTCAGCTGAATTCTACATGATTCTCACTCTCATCCTGGCAACGTGTGAGCATGTGAAGGGAACAAATGCTTTGCCATAAATGCACATATTTTGAGTAGGTGGGCTGAAATGTTTTGGAGCCTGTTTCAATCCATTAAAAATTGCCAATTCTCAAGTTGCAATTTGTACCTGTGACTCCGTGCTGGAATTTGGCACAAATGGGCCTAGATGAATTTGTTCACCAAATGTGACTTTTCACAGCTGCTAGAAATAAAGGGCTTCCCAGAGGTGAACACAATTTACCTCCTACAACAAATGATGGAGGCTCTTCAACAGGACTTTAGAGCACTATGCCTCCCACTTAGGTCTGTGTTTACTTGTACTGCTTAACAAGTGAGTAAGTAAGTTCCTCCCACCAAACAACTGATGTAAAATAAATGCAGGCTGTTTCAGTTAAAAGTAGCTGCTTTCTTGCCTGGCCTAACACTTAGCATAATACGAAGTTGTATCTTTAGATCTTCAACAGGGTGAGCTAATCATGAGTTGCTGCAATTATGAGGACAAAGGGTATAAGATACAATTTTAAGCTATAAGGAAGTTGTACTGTACTATTAAATTAACACTGTTGTCAGAAGTTTTGTTAAAATTTTAAAGAGAAATGTAGAGATTCCTGTTTAGACATAACCATCTGTGGGAATTTTGATGCAAGTGATTGAGTGTTATGAACAGAAGGTACAGACACAAGCAGACAGAAGGGCTGGAAAAGATACTACTGTTGGGTACAGAGAGATTCAGAGGACAAGAAACGAACTGGATTTGCACATTAACCTAAGCCGTAATGTGGTTTGTTTTGTGTGAACCCAGACGTTTTATTTTATGAATTATGGATTGTGAATTAACATGATGTTTGAACCCAGGCAACTGTGGCTCATTCCACAAGTTATAGTTAAAACAAATCTGATTTAGGATACTATGTAAACCCAGTTACCAACATGAAGAGAGAACTTACTGAAGCCATCATTTGTAATTTATTCAGTAAACCATGATAGATCAACCCAGATAGTATCTTTTTTGGTTTAACCTGGAAAATTGTTGTTGTTTATTCGTTTAGTCGCTTCCGACTCTTCGTGACTTCATAGACCAGTCCACGCCAAAGATTCCTGTCAGTCGTCAACACCCCCAACTCCCCCAGGGACGAGTCCGTCACCTCTAGAATATCATCCATCTACCTTGCCCTTGGTCGGCCCCTCTTCCTTTTGCCTTCCACTCTCTCTAGCATCAGCATCTTATTCAGGGTGTCCTGCCTTCTCATTATGTGGCCAAAGTATTTCATTTTTGCCTTTAATACCATTCCCTCAAGTGAGCAGTCTGGCTTTATTTTCTGGAGTATGGACTGGTTTGATCTTCTTGCAGTCCAAGGCACTCTCAGAATTTTCCTCCAACACCACAGTTCAAAAGCATCTATCTTCCTTCTCTCAGCCTTCCTTAGGGTCCAGCTCTCGCAGCCATATGTTACTACAGGGAACACCATTGCTTTAACTATGCGGACCTTTGTTGTCAGTGTGATACCCCTGCTCTTAACTATTTAACCTGGAAAATTATGCTTCCTTAAAAGAAAATCGTTGTCTGAAGCAGTACTGCTCTGATGTCGCTCCACCCTCAACCAGAGAATTATGGATCACTTGTCCTCTAATATCCTCCGAGCAACCACATGGCCAGGACCTATATGTACTGTTGCAAACTCAGATGACTTTTATAGCTAAATAGTTGTGTAATGAGCAGAAGGAATAACCTTGAAGAACAGGGGGAAGAGACTTGCAAGACTGATGTCAGCCCTCCAAGGTAGACCAAACTTGGAAACCAAAGGCACACAAGCTTACAATGCTTTTAATGTAAGGTTACAGTAACAGAATCTTGCAAGTCTGAATGTGCTTCCACGCTCCATCTCTTCATCTTTGTGAGAACTAGGGAGGGTCATGTCTGAGATGCTTTCTCAAATTACATTTCTGCCCTGGACTCAGATTTCTTTTATCTGACCATTGCCTTGGTTGTCGCTCTTCTTCCTGTTCTTCACGTTATTCCTTCTGCCCATTATAGGTTGTGACTATGCAATATACCAACCTTGTTCCTACAATAAGGCTGAGAAAGAACCCTCCTCCCCTTGCTCCTTAACTAACTCCATGTACCGGAAACAGAGTCAAGGAGTCCTGCTCAGTCACTTGTGTCCAGGTACTCTGGAGCAGCTGCAAAGGAGGATGGGTGGTTGGTACTTTCTCTCATCCTTTCTGGTACTTTCTCCCCTCACTGGAGAAAATTAAAAATATTTATTTAATTAATTAATTTGTATGGCTGCCCATCTCACCAAGTTACTCTGGGCAGTGAACAAAATTTTAAAAATAAAAACAATTAAAATGATACAAACATTAAAATGCATAGCAGCTGAGAATAAATCACCCAACATAATCACTAAATTAACCAAGAAACAGGTCCCTGCACACACTCAGGGCCCCAGGTCTGGGGAGGCCTATTTAAGGCCTTACAAAAGGCCAGCAGGGGGCGCCATAATCTACTGCATGAGACATGGAGGACCTCAAACAGACATTCTTGGACTTCCAAGGAGACTTTAAGCAGATTTTTTTTTCTGATTCTTACCAAGTTTTTATGCAATGCATTCAGGATATTGTGGAAAATATGAGTTTTAAAATATCTCATCTGGTTGGGGATGTCTTGGATTAAATTGAGGACTTTAAAAGCATCAGGAATGTCTCTTCAACTTCTGCTGAGATTCTGGAGGAAGATTGGATAGTTAAGTTGAAGAAATCAAGGAGAGAGATTGAGTTGCAAGCCATAATTTGATTGTGATCTGATCTGATTATGATCAGTTGATTATGAAACTGATCTTCTGATGGAATGCCTCGGAAAAGAAGTGGTGGCTATGTATGGGAGGTTTCCTGAAGAGAAGTCAGAGTTTTTGAATGGGGCAATTGGGCTGTTTGATTTCTTTAAGAAAAAACCTTTGTGTGTATTGTAGGGATACTTAAATGCCTTGGTTTATTTTGAGGTGGGATAAGGGTTTAAGAATATTTATTTGGATTGCTTTTAGGGTTTGAATGATTTCATTTATCTTTAATGATTTGGATTAAGATTATTAAGGTATAAAAAATAATGCCTGACATGATTAAGATTATTAAAATTGCTGTACTATCAAGTATAATGGTAGACAATTCATATGTGGTTTTTTTTTTTTTAGTTTGATCTTTATTACAGTAGACAGGAATATATAGAATAGTAGTAGGAAGGAAATAATTAAATAAATGTTATCTTTGGGTAGGAGTTGATTAGGAGGTGTATACACACACACACACACACATGCATTGTGTGTGTGTATATATATTTATATATATATATTCTTTTTTTCTTTAAATATAAAGGGAGGGAGCAACTATAGTTAATGATTTTTATAATGCACCAATGGTATGATTTATAGAAACAATGTGATCTTGGTCTAATATTGAGTAAGGGATTGATTATGGATTCATTGTATATCCTTGCTGTTAAAAGTCACCATTTTTTGTAACTTTTTTTTAAATTCTCTTGTATTTTCACACTTTTTTTAGTTCTCTTTTTTCTTTGTAGTCTTTTTGTTTTTCTGTAGCTTTTATCTTTATTTGAAACTTAATATTTTTATTAAAAAAAAAAAGTGGTTAACTCTCTACATTAACCACAGTAAGCAGTATAACAAGAATTCATTCCATCTGGCACTCTTAAAGTTAAGGCAGTTTTCTTCTTTTTCTTTTTTAATGAAGAAGCTACAGAAGGTGACAAATATAACATATTGTTCTTTTCCTCCTCCAGATTACAAAATAACATAGCTGCCTCGCCAGATATGGTGGGGGAATGAAAGGTGCATTGGTATGTCTTACTGAATACAAAATGTCTTTCTACATCATCTGTTGAGGGGTGGGAGCTAACATTGTGTTTTACATAGCACTTCATATCTAAAATTAATGACAAATACACTTCCATGCATTCTTTCATTTTCCCTTTTCTTGCAGAATTCTGGAAAGTGCTGTAAGTGATAGGAACACTACAAGCATTAGAAAAATAAATGGAATGGAATTCATTCTGCATTCTTTCCTAATAGCTGTTCTCTTTCTCTAATAGAGAAATACCCATTTCCCCCAAAAGATGCTTTCCTAATTCCTAGAGAAACGGGTCTCTGTGTGTCTATGTGTCTATATACATACATAACATATATAATCCCCAAAGATTTTGTGACTCATATTATATCACTAACAACGGACAAAAGTCACTCCAGCTGAGAAAAAGTTACATATGTGTGTTCTCTGAGATTCTTCCCCTTGATTTCTTCTGCCTCCCAATTAAAAAAAAGTAATGATTTGTTCATTAACTAGTGAC
Source organism: Candoia aspera (assembly GCF_035149785.1). Lineage (NCBI taxonomy): Eukaryota > Metazoa > Chordata > Lepidosauria > Squamata > Candoiidae > Candoia > Candoia aspera. The sequence continues at coordinate 10,045,138 of NC_086163.1, read as the reverse complement.
ATGTTTTAAATCTCAAAATGGAGGAGGAACTCTGAAGTATGAATAGAATGATCCACTAGATTAGATTCATTTGTACATGGGGTAGAAACTGGCAAATGTTTCATTTAATCCTGCCTCCTGGTTCAATTTTACTTTAGACTGAGAGCCAGTTTGGCCTAGTGGTTAAGGCAACCGGCCAGAAATCAGGAGACTGAGTTCTAGTCCTGCCTTTGGCATGAAAGCCAGCTGGGTGACTTTGGGCCAGTCACTCTCTCTCAGCCCTAGGAAGGAGGCAATGGCAAACCACTTCTGAAATCTTGCCCAGAAAACTGCAGGGACTAGTCCAGGAAGTCACCAAGGATCACACACAATTGAACAGGGGGGGGGGGGAACCTAAACTTCGCAGAAAGTCTGTTACTGGTGTCAGAAAGAATGTCAACCCTACCTCTTTTAAACTAATTCCTTTCATTTTAACAGAAAGAAAAAAAAACAAATGAGTATGTATGTTTGTGTTTGTGTTTGTGTTTGTGTTTGTGTGTGTGTGTGTGTATATATATATATATATACACATACACATACACATACACATAGACACACACAGACACAGAGAGACATTTTTGTGTATGTTGGTGATAGTCTTGTGCTAATCTGAATCATGATGTGGCTGAGGGTATGTGCCCAATTCTCTATGGTGCAATGATTTCTCTAGTCACCTACAGCCTTTCTAGCTTACTGATCTTCAATTAACACCCGTGCATCCTAGTAATGCTTCAGCAAAGGATCGTTACCTTGTCATGGTGCTGGAGTTTGAGCACCTCAATGATGCCATTAGCTAAACCATGAAGGGCCACCAAGACGGGAAGGTCATGACAGAGAGGTCAGACTAAATGCGATCCCTGGGGAAGGTAATGGCAACCCACCCCAGTATTCTTGCCGTGAAAACTAAATGGATCAGTACAACCAGAGATATGTCAGCATACCATTGGAAGATGAGACCCCCAGGTTGGAAGATGGTCAAAATGCTACTGGGGAGGAACAGAGGATGAGTTCAACTAGGCCCAGACGTGATGATGCAGCTAGCTCAAAGCCGAAAGGACGGCTAGCGGCCGACGGTGCTGGTGGTGAACGGCAAATCCGATGTTCTAAGGATCAACACATCATTGGAACCTGGAATGTAAGATCTATGAGCCAGGGCAAATTGGATGTGGTTATTGGTGAGATGTCAAGATTCGATAGACATTTTGGGAGTCAGTGAACTGAAATGGACTGGAATGGGCCACTTCACATCAAATGACCACCAGATCTACTACTGTGGACAAGAGGACCACAGAAGAAATGGAGTAGCCTTCAAAATGAATAGTAAAGTGGCTAAAGCAGTGCTTGGATACAATCCAAAACAGGATAGAATGATTTCAGTTCGAATTCAGGGCAAACCATCTAACATCACAGTGATCCAAATATACGCCCCAACCACAGATGCTGAAGAAGCTGAAGTAGAGCAGTTCTATGAGGATCTGCAGCACCTACTGGACAACACACCTAAAAGAGATGTTATTTTCATCACAGGAGACTGGAATGCTAAGGTGGGCAGTCAAATGACACCTGGAATTACAGGTAAGCATGGCCTGGGAGAACAAAATGAAGCAGGACATAGGCTGATAGAATTTTGCCAAGACAACTCACTCTGCATAACAAACACTCTCTTCCAACAACCTAAGAGATGGCTTTATACATGGACTTCACCAGATGGACAACACTGAAATCAGATTGACTACATCCTTTGCAGCCAAAAGTGGTGGATATCTATACAGTCAGTAAAAACAAGACCTGGAGCTGACTGTAGTTCAGATCACGAACTTCTTCTTGCACAATTTAGGATCAGACTAAAGAGATTAGGGAAGACCCACAGATCAGCTAGATATGAGCTCACTAATAACCCTAAGGAATATGCAGTGGAGGTGAAGAATCGATTTAAGCGATTGGACTTAGTAGATAGGGTCCCGGAAGAACTCTGGACAGAAGTTCGCAACACTGTTCAGGAGGCAGCAACAAAATACATCCCAAAGAAAGAGAAAACCAAGAAGGCAAAGTGGCTGTCTGCTGAGACACTAGAAGTAGCCCGAGAAAGAAGGAAAGCAAAAGGCAACAGTGATAGGGGGAGATATGCCCAATTAAATGCAAAATTCCAGAGGTTAGCCAGAAGAGATAAGGAATTATTTTTCAACAAGCAATGCGTGGAAGTGGAAGAAGACAATAGAATAGGAAGGACAAGATACCCCTCCCAGAAAATTAGAAACATTGGAGGTAAATTCCAGGTAAAAATGGGTATGATCAAAAACAAAGATGGCAAGGACCTAACAGAAGAAGAAGAGATCAAGAAAAAGTGACAAGAATATACAGAAGACCTGAACAGGAAGGATAACAATATCGGGGATAGCTTTGACGGTGTGGTCAGTGAGCTAGAGCCAGACATCCTGAAGAGTGTGGTTGAATGGGCCTTAAGAAGCATTGCTAATAACAAGGCAGCAGGAGATGACGGCATCCCAGCTGAACTGTTCAAAATCTTGCAAGATAATGCTGTCAAGGTAATGCATGCTATATGCCAGCAAATTTGGAAAACACAAGAATGGCCATCAGACTGGAAAAAATCAACTTATATCCCCATACCAAAAAAGGGAAACACTAAAGAATGTTCAAACTATCGAACAGTGGCACTCATTTCACATGCCAGTAAGGTAATGCTCAAGATCCTACAAGGTAGACTTCAGCAATTCATGGAGCAAGAATTGCCAGATGTACAAGCTGGGTTTAGAAAAGGGAGAGGAACTAGGGACCAAATTGCCAATATCCTCTGGATAATGGAAAAATCGAGGGAGTTTCAGAAAAACATCTATTTCTGTTTTATTGACTATTCTAAAGCCTTTGACTGTGTGGACCATAACAAATTGTGGCAACTTCTTAGTGGTACGGGGATACCAAGTCATCTCGTATGCCTCCTGAAGAATCTGTATAACGACCAAGTAGTAACAGTAAGAACAGACCATGGAACAACGGACTGGTTTAAGATTGGTAAAGGAGTATGGCAGGGCTGTATACTCACACCCTACCTATTCAACTTGTACACAGAACACATCATGAGACATGCTGGGCTTGAGGAATCCAAGGCTGGAGTTAAAATCGCTGGAAGAAACATTAACAATCCCAGATATGCAGATGATACCACTTTGATGGCTGAAAGCGAAGAGGAACTGAGGAGCCTTATGATGAAGGTGAAAGAAGAAAGTGCAAAAGCTGGCTTGCAGCTAAACCTCAAAGAAACCAAGATTATGGCAACCAGCTTGATCGCTAACTGGCAAATAGAGGGAGAAAATGTAGAAGCAGTGAAAGACTTTGCATTTCTAGGTGCAAAGGTTACTGCAGATACTGACTGCAGTCAGGAACTCAGAAGACGCTTAATCCTTGGGAGAAGAGCAATGACCAATCTCAATAAAATAGTTAAGAGCGGAGACATCACACTGACAACAAAGGTCCACATAGTTAAAGCAATGGTGTTCCCCATAGTAACATATGGCTGCGAGAGCTGGACCATAAGGAAGACTGAGAGAAGGAAGATAGATGCTTTTGAACTGTGGTGTTGGAGGAAAATTCTGAGAGTGCCTTGGACTGCAAGAAGATCAAACCAGTCCATCCTCCAGGAAATAAAGCCGGACTGCTCACTTGAGGGAATGATATTAAAGGTAAAACTGAAATACTTTGGCCACATAATGAGAGGACAGGACACCCTGGAGAAGATGCTGATGCTAGGGAGAGTGGAAGGCAAAAGGAAGAGGGGCCGACCAAGGGCAAGATGGATGGATGATATTCTAGAGGTGACGGACTTGTCCCTGGGGGAGCTGGGGGTGTTGACGACCGACAGGAAGTTCCGGCATGGGCTGGTCCATGAAGTCACGAAGAGTCGGAAGCGACTAAACAAATAAACAACAAAATCCTACTAATGACATAAAAGAGCTCTCCCCTGTGTTTTTCCAGATCAAAATGTGTAGGTAACCAGGAGACACAAATAACAGAAGTGGGGTGGGGGGGGGGGAGAGAAAGGGAAGGGAACAGCACTGTCTTCACCTTTCAATGATGAAATAAATTGATTCCACCAAAATAAATTCTAAAATACAAATGTTAACAGAGGAAAAAAAACTCAAAGGAAAGATCTGAGAAAGTGGGAGAAGGTTTCAGCACAGTATTGATCCATTTTCAGTAAGGTTAAGACTTGTCTTTGTTTTTTATGATATGCCCCCACATTTTTTAAAGAAAAAAAAACCCCTGAACTTTATTTATTATATTAATATCTTTTCCTCAAGAAGTTTAAAGTGTGAACATGGTGAACCCCACTCTTATCCTCATGGTCCTTTGAGATAGATTAGTCTGCAATATAATTGAAGCTTCACATAGCAATCTAATTTCATTGCCTCAACTAATAGTTGTGGACAATCATATGAAGCAAAAATAGAGGGTTGGATTTTTATTGAACTAGGGGAATGTATCATATCAGCGTCAACTAATCATATGGTATAAGTTGCATTAAAGGTCATTGTAGTATACTAATTTTCACAATTGGAAAATGTGTTCTTTTTAAATTGCAATTAAACTGCACAGAATTATGTATTATCGATGAACATGTCATTGCTAAAATGTATAATTTTTTTGTTGAAGCATGAGACAGAAGAACAAGTGAAAGAATCTATGATAAAATGGGCTAAAGTTTTGGTTACATACTATATACAAATGGAACAATGGGAAAATATGTGGTTGAAAGGATTGAAATTTATGTTATGTCCTAACCTTAAAGAGATTTTTTTATTTTATTTTCCTTGATCAGAGAAAAGACTGTATCTTCATTTATGGTTGATTGGAAACCCCTTATAGACTTTTTCCATGACATGGAAAAAATATGTACTTATGACTTGTGGTTTCGACAATTAGGAAAAAAAAAAAGAAAGGATAATAGAAAAAAGTGAGATTTTTTTGTTTTTTTTTTTGTAATCATGGAGTAGGACATAATTTTTTAATCATACTTAGATTTGCTTCAGAGAAAATCAGAAACTTCTTTCTATCTCTTTTTATTCTTTCTCACTGCACTCCCATCCTCTCTTTCTTCTTTGTTCTTTCTACTTTTTATTAGTTTGTGTTAGTTTTTATGTTTTTAATATATATTTTTAAAAAAATATTTAAAAAAATAAATTGCAATTAAACTGACTGCGTTTTTTGCATGAAAATCTCTTGCCTCTTTGGACTGAGGTCTCCTCGTCTTTCACACTTGATATTCCAGCAATGAATTGATGCTAGCATGTAGAAAATAAAAATGCATCATGTCAACAGGGCAAGTCTCCATGTTCCATTGAAAGAATGTAAATGCCTTGCCAATGGCCAATGGTATTCACCTTGTGTCCCATCAATGTCATACTCCACTGCCCATTTTGTGAGTTTGATCATGAGTGTGATCATGTCAAATACTCCATTTCAACTTATGCATGATTTCAGGATCTCTAATACCACTGGTCAAGTGTTGACTTTTGCTCAGTTGTACTGCTGGCTAGAACTCAAAGCTCAGTAGCAACTTGCAGAGATCTTCAGAGTGACTACACACATATATTCCCATTTACAGCCAAGTTCTGGAAGAATGATCTTCACAAGCAATATTAAGAGGGCAGCATTCAAGGGCAACACTTCATCTGTGTGACTGGTTGATTTAAAGGGTGTTTCCAGCAGTTCTGACTGAATGTAACATTTTAAGACAAGATCTTTCTTAGTCTAGTTTTTTTCTGATCCCAATTAATATAATTACTGTCTGTAATCAGAACAGGATCACATGCTAAATTGCCACCTAACTCTCAGTCAAAGCTGTTACTATTTTGCCTTCAGTTTTAATAGATGGCAACATACACTATCTAGTGCTGTAGCTCACTGAACAGAGTAGGATACAATCTCAGAGATATTTTTGACTGAAAAATGTTTACAAAATATAATGGAACACGTAGTTTTAATTCTATGCTTACCTGATATCTGACTATATTGAGTTAAATGAAAATTCAGCTCCACTGAAACAGCCTACGGAGTCTTGCATATCACTTACAGGCAAGGATTCAAATCTCCTTCTCTCAGTGATTTGGACCACAGTACATGAAGAAGATGGAAGTTCCAGATCTACATCCAAAAGTCATCACAGACTTCCAAAAGTGCACGCAACCTACCTACCCCAAAACAAGGGAGCAAGATTCACAGAGGGAAAATAATCCATGGCCTGCAAATGTTATGCTGTCCACCCCATTCTCATTTTGTGGCTCCCAGAAGACTCCCTGATTGTGCCCCCCAAATTTGATTTTCAGTAACATAATGTTTCATATTGAGAGCCAGTTTGGTCTAGTGGTTAAGGAATCAGGGTAGAAACCAGGAGATTGTAAGTTCTAGTCCTGCTTTAGACACAAAGCCAGCTGGATGACCTTGGGCCAGTCCCTCTCTTTCAGCCCTAGGAAGGAGGCAATGGCAAGCCATTTCTGAAATCTTGCCAACAGAACTGTAGAAACTAGTCCAGGCAGTTGCCAGCAGTCAAGACTGACTCGAAGGCAATAATAATAATAATAATAATAATAATAATAATAATAATAATAATAATAGCTTTATATTATTTTTAGCTAAATTCATTTTTTTTTCTTTTCCTTCTTAGTTTGTACTTTTAGTTTGTATTTTTATTTTTTTAAGTTTCCTTTTTTTAAGATTAAATATTGTTTTGTTAAATTAATTTAGAAAAATAAAAAAAAAAAATTCAATTGTTTTGCTCAACTTTAAACACCATGAAAAACGGTTAAAATTATATCTTATTTCCAATTATTTGAAGCCATTTCTCAACATTCAGCATGTTTGAAAGTAACAGGGAATCCACTGCTGCTTTTCATATCCACGTGCATGTCCCAGATAATATATTCCCCCCTTCTTCCCCGCTTCCCCCAGAACAGAAAACAACTATGGCATGCGTTGAGCAAATGGGGGAAAAAAAATCAGTGCATCTTATTAAGGAAAACGATCACAGGGATTATGCCTTTGCGTATTTACACATGTAGCTCTCTGTCTATCACAAACTATGGTCCTTTAAAATTTATTGTATTAAAGAATAGTAGATACGCACAAGCTGTTACTTAAAAACAAATACTATAATAAAACAAAACCTGCTGCATTCAACAGTGCTTTATGGCTTATCTACTTGAGCAATCAATGTGAGGCACTGAAGATGTTGCCTAGCCTGGCAATGAAATGTCTGCAAGAAAACAACAAGGCTCAGAGAGCACCAAGGACTCCACAGTTCAACCCTGAGCTACAAATATTCGCTTTGATTGGAATCAATGTGAGGCTCCAAACTTTATGAAAATCCAAAGGTTTCACCTTTCCTTGCTGAAGAATCTCTGCCCTTTGGCACTGAAAGAACTTTCTATCTCACCACTGCCTTTTTTTTAACTTCCAAGATATTACAAAGGTGTCTCTATGTGGCAGTGTCATCACGGAGTAATTATCAGTATAATCCTTTTAAAACTTTCTCAATCATTTCATTTCATAGATGCTCAGCATCCCTTCAAAGACTTGAGATAATTTTAGAATCCACTTTCATTTTCTAATCCAGAGCTGCAAAAAAGAATTCACTGTATTACTGTTCACTCTGGGACTTTCTTTTACTCATCTTTGAAAGTTAACAACAAGCATCTTGTTGGATTTTTCTTTTTCCTTTTACCATTCTGAATCTTAACTTTTGCTCATGATTATGATCAGGAAGCAATATTTAGCCTATCATATCTCAAACTTTAATTTCTATAATAGATGCCTCTAGTTGCAGTGATGGCTGCTGATTTAGGTCACATTAAAAAGGATTAGAAAATTCTTTGGACCACAGGCTTTGTTAACTGCATTCATACAAAAAACACACATAAAACACAAAACAAGGCCTTGAATTGACCCCTTTTCTGGGCTCACACAATACACTGAGGCGAAAACAAACCAAATAGATTTGGTTCACAAAATGCACCGAATCTCAAACTTTAGGCAACCCCTAAACTCAAAACTTAGGCAAGATCAACTGTGTTGCGTGGATACCGCCATAGAATCAGACTATTATTGTCCCCTAGCCCAGTAAGAGAGTGTGTGTGTGTGTATGTATGTATGTATGTATGTATGTATGTATGTGTGTGTATACACACACACACACACACACACACACACACACACACATACATACTGTGAGATATAGATCCTTCAAAAGGGGGAATGCATTAGCACCTCACAAGAGGTTATTATTCCATTATATTTTGTGTGGATCAATGTGGAGCTCTGCTTCCACTTCTGCATTCAGATTTTAAGAAATGCATGGACAATATTTGGGTGATCAAGATTTAAAAAATCTTGAAATCAAACTCTAGACAGAATCTTTGAAACAGCTGTTACATTTATATTAGGAAAAGATTAAGGGGGATTTGATAGGCATCATCAAATCAAATCAAAACTTCAGTCATTGACCAGAAAGACAATATAACAAATAAAACCTATAATAAAATATTAGTTTTCATATTTGAACAACCTTACCTCTTCATATAGTCATTTTATCCTACAGTAGAGAGCTTTTTAGATCATACCCTTGTCACTAAGTGCAATATATGTACATATATAGATATAGATGATATAGATATAGATATAGATGATATATAGATATATACAGTAGATATAGATGTGGATATAGATGATATAAATGATATATATAGATACACAAACACACATACACACATCCTCCTTGGAATAGGTGATTTCATGATTGCTGTCAATTATAAGGTAGCTGATATTAAATTCTTCAGTATGATTTGAAATATTAAAACAAAACAAAACAGCTGGCGTAGGCATCATCTTAAATCAGAATAAAAGGTGCAGTCTAGGGGAAAACAACAACAACAACAAAAACATGTTCCATGGATCCTGTAATACTTCATCCAAATGAGAATTCAAATGTGAGTTTTCTTTCCAAAATAAGGAGGTCAGTTCTGGACAGGAATGGAATTACAGTGAGGGGGGTTCTCTGTAGCAACACCTGCCTTCTGGAGTGAGGTTCCTCCTGAGATCCAGATGGCCTCCACTCTGCTGTTGTTCGGAAGAGTGGTGAAGACCTGGCTCTTCACCCAGACCTTTGGCAAGGGAGAGTGAGACCTCTCGCTTCATTCCATCTGGTCTGTCTTGCTTGCCATCTTTTATCTTTCATTGATCGTATCGTATCTTATTTATTTATTTATTTATTTATTTATTTATTTATTTATTTATTTGACTGCCCAGAGTCATTGGAAGTTGCGGGGGCATGCAAGTTTAATATATTATTATTATTACTATTACTATCGTTATTATTGTTATTGTTGTCTTTGAGTCAGTGTTGACTCCTGGCAACTGCCTGGACAAGTCCCTACAGTTTTCTTTGCAATGTTTTCAGAAGTGGTTTGCTGTGGCCTCCTCCTTCCTAGGGCTGAGAGAGAGTGGCCCAAGGCCACCCAGCTAGCTCCATGCCTAAGGCAGGACTAGAACTCACAGTCTTACCCACTACTCCAAACTGGCTTCTCATTTATTTATTACAATTATTATTAGTAGTAGTACTTACACACAGCAACATGAAATCACAGCTGCCAGTTCCTTAGCTGGCATTGGTCTTCATTCGCATTGAGTCCTTCCCAAGAACCTAGGATGTTGTAATGTGTCGGCATAGTAAATGTGCAGATCCAAGCAGTGTGTGGCCTTTTATAAGTGACAGATGGAAATTTTGTCAATGTGCAGATTTTCTAAGGGTCATCCAAGGCTTTTTGGTATGGCATTATTATTATTATCATTATTATTATTGAGTGATTCAGATTAAGACCCACATTTCCCTATATGTTTGTCAATAATTCAGATTTTAAAAAGCATAATAAATGGTTGTGTGCATGATACTGCATAGGAATGTAAGAAAAGCTTGGCTGGATTAGTCCAACTGCCTCCAGCTTCCCCTGAGGCCAAAACCAGATGCCTCAGGGAAACTACAAGCAAGACATAATGCAAACCACATTCTCCTGTTCATGTTCCTAACAGTTTGCATATGTCTGCTTAAAACAAAAAGAAAAACTAAAGACAGCCTATAACTGCATCTTAATTTGCAAAGGGATTTCAAGGTGGAATACACTTACATTATTCACAGTGATTATGGTTATATTCATATCCTGCCTTTCCCCAGAGAGTTCCAAGTGGTGTTCATGGATGTATCTTCCCATTTTATCCTCCCAATAATTGCCCTGTGTGGTAGATTAGGCTCGGAGGTAATGTTTCTACAGTGAACTTCACAGAAGTGGAGACCTGAACCTGGGTGTCAGGTTCCTAGTCCCATCTTTAACTACAATATATTTACTGGCTTCTTCCAGCCAGTAATAAACAATGCAGAAAAGAATCCAGAACCCCAAAAAATAATATAATAACCGAAGAATAAAATTTCAACCATCCTTAAAAAATAAAATTGCCATATTCAATCCTAGCATTAGTCATCCATCATAAATTATATGAATCAGGTAGCAGATCTAAGATTTGTACATCTGACCACAGGAAGAGGAGACTTAGATACTTATTCAATAAAGAAGACTCATATTCAGTACAAGACAAGATAGGAAAGGTCAAAGAGCAAGAAAAAAAAAAGAGAATTTTGGCAGAGAATGGGAGGAATGAAAGAAGCTGGAAAAGCTGAAGAACTGCAAGGTCAAACAGATAAGGACAAAAAGGTATGGATTTGGTGAAAGAGCAAACAGGATAAAAAAAGAGAAAGGACCAGAATAAATCCATGTGTGTGTCTCTCCTTCCTGTGAAACTGCCTAAGCAAATTCTATCAGAACAGTGAGGCACAATAAAGTAGCAAATGATATATTGTATATCCCATCTCTTTCTCAATTACAGGCAAGGGCCCTGTAGGCAAGGTCTGCAGAGGCAATAAAATTGATTGTCTGGCTAGACAGTGTTAGAGAACCCCCACCACTCAATCTTCCCTCTGCATTGTCCATATATGGAAGGAGAGCTTTAGCAAAGCCAGAAAGCCTACCCCTTCTCTCAAACACATCTGCTTTGATTTGATGCAAATTCTATCAGACGTGCTATCTGAAGATTTGAGTCAAAGGTGTGATTTGATTAAGCTTCCTTCAACCTGAACTAAACTTTTGAAACTTCACAGAACCATCATACTTGCTATACCATTTTTTCACTATTGCTTACCTTTTTCCCCCTTTTAATTTTCTAAACTAAAACAACCTCAGGGTTCTTTTGGGCACCCCTTACTTCACTTCTCACTGCTTGGACAATTAGGCATCTAGCTATATTAGTCATCTAAACATGTGGCAGAGGAGTTGCACTTTTCAATTAATCTTTCCTATTTCATTCTCCTGGAGGAAAAGTTTGCTCAGGGGGCAAAATAAAAAATAAAAACCCCTCTATTTGCTAGAATCAGTTTCAGCCTATTCCCCCCCCCCCGCCAACTCCCCCTGACACTTTGTGCTAGCACAATGGATGCCAAAATTGGCCAAACCTGAAAAGAAATATGGGCAGGACAGAAAAGGCAGTCTCTTCTTGGCAAGCCTTATGCTACCAGGATGAGAAAAGCTGAGTATATTTAATAGTGTCACAGAGGGAATATAGGTCATGAAGAACAGAACTGTCAATTGAACAGATGGCTTTCCAGAGTACTACGAGGTGATTGGCAGTGTATTACTTAAGAAAGCTTGGTATTTATGAGTGAAGATGGCTCTAACTTAGTCCTTAGCCTCTTTGGCCTTTTAAGCTCCTTTATAGTTGTGGTCAGAAAGCCACTGTAAGTTTGCTTTAGGCACTGTGGATTGATAAGGGAATTCTCAACAAACTAGGAACTACTGAGAACCATACATCAGTCTGGTATGGAGCAGCACCGACACAAACGTGCCTTGCTTTTTTGAAGAACATCTTATGTAAATAAGACTGCTTTTGGCCCTTTGATTTTTGGTTGTCCACATTTGTCCTGAATATGAAGGCTAGGTTGTTTTAAAATAAATCTAATGCTCAGGTGCATAAAATCCATTCCCCTTCATAACAGTCTTAGCCTTCATTTTTGCTGCTAGGAAAGAAACATGTTCCTTCTGCATCCAAATGAATGAGATGGTTCTGCAAATGTATTGCATCTGAGGAAAACAACAGAACTTGAAGTCACTTGAAAACCCCCCTTACATATTTGTATTAAAAAAGGGGGGGGATGTGTCAAAAGACTTCTCACTGAAACTTAGTGGTTTACGTTGCTTCTGACTTTTTTCATGGCATTACATTTGAAGGAAATTAGAAAAGAGTCCTCATAAATTGAAACATCTCAGAAATTAGCAGAAGAAATTTGTTGTACAGATGTGATAATGGTATTGTTTTGAGGTCTTGAAAGGGAAGTAAAGAAATTCATAATGAATCCAGTCATGATTGGTCTCTCTCTCTCTCTCACACACACACACCTGTTCAGAAACAGTGTATTCTGGTAGCAGTTTCAAAGATCAAACAGACAGGTTGATTGTTGTCTTCATGTCTAACAATTACTTTTATCTGGGGGGGGGGGGGGGATCCAGATTGGCTTACCTAAGGATTTAGCTCATCAATATGGGAAACAGGATGACAGAAGAGGTGGGTTCCTGGTCTGACCCTGCAGGACTCCTATGTTCTTAAAGACCCAATCACAGAAAATGACTTTTTGGAAAAGCTCCATAACTAGATGACAGGATATGGTATTAATAATAGGAAATTGTCACAAATAAACAGTATTTAACTGATAAACTTTGGATTGCTCTGCAGCTAATCATGTGATGTGCCACCAAACTACAACTTGCAGTATCTATCTAGCTGGTAAAACACTCAGACCCTGAGCTTACCCCAGTTAGTTGACAACTAAATTATCTTGGACAGGAAAAACTGTTCTGGTTAAACCTACTATAGTTATGTGATCTTCCTAGTCTTTTGTGTATTTCTGTGACCTTCAATAGCTTGTGGTCCCACTTTTGAAATGTTGAAAAGCCTTGTCTTCTAAGTTATCTTCTAATCCTGAATTATGTGTTGTGCTTCAGGTTCTGGACCCTGGTTCATAGACTTCCATCTTCTCACTGACAAATGCATGTGCATAGTGGTAAACAAATTAGAGTGACCTAAGGATGTGTAAGGCTAATATGTTTGTCCTCTCTTTGGCTTAGTATAAATTATTTAGTAGGGCTTCTGTTGAACAACTACAGCGTTTTTGGCTGAATGCAAGTCATGTTCCAGAATAGCCACAAAGTTTCTGGGATAGTTCTGATAGATCCTGAATAGGAACATATTCAGGATATATTAGGATAATGAGATATCACATTTTAAAACATGCCAATCCACATGAGATTCCTGTGAAAAATTGAAAGTCTTTTTTGTTTTGTTTTTATTAGCAACAATTAGAGAACAGATTGATTTTTTTTTAACTGCTTCAACAACTAGTAGAATATGAAGTTCATAAATGCTAATAAGTAGGTACCACCAACACAGTAACTCAGCAGGCATGAGCATGATAAATTAAGGTGTTGCATATTGTATACTGTAGCAATTAAAGTAGTTTAGGGATAAAACTGCTGAAATATACTTTCCTCCTACACATCCTCCCAATGGGATGGATTTCTGAAGGGGAACTGAGCAGATTCTTGCAACCTATAATAAACATCTCTGAATCCACAGATGGACAAAAATAGAACTACCCCTGTCTAATGGTGATTAATATCAAAATAAAAAGGGCCCTTGATTCCAAGACAGAAAAATGTGATTAAACTGTATGGCTAAGCAAGGATTCCCCTCATCCACTCTGAGCACAGATCCAGAGCTCTGCAAATAAGCCAATCTACTCTTAGTTACTCCAAGGACAATCTGACCCTACATTAGTAGCTGTACAATCACATTATTTACTATAGGAAAACATGGATAAAATGTTGGATTAGTATATGAGGGACTCAATATACTAATTCCACCAGCCATGGAAACTAAGTAGGTGACTTTGGACCAGTCATTATTTCTTAACCCAGCCTTGCCAGTAGGGAATACTGCTGTATATACACCAACTTGAACACCTGGAAAGGGGAAAATAAATCTAATGGATAAATAAATATCCCTATTTCATCAGAATGTCATGAAATTGGTACAAAAGGTAGAAAGTTAATAAGAGGATAAAATATGACAAATGTCACAGTAATCAGTGCAGGGCTTGTCAAATTATGCTCCTTTACATTCCAATTTTATTTTTAAAAGTGCCCATAACTTTTATCATAGAAAAATGCAATGGAATTGGATTATATACCAAAAATAGGCAGCAAGAATTGATTTTATATTGAGGAATATATGTGAAATATCAGGCAAGGAGGTTGAGGAGACTTTGTGGAAATGGAAAACCTGGTAGAAAGGAATAATTAAGTTCCTTCCTGAGTGTTTTGGAGTTGACCAGTAGAGACTGAGGATAGGAGAACTAAGGATTAATGACCTCCCACTTCCCATAAAAGAAAACAATTCTTCAGCCAGTAAGGAAGATAAAACCACCACAACATTCCTTATTTTTTTTCTAAAGACAAGAGTTAAGAAATAGTGATGTGTGCAAAAAATTAATTACAAAACTGGTTTATTAAAAAAAAAAATGAACAGAACCATATTTGCATCTTCCCTCTTCCACAAATGGGTTCTACAGAATGTGGAGGGGTTTGTTTGTTTATTAATTATGAAAAAATTGGAAGTCTTGGAACTATGGAGGAAGGCTATTTCCCCTCATCTTTACAACTGCCCATAGGTAGAAGCAACCTCTACACAGGAGAAAAAATATGTGGGACTATCCAGTTGAGATAGTTGAATTAGTTCCATGTTCAAAGCAACATATTCTATGATTGATTAATTCAGTTTCTTTCTTTATAGAGTCCCCATATTCAGATGAAGTATACTTCTCTGTATACCATATACTGGAAGCTAAAAACATGTTGCAAATAGGATAGGATAGACCTTTACTTTGTTCTTTCCAGTATCTTATCTTTATGCTCTTTAAGCTGTTTACCATCATCATCACCTCACTTCCCACAGCAAATAGTCCAAATGTGTATCTCTTCATAACCTAGCTATAAATGGCACAGCTGATCTATAAACAACAATGAGTTAAAGCTGTTGACATCTATGAGTTTAAGCCTATTTAGTTCTCCAGCTGAGCATGCATGACCCCAGAGGAATTCTCTGTCTTGTGCATTTGATAGATTACCATCATCTGAAAACTGATTTAACTGCAGCACCTGTAAGTATTCTGGATTCCTGACTATCATGTAATTTTGCATACATTTGAGTGTGTTTTCTCCTTTCAGCTTCTTAGAACAAAAGCTCTGTCAAGTTAACCAGGATACACCCATTCCCTGTCATGGAAGGGAATAGCTATTTGTTTGTCTCCACTTTGGCAATTGTGCAAGAGCAATTTGTCACATTCTGTCACATGTGGCAAGCTGGGCTGTTGGGCTAGTGTGACTCCATCCATCATCTCTTTTTGTCCCACTGACCTTAGCTTAATGCGGATGCCTTAGGGCACAGCCATTCTAACAATACACCAAAGAGCTATGTCTTCATAGCTGCTCCTTTATTTGATGAGTTCTGAAAGCATGAAGAAAAATGTTACAGGGAAGAAACAAAATGGGCATAGAAAAGAACAAGAGGGAGCTTTTCTCAGTTCCTAGTGATAGTGGGGATATCTGTAATGCTGAGAGCATGTTGTGTATGTCTCACAACACAGCTCACAAAATAGCTTCTTGCTTGGTGTAGCCAGTAACAAAATACCCTTTTACAAGGCAAATAATTACTCATTATCTTCTCTCTCTAGTCCTTTTGAATGTTCTTAACCTCCAGCTTACACATTCTGAAGGAAGCGATGGGTTGTAAGAATTGTTTCTTTAATTTTTTTCAAATTATTATGGCTCCTTCTCAGCCCCACAGACATCCTATTACATAAAGATGAACTCAACACTTTATAGCTAATAGGAAAAAATATATATTAAAGTAAGATGGGGATGATGTGGTACCAAGGTATCCATGAGTACATTGACATCTACAGGCCAATTCTACAACCATGGATTGAAGGTCCTTGATAAAACAACATTGTTGCTGGATCTGATTAAGTGGTTGGTTGGGAAATGGCAACAGAACCACTCTGAGTTATGAGAAAGAAAAGACATAAATATAATATAGACATAAGCAGGGAAGTATTAATATGGTAGAAACTCAGTGGTGTGCTTGATTAATTTTATTTCTGACTGGTGGGTACTTTACTGGATCTTCTTTTTTCCACTCCTTCACTGACTTGTATGGAATCTCCCCAAATTTATGATTATTTACAAACTTTTACAGCAAAGAACAACTGATAGCAGTAGATTCCGTCTGATGCTGTCATCCAAACCACAGTAGAAGCCTGCTTAAATCAGTCATGGAATTTTGTTTAAAAAGAACTGTGGTGGATTGCACCCCACCACAGGTTTTCTATGAGAATGGACCTGAACTTACCTAGTACTAGTTAGACCACCTCCTGGAGAAGAGCTGCATTAATAGACATCTCGTAGTGAGTGGTTATACAATTTCTGATTCATGCTAATTCTCTGAACCAATCTTTGCACTGTAGCAAATGTAACAGAACCCAGCATTTGCTGTGAAGATATAATGCCGTAATGGCATAGCAATCTCTTGTTGTGCCCTAACTCTCTTCTCCCTGCCCTATGTATATGATGTCCACATAGCTAAGCTGCTGATGAATAGCCAATGAAAGGTCTATCTCATATGTTTTTCTAAGATAAAAGTGCATCTACCTTAGGAGAAGATATGTCATTATCACCTGGGCACAGGAATTAACCAATTAAAATAAAAGACTGAGCTGGTCATGTGACCACATCTGCCTGAAAACTCTGGCAGTATAAGGTGGAAATATCAGGTGATTGGCAGTACAAAAAAAAGTAGATTAATGATGCCTAAACCATAGCCTAGGGGGAGGGGGATAAATTGGGGTTGCCTGGTCATTCTAGTGACGTTGTAAATAGTGAGTGAAGGTTTACATTCCAAAGTAATATCATATTTGACTTGCATTTATTTTGAGGTGAAAGAGAAGTGATTTCCCCAGAGTTACAGCCTCTGAGTCACTTCCTGTAGTAGTAAAAATAAAATGGTATAAGTTGAAATGAAGCCAGAAGCCATTATTTCAAAATAAATGACAATATAAATGGGCCAAAGAAAAATATCTAGGGTTCAGTATAGATGTACAGTGTAGATGCATGGTGTATGCATATAAAGGGGGTAATATTGTTCACATTTAATGCCTCCATTCCCCCACCCTTCATTAAATTTCAATGTATCTAGGAGCATGTCAGAATGACAGAATCTCATTTAAAAGCTGCAAAGACAGCTGACAAAAAGGACATCAGAAATTAGATTTGGAATTCAAAGAATGAAAGCTTTAAATCACTACAGGCATGTCTGTGGGGCAAGATTGATACCAGATACCATTTAGTACATATTATTAACAAGCCATTCAAGCTTCGAAGGGACCTTGTCACTACATAACTTCTGCCTATGTAAATAATATAGACTGAAGATTTTTATACATCAAAGAAACAGGACGATAGCACTGCTTGTACTGAGAAAGCAGGGAAGGGAAAAAAGAGACGGAAAGAAATTACGACTTTCCTTTGACATTGCTGCTATAAATAAACCAGACAATAACAACACAGGAAATAATACTAATACTACTAATAATAATCACCATAGCCCAGGAAAACATTCACATCAGGAGGACAAACATTCAGGAGACAAGACTGTCACATTATTACAACATTTAAATGTCTGAAAGTCAATACATCTAAGTGACTAGCTGAAAGTATTCATCTTTTAAATCCTTCCAGACATCACATTCCTTCTGTAATCTTTTGTTTTCACTTACCTTTATACTGTTTGGGCAATACAGTGGTGCTTAAAAAATCACATTTAAAGCTGTGGGCAACTGATGTTTAGTTCTCTCCTCCCAGTGGCACTGATGACCAGATAACAGGTAGGTATGAATTTCTTAAATCTGTTGTCGCTTCCCTACCCTGACTGTCTCGTTATTCTGTCCTGATATCAGTTTGCAAATTATTATTATTATTTTTTTTCAATCTATATAAGGAGATAGTGATGCTGGGGGCCATTGTTGTAATTTTAAAGAAACGTGTACTCCAAGTAAGAGAGAAACAATGGGAAAGAAATGTTCTGACACATTGCTACCTGAACATAATTTCTCTCTTGGCCCTTTCAGGATCTTCTGATTTCCAGTGCATTACTCAGATCTATTTGCACTTCAAATAATGCATAGTAATACATCCAACATAGGCGTAAGAGGGGTATCCCATGGTAGCAGTGAGGCTAGCAATCAAATAAGGAAGAAGAGAGAAAAGTATGGAAAGCAGCAGCAGAAAGGAGGAAGGATGGTGGGTGGGTATAAAGTGGCCCCATCTAATCCTCAGATGGGACTACTATAGGTTTTAGTATGATATAGTGGTTAAATTGTTGGACTGGCACTAGGGAGATCCAGGTTTAAATACACCCTCACACAAAAGCTCACTGAGTGACTTTTGGCCAGTATTCTCCCTCAGCCCAACATATTTCACAGGGATAAGATAGGAAAAATTAGGAGGAGGAGGCAGCAGCATCTGCAAGGGGGGACAGAAAAGGCAAGCTGGTGTGATCAAAGCTCCATGCCTTGTGCTTGTATGCATTATCAGCACATGCATCAAATGTTGGATTGCACTATGCTAACTGCCATCTTGCCTTTTCTCCATAGATACTACTGAAAGAAGGGATTGCTGTGTACCCCACTTTGAACTTCTGAGTCAGCAGCAAAACAGGATCAGGTCTCTGACAAAAGGTAACTTTTCCTTCCTTAGGTTATGCATTAGATGAGGTCATAATGACCTGTCTATTTGAATTAATATTGCCAGTAAGAAATTTAGAGCTTGAGTTTAAATCTTGTGAGCTACAGCCTTTACTTAGTCATGATTCATGCAACAAGGAGAATGCAGTGCAATGAAAATATATAAAGCAAAGCTTCTTCCATTCAGCAACTGTTATTAAACTGAGATTTACAACCAGACCCCCATCATGTTGGGGCTGGCTGTGCTTTCCAGCTAACAAACACTGCAGTCTTCAAGTGATATATTGTACCACATATTGAATCATTGCTCTTTCATGCTGGTAGCATATATTCAAACAAGGAAAGATAAATTCACACTCGTGGGGGGGAAGGATAATCCAACTCTTCTGAATGCATGCTTGAACTTTAAGCACTGTGGTCTCTGTATTTACTGCCACACTAGAGTGAAGGCTAGATGACATTTTGGGGTTAATTTCTCTCTTGACATGAATAGGAACAAAGAATTGTTTGAATGCTATAAGATAAACTGAATTGGATCCAAATCAGTACAGTACTGGAGTTCAGATACCATGCTAAGCTTGGTGTACCCATAGTTTATTACACTGCAGCCACATTTTATGTAAAGCATTCAGCTGCAAACCATGGCTTCAAAGTATGACGACTGTATTCACACTAAAACACAGTCCTAGAACAAATCCTGTGATGGCATAGCAGGTCTTGGCATCTATAATGGGTTTAATTTCATATACTGTAGGTTATTTCATCTGATCCAGCTCAAAATTAAGTTAAGAGAGATTAAAAAAAAATCAAAAACTGACGTACAACCTTAGCTAGATGATACAGCACAATTCACTTAGAGATAATGGCTGAAGGAATCGAATGAGCTGAACAAAAATCACTAGAGAAATTAGCGAAGAAATGTAGCATATCAAAACAGGTGAGAATGAGCAAATAAATATTATAACTTCAATTAAAAATGCTGCTTCTAATGAACTGGAAAGGAATACAGAAACGACTTAGCCTGATGGATTTTGCATTGCTGAATGAGTTCTATAATATCCACTTACATTGCTTTAGTTCAGTGTCTCTGGTTGCTGGGATCAACTTTCTTGGAAACTGTTAAAAAACCTGATTAATAAAGTTGCCACTTTGATCAACAGAAATTAAACCGTTCTGTTAACAGTTCTGTTAAACCTTTTAGAGTTTCTTCCCATCCCTAAGTTATCCCCAGAAAACAAATAAATATATTCACAACGTCAGTTCAAAGTCTGCTTAGATGCAAATAAGCTATAGAAATATGAGAAAGTTTCATGAAATCACTTTGGAAGGCCTTGTTGTAGGTCCTTAAATTGTAGTAATGTAACTTATCTCTGAGGAAGATAAAACCTATTTATAATGACCATTATAGTTCATAGTCTTCCCAGTTTAGAAGGTGTATTTTAGAACGAAAAAAAGTAAGAATGGGCATCTGTGCTTTAACACGGCTAACAACTCAATCAAATATAATGGAGAAAATCTATAGTGATTTTGTTGTTGTTATTTCAAAACAAACATAGCACTAACATAAAATATAAATGTTGCTACTTCTCAATCAAAAACCAACTAAATGTGATTCAAACTAAACAGACAGAATTCAACAGGTACAATTATCCCTCCATGAAAAGTATCATGCTACCTGCTACTCAGCTGTTAAAGTGACATGTCTATCAACATAGGAAGATGGCAACCTTGATTTAACCAAGCATAGCTGAACACAATAGGATTCAAAGTTTTCTAGCTGGATGGATGAATTTGTTTCTCCACAACATACCTGATTTTTTTCCATGCTATTTTGTTCTGCTGTGCTTTTTTTAACAATCTAAGCTTATGCTTCTGCTTCTCCTTCTCCTTCTGCTTCTCCTCTTTCTCTTTCTCTTTCTCTTTCTCTTTCTAATAATAATAATAATAATAATAATAATAATAATAATAATAATAATATAAAAGAAGAATCAAATCCATTCTGATCCATGGAGGGATCCCTGATTCGTTCATGGCAGAATTAGTGATTGTACATTTATGCACACACCCATCCATACTATCATGCATTGTCTCTGCTACTCATGGGTTTTTTTTGGCAGGCTCTGCAAAATACATTTTCTCCAAGATTTCTCATGAGAATTGAATGTTACATATTTCATTGGGCTAGGTTTCAATAAATCCTGTTTATTTATGGAACACCTGCTGTTGTGTCTAATCTAATAACTATCAGTGCAGTTCTGCTCTTGTATTTCATTCCACTTATTAATTTCATAATTCAGCATTTGACTACACCTGCACAACCAACAAAGTTAACTAAAATATGTCCCACACATGGGCATCTGTCTACATCCTATAACTGGATGAATGTCATCAGCTGTTGGACAAAGTTGGTAACAATAAGCAAGCAAATGTCAGTAAAAATGAATGGTCAAAAGGGAATTCATAATGATTCATTCAGCACTACAAAAAGTTTGATGAAAGTCTACTGTCTTCCCTGCAATAGTTCATGGCCTATTAGAGACTGGCAGTTGGAGACCACAGTTAGTAATGCTTAAAGAATATTTTGTGATAAATGTGATATAAAAAAAAATAATTCTTCCAATGTGAACCCACAATTTAGAAGTTGGAAGCTAGCAATTTCTAGCCAGTGACTCTATTAATTGTGCTTTCCGTATAAATCTGTGTCTACTATGTGAAAGCAGAAAGAACTGAAAATAATGCAGAAATGGTAACCACAATGATTAGAAAGTTAAACAGTTGTTTATAAAGCTTATTTTATCTGAAATACCTTAACATGGTTGGAGGCAAATAAGAGGAAAAATGATAGCATACATAAAATCATACACGGAGAATCTTTCTCTTTGTATTAGAATTTAAGGTCATTTATTAAAATTCAGTGCAGAGAGATTTAGGACCAGTCAAAGGGAACAGTTCTTTGACCAATGCATGAAATGAGGGATTCACTGCCCTCAAAGGCAGTGGATAGCTAATTCAAATCCATTGAAAAAACCAATAGCCAGACAGCCATGGTAGAAGAAATTTTCCTCCTAACTGTCCATGTTTCTGAGTTTCCTGGAAGCATCTGGCTAACCACTACATGACACAGAAACTAGACTAGTATGTTATTTGAGACATTTTAGATCTGAACAGCTAGTTGGTTGATTTTTATTCTTTTTATTCTTTTCAATCCAACAGAATGTTGGAAAGAAATTATGTAAAGAACCTCAGAACTCTGGCAAGAGGATCACTCTGTGAAAAAATGAGCAGAGCAGAACTAAATTTGGTGTGGGGAGAAAAGCCAAGAGAAGAAAGATCAAGTCTGAAAATGGCATGAATCAGTTTGGGAGCTGTAGAGTGGAGGGGGGGAAGTCATATTACAAAAAGTTCCTCAATAAATCCTAATGGGAGAGGTACTTGGCAGTCACTTGGAATGCTGTCAACCATTGCATTCTTAATCACCTTTTCTTCCTCCATCCAGGCTGCTTAATCCAGAATGGAGCATTGTTGTTGTTGATTCATTTAGTCGCTTCTGACTCTTCATGACTTCATGGACCAGCCCACGCCAGAGCTTCCTGTCGGTCGTCAACACCCCCAGCTCCCCCAGGGATGAGTCCGTCACCTCTAGAATATCATCCATCCATCTTGCCCTTGGTCGGCCGCTCTTCCTTTTGCCCTCCACTCTCCCTAGCATCAGCATCTTCTCCAGGGTGTCCTGTCTTCTCATTATGTGGCCAAAGTATTTCAGTTTTGCCTTTAATATCATTCCCTCAAGTGAGCAGTCTGGCTTTATTTCCTGGAGGATGGACTGGTTTGATCTTCTTGCAGTCCAAGGCACTCTCAGAATTTTCCTCCAACACCACAGTTCAAAAGCATCGATCTTCCTTCGCTCAGCCTTCCTTATGGTCCAGCTCTCACAGCCATATGTTACTACAGGGAACACCATTGCTTTAACTATGCGGACCTTTGTTGTCAGTGTGATGTCTCCGCTCTTAACTATTTTATCGAAATTTGTCACTGCTCTTCTCCCAAGGATTAAGTGTCTTCTGATTTCCTGACTGCAGTCAGCATCTGCAGTAATCTTTGCACCTAGGAATACAAAGTCTTTCATTGCTTCTACATTTTCTCCCTCTATTTGCCAGTTATCGATCAAGCTGGTTGCCATAATCTTGGTTTTTTTGAGGTTTAGCTGCAAACCAGCTTTTGCACTTTCTTCTTTCACCTTCATCATAAGGCTCCTCAGTTCCTCTTCACTTTCAGCCATCAAAGTGGTATCATCTGCATATCTGAGATTGTTAATGTTTCTTCCAGCGATTTTAATTCCAGCCTTGGATTCCTCAAGGCAAGCTTGTCGTATGATGTGTTCTGCATACAGGTTGAATAGGTAGGGTGAGAGTATACAGCCCTGCTGTACTCCTTTCCCAATCTTAAACCAGTCCATTGTTCCGTGGTCTGTTCTTACTGTTGCTAGTTGATCGTTATACAGATTCCTCAGGAGGCAGACAAGATGACTTGGTATCCCCATACCACTAAGAACTTGCCACAATTTGTTATGGTCCACACAGTCAAAGGCTTTAGAATAGTCAATAAAACAGAAATAGATGATTTCTGAAACTCCCTGGCTTTTTCCATTATCCAGCGGATATTGGCAATTTGGTCTCTAGTTCTTCTGCCTTTTCGAAACCCAGCTTGTACATCTGGCAATTCTCGCTCTATGAACTGCTGAAGTTTACCTTGCAGGATCTTGAGCATTACCTTACTGGCATGTGAAATGAGTGCCACTGTTCGATAGTTTGAATATTCTTTAGTGTTTCCCTTTTTTGGTATGGGGATATAAGTTGATTTTTCCAATCTGATGGCCAGTCTTGTGTTTTCCAAATTTGCTGGCATATAGCATGCATTACCTTGACAGCATCATCTTGCAAGATTTTGAACAGTTCAGCTGGGATGCCGTCGTCTCCTGCTGCCTTGTTATTAGCAATGCTTCTTAAGGCCCACTCAACCTCACTCTTCAGGATGTCTGGCTCTAGCTCACTGACCACACCGTCAAAGCTATTCCCGATATTGTTATCCTTCCTATACAGGTCTTCTGTATATTCTTGCCACCTTTTCTTGATCTCTTCTTCTTCTGTTAGGTCCTTGCCATCTTTGTTTTTGATCATACCCATTTTTGCCTGGAATTTACCTCCAATGTTTCTAATTTTCTGGAAGAGGTCTCTTGTCCTTCCTATTCTATTGTCTTCTTCCACTTCCACGCATTGCTTGTTTAAAAATAATTCCTTATCTCTTCTGCCTAACCTCTGGAATTTTGCATTTAATTGGGCATATCTCCCCCTATCACTGTAGCCTTTTGCTTTCCTTCTTTCTTGGGCTACTTCTAGTGTCTCAGCAGACAGCCATTTTGCCTGCTTGGTTTTCTCTTTCTTTGGGATGTATTTTGTTGCCGCCTCCTGGACAATGCTGCCAACTTCTGTCCAGAGTTCTTCCGGGACCATATCTACTAAGTCCAGTCCCTTAAATCTATTCTTCAGCTCCACTGCATATTCCGTAGGAATATTAGTGAGCTCATATCTAGCTGATCTGTGGGTCTTCCGTAATCTCTTTAGTCTGATCCTAAATTGTGCAAGAAGAAGTTCGTGATCTGAACTACAGTCAGCTCTAGGCCTTGTTTTTACCGACTGTACAGATGTCCGCCACCTTTGGCTGCAAAGGATGTAATAAATCTGATTTCAGTGTTGTCCATCTGGTGAAGTCCATGTATAAAGCTGTCTCTTAGGTTGTTGGAAGAGAGTGTTTGTTATGCAGAGTGAATTGTCTTGGCAAAATTCTATCAGCCTATGTCCTGCTTCATTTTGTTCTCCCAGGCCATACTTACCTGTAATTCGAGGTGTCATTTGACTGCCCACCTTAGCATTCCAGTCTCCTGTGATGAAAATAACATCTCTTTTATGTGTGTTGTCCAGTAAGTGGTGCAGATTCTCATAGAACTGCTCTACTTCAGCTTCTTCAGCATTTGTGGTTGGGGCATATATTTGGAACACTGTGATGTTAGATGGCTTGCCCTGAATTCGAATTGAGATCATTCTGTCGTTTTTTGTGTTGTATCCAAGCACTGCTTTAGACACTTTACTATTAATTATGAAGGCTCCTCCATTTCTTCTGTGGTCCTCTTGTCCACAGTAGTAGATCTGGTGGTCATTTGATGTGAAGTGGCCCATTCCAGTCCATTTCAGTTCACTGACACCCAGAATGTCTATCTTTAATCTTGACATCTCACCAATAACCACATCCAATTTGCCCTGGCTCATAGATCTTACATTCCAGGTTCCAATGGTGTGTTGATCCTTAGAACATCAGATTCACCGTTCACCACCAGCACCGTCAGCTGCTAGCCGTCCTTTCGGCTTTGAGCTAGCTGTGTCATCACGTCTGGGGCTAGTTGAGCTCATCCTCTGTTCCTCCCCAGTAGCATTTTGACCATCTTCCGACCTGGAGGTCTCATCTTCCGATGGTATACCGACATATCTCTGGTTGTACTGATCCATTTAGTTTTCACAGCAAGAATACTGGGGTGGGTTGCCATTACCTTCCCCAGGGATCGCATTTAGTCTGACCTCTCTGTCATGACCTTCCCGTCTTGGGTGGCCCTTCACGGTTTAGCTCATGGCATCATTGAGGTGCTCAAGCTCCAGCACCATGACAAGGTAACGATCCTTTGCTAAAGAGAATGGAGCATACACAGCCCTCATTTTCTCAGTGCACAGAGGGACAAAGTTTACTTGGTTTCACAGAAAGCCTATATGCTTTAACAGTGGAGTACATTAGGCACCACCTTCCCAAAACTGATTCTGCCCATCCAGTCTGAACAAATCAAGAGGGTTCCTCCCAGGCCCATGGGAACTTCAGAGAATTCAGGTTAGATGCCAGACCTTTTGCAGACCTTACTACCTCAAACTGGAAAAGTAGCTTTAGTATTTATTATATGTTATCCCCCCCCCCATTCTTCTGCTGGTTATTGTCACATTTTTCTGGGTAGTGGTGGTTATGCCTGTACTATGCAATCTCATTAGCACATTCTTGTTGTGTAAACATACAAATACTGTAAATACTACTGGTATATTAATGTGATAGCAGTAAATGAGAGGCCTTTCAGGTGAAGTACATTTAAATGAGAACCAACACAGTTAATATCCTTGTCTGGATTGTGCCCAGCACCACTAGAATTTTATGGAAGTCACTAGAATTTTATGGAAAATGTTGTTTGTTCTAGGCAAGATTCTCTCTCTCTCTCTCTCGCATATGACCACCCATCTTTCTGTCTCTGAAGGCTTAAGTATGAAGATAAAGTTGGGCTTTTCTGCCAGATGCTAGTTTTGTGCATACTGATTGGTTTAGCTTGCGTTAACTGTGGTTTAATTGAATTAATACTGTTTTCTGATGGAAAAGTTTACAGGACAATCATATGCATATTTACTCCACAAGGTGAAAGGAGAAAGAACAGGACAACTAACAGCAAGGTAGATGGACTTAATTACAACTGTGATGGGTACACCATTGTAAGATTCCATAGGATGGATATAAATCTTCCTGAAGAAACTCTATTTAGGTGACACTAGGAGTCAATATCAACTGGATGACACATAATCAGCCAAATTTCCTGTATTAACTGAATCATTTTATTTAAAAAAATGGTTTGCAGCTTAAACATCAGAACTGCTTTGGGAGCAACTCATAACATAGCTAAGTACCTAGATTTTCATTAAATATAAAGAAAATGATTTTTGCTTATATTTAATGGAATAAATTAATGATGGTTAAGTTCTGTCCAGCATTTGAACAGTTTATTTATGGAGATTGTGGGTTGTCTGTCTCTGGAGATTTTTTTAAGAAGAGGCTGTACAGCTACTCTACCTCTCATGGATAGTTTAACTGGTTTTCCTGTAGAATGAAGAGTATTGGACTAGAGAATCCTTGTGATCCTTCCAAATATACAATTTTATGATGCAATAATAAATGAGGAAAGTGAAATTACAAACCAGGTGAAATAAACATGCTACAGAGTCTAAGTATGGATAAAGTAAAATGTTCTAACAGGAAGTTATTCACAAACTTGATCAACTTGCCACCATTTGGGCAATAGGTACCACTACTCTATTTGAGTTAACTCTGGTTAATGTAACACATTTCAAAAATATTCAAAATCCAAATAAAGGCTTTTGTCTCTTCTAAGTTATTGTCCATCAAACAAAAGAATCTATTTAATTTTCAAGGACAGATAGGCTCATGAGTGGCAGCTAAATTTGTTGAAGATATTAAATTGCCAGAGCTAATGCATTTGGAAATCTTCTGAACTTATTTGCTATGTTGGGCTGCCATTCAAAGTCTTAATGAACAATTCCATGCTCTTAGCTTAAAAATCATTCTGTCAAAGTAGGAAGCTCTTGGCAATTGGCTTAAACTCCTAATGTGATAACAGTTACAAACAAATGACTCTCCTACTGCCTTTATGCCCCACCCTAGGTCATGGCATGTGTCACTGATGGGCAGTTGTTAAACTGTAACACATCTGCACTGTTGCTGTATTCCTATGAGCTAAAACACTTGCCCTCTTGACTGAAATTCTTCACATCCTCAAAATGTGAGTATGGCTTCCTATTTATATGGCTTTAAAGAGGGATTAGACAAACAGATGAAAGATAAGACCAACAATGGCTGCTATTGTAATGGATATATACCAGCACCAGAAGCAGCTAACAGTATTGCTTCAGAATGAATGTCAGTTGCTAGAAAATTACATTAGAGACACAAATATAATCTGTAGCACAGAACACCTTTTACTGTATCAGCTTAAGTGAGTGTTTTGGCTACCACATTCTTGAATAGAACATTTTCATAGAATAAACTATCCTAGGCCTGTCCACAGCAATTAGGCTCTCAATAGAGCATTTTATGTCACAAAAGTTGTGTGATTGTCCTCATAAAGATAAGGAGGCAAAGTAATTCTATTCAAGGCACTTTACTCCACCTTGAGCTTTTAACTGACAGTCAGTTCTAATACCAGGAAATAGCTCCTGTGTAAGTTTCTTGTCATTTATTTATTTTATTCATTAATCAATTTTTATAAGGCTGCCTATCCATCAATAAAACTCTGAGTGGTGAACATACCATATAAAACAAACAAACAAAAACAATTAAAAAAAAACCCTGGTTTATGCCCTCTCATTGAAACACAAAACAACTATGCTATACTCTGAAGCTCCCAAACTAGCATCCTGGCCCCTATGCCTTCCCACCTGAACATCAAGATAAGGTCTTAAACAAGTAAGTTGGCTGCTTCACTTAATTTTTAGAATCAGGGTTCCATGTTGCATCTTTGAGATGACACTTCTTACAATTTTTTCTCTAAGTGAGTATGCCTTCAAAGTTTTGCATGGCCTGAATCCACTCCCTAGCATCCTCTTGTATAGACTATTGTGACGAATTATGCCTTGGAATATGGCTCTCAAACTCCAATTAACACAATGTGGCAGCAAGAGAACTGACTGGAATTGAATGTTATAACTAAATTATGACTATACTAGTTCTACTGCTCCATTCACTATACCATTTCATTTCTGGTTCAGATTCAAGGTATTAGTATTAGCCTATAAAAACCTTCATGCCTTTGAACCACACCATCTAATGGAAACCTCTTCCATATGGTCCTAGCCATTTTCCTCAGAGGTCCTCTTTATTAAAGTGAAATATATCATTTTACTTTAATACTTTAATACTTTAATCAAGTATTAGGGTATTGTAAAACAATACTCTAATCAAGGAACTACCAAGAAGACAAACCATCAAGCAGCCAATCAAGCAGAAAACAATACCCTGAACAAGGAACTATCAAGAAGAAAACCACACCCCCACCAACACTTGTAGGGTGTCAGGCCCAGCCCAAGAACAATGAACAGTCAGTGCATTCAAACTCCAGATTTTTTTTGTCACAATTTTATTAGTTTTATTGAATAAGAAGTTTGAACATAAACTTACATATAAACACAATAACACATTACAATACTATTACTTATAGAAAAGCAAAAAAGAGGAGGAGAAAAGAGAGGAGAAGAAAGAAGAAAAGAAGAGAGAAAAAGAAAAGAGAAAAGAAAGAGAGAGAGAGAGAGAGAAAAGAAAAGAAAAACAGTTTAGAAAACAGGGTTTCCAACTATCTAAGTGGTGGATCATGATGTCTTAACATTTTATCTTCTTTTCTTAATCCTCTAGTATAACATCTATATTTCTATTTAAATTATATAACTAATATAATTAATATTTACATTTTACATATCCATTGAAACTTTTTGCATCAATTCAACTTATTTGAAAAAGGACTTCCAATCATTTTTGAAATCATCCATATTTTTATCATTTAATTGATCAGTGAGTCTTGCCATCTGTGCTAAGTCCAAGGATTTAATTGTCCATTCTTTGACTGATGGGACATGTTCTTCTTTCCATTATGAAGCATAGATGGTCTGGGCTGCAGTAATAAAGTATAATAGAAGTTTTCCGTGGTTTTTTTTCTAAGTCTTTGTCCATAAAGCCCAGTGAATATAACTCCGGTGTTTTAACAATATCTACTGCCAACATTTTACAGATGGTATTATGCATAGATGTCCAAAATTTCTTAGCTTTTACACAAGTTCACCACATGTGATATGAAGTTCCTGTTTCCTTTTTGCATTTCCAGCAGATATTTGAAGTATTTTTGAATATTTTAGATAGTTTATCTGGAGTTATATTCCATGTAAACATCATTTTGTAAAAAAATTCTTTCAAATTATAATTGATTGTAAATTTTAACCCCTTAGTCCACATTTTTCCCAATAATCATATTCAATATCATATCCAATTTTTTTCTCCCATTTAGTCATGCAATCCTTAATTTGTACATTTACCATTCTCATTTGTAATAATGTTTTATAAATTTTAGAGTTCATGTGGTCATTATTGGCATAGACTTGATTATCCCACCAGGATGGTTCTTTTATAAATTTGTAGTTCTTCGTATCTACTTTACATTGGTCTTTTAACTGGATATACATAAACCAGTGGCATATATATCCCTCTTTTTCCAATTCTTCTCTAGTTTTCATTGTATACTTGGTCCCCTCAAACTTTAATAAATCTGAGTATTTTAACCAATTATGGTTTTCTATCTTTTCTCACCTTGCAAAGGCTTCTTGAGGGGAAATCCATAGAGGTAGACTCGATATTAATATGGGCTTGTATTTTTCCCAGATTCTAAAAATAGACCGTCTGATACAATGATTATTAAACACTTTATTTACTTTAAATTTATTATACCATAAAAACCCATGCCATCCAAATTTTAAATCATGTCCTTCTAAATTTAGCAGTTTATAATTTTTTCGAGTAATCCATTCCTTTAGCCATAACAGACCACATGCCTCATAATATAACCTAAAATCAGGTAGGTCCAAATCTCCTCTTTCTTTGGCATCCTGTAAAAAATTAAATTTTATTCTTGGTTTTTTCCCTTGCCATATAAACTTTGACAGATCTTTTTGCCATGTTTTGAAGGTTTTATCTGTTAATAACATTGGAATGGTTTGGAATAGGAATAGCATCCTAGGCAAAATGTTCATTTTGATTATGGAAATATGTCCCATAAGTGATAGACTTAAGTTTTCCCATCTCGATAGATCTTGTTTGATTTCCTTCCATATTTTTACATAGTTATCTTGAAATAGGTCACTGGTCTTTGCTGTAATTTCAATTCCTAAGTATGTAATTTTTTTAACATTATTAAATCCTGATTTATTTTCTAACATAATCTGGTCTTTTTGTGACATATTTAAATTTATCGTTTTCATTTTCTGTTTATTCATTTTAGAACTGGCTAATTCTCCATATTCTTGTAATTTCTTTAATAAATAATCAATTGACGTTTGCGGATTTTGCAGAGTAATAACTAAATCATCTGCAAAGGCTCTTAATTTGTATATTTCTTGTTTTATCTTTATTCCCTCTATCCGTTAGTATTTTCTGATATCTTCTGTTAGTACTTCAAGTACCAATGTGAATAATATGGAGGATAATGGACAACCTTGTCTCGCTCCTTTTTCTATTAAACATTCTTGTGTTATATCTTCATTTACTACAATGCTGGCTTTTTGAAATGTATAAATTGATTTTACTGCCTTTATAAAGGTATCACCAAAATCCATAATTTCTAAGGTCTTAAACATAAAATTCCAATTTAAGTTGTCAAAGGCTTTTTTGGCATCTAAGAATAGCAACATAATCTGTTTTTCATTATGGGTTTGAGTGTACTCTATTATATTTAAAACAGTCTTTATATTGTCTTTTATATATCTTTGAGGTAAAAAGCCGATTTGGTCATGATTAATTATTTCTTGGAGTATAGTTTTTAATCTCTTGGTTAAGATTAAAGTGAATATTTTATAATCATTATTTAATAGAGAAATGGGCCTATAATTTTTTACATAATGTTGGGTCTTGTTTTTCTTTTGGAATTAATATAATATTTGCCTCAGTCCAGGACTTAGGTATTGTATTTCCTATCAGAATTGAGTTTAATAGGTCTTGGAGTGGTGGTAGGATTTGGTCTTGGAAGCATTTATAGTAAGGTAAAGGTAAAGGTTTCCCTTGACGTAAAGTCCAGTCGTGTCCGACTCTAGGGGGCGGTGCTCATCTCCGTTTCAAAGCCGAAGAGCCGGCGTTTGTCCGAAGACACTTCTGTGGTCATGTGGCCGGCATGACTAAACAGAATTCCGTTACCTTCCCGCCGAAGCGGTACCTATTGATCTACTCACATTGGCATGTTTTCGAACTGCTTGGTGTGCAGGAGCTGGGACGAGCAACGAAATCCATCTGGTCCTGGTACTTTACCTATTTTCAATTTTTTAATCACATCTATGATTTCTTGAGTTGTAATAGGGTTGTTGACTATTGCTTTTTGGTCTTTAGATAATTTCTTTAAATTATGTGTTAATCAATAATTTTCAATTTTATCAATTGAGACTTCTTGTTTCTTATATAAGTGTGTAAAAAAATTGTGAAACACCTTTTTACTTTTTTCATTATCAACTAGATCTGTCTCATTTTCTCAAATTTTAGTAATAATTTCCCCCCCTATCTTTTCTTAGTTTATATGCTAGCCATTTACCAGCTTTATTGGCATGTTCAAAGTTTCTTTGTTTAATATACCTCAATTTCCTTTCAATTTCATCTGTTGTATTTTTACTTGTTGTTGTAGAATTTTTATTTGATGATTTATACCCTCATCTGATGGTTTTGCTTGGAGGTGTTTTTCTTTAATGGTAATTTGATCTAGAACTGTTTGGAGTTTTTGCTGTGTTTTTCTTTTTAAGCATCTGTTTAAGTACATAAAGTACCCTCGCATATAAGCCTTGCTGGTATCCCATACTGTTCCAATATTTACTTCGTTATTTAAGTTCCATTCAAAAATTTCATTTAGTTTCTTTTTACAATCTTCCATAAATACTTTATTTCTCAACAAAGTTTCATTTAGTCTCCATCTGTAAATTTTTTGGATGAAGTTTTATAGCCATTTGAACTGGATTATGATCAGAAAAGGTTTTGGGGAGAATTGTTATATCTAAAATTTTGTTTGCCAGATTTATTGATAGCCATATCATGTCAATCCTGGAGAAGGATATGAATCTATCTGAATAAAATGTATAATCTCTTCCTGTGCCATTTTTGTGTCTCCAGGCATCTACAATGGCCAAATTTTCTGTAATATCAAAAAATGATTGGGGTAATTTTCCCTGATTATTTTTAATTTGTTTCTATTTCCTATCAATAGTGGGTAGAGTAACCCCATTCCAATCACCCATCATAATCCAGTTGTTATATGGCAGTTCAGAGAGTCCATTTAACAAATTTTGGTAATTTTTTTTCTGATTATCATTGGGGGCATATACTCCAACCAATATTACTTTGGAATTTTGTAATTCTATTTCTATTATTATATATCTCCCATTCTTATCAGCATTTATTAATTTAAGTTTTAGATGGGGCTTCACATATATTACAATTCCATTTATTTATTTATTTTTTCATTTGGGGCTATATATTCGTTTCCTAGGTTTTTTTTTTATTTTTCAGATATTTAATATCTTTTTCCCCGATATGGGTTTCTTGAATACATATAATATCTTGTTTTAGTTTATATAAGTAATGGATATATTTTTTTTCTTTTAGCTAGAGTATTGGCTCCATTTATATTCCAAGAAAGACATTTTAGTTCATTCATTAGAAAGAAGTACTGCAAATTCTTTGGAACTTGAGGCTAATTCCTCTGTACTCTGTTCTTTTGTGTTCAAAAGTTTCCCTTTGCTTTCTTTACTTTCTGAGCTATCTCTTCTATTTTTATCTTGTTCCAGAACTTTCTGATGTTTTTTAAGGAATTCTTGATCTTTGGGGATAGTATTCATAGATAGTTTATATCTATGTTGCTGAAATGTAACCCTAACTCCCTCTAATGTTTCCCATCTGAAAGGAATTTTCTTTCTTTTTAGAACCTCTAAGAAACAATTATTTTCTTTTTTTTCAGAATTCTCAATGGTATTTCCTTCAATATCATGATATCTTCTCCTTCAATCTCCCCCCCCCCCCAGGAAGCCTCTATTATCAATTCTTTTGTCTTTCTTCTAGAGAATTCAATTATTATATCTCTTGGTTTCTGATGGGCTTTAGCATATTTTGAATTAACTCTAAACATTTTTTCTATATCTTCTTCTAGCTTCTCTTCCTCCCATTCAATTAAATTTGCAAGCATTTGTACTACTGTTTCTTGAATTTCTACCTCTTTCCTTTCAGTTACTCCCCTGAGTCTGACACAATATTGTTTTTCTTTTAACTCTAACACAGTTAACCAGTCTTATCCATTATCTTTCTCTGTTTCTAATTTCTCAACTCTTTCTCTTACATCTTGGATTTCTGCTTTCATTCTTTTATCCATCGTCTCTAGCTTTTGATCTAATCTTTTTTTCAAATCCATCTATTTTCTCCTCCAATAATTGTGTTAGATTTTGAGTGATATTTTGAATTATTTTTTGTGTAAAGTCCTCAAACATGGCTTTCAGCCATTCTCCTTCCCCAGCCTCTGAACTTCTTCTGTTCTGTCTCCTTGTATTCATTTTTAAGATTATATAGATCCTTATTTACTTGACCCAGGGACTATCCCTAATACAATATGTATTTATAAAGCAATGTATAGTTTCTATATCAAAATATACAATTCAGGATAGACTTATATATAACCTCAATACCACACAATATGGCGATAGAAATTAATTAATTAAATTAGTTCCTTTTCCAAAGAAGACTTGTAATAGAAATTGTTCCTCCAGAAGTGTAAAGTTTTTTTTCCTCAGCTCAGAAGGTTTCTTTCTTTTGTCTTTTCTTTAATTAGAAGTTATTATTTATTTTAGAAGAAATGAAGGGAGTAGCAGAAGTGCCTAGAATACTGGGCTACTCACGCGGATGCTACTGATTTTACCTCCAGGCTTCTCTGCTGTGGTGAAAGTGAAAGTGGTAGAAGAGAAAGTAAAGCTTTCGCCTGCTGCTCTGAAGCTGCTGGAGTTCTTCACTGGCAGCACTCTTTCTCAGCATTGCCTCCGTGGTCTGCCCATCGCTCCAACTCTGCAAGACCACCTGCCGTTCCATGTTGTAGTTGTTAGCTCTCTCGAGCTCCTACAAAGCCTGACCTGCAGCCATTCCCCTTCACCGGAAACCTCCTAACTCCAGTTTTTTATTTGCTCACACTATACAGACAGAATCTTGCCAGACTAAAACTACTCTAACTAACTTAAGGGGAAATAACGGGACACTCTAGGGTGGGGCTATCCTGAAACTCTTCATTTTTCCACCATTGCCTCCCAACCTGTGCATCCGCTTATCTCCTCCACCTTCTTGGAATGTGCTCCTTCCTTCCTGAGAACCAGCAACACCACCAACATCTACCCCATCACCCCCCTTCAAAGACACATTCCACAGGGCAATCTACTATATATAAACAGGGAGCAACCCTATACTCACTAGCACTGATGATATTATCTAGTCAGGTAATAAAACATCTGCAGTCAAACAACCAAGCTCAGAGAGCACCAAGGACTCCACAGTTCAACCCTGAGCTACAGAGATTCCCTTCTATAGGAATTAATTCTTCCAGTTAGTTTTGTGTGTGCACTGGAACTCTTAGGACTGTTGCTTGCTAGAGATCCCAGCCCACCCTTTTTCTGAAAAAAAAGGTTTAGGGTAACCTTAATTCAGTGCTGATCTTAAACAAGCTTTCTCAAAAATTTCCTACTTATTTCAGTGTTTAGATGTGTTTCAGATGGCAAACATAGTCTTTTTAACACACTTTGCACTAGTTTCCTGGAGAACACTGACCAAAAATAACAGTGCAACTTAACTTAAAGCATCAAATCCAGACTTGCCTTTTATCTCTCCCAATTTTCAAACACTAAAGCTAGGGATGACAGATCTGGACTGAACATATTCAGATGTCCACTTCTGGAATACAGTATTTTGTTAAAAGTTTGAAACAAAACTTTTTTTTTCCTTCTCCCTCCCACCAAATTGTAAGCCACCCTGAAAAATGCTGGCTTTCAAGGGTGGGATATATATTTTAAGAATAAAAATAAAACAAATTATTTCTCCAAGCAAAGCTGATGAGCTTCCTTATCTCAATTAAATAGGCCTTTGCTTTCATTCAGCAATAATAATTTTATGTTGCCATTTATCTTCTAATCTCATCCCCTCACTCCATAGACACAACAATTTCAAACACTTTCTCCTATTCTTTTTATCTAATACATGGACAATTAATTACAGTGAAGTTTAATACGCTGTTTAAAAACATTTTCATTATCCCTCCTCCACCCCCAATCCATTTCCTCAATGGATTCTCATCTCTCTCTAAGAGATCTATTGATATAAGACTGCTCCAGAAGCTAGATGATCTGCAGATGTTCAGAACGGTTGGTACTCATTAGTTCTAATATACAACAGTGGGGAGCCATACAAATTTAAAGCCTTTTTTTCTGTGCTTTAGTTGATGAAGTGTTGAGACAAAGTAATTTCTCAAAAAGAAAAAAAAAAGCATTAAAAAAGCAGCCACAATATTTTTGTGTACCTGTGATATAACAGGTTCTCTGCTTATCTTAGATCAAGCAACATATTTTTTTTGCATTAAACTCATGTCACCATAAATTGGCAGTTTCCCAGAAGTCACTGTTTTAATGAAGGGCTGTAGTTTTAAACAAAGCATGTTTAACACATAGAGCATGGTTTCTGGAATTTCAAATATCAGTCTGGGTTACATGCCCAGGAGGGATGAGGGAATGGTTTTAAGAATGCAGACATCATCCAAGTATTGGCCAACTGCTTTTTCTATAAGTTTGCATTGCAAGAACTTTTTCTGGATTTTTTTTCCCGTAGCCCTCAGTCTGATCTAGTTCATTTTCAAACTTAAACTTTTTTTATTGACTTCTTCTGCTATGCCATATTTAGTTCTGCTCTGTCCTGTTTTCAGAGAAATAGTCTGCTGATGGAGAGACTTCTGAGTCCTTTTACAGGATTTCCAACACTGTCGCAGAACAATACAGATGCAATAGTTAGTGGAACTGGTTTATTACAGAGCAAATGCAAAAATAAAAGCTGAGCGCATTTTGATCTGTTTTTTATCTGGTAACTAAAGTTTATCATTTGGGACAGCGGTTTCAGAGAGAGCTCCATAAAAGGTCCTGGTCCTGGTAGTCCTCATCTTTAATTCAGAGGAAGAAACCATTAGTTTTCTTATGAATTGCAGTACTGGATAGATTTAAGATAAAGATCCTACTAAAACATTCAGTAGCACCATGGAATCTTTCTTCATACCTTATTGAAAGATGAAGGTGAACTATAAAAGCAACATTTCTCAAAATTTTCTTTGAGTTCAGTCCCCTGCATTCTGACTATAGATGAAGATAACAGAGAAGCATTGCTCTTTTTCTTCCTGATTAACCTAATGCTTTTTGGAGTCGCTGTGGTATGTCAGTTAGGGTCCAGAGAGATCTACAGTATATTCAAGACCACATTCAGCCAAATTGTTAGAGAAAGAACCTCTCATTTTATTGTAATTTCTATTGCCTTGATCTCCTGGAAGAACGGCAGGATATAAATGTAACAAACAAATTTTAAAACCTTCCCCCCAAATAGTCACAGTTATGGATTGCAATTCTGCAGTCATTCTGATTGTTTACTTCTCTCACTGTTGCTAAACAGCTGGTGGCCTAAAATATACAAAAAAATGTATGGTTTAGGGGGGACAATACATAATTTAAGCACAAAATTAAATCTTGCAAAACAGGATGGACCAGACTTAAAATGTAACAGATTACAAGACCAGTAGAGGCTGAAAATTCCCCCCCCCCATATCTTTTTCATAGGACCCAGAGAGATAGAACCCACAGAAAGTGACAAGAATTTTTAGTATATTTCCTGGAAATATGATCATGTTGCTGTTTATAAACACAATCTATTTGGAAATCATTCCTGTACAAGCCCACTGAAATATATGGGAGATGAGCAAAAAACTAAGTCTCATTTAAACCAAGAAATGTGAAGTTTCACCTGAGAAATACTTTTTCCTACAAATTACATGTTTTACTTTCTTTTGGAACACATAGCTCTTTCAGTCCACCATGCCAAGTCTGAGTTGTCACATCTACTTGCACGAGTCAGATTGCTTTGTACTTCATCTCCAGACAAATTCAGCATGACTTATTCTACTAGACATGGCATTTTAGTAAAGAGTCAACCAGAACTATTAAACATCTCATGGAGAAGGAGGAGGGGAAAAGCGATGAATGAAAAGGATGAAAGAATCATTCAATTCCTTCCAATATGTTTGAAATGGAAAGAGATTCCTTTCAGCTTATATGTTGCATGGATTCATGCAAGCCAAATTCTCTATCTTGACATTAGCTCTAGCTCGATATACACAGTTTGTGAGCCACAAAGATTTAAACGTGACACGGGACTCCAAAACTGCTGCCAGATGTCATATTGTTAAAATTGCTAGTTCATGTAGCAAGTCCAACCAACCAACCAATATTTTTCCTCCCCTACTTTCCCTGTGAGGAACAAAAAAGGTGATACCACATCTCATAACACAATTACCTGGGTGGCAGAAAGAAAAGTACCTTCAATTTGGGGAGCATCTGCAGATCCTTCTCATACAGGGACATAAAACCTTCAAAGTATACTGGTAAATGGGAATTGCTTAAACAATAGAGAGATGATTTTTTGTTGTACCTTTTTTCAGACTGATGTCTTCCCTTGATGAAAGGCAAAAGAACAACTGCAAAAGGGAATTAGTCCTTTCCCCTTCTCAAATCTCACCTGAGAGAGGGGGGGGGGACCACCCTTTCTGCTCCCTATGTTGCTTAGAGTTTTCATTTCCTAGCAATCTGCCAACTATTTTGATTGACAAATTATTTTTTGATTAACTCCTTCATATCTGAACATCTGAGAGTTTTTTCTTCTCCTATAATTAAAAACCTTAGTAGGTTTTTGTTGTTGTTGTTGTTGTACCTTGAAGTTTTCTTCTGCTGCAAAATATACTTTTTTTTTTTTACATTATCCTCAAGATGCTTGGGCATTTCTTTTGAATCTCTTGGGGGGGTGTTGAGCTAACTTTATCACTGGACGTAGTGGAGATAATTTTTGTTGGCGAGGTTCTTTCTGTTACACATTCTTCTGAAGCCTCCAACATTTCCCCCATTTTCCAATCTGTCCACATATTCTAGTCTGAAAAACATAGGAGGTCCCTCATAATATTTCTCAGGGAATTTAACTAAAGTGCAAGAAAACCACCTGTCAGATTATTGAATTGTACAATGGGTACCATCAAAGGGTAGAAGTATATCCACATTTTAATAAATAAGGACATGCACATTACATTATCCAGATTGAACTGTACTGAAATTCTCTTCTCTACTGAAAGAAATTTGAAAACCATTTTTTTTCATCAGATCAAATGAGACCCATTTAAAAAAATAGGATAATTATCTGCTCAGCACTGATTATATTTTTTGCAGCACTAGTTTCTATGGTTCTCTCCAAATTCAATTTTCATACAAATGTAATCACATTAAAACTGAAGAATTAGGACCTTCGCATTTAGAAAATCCAGTAGGATGATATGCTTTTACTGCAGCCCAATATGTTATTTTCATCAACTGAAGAAAACTTTTTTAAAGAAGCTGACATATTAAAAGCAAAGAAAAGTGTTCTCTCCTGAGTTCTGCCTTCTTGGCCATGAATGGAATTGGAAGATTATAATCTAGCCTTAATTTTTCACATCATTAGATGTGTCAAATGGCATTTTGGCAAATTCCTAAAGGCATGTGTCTAATTTCTTCCTTCTTTTTTTAAAGTATGCTCCACACAATCTGGAAAGCAATTAGATAGATGTTGTAAGCTGAATGATTGACCTTGGGCTGGTGGAAAGAATAATCAGTGGCACCAATTTTCATTTATTTCAATAATTAATGTTGCAGTGATCAGCCACATCCAACATAAGCTTAAACCTGTTGAAATCAATGCAGTTAAGTATGCCTACCAGCACAGTCCTATGAATGTTTTCTTCGAAGTTAATCTGATTGCATTAAATAATAAAGGTGTTTAAAATTGTATCCCATTTCTCTTTTGGTTTTGTCTTAAGGCCATTAAAATCATTTAGTTAAAATCATGAGCAAAGTGATTATCTTTGTGCAGTTGTAATAGCTTTCTTAGAACTAATCATAAAGACACAAAAGAATGTGAATGCTTTTGAGTTGTCCAAAACTATTCATTGAATTAAGAAGTACAAGAAGCAGAGGGTCTATGGGGAACAAACAGACGGACAAATAAATATATACATTAACCAAATGTGATAATTCATGGCAGATTAAATAAGATAATCACTGCAAGCATTAGGTTATACCAAGATTTTGGGGACAAAGAAGCAATAGCAACTTGGCCCCAGGTTACCCAAGTACACAGTTCAACATTTAACGCCATACTTCGAGGGGTCAAATTAGATAGGGAATGGGGCAAGACACTCACATTCACATTTCTCTGTGTAATTCAAACTCTAACAAAGCAGACTATATGAAGAACCATGCACTCAAACAAAGAGAAGTCCAATTCTCCTTCTGACCTCCAAATGAATGAATGGAAATCTGCATATATTCCCCATTCTCTACCCAGGTTGAACCCTCCATGTATTCAACTGGACGTTTCAGAGGAGCTTCTTAGATTTGGGGTTCAAACTTTACATTGTCAGAGTCGGAAAAGAATCATTCATCACTCCTATGGTAGGTGGGGAGGTAGGTCAGTAATTTCTAGCCCAAGTATATGAATAAACACATAAGATGGCCTACAAACCAAGATCTTCAGGGGATGCTCTTCTTGTATAAATGCTAACCGTTCATGAAACAGCAGTCCTTTCTGTGATGGTATCCAGCCTTTGGAATGCCCTTTGGAGGCCAACTTTGTATTCACTTTTGCACTAGATTGAAATAGTTGACTCTTGTTTTATTTGCTACCTTTATATTTGTATTAGGTATTTCATTTGTGGAATGTAATGTTTTGCAGAACCCTAGACTGTACATTTCCATTTAGTTTTTATGTTTATTTTGTCATTTCTTTATAAATTTACTATGCTGGGATAGCCTTGGCTTCAGAGAAACAATATAAAGGTTTCTCAAACTAGAAAACAAGTATAGACCTGTCAAATAATGTTCATCTATGTCATCTAGAATAATTTTCACGGCACTACATTTTTCAGAGTGAAAACTAGACTTCGCTTTGGGTGTTGTGTTATGGGTACAGTGACCATATTTGCTTGGAAGAAATAAAAGACAAACCTGAAAAAGGGGCAAATCTGAAAGAGGTTCATAAGGTTAAAAAAATAATAAAAAATGCTTATGTTCATAACTTTGCTTTACAAAGGAAAATTCAAGACCAAAACCAAGAAAACAAATAACTAAATCAACTAAATCTAAAGGACAGCTTTCTGAAATAAAGGACTGTCCTTTATAATACCAGATATATGATCATTGTAGTTATGGATCACCCACTAAATAATAACAGCCAAGGCAAAACAAAGCAGACAGAGCTTGCATCAGATTCAGTAAAAATAATATTATCTTGAATGGAATAAGTTCAAGTGCTTCCACTGTTTTTAGCAAACTTTACTAGGGTTGAACCTGCTGCTTTTAGGGGAAACCCTGAGTCCCCAGAACTGCACCACTAGTGTAGATTATAATGAAATGCACTTGCCAGAGGTGTCCTATAGTAGTTCCTATAAAAGCCACCATCATTATTGCATTCTCTCTCAGGGGCACTATTTTGCAATTTCATATCATATACAGGAAACCCACTGTGGTCCTGTAATGAGCACATAATTCTGCCCCAGGGTCCAGTTTACCACCATTTGTTTTCATTACCAGGCATACTATCTATATTTTCGAAGTGTCATTTTTGCTTTGCTCTATGGTGTTAAAACTGCAACAGCACAGCAATATTTTATATGCATTTCTCTGGAAAAAAAAAAAAACTCTTTTGCAGTTCCCATTTCCCAGGTGTGTGTAAATTTTGAAAGTATTCTCTGATTAGGAGAACATAATATGGACTCAGCAGGTTTTTTTAATAGCTCTCTTAAACATTATGCTTCTACGATATGAGCTGGTAAGATAGGACAGGAGCCAAGGGAGGGGAAGAAAAAACCTGGAGCTTGGCTATTCTCGCTCTTTTTCGCAGAAATGAAAAGGCAAAAGTTGGTCCCAGGATGTGGAAGTAAATTGGACACTTGGAAACATTTAAACTTGAATAAAAATCAGAGATAACAGGATATGTGCACAGCAATCAGTTCATGCCCCAAAGGCTTTTGCTTTTGTTTTGTTTTTTGAATAAAAGTTGTATGAGAAGCCAACAAAAAGAATATCAGCACCAATTTATTTGGCTTGATCATCTACAACAGGTTTATCAACCAGGGTTCCGTGGCATCCTAGGGATCCGCAAGAGGTCACAAGGGGTTCCCTGGGAGATCACAATTTATTTTAAAAAAAAATATTTAAAATTCAGGCAACTTTATATTAAAGAGGTAAGTTTCATTCTTTATTTTTAGTTTAAGAACACTGTCAAGACATATATACAGGCCTACCCATGAAACAAATAGAATAATTTTGTAACTTCTGGCCTATCTTTGAGCTTGAATGTGCAGGGGTTCCCTGAGGCCTGAAAAATATTGCAAAGGTTCCTCTGGGGTCAAAAGGTTGAGAAAGGCTGATGATGGTAAAATCCATTAGCTGAATAAATTTTAGAAGCTCAGGGTGTAGTCCCACCCTCCACAGCTTTCAA
Organism: Candoia aspera; assembly: GCF_035149785.1. NCBI lineage: Eukaryota > Metazoa > Chordata > Lepidosauria > Squamata > Candoiidae > Candoia > Candoia aspera. Next base: position 10,002,699 of record NC_086163.1, on the reverse strand, counting down.
AATAATTCCATTTAAACTAGGTTCCAGGTGTCATATGGATTTTGATTCCTGCTGAATATTACCTGGATTTTGTACTTATTGTGAAAAGAATGTGCATTCTCTCAGTAAACATGTATTTTGAATACTATTCTATCAGACTCCATCATGCAGAGCAATAAGCACTTAGATACATCGCATTAATTAAAAAATGGCAGGGTTGGCCAATTCAACAGTTAAACAACTGAACATGTTGAAGTTGCTTTCTAGACCTCTGACACATCTTCTGAAGGCCAGATAACATGGAATTCAAATTATTCCTTGAAATAAATGCATTTTAATCTGAAATCACTGTGTGTATATGTGTATGTCTATGCGTGTGTGAATGTGTGTATCACATATTACAAGCTTACCATATCACATTACATGTTTACCATCTAAGGAATCATATTTAGATACAGTAACAGTTTGCCAGTAACATATAAAATATGTTTAGTGATGGGCAGGTAAATGTTCTAGCATTTTTCACGCCTATTCTTGAATTGGCTTTCAAATTTTCTTTCAAAAGAGAAGAGAATTTCAGGTAAATTTCTCAGGAATGGAGTGGGAAGTGAGAGGTATATGTAGATACCCTATCTCTCCTACTGCAATTGTCTCTGTAGCAATCTATAGCTTCCCTGGTTTTCCATCTTTACATTAGGTAGGAAGGAATGCGATCAGAAATGAACTTCCTCCATTAAGCTTTTTTAGAAATGATGCTATCTACACTGTTTAGCAAAATCCTCCTTTTGAGAAACTGGAGAATTTCTCTTCCTCTGGGAAAAATCATAGAAATTATGCTTCTAATTTCTCTGTCTATAAATTTGTTGGAGAATTTCAACAGGCCATCTGTGTCTAATTCTAAATATAATGCTCTTCAGAATACATCAAAGATGGTGAAAGAGAAAGAAAATTAATGAAGCTAGAGCAAGACACACCTGCCTAAAAAGGAGGAATTACAACAGGAACTCAGGACCTATAACAATCCAGATGTGTTCATAAAGCAGTGGTATAAGCCCCACCATTGCTTTATGAAATTATGAAACCTGCAGTCTAAAACCATCTGGTATCCCACCTATGCTCTACCTTGTGGTTATTATTCATGACCAGTGTCCCTTCTTTGACTTTTTGTCAAGAAGCACAAGAAACAGATGCTGTCATGGAAATTAAGATTCTACTCCATGAGATTGTTACAGAAGAACTGAAGCTTAATCATTCATAACTTCACAAAACAGCAAAGGGAAAAAGGAATGCATGGCACAGGATGAGGAAATCTATTTTCATCTGGCAAGGTAGCATCATTTCCTTTCACAGTACAGAAGCTTGCGTGTGATGCAAGTATATCAGCTGCCCTTGATAAATAGAAAGATTAAAAATAACCATTTTGCCCAAGATACTTGACATTCAGTATAAAATTTTTGAAAATGATAAAATCATAATTGTAAAAAAGACCTGCAGGATTGCCACGCAGATCATCACTCTTTGGTGCACACCCTGGTACATACATCTTACTGTCCCCTTGCAGAAGACAGACAGAACGTAAAGAATAGACCAATTTCCTTGCAGTAAATTGGAAAGCCTGCCAACGTACTAAGTGATCTTCCATCAATCAGTGTTAAATTCTCCTTAGCTGCAGCAAATTCAAGGGCTAAGTATAAGTGAGAGATTTCACAGAGTGACTAATGGTATATGACTAACACATTTAAAATCTGCATAGACCAGCACTAGTTCCAACCATCACATGAATAATAATGATGATTATGTTTATCATAATAATAACAACAGTAATAGAAACAGTAATAATAATATCTTCAAAGATGAAGAGGCAAATCCTGTTGTGAACATAGAATATAATTGTCTTAGGCACATTTTGCACACAAAGGAGATATATAATTCTAGAAACATATTTAACATTAAAAAAAAAAAACTGAAAATCATGGTACAATCTTTTGGCTCTAGCACTTCCAAAAGAAATAAATTCAGGCTTTTGAATGAATGAGGACACTTCCACAACTGATGTTAAGGACGCTTAATTGTTCACATGGCTAATGCAGCATGTAATATGGAAAAATGCAGTACTTAATTTTAATAGTCATCTCTGGCAATGCGGCTACTGTATTTGAATTTTCTGGTGTATGCACATTGTATGAGCAGCTATAAAGATGCAACCCTATACACAGTTACCTGGGACTAAGTTTAATTAATTTCGGTGGGGCTTGGACTAATGTACGATTGTGCTTGGTGCAATTGATTTATCATAATAGTCATAATAATTCTTTTATTGTTCAAAAAAATCCATACCCAAATCAATGCAAAATATTAACTCACGGTATAATAAAAGAGCAAAATTAGAACCATCAACAGAAGTATATCTTCCTATGCATAAAAAGATATAAAAATAAGCAGGGAATGGTAGGAAGCAAATTGGGGGACTGGAAAAGTACTTATGAGTATTTATTCTATTTCATTTTCTGTTAAATGGCTATTTTTTGACTGTCCATGAGAACATGGCAACTTTTACTGAAGAGGCAAGCTCCTTATCACAATTATTCTGAAATCTTATTCTACATGTCCTCAACATTCAAATTGTTCTTACAACCCACACAAGAATGTGCGTATCAACGCAGTATCCATGGGAATCAATATCCCCATTGCAAACAAATCCTCAACACTCCCTAAATTATCATATCTGTGAGATTTTAGGGTTATTTTATTTTTTTCATGGGGAAATACTGAATTGCGACATTCCAGAAGGAGATGTTAGTGTTCCCATGTGAAAGCACATGAATTGCAGGTACAAAATGCTAGATTGGCTAACCTAACTTAAAGTTGTCCACGCTGAGCACCCCAACCACCAAAGGCAACTGGATGCATTTAAACAATACACAGGTTTATTCATTTGAAGTTCCTATATAATTGCTTCTTTAATTTACTTTTAATTCCAACATAACTACCAAGAGATATCAATAGTCAATCATGCTGCTTTCTTAGTGGGTTAAAAAGGGAGGCACCTGTCTACTAATTAGGACTACTCTGAATATGTTCTATGTGCTTCCATTCTGTAAGCTCATCTTATTGCAGATTAGTATGGGAAAGGTGGCCACAGAATTTCAAGTCAGAATTCAAGGACAAATAGAACAGCATTATTTATTCTCATTCATGAATTTTCATCCATTCCTGCATGCTGCTCACTGCATAGTGCTCCTTCTCCTATCATCCTTGGGTAAATGTAATTTGCCACAACATCAGTCCTACCCTTGAATACCTACCCTGCAGAGTCAGGGTAGCCAAGCTACTATTGATAGCTGAGCAAAACTTCAATAGACCCTCTAGCAGGAAGCATATCTTCTCCAGTCCAACAGTTTATATTATGCTAGATTTATGTTTGGGTCCTAACACAGAGATATTGCAGATATCTTTGACTCATTTATGTGGATTGTAGTTAATTCTTCTCTCCCTAGCTCTCAGACGTGCAGCACCCACACCAGGACACCACAACTTAAAATACTTTCATTTACTTAGTAGTTGCTGAGTTGCAGGTTACAAGTCAATGTTACAATTTGCCTAATGTTTCCTACTGAAAAATAATTGAAGGAGCAGAGTTTATCTACCTGCTTACCACTTGAATCAGGTGTGATAAGAATGGATGCTGATCACACTCTCCACCTGTCAAAATAAAAGCCAATAGGAAGATCTTAGGATCTAGTGCATGTTGCTGGAAAGAAATCTCAGTAAAGAGCTCAATGAATTAACTAGCCTTTCATCCTCTCTCTTTTACACTACTAAAGAGAGAGCAATATTATACAATATTGACCAGCAATTTTCAATTAATTCAAATCTGGGCATTATTATGATTTTACAATTTTTTGGCCCAAATTGTTTTCTTTGATCTCAGGAACACTCTCTTCAACTTCCACAGCATCTTCACCTTTCAGAATGAGTGGTTTAGTCTTTCATAATTTTGTATGTCCTCCCAGTTATTCTAAGACCATCTTTGATACAGTAAAAATACAATATGATACAATAATGCTAGCCTGGAATGGAATGCTTTCCTTTTTATTCTGGCATGACTTCTTTCATTAGTCATATTTGCAAATGTACAGATCACTCTAGTTGAATTTTTTATCAAGCCGATCATAAGCTATACACTGAATATGTTCACACAAGTTACTTTTTCTTCAGACATGAAAACTTCTAGATTAAATTCTATGTCTCCTGCTTTGTTTTGTCTGCTAATATCCCAGGCACCATTACATGGTCAAGATTGCCCATATCCACAAGATCTAGCAACCTTAGAAGATTTGAGCAATTTTTAAATTGCTCTTTACTTTTGTTTGTTGATGTCCAATGTCAGAATACAGCCAGCTGATGTAACTCCAAGGTCTATTTTCAGATCACCTACTCTGGGGGAGAAGATGAACTGGAGTGCCCTGCTCTCGCTGTTTGTTCCATTGCACTGCTTCCTTTGGCTGTGAGCTCCTATTATCATCACAAAAACCAGGGTCTTACTTATGTGAAACCACTTTGCAACAATAGGATAATTTAAAAACATTAAAATTGACCACAGCATGATAAAGTACTGGATCCCCATCTCATTTGGAACATCTTGGAAACATAAGCATTTTACCTGCTTCACTGAAGACACATGTCCATGCACATACAGCAGAGAATCTCTTGTTCAGCAGAAGCATGGTTGCTGAAGTTATCCGTCTAGTTCAGAATTCTAAAAGTGTCAACGCAGTAAAGGAAAATAAGTCTTCTATCATTTTCTGTTATTGTGAAAAACTGGCTGTTCTCAGAGATCAGTCAAAACACCTTGCGCTACTGGTGAGGTGAAGGTCAACCCTAACTCATTTGCAGCCAACTGTTTGTTATTTAAAAGCTCTTGTTCCATGCATCAGGAGTTCCTCTTTGAGCAGCAGGTGCCTTCATTTCCAATCCAGAAGAAACCAAAGATTCCTTGTGTTCTCAGCCATTAACAATGCTTTTGATATGCAAAGTAAAAGCTGTTTATTAGTAACCAGGAGAAACATCCTTCACTTTCATGCAGAGATAGGGACTATTAGACAGATAAGAGGTTTCTGTACATACAAATAATGGATGTATTACTTCCTACAGTCACCAAGTTCAACTAAAACATTTCTGTAATAGCAGCCGCATTAAGTTTATAAAACAGTTCATACATTCACTGTAAGGCACCACCAAATAATGATGTTGCAAGTTCTCCTAGACTGGTTCATAATTAATGTTTAAAAACCTGATTATCTTTCAAAACCTCTTGCTTAAAAGTATGAGTCAGATCAGCTCCTTTGGCTACTGCCAAATTAAATTGACTGGTTTGGATTAAGCTGTTTCCCTCTGCCTATTTTAACTGCAGCCTCTGGAACTTGATACATTTCTGTAATGATGTTCCCTGTTTCTATCATCCAAAAGCCAAACATAATAGTTTAAGGACACCTGATTCCCACTGTGCCCTAATAGTTTTAAACAAGAGATTGAGGTTCCCAGGACTGTCTTAGGCAAATCCCAAGGCAGATATTACCCTAAGTGTTATGCTACCAAACTACAAGAAATCTACAAAAAAGATCCAAACACGAATGAGAAGTATACAAAAAGGATCATGAAATCAACCCAGTACATATGAAGGTTTGATCACTGAATTACAGCCACACATTCGGCAAAGTGAAATTGAAGGGTCCCTAGAAAATATGACTAACAACAAAGCTCTAAGATTTGATTAAATGTTAGCTGAACTACTTAAAACCTTGCAAGATGATGCAGATAAAGCCCTACTTGTGATTTGTAAGCTGGTATGGAAAAGACAGCATAGAGAAGAGACTGAAAAAGATCAGTTTATATTCCAGTATCAAAAAAGGGCAAGACCAAAGGATGCTCAAGCTATTGAACAATTGTACTTATTGCTCACGCTAGTAAGGTAATTGCACAATTTGCATTCCAACAATACATGGAACAGGAACTTCCAGAAGTATATCTTGGGTTCGAGAGGGATCTCAGATCACACTGCTAACATCAAATGAATAATGGAAAAGGCAAAGGGGTTCCAAAAATACAGTTTTTTTTTTCTTTTAACGATCATACTAAGGTTTTTGACTGTGGTGATTACAACAAATTCTGAACAATATATGTACATTGGACCAGCTCATCTACCTACCAAAGAATTTGTATGATGCCCAGAATGCAACAGTTTAGAAAATAATATGGAGCAGTTAAATGGTTCAGGCTTGGTAAAGAAGTGTCACATGGTTGTATACTGTCATCGTATTCATTGAATTTATACACACAACATAGGATAAATGATGGTTAGAAGAAATAAAAATTGGAATTAAAATTGCTGGGGGAAATATTAAGAATCTCAGATATGCTGATTACCACTTTGAAGTCTGAAAGTAAGGAAGACTTAAGAAATCTCTTGGATTACTCTTAAGGATGGTTGAGAGTAATTGAGGTCTTCAGACTGAGACATAATTTAAGAAAGCATGAAATTCCCAAATCCCCTGCCCTCTCAAGAACATTACACAAACTCTTTTCCCTTGAAGTTTCCAAACAACCAAAACAAAGTTTTCAGTTACAAATAATAAAATTAACAAGCATGGATAACTTCCACACAAAGCTGTCACTCTCCCACTAAGCCAACTACTTCATATTTGCATGTCACAAAATGACATGAGGAAGATTGAGTGGCTTCCTAAGAACTTTGATGGACAGAGAATTTCAGATAAATTTAATTGTCCAACTATTCAATTAATGCTAAATAAAATGAGAGACTATATGAAGTTTTATGAAATATACCCAAGCCAATTGTTCAAGGAACCTGTCCTAAAAATATTATTACCTAAAAGAAAAACCAGGCATGAGGTCAAGGAAGTTAATTATGAGGCAAACTATAACAAAGACAAGTCAGCCTTGAACAGAAGAAGCAAGGCCATCCCAACAATCTCATCATTTAACAGAGATGATGGAGGAAACCTTGGTGAAAAAAGAATTTTAGTCAACTACCAAAGAAAATCAAGCAGACATTCTCTAAAGTCTAGAGTAAGTAAGATCTGTTGGAAATATATGTTAATGTGAATTCACTTAACTTTCAATTCTCAACTGGTCCTGCAATGCACAGAATAAAGGAACAACACTACCAACCTCAGCTGAGATATGTCAGTGCCCCCATCCCCTTATCTATTCTAAGTTCTATTCTGCCAATAGCCTTCTCTTCTGACACAAACAAGAATCCATTTTTTTTAACAACCAGTGTTGAGAAATAACAATGGAAGTCAAAATGAAACAGCATAACATTTTTTTAAAAAAATCCATTTAATCATGTCCAATTCTTGGATGTGGCAGAGTGATGGAAAGCATCTGGAGCAAAGAGATCAGAAAAATCACACATCAAGCATTTCTATAAAAATAAATTTATTTACAGAAAGCTCAAAAACGTATTTACAGGCTTGTGCATTCACACGCACTCAGAGAGCACCAGGCTGCTTACTCGGCTGCAAAAGCGAAACTAAACAAGTAACAAGCAAGCTGCCCTCCCTCAGGCAATGCAGCTATTAACACCCAAATTGAGAACAATTAATTTCAACCTCTTCACCCTGCTGATACTTAAGGAAGTACTCAATTACCATGGTAACTAATTGCTTGTCCAGGCAAAAACAAAGAAATTCCAACATTGGAGACCACCTGGACAAGTCCCTGCAGTTTTCCTGGCAAGGTTTTTCAGAAGTGGTTTGCCATTGCCTCCTTCCTAGGGCTGAGAGGGAGTGACTGGCCCAAAGTCACCCAGCTGCTTTGTGCCTAAGGCGGGACTAGAACTCACAATCTCCCGGTTTCTAGATGCCTTAACCACTACACCAAAAATGGCTCTAGTATAACAATATATTATAATAACCAAAGTTAGCAAGCCACAAATACATGGGAATAAATATATAAGAGAGAAAGCTCATCCAAAAACCCATTATCTGATTGGCAAAACTCAAGAGGACCCTGTAATGCAGCATGATCTAATTTATTTGCTCTTTCTTCCCAAGGGCCAACCTGAAGAGATGTCAGATGCAATCCATGGGGAATGATTCTCTAACAAACCTAGCAAGAGATGTTCTTGGTCTCTTGGAACATAGCAGGATGGTATTTAAAAAAGCATGACATATCAGTTTTAATACCATCCTACGGAAAACATAGAAAAGTAATGAAGTAAAGCTAGAAGAATATATACCTCTTTCTTTGGAGGCTATTCCCAGCTCTAAGGCAGGCCAGTCCCATGGAGATATAACTATCTTAATTTCTGCCAAATTATGCTCAGCTTCTTCTGTTTCTGTAATGTGTAATCAGTTGGTTGTTGCTATTGAATTGCTATTAAGACTTGCAGATAAAGAATCAGAAATATGTTTATCTTCCCCCAGGTAGATTCTCAACCCAAATCATCACAAGTGGGAGCTATTCATTTTAAATGGTGAGACTGGATAATGATTATAGGATGAACAAATGTTGTTGGGAGCATAGCAGAAGGTGCAATTGATTATATAATAGCATCCCCAATTCCACCTCACAAATCACAAATGCTAAGGTTCTTTTCTACTTAAGTAGTGATCATTGTACCCTCATTGCAAGATTAACCTCTGATACACTGGGAAACAGGCAGGAGAACAAGGTAGACAACTACCAATGGTAAGTTCCAAATAAGATGCTCAAAAAAGCTTAATATGGCCACTTCCCATTTTTTGTAGATCACCACTGGCTTCGCAAATCATTCTTATATAATCCAGAGTCTAAGCATATCATTCTAAATACAGTATCTACCTTCACTTAACATTTGGGACTCTTTAAAAGTTGAGCCTTTAGCTAGTCCAAAAAGCATCTTGAAACCTCACAAACTTTGGTTTGACCAAGAAGGTACAAAAACCAAAGGCTAAATTAGTCACAGTACATTCTATAGGGCTTATAATAATGATGGGTTCCATCATTAAAAGAATGCATATAAGACATCATTTAAATAGATAGATAGATAGATAGATAGATAGATAGATAGATAGATAGATAGATAGATAGATAGATAAGCAAGCAAGCAAGCAAGCAAGCAAGCAAGCAAGCAAGCAAGCACATATAGAAGACTGGGGAAAATTGGTGGAAACACTTAAATAGGAAAAGTCCTCTGCCTGCTGGTGGTTGACTGCCAGCTGAACCCCAGAAACCAATGCCATGGCACAAAGCACAATTCTTCCTGTTAAATGGGTTGAACATTTTAGCAGTCTTTTAAATGCAGGTTTAAATGAGTCTTACCCCCAGGAATGAACCATAAATTTGCTTCCTGATTGACCTTAAGTCTCAGAAACTTCAAAATTCATAGCCCAACTTAAAAAAAAAAAAGAAGATGGAGATCTGATTCCCACAGAACTAATAAAAGCTAATGCAGATTGATGGTCTCCTGTTTGGCCTCCCTCTTGACACACATTGATCACTGTATTCAAATGCCCAGAGACTGGTGCTATTGTATTACAGTCCCAATCTTTTAAAAAAGACAATATATCTAATCCTTCTAATTTCTGTTCAGTCCATTTCATAGGTATTATTAGTAAATTATATGCTAAACAATTGTGTGAAAAATTCATGATTGCCTAGAACAAGAACAAGTCTTGGCTGATGTACAAATGGACGTCACAACAAGACAATCAACTGTAGATTAATTATGATTATTGTACAGTAAATCATCTGGCAAGAACATATTCCTCTTGATTTCAAGTGTCCCCTTATGTTGCTTGCATAGATTCAAAGATGGCTTTAGATTTCATCTCTAGGAAGAGTTTGTGGTAGAAATGATTACACCATCTATGGGTATCCATTTTATTAGATTAATGATGCTGCTGCATAGAATATATACATGTTAGTCAGATGTACAGCAATTACATCTGCAGCATTTAGCCCCAATTCCCACCATAAGAGGAATTAAATGAGGTTGCATTTTGACTTTGCCTTTTTTATTTAATCTTTATTTCAACTCCTTAATTCAAGCCCTAACAAAAAGTTAAGTTCGTCCCCCAATTTTATTAAATAAACCAATATTTGTGGGTGATATTGATTATCCTTTCTCTCACAGACAGAGTTCAGTGGAGTCTAGAGACTTCGGCACTTATTGTAGGGAAGAATAATTTGAAATGAATTATTGTAAAACAAAAGTGCTTGTATTTACAAAACAACACACTAATGTCTCCATCAATAAAAAATCAACAGCAATCAAACTGAGCAAATTAAGACCTTTAAAGACTTAGGGATTGTGTTTCAATTCTCTAATACCTGCAAAGAGCAAGGAAAAGAACCCTATTTCATCTGATGCACAAAAACCTTCCAATGCAATAATTAGATTTGCCAACCATGATGGAAATAATTATGTACCCACTCTAATCATGTTTTTCAGGGCCAAAGTGCTGAGCTTAATACTTTATGGTGCACAAATTTGTGCCTATAAAAGATATAAAAAACAAAGAGAGAGAAACAAAAAACTGGAGGAATTCAGTCCAAGTTCTTAAGAAGAACATGTTGTTTCTTTTGCTGTATTTCAAGGAAGCTTGAAGCTGGAGGCCCACCTGAGGAGTTGCCCATTGAAATATTAACTAAATTAATTTGGGGGAGAGATTTCTATCCTAGTCAATCTTGATGAACAAGTTTCACTCCTCATGGTAAAAACAGAAACAAAGTAAAACTTCAGATTTGACCTATTGTGGGTTTTTACTGATATCACTAGGGTCTGAGAGGACCTTACAAGAGATCAAGCAACATAACCTGAATCTAGACTTACAGATCGGTAGGGTGTGAAAGTAACTTACACAGATTAAACAGGGCCAGAACAAACCCCCTTATTTTAATAAAGACAATTAAATCAGTTAGGGCTTCTTCCCATGCATTTGACAATCTCTTCCTCTATCATATTAACACATTAAAATTAAATAGCTGTTTTTGGAGGAACTCTATGGCTATGATCAAGGTTTTGGGGTGTAGACCATATCCCAGGGTTTCAGGCCATAAGATCCTGCTTTAATCATTTTATTCTACTTTGCTTGTCCTAATAGCAGTGAAGGAAAGACTAAACAAATTAAGTTCCAACCAAATTGGTTTGAATCAATTTATCAAAAGGTTTTTTTGTCATCCCAGCTCAACTATCCAGACTTCAAATTGGATAAAGTAACAGTGTCCATTAAAGATTCACAGCAATGCAAAACTAAGTAGCTTGAAAAATCACCACTTTTCCAATAATACTTTGCTGTTGAATAATGCAAGAAATGGAATACCAGGTGTCTCTAATTTTTGCCAGATCTAATTCTAAATCAACAGAAGGATAGAATCTCTTGACTTTAATTTGGCAAGGACACATACTCCCTCATCATAGTGTTCATATGTCTGATACAGTGTCAGACAAAATAAATGGTCCTGCTGTTTGGTTTTTTTTTTTTAAATTGCTCCATTAGCGGAATTATCCTAATGGCTTTCTCGATTTGGCTATTACACAGCTTTAGTTACAGGCTCAGGTTAGCAAACAACAAGGAAGGCAATTCCTGTTACATAGACACTGTTGAATTTACCTTAATTCAGGGGTTAGCAACCTTCTCATGTTGGGAGGCTGTCAGAAGCCAGGCAGACACAGTTCAGCTGTATATATGATTTGCATGAAATTAATGTAACTTGTATATCATTTCTTAACATGGTTTTCCTTGGTTTTGAAATTTGAAAACAGTATAATCTTCTGAACTCTTGTAATTCTCCAGATGAGACATTTGCCTGTTGTAATAGTACTGGAATAAAATTCTGCAGAAGACAGACTAGATCTGAAAGTGGCCAGTATTTTTCAACTTCACATTCCTGTGAAAAAGAATGAACATTTTTTTCAGCTATGCAGAATATTCAACAATTTAAAAGTGTGTGTGTGTGTAATATATGAAGAAGGTAATTCCCACATGATTTATATTTTGCCAATATACATTGGGACAAACTGTGTGTGTATGCACATGCATGTAACTAAGTAATTCTAATCCATTCGAAGGCACCTCAATTCTCCAATCTGATAAATTGATTCAGATATTGAAACAACTTTGTGCAAAATCAAGGCTACTCAGATCATTATTTTATACAGTAGCTTATGACTAAATGCTGAAAGTTTACATTTCAGTATGCACACATGGAATATCCACCCAGTACTGCATTATTTGTAGTAAATATTTCAGTGTGATTTATTTCTTATCTACTCTATTTCCAGTCTGGATGATTAATTTATGCAGCCTTTTCCATGGGAAAGGTACCACTAGCTAACTCCCTACATGTGTCTCTAAATGTTGAATGATATCACTGAAATCCACAATCATACCAAGCAGTACAACTGAGGGATTAGATAAGCTTCTAGATGTAGCCAAAGATGTCCCTCAAACTGATACATCCAATGCTACTCTGCCAAGGAGACAAAATACAGATTTGCAATTTCTTGGAAAAAATGAGTGCATTAGGAAAAGTGCATAAACAAGCATAGCTAGGCAAAATGTACATTTCATAAATACTTTGGAATTATGCAAAATTGGGAAATGTAAAGAAAATAAAGATTGCAAATTTACCCATCTTGAGCATATAACAGTTGTGCCATTTCTGTACTTAATCATGAAGACCAACTATCTGGTATAGGCAAATGTAATCTGAATTGGAATTCAGTATCCACTCTTAATCCTTACTCCATTTTCTAAAGAGGTGACCTCATACAGTCCTTGGGCTAATTTCAACTTCCCTCTCCAAAAGATTAGTTCAGGCCTCTGATTAGACCTAACTATTCCTTCCCTGACACCTGCTGCTAAAAAGAAAGGGGGGAGGATTTTTCCCCAATCATTTTGAGCAATGGGTTTCCCACTTCCTTTTTCCAGCCCAACCCACCATACACCCTTCATGGGGGTGGGGGAAAAATGTTTCTGGCTGCTGTATGGAGTATATGCGTTGAACAGCTCAAGTTTTAGAAAACCTTACTACTTGCTTGTCCATCACTTTCTGAAGCAATATTCTTATTGGTCAGATTTAAATAATTGGCTATTCATTGGCAATTTCAAATGAAGACATTATCAGATCAGTGGCTGGCTTTCCATTATCTGCAGCCAAAAACATCCAACCCCTTTTTGAATGCTTGTGCAAATGACAGTAGATTGGATCATTAATTTCCTGCTAGGGTTTTATTAATGATAAGGTGTTCTGCTCTTCATTGCTGTTATTTTTATTTACAATGTTGAACCAGTATATTTGCTCAGTGCTTGTTGTGGATTGTGGCCAATACAAAAATAAACTCTTGCTTTCTCCAGATAGAAATTCTGGAGCACACTCACACTGCTTTGGACTAAGAAGGCAATTCAATTTCTCCATCATGCTTAAGGAAGCACAATGTTGTGAAGTGCATCCCAAATAAAGCATATCCAAAGGGAAAAAAAAATGTCCACTTTCACTAGTCAAAGTCTTCAAGTCTTAAACCCACATCTGGAAATACACAAGCATAATGAAATGTTACAATGCTGAATTCTTGTGCTCAAGATGCTACCCAATCACCTATGCCATTTCATGGAATATTCATTTCAATACTCTGTTTATAGAAGGTGAGCAAGAAGAGTGGTTTATGGACTTATACCCAGGAAAAGGCACTGGTCATAATACCAAGGGAAAACCCTACCGTCTCTCATGTGATAGAGGGAGGGAGGGAGGGAAAGAGTTTTTATACAGAATCATAAAACTGTAGAATTGGAAGGGAACACAAGAATAATCTAATCCAATTTTGTGCAATGTTCAGGAAAACCAATTAAACCACTTAAAAAAAAAAATCCCTCCAGAAATGAAGACCCCCAACTTCCATAAATAGACTGTTCTACTCTTGTTCAGATCTAAACACCAGGAATTTTTTCTGTCTATTTAAATGGAATCTAGGTAACTGCAACTACCTAGTTATTTCTAGACCTAGCTTCTGTGACCAGGGTAAATAGTTCTTTACCTCTTCCCTGAATATGGCTAGCATGTCTTCCCTAAATAAGTTTAATTGAGCCCAAGATATTTCAAGTTGTATTTTTGTTTAGCCAAACACACCATTACACATATGCACTTAATATGCTCTTTCTTTCAGTCATTTTTGACATATTTTTTATCCTACGTTTTAATAATGTATTTGCTCAACTGCCTGAATAATGTATAGGGAGGCTATTTAGGCATGCCAAGCATCCTTTGAATCATGCTTGACTTCTTGTGACTGCCATTGTGGTTTTGCACAATGGTTTGCATTTTCTTCTCCAGTGTGTTTCTTCAACTTCCCAGTGTAGTCTACATGCCTGGGATTTCCTGCTTGCCTCTCATCCAAGTACTAATAAGTTCTAACTTTAGTTAGCTTTTTTGAGATCTTCCATGGCCAGTTAGATGGCAGAAATGATATAGAAAATCACTGGACACTCTCAAAAAAACCACAAAACCAATATGGACATGTTCCTGGGCCATCAGGAATCAAGCTCAACTAAGTGATATTTAACTTAGTGAGTAAATAAATGAATCATGTCACTTTTTAGAAGCAATTGTTCTTCTACAGTGGTACTAATTACTGAGCTGTTTTTAAAGAGCTCCAGGACCAGATGAATTACCCTCCAGAGTGCTGAATGAGCTTGCCAACATTATTTCAGAGCCTCTGACTACAACCCTTGACAATTCCAAGTGAATTGGTATACCACCAGTGGACTGGAGTTGGGAAAATGTTTTTCTTATCTGCTGAAAGGGGAGAAAGCTGGATCTGCAAAATGACAAACCAGGGAATCCAAAATCAATAATGCACAATCTTCATTAACAAATTGTTAAGTAGTTGAACTGGGTCTAAAGTTATCTAAAAACTACTGCATTGACTAGCAAGAGCCAGCATAAGAAACAGCAGTGTGAAGCAGATGTATATGTACATATGTACACACAGAGACATATTCTCCCTCTCTCTCTCTGACAGATAATTTGGGAGGAAAGAGAAATCATACATTACCTATGACATAACATATCTTATATGTTGCTTAATTTTGGCTACCCACTATGCCTAAAAGTCCTAAGCCACTCAAAATATATCTGAGATGTTCCTAATCCATTGTGTATAATTTTGTACAGTTTTCTTATTCTCCTCTTTTAATTGTAATTAAATAGTTTTTATCACTATAGTTAAATAGTGATAGATCATAGAATTCCATGGATATGGTACACTCAATTTGGGCAGAAGAAGCATGTGGATTGGGTGTTTGCCTTTGGTTCCAAAAAAGGTGCTTTAGAATATGGACAGAGCACATGCCAACAATTTAAGGAAGCAAACATACCTTTCCTGGGACGGTGCATCTGCTCTACAACTGCCTTAATGAATCCCCAACAAGTACTGTGCTCCAAACAGTGTTTCCCAAGCATGGCAACTTTCAGACATATAAGCTTCCATTCCCAGAATTATCAGCAGTGGACATGTTGGTTGGAGAATTATGGGTACTGAAGGTCACCCATCAAGAAGTTGCCAAGGCTGGAAAACACTGGCTCCAAAGCAAATGTTTGGAATCCAGTCTTGCATAGCCTTGTTAGATACAACGACTGATATGTACAGCCACAGCAGAGAGCTCAGTAATAATTTTGTACTAGTTAGGAAAAAGAGAAAGCCAGTTTGGTGTAGTGGTTAAGGCATCAGGCTAGAAACTGGGAGACTGTGAGTTCTAGTCCTGCCTTAGGCACAAAGCCAACCTTGGGCCAGTCACTTTCTTCCAGCCTAGGAAGGAAGCAAGGACAAACCACTTCTGAAAAACCTTGCCAAGAAAACTACAGGGACTTGTCTCCAAGAATCAGACATAATTGAATGGATTGGGGGAAAAAAAACAATTAATTCCATCTTTATAGATTGTTCATTCATAATTCAAAAAGAATAATTCAAAAAGAAATATATAAGAATAATATAAGAAATACATAAGAAATATATAAGAATAATTTTAAAAGAAATATATAGGTTAAATGAAAATTTAGGAAAGTAATCTCAGTTGAGGTCCCTCTGTCTTTGTCCTAAGCCTCGTATCAGCTTTCCCCAGTCCTGGTCCCCTCTGAATCTATGGATTCTCATTGGCATGCAAATTCTGGAGTTGGTTCACACAATAAAATATACATTTGCTGAATGAATGAATGAGCCGACAATTTGCAGAAAGCTAACCTAAGCTTCTGTGTTTAACATTTTTATAAAAGACTTATTGGAAAGCACAATGGGGCTTTTTATTGTGGAGGAGGAGGAAGAGGAGGAGGAGTTGACATGAAGCTAGGAATGGGTAGCTAACACTAGGGAAGACAAAATCCAAGATGTTGACAGGATGCACTAGGCCAAACTGTCAAGGTGAAATTCAGTAAAGGCTAGTGGAGACTAAGAATCAAAGGTAATGTGAATTTTCATTTAACCTAATTTTTTCTCTTTGGCTGAATTTTCCAACTGATGTAGACACAATCCTAAACAGACTTCCAACTGAGAAATGTGAAAGTGAACACAAAATCCACATGTTGCTCAGTCTTAATCTGACTCAGTCTGATCAGAGAGGTTCAAGTCCTCACTCAATTATGAATGAAAGATCTATACAGATGGAATTGATCAGTTAAGTATTTTTTCTAGATAAAGTAGATTTTAACATATCCAAGTAATCATCTACTATACTGCAGCACCTCTCAGGGGTTTGGACTTTTTTTTTTCTTTTTTCTTTTTCAGAGTGAAGATTTATTGATTTTTCTATATACCGTTCATGGAACTATTTTAAGGAAATTCATAGTTTTTCTTAAGCTGGTTTAAAGTACAGCTTTACATCAGCTAGTTAGCATGTGGTGGAGAAATGAGTCCTTTAAAATGGAAATATAGAAAGGGCACATAAAAGAAAATATCTCTCTATATTTAGCAATATAGAGAGCCAGTTTCGTCTTGTGGTTAAGGTTCTGGGCTAGAAACCAGGAGTCTGAGAGTTCTAGTCCTGCCTTAGTCATGAAAGCCAGCTGGGTGCCCTTGGGCCAGTCACTCTCTCTCAGCCCAACCAACCTCACAGCTGTTGTTGTGGGGAAAATAGGAGGAGGAAGTATTAGGTATGTCCACTACCTTGAGTTATTTATAAAATAAATAAATAAATGAAGATGGGATAAAAATATAATAAAAATAAATAAATGAATAAATAAATAAATAAATAAAAATACCCTTGGTGCTAATCAATCACACTATTCATAACAGAAATGCATGGTACCTGTACAGTGCTAAGCATAGAAGATAAAGAAAACAGAAAGTAAAAGATGATATTCAATTGAAACAAATCAAACCAGTGAATATTGACAATAATTTCAAAGACATTAGGAAAGGTTTGAGCATGTAATAAGAGGCGCAGAGACTTTCCCTTTGCAGGGTTTTGAGGTAATATTGGAGATGAGCAAGAATTGCCAAAACAAGGAAGTGAAAGAAGAACTTTAAAACTAAAATGAGAAAGTAGTAGTATATATTTATTCGGTCAATGACCAGCAAAAAAAATGAGAAAGGGATTCTGGGGAGGCGAGAGGTTGAAGTGCAGATACCCAAGAATGCTTCAAATGATATAAGCAAGATACAGACATAGATGATTCACCTAGGGAAGAAAATCACTAACGATTCTGTTGGTAGTGTAACCCTGGCATTAGGAATGCTATTGGTCTGTCATGTATTTGACCTGATAAGATCACACTGGCACTGTGTCCTGGTACAGATCCCACTCTTGACATATTTTCAGATATGATATTCCAATGCTTCACTTTGCTTCCGATCTTTGTTCTTCACATGCATTGTAGAAATACATGGCCCATGAAGGATACACAGTATAAAAAAACAACCTCTTACTAACAAGTAGAACAGACTTCCCCTATTAGTTAAAGGGGATATAAGAGAATATACAGTAGGGCTGTATTTCTTTTGCAGTACCTGATATCACATATCTTCTCATTAAAGACAATAGCAGAGAGATCTCAGCAGAGTGGGGAAGACCAAAACCAGGCGCTTTATGTGACTGTTAAAGGTCTTGCCTCCGTTCCTCCTAATGCTTCCTGTAATGGGCTGTGAGAATAACCTTGAGAAAGAGGAGAAAGAGCTGTAGACAAGACAATGGTCAGATAAGAGAAATCCAAGTCCAAAGCAGGAGTGTAATTTGAGAAGTTGTTTGACTTGACCCGCTCTAGTTCTCTTTCGGATAAAGGCAGGGAGGGGACAGGGACATTCAGACTTGTAAGAGTCTGTTTCTGTAACCCTATAATAAAAGTAGTTTTAGCATTCATAACTTTGGTGTTCAATTCTGTCTACCTCAAAGGGCTGCCAGTTCCTAACAGTTAAACTGGGTTTGGAAGAAATATCCCTTCAGCCAGAAGGCCAGATATAAAACATATACAGTACTCTATTACTGCATTTGGCGACTTACCCTGTTTAAGACATTATGGTACAACAAAATATGGATATTCACAAAAAAAAAAAAAGAAGAAGAAGAAGAAGAAACCAAAAAGGAATCATTCTTTGCCCAAAGTCACCTAATGAGGAGGAAAAATGGATAGATAAACTGACCTCAGTTATAGTTTATAAGAAGGAAAAAGCAGGACCTCTGTTTTGGTTTAAAACTCACCTGAAAATTGTCCCTAGTTTTACTGTAGAGATTTCTGCTTCTGTTAAAATTCCTTGTATATTTCACACAATAACCTTGAAAACATACACATGCAATCAATTCAGATGACACCTGGATTCATCTTAGGTGCACAGAGCATGAAAAGCCCTCATCCAAGAATTTTCACTTGCCTTTTTTTCCCCCCTCCTTTCCTTGGGTTTTACCTAGCTAGGTACTACAAAGCTGAAAGTTTTTTGTTTTTTTTAATGACTTACTCTTTTCAGACAACAATGAAGAGATTTACTTTTATGAAAGCTTATACTGGAAGTTTACTTTGTCAGTTGAAACATTTCTACCTAAGACAATGCCAAAGGAAATCTTAAAAATGGTTCAAGGGAACACAGTCCTTTAAATCCACAGCAGTGGACAACTTTGACCAATAATAGATGTCAGCAGGTAAAAAAGGAAGGAACATAAAAAGAATTAATAAAGAAAGGACCAGCCTCTATTTCCTACTCATATCAGGTTTTTGTTGTTGTTGTTGTTGCTGCTTTACATTTCACATCATAGAAAAAACTTTCTTTCGTAGAATGCAGCCCTCTTTGTTTTATCAAACAACCATTACATCCTGACAAAATATGAAGATATTTATGTACGTACACACACACACACACTGTTTTTAGGTATGCTTCGAAAACAACAACAACAACACCTGGAGAAATCATTCCGAGAAGATGCATATGCAAACTCAGGTGTCCAAGTATAATTTATCTTAAGTATTTTTTTAAAAACCATACCAAATTCTATCAGCCTTTCTTATTGTAAACTTCAGTTTTTAAAAAACTTCCAAAAGTAGGATGTCTCACCTGAGTATGATTTAAGGCTGGTAGAAGCCTCTGGTGCTTAGACAGACTTACATTTCCCACAACACATTGCTAATTGAATATTCTTTTTGGCATTCAAAGATGAGTCGTAGTTGACCCCAAATATAATATTTAATGTTGAGCTGTAAGTGCCTTAAGGGGGGGCGGGGATGATGCTATTTTAGATATTTGTATCGTCTTCTGTGTGGTCATCAAAATTTACAGTAGGCAAGCATCATCCTCAAGAGACTTTCAGCAACTATCCATAATTGTAACATAATGAATAGTAACACTTTATAGTGCAAAAACAACAATAACAATACTCTTGATGGTGTGGAAAATGTACGCACAAGCAGTCCCAAGGAAATTGGATGCTGCTGATACAGAGTAGCAAAGTTTAAAATGGATGTTTTCTTATTCCATGAGAATAGATCTGGGAGATCAACCAACAGCTTCAATTGGCTTTAGGAGAAAAAAAGGGAATACAAAAACAAGGTACTTCAAAGGTCTACCATCAACACTTCAGAATATATTGGATTTGCAGAAAGGATTTGGGCCACCATAAAAGGTAACAACAACCAATACAAGCAACAAGCCAACTCCAGCAGTATCTTCTCTAAACCTCTAAGCTGTGATATGTAGTAGAAAGTTATGGGGATAGTGAAATAGGAGATCTAGGAGTACACAGACTAAAACCAAGTTCAACAATGACCCAGAAGCATATGGGAGACCTGCAATAAGATATGGCAGGAATAGCCCATTACTCTTCGAGGATTTTCCTAGAAGGTTCACATCCTCTGAAGGCCTACCAAACAAAGTGAATAGTCTGCAGGGTTGAAGACAGAAGTACATTTAAGTACAGGATGCCAATCAGAACATTTTTACATTAATATTTTATTTATTTATTTATTTATCAAATTTGTCACCGCCCATCTCCTCCGAAAGGAGGGACTCTGGGCAGTTTACAGCATAAAACAATAACTATACAATAAAATTCCAATATAAAATATAGACTCAAACAATTTTAAAAACTACCAAATATAATAAAATCCCAATGGCTATGGTCTCATTCAATCCTTGCATAGGAGGGGCACATCAATATAAAGCTTGCACATATACAAAAGGTTATACAGAACTAAGAATTGTTCTACAGTAGAGCAGTATATTTAACTAAACATTAGGAAGAAAAATGTCATAGCAATACATCATGGGAGGCTTTTTTTAAAAAAAAATCCTAGAAATAATGGCTCTGTATTTCAACGTATAGAGAGCCAGATTGGTGTAGTGGTTAAGGCATCAGGCTAGAAATCGGGAGGTGGTGAGTTCTAGTCCTGCCTTAGGGACAAAGCCAGATGGGTGACCTTGGCCAGTCATCCTCTCTCAGCCCTAGGAAGGCAAGGACAAACCCCTTCTGAAAACCTTGCCAAGAAATCTGCAGGGACTAGTCCAGGCAGTTGCCAGGAGTCAAGACTGACTTGAAGGAACAAAAAAACAAAATTCAATGTACACTACAAAAATAATTATCCTTCCCAAACCTACCTCCCTGCCTGAAGATTCTGCATGAACTATACAGCCTGCCACACAATACAGCATTAGGCTTGCCAGGCACTCAAGCACAAAAACCTTGCTTAAGAGTGATCCACAGAGAACTGAGTTCTCATGTAGTGCTGGTTGAAGTGCAACCAGGCTAAGTAGGAAATTCTGGGGCCTTAAAGGGCTTGCAAGTTTTGGTCTAAGTGATGCAGTAAGGTTTGGAAAGCCTCACCCTCTGCTTAGGAGAATATTCAGATGGTCTATAGGGCTTCTGGTTTTTCCACATTGGCTGTTTGCATACTGCGTACAAGCATATGGTTAATTCAACTATGGTTTATTGAATAAACCCAATTGCTTAGGTTGTCACAACTCAGTAAGCCACAAATCAATTAATCACATTTCAGCTTAGACTTTGTGCAAATCTAGCCATTCCTAAATCTAGATCAAGTCTGGAAATCATGACAATAATTAGGAAATGGTTTTGACAAACCATTTTTGGTGGGTTTGCACAACATCTAAAATGAAGATGTCCTCAAGCCAAGCTCCACTCTGAATGATGACATAACCATTCAGTTTTATAGACCTAAAAAAAAGTTGAACAGTTTATACAGTAACTCTTGTGAGAAACCAGCCTTTGTTTTATGTTGTAAGAATTTGGGCACAGCATATTATGTGATCAGTTTTAGACAGCTTTTAAAACTAAGTTTAGTGTGTTATGAATTGATAATTGGTGCTGATTTGTTCATAAATTTCCTATGCTTAAAATGCAATATTTTTAACTGCTACAGTATTATTATTTTTTACTCGTATTACATTCATTTCTTGCTATTTTCAGGTTAAATGGAATGGTGTTAAATGGACCTCAGTTTTATTATTATAGTCAATTCTTCAACTCACTCAATCACCTTCTATTTAAATAAAACAGCACTAAATGTACTTTAAAGAGAACTGAATTGTGTTTCTTAAAATAGAGAGCTTTCCAATGGCAAATAAGGGTGGAATACAATAGAAAGAGGGATATCTTTCCAGCTGTACTTCATGGTGTTTCCTATTGCTAACTGTGAATTAAACTAAAATAGCTTTTGACAATTGCCAGAAATAATAATTCTGAAAGTAGACTTTATACAAGATTACTTCTTTATAACTTAATTCTAATGGCCTGGATGGATATGAATTCAGCTTGCCCCTCTGGTTAAATGAGAGAAAATATTATAGGAGAGGATAAAATTTAATATGATAGGTGTTCCAACACAAGACAATTGAACAGGTCAGCTAAAGACTTGATGCATAAATGTTAGGAGTTTTCAGTGTTATTTTTTTGTGGGGGTGGGGTGCTTTCAAATCAGCATTGACTCAAAGTAGTACTTTGGGACTTGCAAGGCTGATGTCAACCTTACTAGGTAGACCATACAGGAAATACATTATGACCAATGAGCTAATTCTACTTTATTGTAAGGTTACATAAATAGAATCTTGCTAATCTGAAAGTACTTGTCTCCCCCCCATCCCCTTTACAGCACAAGAAACTAGTGAGGGTCTCTTCTGAACCTCTTGCCCTTCCCACATTCCTGCTGCAGGCTAAGCTGCCTTTTATCTGACCATTTCTTTGGCTGAGTTTCGTTGCTCTGTCTCCCAAGCTCATTCCCACATACTATTATACCCACAGACCTCCTTTCTCAGAAGGTACCTCTCTTTTCTGGGAATGAGGTGGGGGGCTTCACAACTTACAACCCTTGGGTGATATCAGGTTGAGAACAGCAGCTTCAGAAATACATGACACAACCATTGCTGCACACACCGATCACAAGAGAATGCACCAAAGCTACCACAGTCCTCTCTATTTTTTAATTACACTTTTTTTCTTAGGATGGCTGGGCAGAAAAGGCCTTTGGAGCCATCCATTCACTTTATTTCACTCTGCTCTTAGAAATTTAAGAAGCTGACCCCCTTACCCCTTCTTCCTAGTGAAAAGAGCGTTAAAGACATCCAGCTATCTCTCAAGGGGCAGGGAACTATTGCTCAAATGTTAATTGCTTTTCTTCGGCTTTCATGGCAGAGATTTTTCTCTTTAAAAAACAACAACATATACATCAAATGCAACTCTTTTTTTATTTATAATGGGTTCTGTCCTTTTATGTCACAGTTTACTCTGGAGGGAAAGAAGGAATCATGCTGTTAAAGAAGGCAATCTGTAGCTCACAAGCCAACACTGAAGCAGTCATCTATGCAAAAGGTCTGTAAACTGGCCTTTTGAAATTCTCCACCAGGGAAATTGAAGGGATGATTTCTCCAATTGCTCCTGAGGAAGGAGAAACTGTCCAATAATTTCTCAAAGGCCAGACACCCCCTTAGCAGTGGCAATAGAACCAGTACTGACAACAAATCTTCTAGTCAGGACACCAACACTTTCATGCAGCAGGTGGAGATGGTAAGGTTGGTAAGAGCAATTACCAACTGAGTACAACTAAGTACCAAGGAGAGAGATCCTCCTGTGATCTAAAGTTTGAAGTCAGTTGAGCTTCCCAGGTACTCAACAGAGACATCTGAAAAGAACTGATCTAAGACATAAACCAGATTGTATGGGGAAGAACAAACTTTAGGCTCCATACTTTATTTTATACTTTTGAACAAATGCATGTGCTGAAATACAGTTATCCTTTGACATTTGCCAGGTTTTAGACGAAGTGTGTGACTTCCTGAAGATAAAGTACAAAATACGTATTGGGTGAAAATTGCATACAATTGGTTGAAATGCACATAAAATTGTGGGTAGAATTTAGGGAACAATTTTAATTCTCTCCCCTTCCCTTTGAAGATGCCTTTGTCAACCTCCCTGGATTTCATTCAACTCTTTTGATGTTCACCTTGACATAAAATAATATTTCTTTTTTTCCCAAAAAAGTATTTCCATTAAATTCTTGGGAGGTGGGTTGGGGATGTGTGGCTCTTTTACACTTACATTAGTTAGAAGATATCCTAAGGGGATGTGCTAGTTTCCTGTCTTTTGATATAAAATCACCCATCCTGCAGTATCTATGACTTTTCCTACTTCAACTCAATCGAAAAGGAAAACATCATGAGTTAATTCCTTCCATGAGGCTTTCTCATTTGTTTGTTTTTTTTTAAATTAAGAATGGGCAGTGAAGGAAACTATAGAGTTTTGGTAAGATAAATAAATAAATAGATAGATAAATAAATAAATAAATAAATAAATAAAAACAATTACAGCATATTTATTTATTTATCAAATTTCATCACCGCCCATCTCCCTCAAAAGAGGGACTCTGGGCTCTGGACTCTGACCACTAGATGACATAATATTTTGTGTCATCTAGTGGTCAAATAGTTTTGCAGTCCATATATGGTAGCCCTGTGTAAGAGTAATCTGGAAAAGAGGGTAGCTATTTTAAGATTCAATTTACCTTATATTGTTATATGATTAATTACTACTGTGATTGGTGAAAGGTGAAAGGTCCCCTGTGCAAGCACCGAGTCATGTCTGACCCTTTGGGGGGGACACTGCTTTCACAATGTTTTCCTGGCAGACTATAGCGGGGTGGTTTGCCATTGCCTTCCCCAGTCATCCCCTTCCCTAGCAAGCTGGGTGCTCATTTTACCGACCTTGGAAGGCTGGAAGGCTGAATCGACCTGAGCCAGATACCCGAGAATCCAGCTTCCTCTGGGATCGAACTTGGTTCATGGGGAGAGTTTCAGTTGCAATACTGCCACCTACCACTCTGTGCCACACAAGGCTTTTACTACTGTGATTAATTAACAACATTTTTTTGACAGATATGTTCCTCTATCAGAATCCCAAACCAAAAGGACTGTTTTTGCTCTATTTCTGTAAGCTAGCAGAGGTGTGCCAAAACAGCTCCAGATCTCAAAGATTTATATGTAGAAATACTTCTTCACCCTACAGTGATAGCGTAATCAACTTTTAAATAAGAGATTGAAGGTTCAAAGGACTTCTATGGACAGAGGAGAGGAAGGCTGGTTGTTGCTTCTGATGTTATTATTTAACTTACTAATCTTTTCTTTTCTACCCTATCTTTATATTTACAAATATGTCTCATTCCTTTCTCTGTCGCATGCACAAACATATACTTTTGTGACACATTTAATATTAAATGTTTATGTTTTTATTTATGTTTGGTTTATTATTTATCATCCAGAGATGAATAACAACTGGATATACAATATGATTATGATAAAATCCCCCCCATAGGGGGCGTAATTATGATAACATTAGCTCCTACAAACACATATAAGATATCTTATCCAGCAAATAAATAAGTAGATCCATTTAGAAAGGAACCCTTGGATAAAAAGAGAGGAAATTTGTCACTGATCATGATCTCATCTGAGAGATCATCCAAAGTCTGATTTATAATGAGGATAAATCTGTTTCTTCCTAAGATGAATCATATTTCTCCCAGTGATGATGCTAAATAATCTCTTCTAAAGAAGTAAATTCATGGACAGGATGAAATAAAGGAAGTGTCCCTTACAAATATTTGGGGCCCAAGGTATTCAAAAGTGATAACTACATGCTAAAATAGGCTTGCAAGCCAATGTAAGAGTAGGTGAGTCCAAGGTCCATCTCAATAAATTAGTCAAAACTCTAGCTGAAAAACTTCTACAAACATTGATGTTTTCAAACCACATTTGAATGCAGCTCCAGATATAATGCATTACAGCATTATGAAGATTAGTAGCCTGTGTACTACTATGACCAAGTTATCACTATCATCTTTCAAGAGGTGTTCTCAGCCTCTAAGTGAGTCTGTAATTACTGTCATATATCAAGAAGCATCATCTATTCTTTCAGGTCGAGTCAATCTCATTCTTCCCAAAACCAGTTTCCATACTGGGATTAGCAAATACGTTAAAATGATAAATAAATTCTGTCGTTGTTGTTGTCAGTATAAGTCCAGATTTTGAGATAATATGGAATATTTCCTTTTATAAGAGAATTTTGTTGTTGTTTACTTGTTCAGTCATGAACTCTTTGTGACTTCATGGACCAGCCCATGCCAGAGCTTCCTGTCGGTCATCACCATCCCCAGCTCCCCCAAGGTTCAGCATATAAGAGAATATATTATAAGAGAATAGTGACCATCATTTTCCAAAGATTTATTTAAACATGGATCTTGCTAAGGCTAGCACACCTTAGCTGCAAAATTCCACCTTAGCTGCAAAATTCCAAACTAGAAATAGGGAATATTCCTTGTTTTCATCTAGTGAGCAACTCGAGTTTTGCAATATGGTTCTGGTAGCCTTTGATCTGGCTAAATATCAGCTTCTGGGTAGAATCAGAGACTATAAGCTTCTACCTGGCCTCTTTAAGACACTGTGGGAGTCAGACAAAATAGGCTTTTGTTATGGTCCAGCAAGTTTCATATTATGTTCTTATGTTTTGTTTCATTTGCAAATATGGTGCCAAGGAAGCTTGATATAGCTGCAGCTATAGCTGCAAGTATTGGCTGATCTCTGGATGTGCAGATTTCCACTCCCAAAGCTTCCCTTTCAGCTTAGCTGTTGCTGAGTATTCCACTTATCTGGTAAGCACCCAGATTGGGGAAGGATGTTTTAAGCACATCTCTTACCTTTGCATTTAAATGTAGGGGGACAGTGGCAATGGCAGACAACACTTTTGAATGAGGCATGGAGTTACTGGTGCACAGTAGCACACTGATTTTTTAGAGGTGTCTATCCAATTCTAAAAGTGCATTCCTATAAAATTAAATTTCATGCACTCTAGACCTCCCTCTTCTCTACCTTACATAGCTTTAAAAATTAATGCCTAACTATAACTTCGGCATATATACAGTATGTATTTTGTAATGCCATTTGTCTCAATGTGTTTGCTAACAGCTGTCAAGTGATAGTAATAAGTTATGACAAAGTTATCCAAGAACTGGCAGTGTCACTCTAGATACTATCCATATTAAAGTGTAATGATGTTTAATGATGCAAACAGAGCCTAACACAGAGTTGGTGGAGGAGTTGCATCATAAATTCAAGTCAAGGTGAATTAGACTAAGCAAGTGACACATGCATACACACAGATTTATGGAAGTTTAAAAAATGGTCATAGGGGAATTTGTTTTCCACCAAGCCAGCTCTAAAGTAGACCTATTTCCTATGAATACTTATGAGGGTGATCATAGGAACAGTAAAACAAAAACTTCCAAACAATAGGAGATCCATCTTTTGTTTATGGTCAGGAGATAAATTTGTTTGAATCACACTTTTCATTATTATTATTATTATTATTGCTTTTTATATATTAATTATTTTAATCTTGTTGTAGGCTTGTTTGAGAGATGGGCAGCAATATAAATTTGATGGGAAAAAATAATAATATGAATTTAACCAGTTTTGCACTGCTGAAACAATATGCAAACCAAAGTGCAATTATTTTTTTTAAAAAAACTGCATTCTTCAAAAATTGTGATAGGGATACTATTAAAAATACTTGAGAAAGAAGGTGTTTACAGAGATGCATATGTTAATGAAATGAAATGAAATTACAACTCAACTGTAATTTTCTTGGGAAAACGTCTATGAATATGTGCACATTCAAAGAAACCTGTGCAAAAATGTGAATGAATCTGAAGCTGTTTTTTGTTTTTTTTTAAAGGATAAAACAAGCTGCAAAAAATAGGGGTTTGAATTTATAATTCAAAGATAGTAAGTTTCAATATGAATCTGATAAAAATTTTACAAATGTAAGATTTGATGCTATAATAACAAAGAATTAAATGACTGCAGCTACTCTATTTTATTTGTTCGTGTTCCCCAGTTAGGGAAAAAAATAGCAGGCATGGCAGACCCTTTAGAGGAAGGGTGTTTTGTTCTGTTTCCAAGCCAGTTAACTTCAGGGATTTCACTGGAATTAATTTCTGAAAGATTCCCCATGTGCATCTTTTCAGGCAGAGTTAACAGACATGAAGAAAAAAAATATCCCAGTGGTATCCAAATTCTTCAGCAAAGACCCCACAGAAACATGTTGCTGAATAATACAGAAAGTGTTCTAGCTTCAATCCAGCTTCAATCCAGCTAATCCAGTTTCAAAGTAGAACAAAAATTTAGAAAGTTGGGGCAGGGGAATCTGTTATTAAATCCAGAAGAGTTCATTCCCTCTGAACACTTGCTTATCTGAGTTGGCAGGGTTGTTGGCATGTCTCATTGGCAAGTTTAGCCTGTTCTACATGGGAGATGCCAAATGATGACTTCTTGTGTGATGTAACAATGAAGATTTTCAAGACCAGGGAGTTTCACACAGCTTTAATAAATCTGAAAAATGAGGAGAAATTAAAATCGATAGTTTTGTCCATTATTGCTACTCCTCTTATTCACTTGTCTTTGAACAATGAGACAATAAATGGATTAGCTGTAACTTAGGAAACCATTCAATTTAAGAATTTGGGGAAAGGATGGTGCATTATAAATTTGGAGCCACAGCCGTCTACAATGTTCTGGCAGTGATGGACAGAAAGGAAGTTCAGTGTTTTTTGTTTTTTTTATCTATTGCCTTCCTGTTCCCTCTCCCATTGTGATTTCTTTAACTCTTTTATTATGCCAACAATCGACTTCCAATTTTTAACAAGTTTTCTTCCCCTATAAAACAGGTTTCCTTTTTCTGCTTGATGTACAAAGAGCTTTAGACTACTTTCTGAATATCTTTAATTGAAATTTCTGACTGTTTTCTCTATATGCATTTTAGGGCATCCTTTAAAATATTTATTTGGTGTATATACAATTTTCTTTGCACATATATTTGTCCATATTTTTTGAATCATGAACCAAACTAAGTTTGAACTTGAACAGGACTGTATAAAATTCAGCCAGGATGTATTTTTTTATTCTGCCCTCTGTCCTCTACTCCATTTGTGATATTTTCTCACAATGAATATTCTCCTATGAATGCCTAAATAAATTCTGTATCAGTTTGGCAACTGAAAGACTCAGGTCTCTTCTATTACTAAAAATGAACCTTTTATATCTTTATTTTCCTTTGTGAATAAGAAGCCATTTTTATATATATTAGCCTTACTGTAGACTTCAAATTAAACCATTAGTCTCTGTCCAGCTTGAATCCATATTCCCTGAAATTAAATGGCAAATGAATACACAGGCCACATATTTTGTCCTGCTGAAGAAGGAAAATGTTTTCTCTCCCTGAAAATAACTCTTTTCTAAAATTTCCTTTAGCCTTAGGTGCAACAGCTTTTTGAGTTGTCTACCAACATGTTTTTAAAATGAACCAAACAAGCTTTGCAGCTGTCTTCTGTCAGCATCCAGGACATTCTATACAACATCAGGAGAAATAAATGTTGCAAACAAAGCCAAATACTTTGCAATATATGTTATAAATGATGCAATGCCCAGTGTCAGTTTGAGTCTAGCATAAATGAATTACTATATAAAGTTATATCAATTCAATCAACATGGCTTTAATTAAAATTCACACTAAGAATTGTCTCCCTTTCTAGAAAAACTGCAGTCTTTGAACAATACATCAGGGCAAGGAGCACACAGGCAGCTAAATAAAGAGCTAGTGTAAGAGGAAATATGTTTATTCAGTAAAATATTATTGTTATTTATTGCCTCATTCCACACTACTTCAGATTGTTTTGTTATTGTGTTGAGGATATCAATGGAAATTTGAATGTATCCAGTTTAGGTAGAGTTGTAATTCAACTCTTTTTAGCATTAACTGGGGTAAATAACAGATGAAAAGGAAAGGCCAAGCAAAATTACTCTGCTTCTATCTAAGCTGATTATCATGGCCAAAGAATTTCCCTTGATCTTACTGGTGCTTAAAACATCCACCTGTTCATCATGCAATTTGTCTAGACCCATTGTCTAGGACATGGCTTGCTTAATCATGGCTTATAGAATAAACATTAGTTGGCTGGATTCAGACAAGATAGCAATTCATTAAGCATGGTTTGTAAGCCATGATAGATGTGCTCATACCATACTTTAAACTAGTCTTCTCAACCTTTTGACCCTGGAGGAACCCTTTAAATATTTTTCAGGCCTCAGGGAACCCCTGCACCTTCAGGCTCAAATATAGGCCAGAAGTTACAAAATTATTATATTTGTTTCATGTGTACACCTGTATATATGCATTCACAGTGTTCTTAAACTAAAAATAAAGAATGAAACATGCCTCTTTAATGTGAAGTTGCCCAAATTGGAAATAACGTTTTAAACCTCTCACGGAACTGTATGGTTGCGAAACCCTGGTTCGGAAACCCTGCTTTAAACTAAAGCCTAATAGGATTTCCTTTGAAGCTTTAAAATATAATGAATACATTACCCTCTTTATTTTGCCCTCAAATCCTCCGTACTCCAATTGTGGGGCTTAAAAACAGCAATTTGGTGTTGAATTTTAGCAATACACACATTGGCTGCTCTGGAAGTGGGTCTTGGAAAAAACTGTTGGTTGCAAGTTGCCCATTCATATTCTTGGGACAATAAATGTCCATCTCACCCAATAATCCTTCCTCCAATAATTTCATGTAAATGCATACCAACTAAAAGATAGAGGGTAAAAATGTTCACCTTTCTGATTTACTGATGGATTGCATACTCATAACATACAACAACTATAAATCAGTGTTTGGGGTCCTATGATGCCAAAAACATGTGTTTTATGGTCTTTATCATTTTCACTGAACGAACTTGATTTAGAAGGCCCTAAAACCTGGAAAGAAATAAAGCCTCAGAGAAAGATTTCTGAAAACATAGATCAGCTCATTTTATGTATAATAAATGTCTAAATTTTAAGATTACAACTCGTTTTCCTGCCTTTCATGTGTTACTTCTTTTCAGCCATGGTGTAATGCAATTCAAACTTCACCTATTCATAAAGAATATGAGTGTTCTTTCATATAAACGTGCCTGGAGGTTTCATTTAACACCCATCTAATCCTTGCAAGGGGGAAACATTTTAATAATAAATTGCATATCTTATCAAAAGGTTAACAATAGTATATAAGAGTTCCAAGAAGTTAGTGTACATTATCTAGACCTCGTAATTTGTAGTGTGATTTACATCAATTAATTCTAAGATGTTATTCCCTATTAAATCCATTTTACAAAGCTATTTGAATACCACACCAACTGCAATGATGTATGGTAGTTCTCCGACATCTGTCACAGATTGACAGAGCTGGCTTGCTGAGACTTAACTGAATTGCTGCTTTAATTAATTATTATATTGTCCAGTATTGCATTATTATTATTATTATTATTATTATTAATCATATTTATATAGCTGCCAATCTCACATAAAAGTGACTCTGGGCAGCACACAACACTTAATTAAAAAACAATAAATACATAAAAACAGTCACAATTAAAAATAACTATTAAAAGGCACATAAAACAAGAGGGGATAATGTTAACTACAATAAGGAAGCCATCACAACATTTTGCTGGTCCCCTGACACCCCAGGACTGATCACATAGTCAGATCTTGAGGGACCTGGGGAATGTTGAGAGAGATGGAACTATTCTCACGTCCGGGAGGAGAAGATCCCACAAGGAGGGCACCACATTGTACAGGCAAGCTCTGTAAACCACCTACTGTCTTTTTGTTTCAGGTGGTAGATAAATGACATAGACAAACAAATGTACTGCTCCTAAGTAGGTTATTGAGAAAGAATACCTGCATTAAAACTAGGATTAAATTATTGGATGAATGAGGTGGGTCACATGTTAGCTTGGCTCTATTTCTTACAATAAATATGCATACTAGTTACCAATGTCTGTGCTCATCAATCCTTAGCATGTATTTTCCCAGCCCAATTGTCTGGAGTACGGATGGTGAGCAGGAGGGGGCCCCTATCCAGGGGGGGAAATGCATGCGTAGTTTAAAGGCTCTGAACTGTCCTTCAAAAAAACTCAGAAGAGAACCGCCTTGAATCTTGGGGTTTATCTGTCTGGGTTTCCCACGTTCCTTCAGTTTGGTAGGATTTTCTGTCTATTAGGTAAAGGTAAAGGTTTCCCTTGACGTAAAGTCCAGTCGAGTCCGACTCTAGGGGGCGGTGCTCATCTCCGTTTCTAAGCCTTGAAGCCGGCGTTGTCCATAGGACACTTCCGGGTCATGTGGCCAGCATGACGACTCGGAACGCCATTACCTTCCCGCCGAAGCGGTACCTATTGATCTACTCACGTTTGCATGTTTTCGAACTGCTAGGTGAGCAGGAGCTGGGATTAACAACGGGAGCTTACCCCGCCGCGCAGTTTCGAACCGCCGACCTTCCGATCGACAGCTCAGCGGTTTAACCCGTAGCGCCACCACGTCCCTGTCTGTCTATTAGAGCAGTTAATAAACACTAGGGACTAATTTCTTGTCTCAGCGTGTTTTTTTACTTAAGTCAGGACACCAATCTAGAATTTTGTTCAAAGTTTTGAGCAAAGTATTATTGTTAAAAAAGCAAACTAGGTCCCTCAAGACAGAAGTTTGTTCATCTTTAGCTCAAGCTTGTATCTTCTATTCATCAGTTGATGTGTTCACTTAACAGTTCCTCAAAATTGAAAGGCTTTTGTTATTTTCAGCATTATGATACCAGCTTGCAAAGCAAGAGCATAAACTGCCAAGATAGATGTTTTGGAACAGAAAGCAAAGAAAAATATTTCTAAAGTTATTAGCATTTTTAAAGGGAATTGGCCACAACAGCTGGCATCTGATTGCAAAGTGTCTACTGTTTTAGCCAACAAGCTTGAGCACTCCTTAGGTTTTCAATAGCTTGGGCTAAATAGAGAAAGGCAGGGAAAAAATAGAGTAAGATATAGATTTTGTTCATAAAATTGACAGCTACCTTTCTTGGAGCCTAGAGAATGTTAAGAATAGAGTTGTGCAATGTTTAGATTCGATTCCAAAATGTTACGTATTTCATGCATGAACAGAGTATTGACCCATTACAGCGCCCACATGATTCTGGAAAAAGGCATGGTTGCTCTAATGAGTTGCAGAGTGGTGCTGCATTTATGCCTCTATGTGCTTTAAAGTAACTTCTCAGAAGTGGAATCTGAAGCATTGCAGAGACCTAGTAAGTTTTCCCCCATCAGCAGGGGAGGCTCAGCTGATATAATATTTTGGAGATGTCAAGCTATGATTATTTGTGCTTGCAAAAATTGAACTGTAAAAAAGAAAAGAAAGAAAAAACTTCATTTCACAAGGCTACAATTCTACTACAGTGCCAGCTGGATTCAAGGAGATAGCTGATGGCCAAAGTTTGTTTGTTTGTTCATTGCTAGACAACCAAAGATCAAAAACATGACCTATAAACATTTGGACAGCATGACCAATTTATATAGTAAAGGTAAAATTACATATATAAATAATAGGTCCAATCCAATATTTTCTAATCAGGATTGCCCTGACTACAGAAACAGCATGCATAGAGCTTGATTAAAACAAAACAAAAACAAAGTAAAAATGAACTGGTTTCATAAAGATGAGTACAAAACAGAGTTGAAATTAAATGTCTTATGGGCATACCCAACAATAATGGCAATAGGATGGCTAGATATTTTTCAGTCTTTCTAGAAATAGAAATATTTGATCTCACAATAGCAATCTATTGATTTCAGTTGGTCCAAGGATTTACTATGAAAAGGTGCAGTGAACGCTAGACAGCAGGCATGATGTAAAGGGAAATTTAATAGTATGTGAGTCACAGATTCAACTTCAATGTCTGAAGAGATACAGAGGCAATCATAGTGAGAAATAGTATTGTATATTCCTGTCTTCACTATGCATGGTAAGGGGTTGATTCACATTAATATAAATACCCTTCTGTGTGAAACATGAATATTATAAAAAATATCTAAGTGAAAGAAAAAAGACATTTGCCAGAATTGCATAGAAGTATGAAGTTGGGGATCTACCTTCAAGGACATCTAGATCAAGAGCTTTCTGCTTAAGTGATGTCATAGTTTTTTCCTGATTGCAGTAAGAGTATAGTTGATGTAGATAGCCCACAATAGATGAGGAGAAGATCAGTTTTGTTTTGTTTTTTTTGTTTTTTTTAAATGAACAATTGTAATTGTCAGAATAAGACAATGAACCATCCAGTTGCACAACTGCACAAGGATGACCCACAAATTTTTGATGGTCAAGAATTGTAAAAAGACTAGAACATCTCTTGTTACATATTGTAAAACTCAATCACAAATTTCCTTAGGAATGAAAGGATCAGTCTAGGTGTCTTCTGCACCAATGTTTCACATACTTGTTTTTAAATCTGATCAGTGATTTAAAAAAAATGCTTGCCAAATTCATATTTCAAAACATATGATTCAATATATTTTTTTCACAAAATATGCACGATGCACTAAAAGATGACGTTTGGATTGATGTTTTATAATATATTTCAATAATCATGTATTTTTTATTCATTCTGGTACTTTTATTAGCTGCATCATAATGTTCAGAGAAACATACATTCCCGCAGAGAATTGCATTCTGAGCCACTAGTCTGGAAGATGCAGACTGCATCACTTTACTTCACATGCAAGCCACATGAAAGCCTATACTCAGTATTGCAGCTAATTTTGCCACATGTTAATGCCAGCTATTTAATTATCTGTTAGCTGTTATTGTTTTTTTGTGGAATTAATAATACACAATACAGAGATTATTTATCTTGACATTCAACTAAGAGGTGTTCACAGAGATTAAAACCAAATTCTTCTTCCAGTCCAGTTTTAGACTTTAGACTACCATATACTTATTTTACCCTTTTTTCCAAACTCTACCTTTTCACCCAGTGTTTAATTTGTCATGATGTTGCTGCTTCTTTTTCTATTGTTGTTTAGCTGACTTTTGGCCATGTTCTATCCTCAGCTATCAAGCTCCCTGGGTGTTTGTCTGCCAATCACTATCTCTCAGCTAGTTTTTAAAACCACTGCTTTTTATTTTAATCTGCTACACCATTGGTACTTCTGTTTATTATTTTAATAGTTGTAGGGTTTTTTTTATTTTATTCTAAATGCCTCCTTTTAATTGTTTTGCCCAGGTGCCTCTCTTTGTAACAGAGCGCCAGCCTACAAACAAAGTAACGTATAAAGAAATGAACATTATACAATATAAATCCCGTCTGAATCAGTAATTAGCTTCATCAAAGTTACTGAGGTGGTAAAAGGATAATAATTAGGGATATCAAAAGAGAGCCTTAAGTGCTCTTGATACTAAGTGTTTTGTGTCTACATGCACACACTTCTATAAGAAAGAAAGAAAGTCTATATTGCATTTTGTAGAAACCTCAAATGTATATGACAACTCTGAACATTGCTATAATGCTGTACAAACTTCAACGTTTATTAATTCCCAAGGCCCGTCATCTTCTTTCAGAAACACTCCATCATGAGATTCCCTGAAGCTATTGACCAAATGTTACAATATTAGATTCTAAGGGGGTGGAGGATGGCATTCTGAGTGAAGCAAAAGAAACTGGCAGAAACAGTGATAGATCAGCTGCTGTCACTTATTGAAGGTTACAAGCAGATGGTTCTAACATGACGCACAGGATTTTAATCTGTGTAGTTCTGTGAAGCTACACTGATCATATCTACAGCTTCTGTGATAAGCTTTCACACTCGAGTGGCAAATTCTTCTGCTGTGGCAAAGATGATTAATAGGATGATTATGCAGGATTTATCTATACAAGAGCTATATTCTAATTAGATGACATAAATCCCCCGCTCTTTAGCCATTTCTTGCCCTCTCCTTATGTTAGCTTCCTGATTCCTCAGTGATGCACAGTGGAATAGACAAATAGGAAAAGTGTCAATAAAAATAGTCCATATATGCTTGAGTTCAGGAATGGGCAAATGTTTGGTAGATAGTTGGTTTTTTTGTTTGTTTTTTTTTGCATAAAACACCACCATATTAAGAGTATTTTAGGCTGACACTATAGTTTTCATGAGACCCAGTCTGGTGTAGCGGTTAAGGCACTGAGCTAGAAACTGGGAGACCATGAGTTCTAGTCCTGCCTTGGGCACAAAGCCAGCTGGGTAATCCTGGGCCAGTTACTCTCTCTGAGTCCTAGGAAGGAGGCAATGGCAAACCACTTCTGTAAAACCTTGCCAAGAAAACTGCACGGACTTGTCCAGGCAGTCTCCTAGAATCAGAAATGACTGAAAGGATTAAATATATATATATATAGTTCTCGTATGTTCTCTGACTCAAAGTAGAGAGAAAATAAAATGTGGTGCAATAAAAGAGGCCAGCAGAAAAAGGTGCTTAGGAGCATTTGACCTGGGGTCATAGGTTTCCCTCCATAGCTTTAATTTGTCATCCAGACTGTTGGAGAGGACTGTATCCATGAAAAGTGATAGTTATGCCAAGAAAAAACATGGTCATGCTCACCACCAGTAAGAAAAATCTATTTGAGGCCTTTATAATGTATAATACCTTTATAAAGCCTATTCAGGGTTCTAGAAGAGAAGACACGCTTTCAAGAGAAGGAAAGCTTTCAAGCTTCATACCAAGTTGATTAAAACATCAATAACATTGGTTTAAAAAAAAAGAACTAGAAATACAGGCAAAACCATAAATCTGATGGGTGTTGAAGCTCTAACAGATTCAAGCTTTAGTGGAAAGAGATGGTAGACTCACAGGCTTGCAAAGTGTATCCTATCATGAACCAAGTTCTCCAAAAATCCTGGGAGGAAGGCATTAGCAAACAATTCTTGTTCCACAGTCTTTAAAATAATAATAACCAATAACCACATCCATCTATCAGGTCAGCCCCATTAAATAGTCCTAATATTTTATGGATTGTGATTTAAACAGCAACTATGATAACTAAAATTCCCTGTCCCTGGAATGTTTCACCAGCAGAATGGAAACATAAGATACTCTCACCTCATCTAAAAGCCAGAGAACTAAGGGTTGCTGGATTTCTATGTACATTGTTTGTTTGTTTGTTTTTTACTTTTTACTATAATTATTTTGTTCTGCTGTATCGGAGAAGAAACCAGGCTCATATTAAAGTTTATGATCAATTTGATATGATTTTTGTGATTTGATTCTAAAAGCCAATTTGTCTCAAAAATTCAGTATGAAGTGATAAAAGTTTTGTGTGCTTGCTCATAAATCCATCAAATCTTCAAACGAATGTGAAGGTTCCTAATTTGATTTCCCTAGTCAAATCAGTTCGGTGATTTAATTCAAAGGGGTAATTTGATTGATTCCCCTTTGAATCAAATCAAAGCATCACTCAACCATATTACATCCTATATAATTTATTATATAATGTTCTTGAAAATCTTTTGATCAAAAACTGTGGGTATAAACCTTCAAAACTAGTGGATAAATATGGCATTTCATCTCCCAAAGGCCTTCTGACTAGACATGTGCAAATCAGTATAATTTGATCTATGATTGTATTAAAAAATAGTCATTTGCAAATTCCCCATGCATATTCTATATATATTATGGGAGGGTCAAGCAAGAATAGAATTTTCTACAAAAACTGCATGATGTTAAAAGGAACTTCCCTTAATATACTGTATACCTATTTGATTTACTATCCTAGTTTGTACTTTCTTTCTATATTTGACTTTCTCAAACATACATGCTTTTGGACTAAATTCTTTTAAAATGAAAGGTTTTTTGTTTAATTTTTGAGAGGAAAATCATGGAAACTGGTGGATTTCATTAACAGCTGCTTAACTGGGCAGCGACAAAGCTTATATCAACAGAGAATAGAATTTTGTTCCCACTGAAATCCATGGCAGATTTTTCCCATTCCTGTTTAGGACTAGATTACTTGAAAGGACTGCTTATTCCGGAGCACATGTGCCTTGCAATAAGTTCCAAATAGCTTCCAAGATGTAACCATATCTGTGTTTGTTCATGATGTCAAAGGTCGGGTTGGGTGGCAAACAGGGAATAGCCTTCTTTGTAGATTACAAGTCAAAGAAGCACATGAAGAAACAATAAAAGTTTCTACTCCAACTGAATCAGTGGAGTTGAAATATATGTGTCCTGTATTTTTTCCTTACTT
This sequence comes from Candoia aspera, assembly GCF_035149785.1. NCBI lineage: Eukaryota > Metazoa > Chordata > Lepidosauria > Squamata > Candoiidae > Candoia > Candoia aspera. The sequence continues at coordinate 9,964,611 of NC_086163.1, read as the reverse complement.
TGCAGTTTGTTTATTGGTGTTATTGTTTGGAGGCACAAAAAAGAAAGTTATGAAACAATATAGTTTGATCTAAGTAGAGCATTATTCCTTAGCATAAGGGAAACTTTTTTTTTTTTTTTTTGTCAGCAAAACTAACAATCCCATTGGCTAATAAAGTTGCAAGCAACTGTAAACTCTGGAATTGTTTGGAGACTTTGAATTCTAACTACATTGCAAAACTAGTTGGTAAATAACTAGAATGGAATTTTATAATAGCAAAGACAGTAGATCTGCAACTGAATCTTGGAGTGCACATAGGCAACTATCTTATTCCTGATTAATATAATTATGCAGTATGCTAAGACAGAACCTCATAAATATCCATGGAATATTTTATTAGATGATTGTAAATACTTAACTTCATTCCTAGCAAATCATCACATTGGAGAGAGGAGGGAGCTAGGAAAAATTAGGACATGCAAATAAGACATAAATTGTGTCTTTGTGTGAGTGCAGGGGCACATGATGCCATAGTTGGAGTGCTACAAAATTGCAAATTTCTAATAAAAATGCAATAGGTTTTACCAAAGACCTCAATTAGAGAGCCACGGATAACATCTTTCTCTATGTAATGTCCTCTGGAATGATAGTATAAGTAGAGTTGCATTGTTATCATTCTGGGATAAATTCCAATTGGCTACTCTTCATGGATCACCACTGAGTTATAAATTATTCTAAAATACATACAGATAAAACATACTTTCCATTACACCTAATTACTTCCTACATACGTGAAGGGATAAGAGTGACCATAAGGACAGAGCCAACCGAGTCGCTAAACATCACAATTCCCTCCCATGTTTTAAAACTGCATGTATTTAAAACACCTGAGGATGACTACAGAAACAACAACAACAACAAAAACTGAATTAAGGCTCTAGAACAGCTTGGAGTGCTGCTTGTCTTTCTAGAAGAACATTTGTGGAACAGGAGACTTTGGCTAACTATTTACCTAGTATTACAAGTTATAACCAACTGTGTTCAAACTGTGCATGTATAAATAAATAGAAATATTACATTAAAAATTAAAACTCAGTGTCCTCTTTCAAAGCAAATTGAAATTGAATAAATAGTACACCCTGGGAGTTGCTTGTTGATTGAAGTAGCTAATAAATTGATTAACTGAAGAAACTTCAGTAAGATTATCTAAACTTTTTTCCACAAATTTATACACTTGGGAAAATAGCAAGATCAGATATTCTTAATATACTTTTTTTCAAATGTGCAGAGAATATGTTACTCTTTTTTAAGGAATTCAAAATTTGTAATTCTTTCAGGTAAAGTATATTTAGCATGGCAAGTAACTCTAATATGTTTTTTAAAAAAAGGAAAGATCTTAGACCTGATCTTGCCTCTTTTATTTGCTTCTTTTTGCAACCTACTTCAGATTACCTCAAGTTCATTATAATCACATAATCATTTCTGGAATAGGTTAGGCTGAAAGAAAGTAACTTGTCCAAGAGAATTTTATGGCTGAATGGGAAACTGGAGTCTGAGTTTTCCTAGTCTTGACCAATCCAAGAAAAATCCTTTCTGTTTAGCTTGGATAACTTCTATTCAGATTCACAGAAGCAAAATTCAGAGAAGAAATGATCAAGTTTCTCCTTCCATAGCCTCCTCTTGAATGTTAATTTGGATTTCAGGCCAGGACATCCCTACTACTTAGAAAACAGTGATTTCCTAGGTTTTGAGTCAGCCACCTTTTTGGTCTGGTGGTGTAGTGGTATGTGAAAAAGATCTTTTCACATAATAGGAAGAGAAAGAGTTTCAGAAGGGACCCTTCCTAATTTACCAGGCTGTAAAGGAGATGTTGGGAGATTTTTACTTTCAGACTAGCAAGATTTTGTTAATGTAGCCTTGCAATAAAGTAGAATTAGCTCATTTGGTCATGTTTCCTGTCTGGTCTACTTGGGAAGGCTGACATCAATCTTGCAAGTCTGAAAGTAATGTCTTGCCCCACCCATTATGCAGCTGTGGGCTGTGCCCTCTCATATCTGACTGTTTCCTAGGCAGCATCTCTTCACTCCGTCTTTGAATGTCTTTCTCACATACCATTACAGGTGGCAACAGTTACCTGGACCCATAGATTCAGCATACTCCAAAATGAATATAATCTATTCTAGCATAGAGATGAAAATGGATTAAGGACTACAAAAATGAGCCAAAGATTCTTTCCTGAGTGACCTGCAGATTTCAGTTCTGTACTGAGCTAATAGCTCATTTTGTGCCTTAACTTCCACACACCAACACAAACACACCACAATCTCAAAGAAGCTTTTTCCAACTGTTTGACAGACTGTCTGGAACTGGAAGTTACATAGCTATCACGGAACAATAACAGTGGCATGTGCTTCCAGAAGCAATTGTACCTGTGCTCCTAAGCCCTGATTGACAGAAATCTCTTCCAGAGTTATACCACAGACTTTCAACTGCTAGTATTCAGCCTGCCAAGTCTGACAAAAGAAGGATGTCATTTATGACAGAGAAGAGGGAAAGGATGTGTCACAAATGAGCTGAGCTTGTCAACTCATTTCTGCAGAGAATCAAAGCAGCTGCCAGCAAGTAATTATTGCAGTTGGCCACACAAGGCAATTAGACCAAGAAGGGAGACTGTGGGAAAGCTCCTCAAGCTGGAAAAGTATGAACCAAGATGGTGGAATTACATCCTAAAAGGGCTTGACAATAGTAGCATAAATAAGACAATACTTACTGGATGAAGTTGTATTTGAGGAAATGCAGCTGTGACCTTATGTACCAAAGATGAGCGGCCTGCTATGCTAGGGCTATGGACAACTTTATCCCAATTTAACATGGCCCTAGATTTTATAAAGAGCTTCTGAAAGCAATCAACCTCCAGTAAGAAGGATCTGTCCCTTTCCATCAATCCAATTATGCCAATTTAGCCACCAGGAATTGAACTGGACTCTCACTTCTTCTTCTGCATGGATTCTGTCACTCTTGAACCACACCTCAGTTTGGAATTCTCAGTAATGTTGCTGCCACCAAGTGGAGAAACAGCAAGTTGAGTGATATAGAAATATTGCAAAGCAAAGCTGGGTTGCCTTGGGAATGGCCTAGTCAAGAATCAACACCAAGATAAATGCCGTTGAGTATTAGCTGAGTCCAGGGAGTAGGAAGAGTGGATACAGCCAGCAGCAATATAAAGTACACATGGAAAGTTTCACTACTTACTGCAGAAAACAGTTGTAATTCTCTGTACTTTGCACCCAGAACCTTCAGTTCTCATGCTGCTTGATCCTCTTGATTCTCAGCTACACCTTAACCACTCTTTTCCCCCAACCCTTTTCAGATATTACATATTTTTGGCTCTGGATTTGGATTTGCCTACTGATTTTGTAGGGATTTATGACCACAGTTACTCAAGTCACCTCTTTTTCTTCCTCCTTATGAATCTATGGGATAAACATGGTCTTTTGGCAGATCCCAAAACCAACACAGCTGAAGAGAAAGAATATTTTTTCCCCGCTGTTGAGGAAAAGGGAAGGGAAAGAAGAATATTTTAACTGATCTGAAGAATGATTTTGGGATGGCTTTGAGGGAGGGATATGATCAATATAAGCAAGGAAATGTAAGACAGCTTATCTTCACATCCATGGAATGTTGATCCATGGATACAACAAGATTTTAGAGGATGGGAACATAAAATATGCATTTAATTAGATGAAAGGCCTATGTGGTTTATTATAAAGTGGTCAGCAAGATTCATATTAGTAGCCCAGGGAATAATTTGTCCATAATAGTATGTTGCTCATGTTCTCTAGCAACTACTCAAGTGTAGAGTCTTTCTCAAGTATAGCCTTCACAGTTTGAAACCGGTGATAGCTTTATCCTCTCAAAAACTGATTTTGTTGTAATGCCATCTAGCTTAGCAGCCATCATTATATTTTTATTTAGATTTTTGAATTCTCAGAATTTGTTTCCAAGCTGGGCTTGGACAAACTGCTGTGTTTCTAATCATCAACAAAATAAACCATTGGTCCTATTGGACAAAATTTATATTGTTCTTTGTTCATCTTAGATCTTTATGTTCTTGCTAGTTTAGGACTTACAGTGAGAAAATTTGCATTCTTTTACCTTTCTAAGTAAATATTCCAAATGGTTTGATATAAATTTTATGTAAAGTGAAAATATTCATGGAAATAGCAGAGAATGCTTTGAACATCCTTAGAAATAATAAAATGCTAGTGTTTATTAATCCAGCCTTGAGTTCATAAAGGAATTGCAGAGTGAATGAAATGTCTTCTGTTAGTTCCTTTCCATTTCAAATTATATTAATTTGCACAGATTTTATTCATATTACGTTTTGCATTAAATAAATAACTGCTTGATGAGTTAATTATTCATGTGTTATTATAACTATACTTGAGTCACTTTATGCAAAGTAACCATTGGAGTGGCTGTTCTTTTTCTCTCCCCATTATTATGCTAAAAGTCTCTGCTTCTCTACAGATGGGTTGGGATGCCTTAGTGAAGCCTCTAGAAGAGTCTTGCTCAACCTGGGCGGCTTTAAGATGGCTGGACTTCAACTCCCAGAATCCCCCAGCCAGCTTGCTGGCTGGGGAATTCTGGGTATTGAAGTCCACCCATCTTAAAGCTGCCCAGGTTGAGAAACCCTGCTCTAGAAGCCCAGGCCACACGATTTTTCAAAGTGCTACTAATCTACACATTCCCTGGGGGTAAGTAGTTATTCAATCCCCATGGTTTAACATGTATGTAGGACCTTATCATGTTGAAATGTTATCCTTTCAGTCCTGTTCCTGATAGCACCTCTCTGATATCCTATGTTGTTAATGTGTACCTATTTGAAAAAGAACTTATGACACATGAGCAATTGTTCACAAGAACCCTAGTTGACTGGGACACTCTTACAGCTAAGTATCTGAGTTGCAAAGAGCCCTTATAACAGGTTTTCACTGGTTCTTAGGTCAGCCTTCCCTAGCCAGAAAGATGTGTGGACATCATCTCCCAGAACTCTGAGCAATAATCATGCAGCCTGGAGGATTCTGGGAACTGAAATCTGCAGAGCTGGAGGGGAACATAGATGGGGAAGGCTCTCCAACATGATTCACAGACTTTTCCATTATTGTGCATGAGTACGATTATTCACCTAATCATTATTTAATTATAATCACTATTACAAATACCTTTATCTTGTTTTATGATTAAAAGTGTGACATACAGCTAAAAAATTAACAATAACAACTATGCATACAATTATGAACAGTGAATATCTTGTTTTTTTTCAAAAATAGAAAAAAGAAGTATAAAACCTTAGGAATAGCTATGGATATTGGGTTCTCTTTTGCGTACTGTGACTGTTCAGTTTTGTTTGGATAAAATAGGAGACCTGCCTCAATGAAAAGGTGAACTTTACGAACACCTTTGCCATTTACTTCCTTTACCAAGCCAATGCTGAGGGCACAGTAACATGGCATATAACAGCATCACTTCTGAATACTCCGGAGCTCCTGAGAATGGGTAAAGCCAAGATTGGTGAGTATTAAGAAGCTAACTGAATGTACTAAGCTTTGCAACCACTTACTTTCACCCTGTAAAGCAGGCCTAAAAAGAAAACAGGCTGAACAGAAGTGAAAGGACAGAAAACAGTTCTCAGACTGATTCCTCAGCAGGGCAGAGCAGGTCAGATCTGAAAGCAATACACTGTATGCAACACAAGCTGCATCTCAGACACTTCAGGAAATGCAGCACCACCTGATTGCTAGGGAACGTCCATGCAAAGTTGAGGCCTAACTTAGAAAACTCCAATTTACATCTACTTTCACACTCTAAGGGAAAAACTCTCCCTTGGCATCAGGGCATCTGCAGCAGGAAGATGTTAAAATCTGCAAGAAGGTGCGAAGGGTTGATCATGACTCCATGCCTGCCATCTTGCAGATTTTGACTTCTCCCCCATACACCCCTGCTTTGCCTGATTCCCTGACGTTGCTGACATTGCTGATCCAACAAATGGGACAGATATACTTTCTGATTATTGATCATTGTTCCTACTTCTGTGGACCAGATGAAAGGGGGGGGGGGAGAAACAGGAATTAAAGCTTTAGAAAATGCAGGATTGATAAGAATTAGGGCAAGTTCATTTTTTTATTATTATTATGATTGAAAGGAACTAACTTCCTTTCAAAAGAGCACTGGAATTATTTTCAAGTTAATCAATATGAAATTCACACATTAGTTTTCCCTTGTCCTATTAGGAAACAACTTGGAAACCTCTGACTATTGACTGTTTCTTTAGGGTAAAGCTAACACAGCAGACTACAATTTTTTGGACTACAGCTTCCACATTGAACAGGTTGACTGGAGCTATTGAGATCTGAACTCCACAGCGTTAGGTGGTCCTGGGGTTAACTCATCCTGGGCATTCACAGGAAGGACAGAAAGGGGTGTGTGGGGAAAATGAAATATGATGCAAAAATGTCATGACTTTCATACTTGTATCAAACATCAGGACATAAATATGCAACTGCAACATTTGCATGATGGCTTAATTACATGTGTGTCATCATTCTGACATCATCATGATTTGTTATGAATAACATTGAACTTACTTGGGTTTCCTAATAATCTCTGAACAATCATTCAGGGCTACAATTATAATATACTTGTCTGAAATGCATAAAGGTCAAAATTTATTGGTATTCAAAATCTGGTTTGCTTACACATGATATTCAAAATAGTTCCAAAGGTTTTGCATGTTGGTTACAAAGCATGGCTCCTCAGTTTTGCTTGTGAGCCATGGTTTCAGTTCAGAAGCCAGCATTTTTCACTGGCAAGCTAGCCAAGGTGACAGCTGTCACATTTCTACAGTTTTTGATCCATGTCTTCCTTCTATGTTGGCAACTTTGCACTGTTCTATTAGCCTCTAGATGTAGCTGCTGCTAAGCTGGCAATGATAGATGCAAGCTTCATTCTTGCTTTTATTTACTGCTTCCCCAATCTTCATGTACTATTAGCAGAAGAAGCCTTGCCAGGATCTATGATTATTGCTTCAATTATTGGCATTTTTTCTCAGGTGACACCCTTCGTTTTGCATAATCTTGAATGAGAAGGTAACTTTTTCTCCCTAGTGACTCTTAGGTTATTCTGTTGTGCTCCTGTCCTCAAAGTGTAGCACAGAAAGAGCTGGGTGGGCTAAATATCCAATAATTGCTGAATTAGTTTTTAAAAATTAATTGGAAAATACTCATGAGGTCAGAAGTTTGTTTGTTGTTAGGCTGCATCTTCCCTGCAACCCTATATTGGTAACATATTATTTGCAACATCATTTAATACAAAACACAAAACTTGTACCTGCATTCCTTACTGCTCCCCACCCCCCATCCCTGGAACATTGATGTAAATAAGGCTAGCTCTGCCATTAGACGCGGTGGCGCTGTGGGTTAAACCGCTGAGCTGTCGATCGGAAGGTCGGCGGTTCGAAACCGCGCGGCGGGGTGAGCTCCCGTTGCTCGTCCCAGCTCCTGCACACCAAGCAGTTCGAAAACATGCAAATGTGAGTAGATTAATTGGTACCGCTTCGGCGGGAAGGTAACGGCGTTCCGTGAGTCATGCTGGCCACATGACCCGGAAGTGTCCTATGGACAACGCCGGCTCCAAGGCTTTGAAACGGAGATGAGCACCGCCCCCTAGAGTCGGACACGACTGGACTTTACGTCAAGGGAAACCTTTACCTTTACCTTTACCTTTACCTGCCATTAGAGGAAGTGAAGCAGCTACTTCAAGTAGCAGATACTGAGCATGGTCAGGCAATGATAAGGGGCTGGAAGACATAGCTGTAATGGAACATAACCAGCTTATGCAGTCCCAGGGGTTAATTTTGTCTAGTGCTAAGGTTCATGCACTGCTCTATGCACCTATGCTGAAATGAGATCTGACTAATTCTCATGCAATTTTGAAATGGGAGTTTCCCAGAAATACGGATTTCAAGATTTGTGTACATTGAGAGAAAAAAACTGTGTCTCTCTGTCTCTCTATCTCCTAATTAGACATCACATTCATTTGAATGATTGAACTGAGTTGGAGGTCTCTGAATCTATCTGATTTAATTCAAAGTGAATTGAAGAAAAACATACACCTTTTTGCAAAGCAAACCATTCACAGATATACTGCCTTCTTAAAACAACTACTTCTGCCATTACTTATCTTTCTTCACGTTCTGCTCCTAGGAGCTAGAGGGGGAAAAAAATCAAATAGCAAAACCAATATGCTGAGGCTGAGCAGCCTATCATGTACATATGTGTGTGTATGTGTGTTGGTATATATGTCTCTATGTGTGTATGTTCATTTATGGAAAAGACGAGTTAGGTTGTGTTTTTCAGGATTGTGATCTAAAGCTGAAGTCTTTTTTTCAAATTAAACTCAACTCCTTATGACTTCACGGACACATCTGTGTAGTTTTCTTGGGACAACTGCAGTAGTGGTTTGCCATTGCCTTCTTCCAGAATCTTCTTCAACATCCCAGTGTAGCCGACAGCCCTAGTAGTTTCCCATTAAATACTGATCTGGTCTAACTCTGCTTAGTTTCTTTGTCCTAACAACCTCAAACAAGTGCTTCCACCTGGGTTGTCTAATTAATTGTTAAACAGGAAGGGGAAAAACAATTAACTGACCTGAAAATGGTATAACTAATCATGTGGCCACTGAGGGAAAAATGGGGGAAGGAAATAATAATAATGTTGAGATTCATAAAATGTGTATGAGCTATATAACATATTTATGCCCTATTACTGTAAAGTTTGAAGTATCTCACTGTTCAGGATAATAGACCTTGATTCAGTTGCATAATGAATTCTTGTGCTAATTAGCAAAGCATTTCCTAATGATTAGGAAACTGGATGATAACATCTGATGGAGAACCAAACTGTCACAGATAGGACAATGATATGGATCAGGTTCCAAGAAATTCTTGGCATGATATATTCAGGTGCCTTAATTGTGATAATTAATTATCATATTCCCTATATAAATGAATTCAGCCAACATTAAAAGCATATTGTAATTAAAGAGCTTCTGGAGAAGTAATGTTTTAAACAAATGCCATGATAATATTAATTAGCTTTAAAAAAAATCTACACACACATAGCCATACACACAGTTAATTACTTTATGACACTCTGCTGTTGATATAAAAAGGTCTTAGATTGTCACAACCATCTTGAAAATATTCACTTTGCATTTTCCAGGATTAGTCTATAATTCTGTGGGGAGGGAAGGAGAAGGAGATTAAAAAAAAAAAATGTGAAATAAGTTTAAGTAAAAATATACTTCCACCCAAACTGTTCCTTCATAGTTCCAGATTAGCATGTGTTAGAAAAGAAAATTCTATAGCTAAATTTGATTGATTGATTGATTCATGCTTTCATTCATTCATTATGCACCATTATGTGCTGGGAAAGTTATTTTCAACTCCTAGTGACAACATAGATTTTCTCCATGATGATCTGTCCCTAAGCTGGTCTTTCAGGTCTTTCAATGGTGCACTCATGGCTATTATAACTGAGTCCATCCACCTTACTGCTGGTCATCCTCTTCTCTTTCCTTCCACTTTTTCCAGCATTAATGCCTTCTCTGGGGAGCTACAGTAGATTTTCACATAATGTGTCTGAAGTAGGATAATTTGAGCTGACATTACTGATACTCTAGAGCATCCCTCATGACTATAATTATTGCAAGGTTATAGAATTATGGCAGCACTTAGCTAAACTCAAAAACTTTAAGAAGATCAACTGTAGATTGTGCATGGATGGGAGATAACAGGAAAACTCAGGATTAATACCCCACAAATTCATTTGTATTTGTCCTGACCCAACAGACTATTGGAAAGAAGTTTAAAAAAGGGAGATGAGACTATCCATTTGTGTGTCCATCAGCATGACAATTCTCCAAAAACTGAATAGGGCAGAAATTGGTGCATGGGGAGAAGCCTACAAAAGAAAGTTCAGCTTCAAAAATGAGTTGGTTAAGACCAGGGGCTTCAGAAAAAAACAAAACAAAAAGCACCTCCCCAGTTCTCCCAGTGCATCCCTTCTCAGAGAGGCATGTGAGCAGTGGCTGTGAATGTTAGCAAGTGTGCAAATGCTCAGCCTCCTCCCACTTCCTCCCAGTCACAGGACCCAACATACTGTGCCTCCCTTGTTATAGAATTAAAGACAAAAGTCCCCAGTTGCCACATCCATCTGCTATTTAATAGTGGAAAGTAATACACACACACCCACACACACACACTGCCTTGGACATCTCACTATAGTGACATTTCAGCACACTGAAAAGTCAAAAGTCAATAATTAGCAGGAACCACTATCAAGAAATAGGGAGTATCTCCAGAAAAAAAAAAAGGGGGGGGGGAGTTGCTGGTATGGGTTTCTCCTGAGCCACACAAAATATATCTCAAGTTTTGTCTTTGTCCCCCTGATCTTGCTCCACCCAAAATTCTTCAGTGGGAAAACTGATTATAGGGATCACATTTATTTGAAGATATACCTTTCTATCCCTGAATCCATTACCCACATCACCACGGTGCTACATCAGCATGTGCAAAACAATACCCAATACCCTTAGAAGGCCTTTTTTGCATATGGTATCTTTCTCTTCCGTTACACTGAGCACCCATCATAGCCTGGGCAAGTTAGGCCCTTCTTACCTATCTTCACTGAGTTCAAAACAACTCCAAATTGCTCTGTTCCATAGGAGGTTCAAGACTCATGCTAAATCAGTGCACACCTCTAATATACAATCAGCATAACTGGTAACCAGTCATAATATTGTATTCCATGAATCTGTATAATTTACTTTAAATCTGGATAACCAGGTATCCATCATTACATCTTATGCCAGAAAATTCTATAACTTACATGCTTCTTTTTTCTGTTCTGAATTTCCAATAATTCAGTTTTGTTGACTGATTCAAGAAAGGAGGTAACTGTTGGAGATAAATGTCTTCCAACCACTTTCTTGACACCATGCCTTATTTTATACTCTTTAATCATGTCTCCTCATTTCTCATATTTTTTTCTAAATGAAAACAGTCCAAACATTGTCATCTTTCGAGATGATGTTCTTGGAGCTGAGCTATGATCCAAAACAGCTAAGTACCATTTCTTTTCTTACTCATGGAAAATAATAACATATTCAGAAATCCAGTAAGAAAAAATCATGAAAATATAACACTTGGGTGTAGTAGATAGTTTGATATGTCACTTGTAAATACTAACATCAATTTCTAGGTTTGTATCACCCTATGTACTCACTGAGATGAGAAAAAAGAAGAATGAGTGAATTGAAAAATCAATATAACTGCCATGGAATATGAATGAATGTGCACCAACATCATTGGCTATTAAAATGACTTAATGGCTAAAAATGCACTGTTGTGTCCTTGTTGTTTTTTAACCAGACAGTTTTGCTAAAAAACTAAATGTACTGTTATCATCTGTCTTAATATTTTCAAATATGTGGCATAAATATATCTTTGTCTATTGTATCTCTTGAATCAGTTTTTGAGATGTTAAAATGCATTTGGTTAAGCTAGCTCTTGAGTTGTTACAATGCATTTATTTGGTTAGCTTATTTTATCCTTCATTCCTTGACTTCATCACTTGAGTTTTCTCAAGTCTGAATCTTCTCAAGAGGATCACAGATGACAAAAATAATGGTAATTTGTTCCTTGTGCAACATGGGACATTTTTAAGAATGCTTATCACGGTTTCTATATTATATATTTATTGCTCTTAAACTTCCTTGTTATATGCCATTATACTTTTATTTAGTTTTATACTATTTGAAAATGGAATCTTAAACACAACTTAGTTTGATTACATGCAATTGCCAGTGTGTTGCTAGTGCCCAAACCTCTTTAAATCAAGTTGATTTATAGCCATATTGTCAGTCTCATAAAGACACAGAAGGGAAACATTCTATGCATACTTTTCTGATTCTCCACTTGGAAGTGTGTGTGTGTGTGTGTGTGTGTTACCCCAGTTTCAGCATCAAGGGGCAAATTCAGAATTGTTGGAAAATAAGAGTCTTAGCCAGCTGTTATTACAAGCTGAGACCATCCAAAAGCATTCTTCTTGCACAGTCTTCATTCTAATGTCTGGAAGTGCAAATCAAGCAAATTAAATGTTATCTCAATTCTCAGTTTTGTTGTATGCATTATCGCTTTAAATCACTGAATAATCAATTCCAGTTTTTTTTTTTTTCTACAGAAACCTCACACATCATCTGGGATATATCTGTCTAAATCATGCTGTGCTGACATTTTTGGAGATGTACTAGGCAAAATCAACTTACACCAGCTAGTCAGAATATGCAGAAAGCAAAACAAGGAAGTCCATAACCTTTTTTTCTTTTTAATTTGATAAAAATGATGCCATAAACAGCCGAACAATCTCAAATCAGTCCCTTATCACTGTTTCTAGATTTCTCCCTCTGGCACAGGGCCCTGCTAATGTTTTCATTATTACTCAGCTTGCTTCAGGAATCTTTCAATTATTAACTTTCATAATTAAAAAAAAGAAAGAAAAAAAGAAAATCATATGCCCTCCTAATCCCAATTTAGCATTTGTTAGTGGAAAATGGAAGAGAAAATTGGCCCATCCACTTGAATAATTTCACTGAATAGGAGAGAAGTGTGGGCTACACAGCAGGGGGGAAATTAGTTTTGTACCCAAGTTTCTAATTTCTGAGCCCCATTCCTGCATACTCAGAGGCCTGAGAGTGAATGCAACCGGGGAATAAATCCGATTAAATTTAAAAGGACGCCTCATATGTTTACATGTACTTGTGGGTAAGCATTTTAAAGGTCAAAGATTAAATTACTTCTGGGTTTATCACCCTCACTGTAGGTAGCTTACTTAAGGATTATTTTCCTTTCCCCATTTTTTTCCCCCTTTTTCCTTGTCGGTTGAGCTGTACCAGCAATACTGTAATTCATCTGCTCAACATTCATGAAAGTCCTAATTTGTCAGACTGCATATAAGGAAAAGTGAAATGGGCAGCAGTGTTTAGGTTTACATCCAGAAGGCCAAAGCCAAATATATTTCTGACATAAGTACGGCTGTTGCTAGAGAAATTTTTATTAGTTGTATCATATCTAAACTCTTTTGACTTGGCGTGAAATTCCTTGGCTGTTTCTTGCCAACCCTGAATTTCATATTAATGGGATGAATCTCTTCCCACTATATCTTCCAACAAAGAAGAAAATTAAGCTAACTTGTTTGGCATAATTTCTCAACATCTGGGGCTGGCATCGCATACCCCAGGGGCACCTGGGGGGTGGGGGTGTCAAAAAAGTTAAAAGGGCAGCTGTAAACTCATGCTCAAAGAAAGGTTGTCTTTCTCCTCTATATAAGACAAGCGTCCAATTTCTGCTACCTTCCCTTGAAATAGGGTATCTTCCCAAACTTCTAGGACTTATGCCAATGAGTTGGGGTTTTTTGGTGGACCATAGATGAAATCATTAACAAGAAAAAAAAAGGCTGCTGGTAATTACAGGTTTGTTGTTGTTTATTCGTTTAGTCGCTTCCGACTCTTCGTGACTTCATGGACCAGCCCACGCCAGAGCTTCCTGTCGGTCGTCAACACCCCCAGCTCCCCCAGGGACGAGTCCGTCACCTCTAGAATATCATCCATCCACCTTGCCCTTGGTCGGCCCCTCTTCCTTTTGCCTTCCACTCTCCCTAGCATCAGCATCTTCTCCAGGGTGTCCTGTCTTCTCATTATGTGGCCAAAGTATTTCAGTTTTGCCTTTAATATCATTCCCTCAAGTGAGCAGTCTGGCTTTATTTCCTGGAGGATGGACTGGTTGGATCTTCTTGCAGTCCAAGGCACTCTCAGAATTTTCCTCCAACACCACAGTTCAAAAGCATCGATCTTCCTTCGCTCAGCCTTCCTTATGGTCCAGCTCTCGCAGCCATATGTTACTACAGGGAACACCATTGCTTTAACTATGCGGGCCTTTGTTGTCAGTGTGATGTCTCTGCTCTTAACTATTTTATCGAGATTTGTCATTGCTCTTCTCCCCAGGATTAAGCGTCTTCTGATTTCCTGACTGCAGTCAGCATCTGCAGTAATCTTTGCACCTAGGAATACAAAGTCTTTCACTGCTTCTACATTTTCTCCCTCTATTTGCCAGTTATCAATCAAGCTGGTTGCCATAATCTTGGTTTTTTTGAGGTTTAGCTGCAAACCAGCTTTTGCACTTTCTTCTTTCACCTTCATCATAAGGCTCCTCAGTTCCTCTTCACTTTCAGCCATCAAAGTGGTATCATCTGCATATATGAGATTGTTAATGTTTCTTCCAGAGATTTTAACTCCAGCCTTGGATTCCTCAAGGCCAGCTTGTCGCATGATGTGTTCTGCATACAAGTTGAATAGGTAGGGTGAGAGTATACAGCCCTGCCATACTCCTTTCCCAATCTTAAACCAGTCTGTTGTTCCGTGGTCTGTTCTTACTGTTGCTACTTGGTCGTTATACAGATTCTTCAGGAGGCATACAAGATGACTTGGTATCCCCATACCGCTAAGAACTTGCCACAATTTGTTATGGTCCACACAGTAATTACAGGTAGAAGGTACTAATTATAGCAAGGAAAAAAAAATACAGCAACCCTTTACATTAATATCAGTACGAACCCTGCCCAAAGCAGTTGCTTATTACTCAATTTTATGAGTAGGCTAAGCATCAAATTTTCAATATATTTTAATTCAGGACTGGGTAAATTGTGCTCTCCTGTCTTTATGTGGTCCCCAAAACACAATCTGTGGCCAATTTTTGGTGATGCAACTTTTTAGGCTTACATATCTATATACTGGATCAATTTAAAGGTCAAAATGTATGAGTCAAGCATTATGTCATTAGAACATACCCCTACTGACATTGGAGGCCCCCAAAAAGTTGGGGAAAATTGCAGCCTTGGTTCAAAAAAAAAACCTGTTTCTTTGTGCCAGACAAGAGTGATTTAACAGCTTTTCCCCTGATGTCAGTGGCATAAATAGCACCATTCTTCCATATTTACTTCAAAAATATACAGTAGCTGTAGCTATACTTCAAAGTCATTGCCATATCAATCCTCCATAACTCATAAAAGTAATTGCATTAGTCTTTTCTTTCAAAAGTCTCAGCAGTTCAGTCTTGAATGATCTTAAAGCATCATCATGATTATCATCATCTTTGGAACTTCAAGGTCTGTAATCTGGATTGAAATTCTCTCTCTTTTTTCTCTCTCTTCTGGCAGAAGACAATGACAAAGAACTTCTATATTTTGTCAACATAAAATGTTGGCGTGTCTGTGAAGTCACCTCAAGTTAAATTTAGCTTGAAGGGGTCAACTGTTCTTTTATCTCCTTGCCATAAGTGGCAGTCCTTGGAGAGCTACATACACCTAACCCCCTTCAAGCAGAGTTATATGGGAGGAGAATGCTGATAGGCAAATCTGTCAGATTCATTATTGCTTAAAGGCCCATTAGTTTAGTGTTCAGTTTATTCCACCTCATTTCTATACCTCTGGATGCATTTTGGTGTGCATTTCTGAGAGACCACCTGTCTCCAAAGGTATCTGCCAGGTATGTTTGGTCAGAGTGGGTTCCCTTCAATTAAATGTTGCCAACTTGTGGGACCAAGGAAGTGTGCCTTCTCTGTCACTGCCACTGCTCTTTGGAAAAGCACCCACCCCCTCAAGATACAGACAGTGCCCACTCTCCTGGGGTTCCAGAAAGCCCTTAATTCTTGGCTGAGGTCTCAGGACTGGGGTTAATATCATTTGTAGGGCCCCTGTTGTATTTGTATTGTTCATTGTTCTGGTTGTTTTAGTCTAGGCTGTCTGTTTATGTGTGTTTTAACTGTTTTAATTGGGGTTGGTTTTTTGTTTTGCTTTGGGATTTTGTAAGCCATCCAGAGTCTAATGGAGTGGGTAGCCATAACCTATTTAAGGAATTGAATTGAATCTATGAAATTCCATTTACATTTTTGAACATGGTTTCCTTATTTTTGCAGGTATTCTTCCTTAATATAAATATTTTTAGTATTTTCCTAATATATACATGTTTATGCTCTCCCTCTCTCCTTCTCCCTCTCTCTCTCTCTATACACACACACACACACACACTCACAAAACCTAAGAGAAGCACAGATTTTCATAGATGCTGATCCAGCATGCTAATTTACATATTAGTAAATTTGCATTAAAATGCAAGCCAAATAATTTCCCCCATCCTTATGTGTGAATCATTCTCTGAAGAGCATGAGTTATATTCTATGAATTTTGATTAAGCCATAATTTAAGGCAGAAGAAAAAGTTGAACCTGTTTGTATATCCATATGCTTTTTCTGCCTTGCCCCATTCTGACCTTTGACAGCTACAATTTGCAAAGCAAATATCAGATGCCATGAGAGTCTCTCATACAATTTGCAAATCCAGTCAATGAACTTATTTTAATCAAGCGAGAAGTCAGTCAACTTGCTGCAGAACTCCGAAGTGTCTCACAGCAGCCTTGCCTCTGCCCTTTGTATGCTAACATCTCCCTTAGACTCTTAAATGCCAAATTGACAAGCACTTTTTGATAGAAAGAAAGCTTGATAGACATTCCAGAAAAGAAATAATAATAATGTTAATACATTACTCAAAGCAGATGCCAATTCTAAAACATTTTGTTTACACATTATTTGTTAAGCTTCTTCCTTAATTATGTTACCTCAAACTATTTTTTTTTAAATTAGTTCTTATCTGTGAAACATTCCAACTAGAAATAGTTACTCGAGTTAATACTAGAGTTAATTAAAAAAATAGTTGACACTAAAAGCAGAATTTTCACTCCTTGTAGTATTTTTCTTCCCCCAATCTGTTTTAGTTTACTTTTGTTTCTCTCCCCTTTTAAATCTAGACTAGAGAGGCTGGCTAGATTTAAAATACAAACTTATCTTGAATTTCTTGCACTATGTTTTTGGTACAATAGGATGGTTAATACTTGTCCTCTTCAAGGCCAAAGATTACTTTGGCCCTGGAGGTGAATGGGAGTCTTTGTCCTCTCCCCACCCAATAATATTCACTTAAATATTATTATGTAAACCACCCACAGTCCCCCCTTGGGGGAGATGGGCGGTGACAGAAATTCGAAATATAAATAAATAAATAAATATAAATATTTTTACCCGGGAGTATTTTATTTATTTATTTATTCCTCACTTTTAGATGGCTGCCCATTTCACACAAGGTGACTCTGGGCAGCGTACAGCAATGAGATACAAGCAGTGAATAAATAAAAACAATCATTATAAAAAGATAAAATGATCATTAAAAAGAATATTATCACAAAGTTTGTTTGTTTTATGTTTATATTGGGAGAAATTTTATGTACTCAGGGCAACGTAACAGCATCAGGTATTGTATCCCACACACATTTTTGTGCAGAAGGATGAATTTAACTGTTCCTTTAATTAAAAGCATTTTACATAAAGTGTTCCTAAAAATCTGATGCTGTTCCAGAAAGTTAGTTACATATAATAACAATACAATACTTTTCACAATAGTGCTGTTAAGAACTTTAGAGCTGACCTTGGGGAAAGTATGAAAAAAGGAATGAGCTATTAAGGAGGGTTTTGAAGAAGGGATTACACAGTCCAGAGATTGCAGGAAACATGAGAAAGAAACTCAAAATAACTATACCTTGATTTTGTTTAGTATACGAGCAGACAAAGAGAAACTTGGATGGACTGTGAAGATTCTATTATTATACTCTACAAAAATGGGGTTCCTGGAAGCCCTGTAGGATCTGTTTCTTGATCTGACCTACCTTGAAGAGCTGACAAGTACCAAGCTCTGTGCTGAATTTCCTGATAGTATTCTCAGTAGCAACCATTTAATTACATACATTCAAAATTATCCATAAATCAACACAAACAAAAAGCAAAATTGCATTCTTGATGCAATTATGGTATGCATCTTTCTTAACATAGATAACAATTGTGTTCCTCTGTTTTATATATGGCTTATAGAAAAGGATCAATTAAAAAGTAGGGAGTGTGCCATATCCCAGCTTCAATCTTAGAACAGTTGGAGGGAAAAATGACCATCAAATCAATACTGCCCATGTTCTATTCCCTGTCAAGAGCTGCCTTTATTGTTGTTTTTGTTGAGATTTCACTAGGTTTATTGAGATGATGGATGGCCATCATAAATCTTTGGCCCTAAGGGGCATCTGCAGCAAACTGGGATTGAATCAAAATGATGATGCATGCCCAGTGGCATCATAACACCAAGTCCACTCTTACATACTTAGTTCCCAATGTCTGATACAAATATATAAGTTGTGGCTTTTGCATCATGCAACACATTTTGCCACTTGCCCCTGTTTGCCCCTTCCTGTGGCCCCCTATGTACAGCCTGCTAGTTCACAGGTACCACCAAAGTTCAACATTGCTAAGTATATGCCAAGATTCATACCTGCAGGACAGTCACGGTTGATTTCTAGAGTCCTCTGGCTTCTAACGATTGCTGCTTCTTTAACCTACCTATTTTAAGTGAATATATTACAACAGAAGGAAGAATCATGATGAGAATATTTTGCCCTTCTTCCTTCTCTTTTTGGGAGCCTATTGTCAGGCTCTGCCTGCTACCCAGTAAAAACACAGACACTAGTGTAGGCTTAGGTTCTGGTTTTATTTGAGTAACAGTATGCGTGCCCTTTAAGAAAAGCTGAGAGTGGAGCGCGCCGGAAAGGGATTTAAATAGCCCGCGCCGGTCAGCGCTCCACCCCTTCTTACTTCGGGTGCGCCCCGAGCCCCATCGATTCCGTTGCCGGTAGGTGAGGGGTCGTGGAGCCCCTTCTGTGCTCCGGGCATTTCCTTGATTGCTCCCCTGGCCGGTGATGGTTTATTGCCAGGCGATCAGGTTCGTAATCTCTTTGACAGCTCGGGCGTGACTCGTGGTCTGGTCTTGTCAATTGCTTTCTTTGCAACATTGTATCTTTCTCTTCCATGCCTCTAGCTAGAGTTGATACTTTGTTGCCAGCACCTGTTGCTCTCTTTTGTTACCTAGTTGCCTTTTCCCTTAATCCGCCCGGAACCCATTTCCCTGCATTGTCATGCGAGCCGTTGCGATGTCACAAGCATCTCATTGGCGATCATGACACCTATGAAGATTGGCACCAAGGGAAGAAGGTCAGATAGTACCATCTTGCAATTACTAATGATAGTGTTGGCCTCACTTTGTGCATCATTTCCAAGCCTTCTATAAAAACCACATCAAACCTGCAGCTGAAAATGTAGGAAGCCCTAGCTAAGAACATGTATTATTAAGAAACAAACATATAATATAGAGACCACACTGTCCTGGGCCACCATTTACTCTGTAGGACACTAGTCTGGTTCACACCATTGAGCCCTTACCCAGACAATGCCATTCTGGGCTCATTAAATGCCATTCCTGAGTCTTACCCTGCTGCTCCTTTTATAATAATTTTCTGCAATTTATTTGTGTTTAATTATAGAAACGTGGGATCATGCGGAGACTTCCTACTGTCCTTTTCTCCTAGGTCGGTATTTTATTAGCAATTCAATAAAAATGCTAAATTTACAAAAGAAATATCATCTTTGCCACTTCAGATCTCATCAATATTTCATCCTAGTTACACATAGAGCTTTGCTGCAGATATAATTCTCTTGATCCCTACTGTGACCAAATGTCTCCAGCAAATATTGCAGAAATAGCTCAGGAGCTGAAAGTTTAGCTTTGCCTTTGCTTCTTTTCAACTGAAAGGAAAAGCACCCTACACAAATTTTATTTTTTTCCCCTGTCTTCAAGTGCTGAATGAGTCTAAGTGTTACTCTTATCATTATGTCTTATTATAACTGCTATCATATTTCCGCTGAAGCAACGACTTGGGTAAAATGTGGAGGATGATTCCATGGGAGAAGTGTGCAAATCACCATACATGTTAACTGTTTTACTGCCCATGTCAGCAGATTTATATTGATATTTTAAATAAAATATTTGGATGTAAATGTGCTGGCCCATTTTAGACCAGATGGGGATTGTGCTAGGAGCACTGCAGATTCATTCCCCAAAAGGAGCTTTGGAGCACACAGCAATATGGACATAGCATCTGTCTGCCATGCTTTGAGGAAACTGCAGCTCCCCCCTGCCCCCAGGATGACTTCAAGATGTTGCAAGCAGGAGCTCTGTCCACTCTCTCACACTCTCTGAAACATCTCTTGCAAATAGAATCCAAAATGTTGCATATCACCCTCGATTGGGTTACCTTTCAAAAAAGCACAAGGTGGTCAGGGATTTTGGATGCTTCTTTGATGTGGCAAAAATGTCATCTAGTTCAATACTGTCCACCTTGGGCTCTCCAAAGGTTCAGAGGATTTTCCTAGCTCTACCCCAAGATGGTGAGGACAGAACCTGGGAATGTTTACCTACAAATAATGGCTTCAATTTCTGGTGGCCATAAAGAATCTAAACTGCTTATGTTGTTGATGTTTATTCGTTCAGTCGCTTCCGACTCTTCGTGACTTCATGGACCAGCCCACACCAGAGCTTCCTGTTGGTCGTCAACACCGCCAGCTCCCCCAGGGATGAGTCCGTCACCTCTAGAATATCATCCATCCATCTTGCCCTTGGCCGGCCCCTCTTCCTTTTGCCTTCCACTTTCCCTAGCATCATCATCTTCTCCAGGGTGTCTTATAACTTATAACTGCTTATAGGTGGTGTTATGTGCCTCATTTGTTTTTGTCTTTTGCTTAACATCTTCAGTTCCAATGTAGTATTAAGACTGGAATTTATTCATTCATTCATTCATTCATTCATTCATTCATTCACTGCCCATCTCTCCCCTACTGGGTGGCTTACAATAAAACAGGATTAACTTTCAAAACTATCACAATACAAAACACAGTAAAAGTACAGAATTAATTTGGGCTAAAGGAATTGCAGATCCGTTCCATATATATGGCAGTTTCCTTGATCACGCCTCCCTCTTTCTTCCAAAGCCCAAACCATATAATGAAATGTTGTCATGTATCTGCATAATTTTCATCTGTAAATTGCCCAGAGAGCCCATATCTGCAGAGATGCAGAATAAATCTCTTTATTTAGAAAAGCTAGGGATACAACAACCTTTCCTTTGACCTTTTGTGTTTTGATTTACACCTGGTTATAAGCATGCTGTGCTAGGAAGAAGAAGGCATCATTCCCAATTGTTATAAACATTTCTTTTTGCAAACCTCTTCCATGGTCTTTTGTTCTGGCATGTCCTACTGAAAGAATAGTGTCATGCAAGTCAGATTGTTGTGAAAACTCCTTATGGTGACTGACAAAAATGATTAATTTCTAGACAGTTCTCTATCTAGAGATTGCTTTTAAGGTGGGAAATTATTATGTTTTTGTTCTGATACTTGACAAAAGTACTGACAGTCGGATATATTAGACAAACGATAAGCTGGTGTACCTGTACTGTTTTCTTGTCTGTGTATGTCTGTCTCAGAAACACTATTTCTCTTACTGTGTCTCAAGGGAATTTTGTTTTCAAACCAATTCATCAAACTCTAATTAATTGAAACAGTGGTCTAATCCAAAAAATTAGCTATCTTATTTGGAAGGTAAAGTATCTTTAAAAAAAAAAATGGAGCAATCCAATGCAAGAAATGGCTATGATGGTCTTGGCTGTTTTTTATCAGAGCCAAGTGGAACCCATGATCTGTTAAGTGAAAGGCTGGGATTTTAGCTGTAATGTTGCTCACAGCCAGGTTTGTGGTCTGAATGCATATTCTTGGAGATCTGATCAGTACCTGAAAGTAAAATCTTGCCTAATCAATTCATGAGAGGTAATGCTTTGAGTCATTTAGTTTTTGTTCTTTCCAGATGAGCCAGTTCCAACCTTCTTATATCAGATAATCTTTAAAAGCACAGGTTTAGTTGGTTTCGGCTGCAGTGGGCAGGGTTTTATTTTGTGCCAGCCAAGTATATGTATTTCTCTGGTCTTGTTTCATTTGCACTGTCAAGCTGTCTGTTCATGAGCTCCTTTTAAAGCATTGGATTGTAGCTTATATTCTCTTCCCTAGGTTTTGGAGTTGATGGCATATTGTAACTGGGTGTGTGATACCAGTGGAAATTAATAAAATGTGAAGAATAATCATATGAATGAGATGCAATTAACATAAATTCAATTTAAATTAAATCAGATCAAATTGATTTTTTGTTCAGGTCATGCTCACTTTTGTGAGTAGAGTTCTGGATTGCCAGTCAAAATCTGATGGCAGCCATTGGCCTGAAAGACTTCGTAAACTCCTATGTCCTATTCAAAAGCAGTTTTCAGCCCCAAAGATTGTCTGCTTCTATGCAAACCTGGCTTTACTTCAAGATTCATTTTCAGCTTCTTAATCAATATCATTTTTTTTAAATAAAATGTTCTAGCTAGCATATCAGGCATGTGTATAAGAGGCATCCAGGCATGTAAAGTAACTCCAACTCTCTTTTATTATAAAATCCCATGATTAGTCCAGGTTGGATTCTACTATTGCACAGATGAATGAAGTCCACAGCCGTTCATTGCTCCTGGCTGGAACAATTTACAAAAAAAATAAATGTATATTAGGGGAACTTATATAAAAATGAAGCCCAATTTATGAAAATCCCATTGTGTGTTGAGGCCAGGTTGCCTTTAAACACAACATACATGAAAGGAGACCTTCAGAAATATCAGCTGTATTGAATAAAAGTTTAAGAGGACAGCTGTCCTCCTGTCCATGCTTGTAAACTTCCTGAATGCATTTAGTTGGCTGTTATGTGTCATAGTATGTTGGACATGATGGGCCCCAGCAGCATTCATCTTATATAGGTAAAGGTAAAGGTTTCCCTTGACATTAAGTCCAGTTGTGTCCAACTCTAGGGGGCGGTGCTCATCTCCGTTTCAAAGCCGAAGAGCCGGCGTTTGTCCGTAGACACTTCCAAGGTCACGTGGCCGGCATGACTACACGGAATGCTGTTACCTGCCCTCCGAAGCGGTACCTATTAATCTACTCACATTGGCATGTTTTCGAACTGCTAGGTTGGCAGGAGCTGGGACTAGCAACAGGAGCTCACCCCATCACGCGGTGTCATGAGTAAGGATGACGAGCAGGGGGCTCCCATCCAGGCTGTAAAGCACATGCGTAGTACTGAGGAATTAGGTAGCCATTCAAAGAGACACAGATCGGGCCCGCCTTAGCCTTTGGGGTTTATATGTCTGGGTTTTTCCCATGCTTCTTCAGTTTGTTAGGATTTTCTGTTTATGTAGCAGTAATAAAACACTAGAGACCTATTCCTTGTCTCAGTGTGGTTCCTGGCTGTTAGGACATCAATCCTAACAAACTCCTACTCCCATCGAAAGAGGGAGGAACAAAGAAATTAAGGGGGAGACATTTGGA
Source organism: Candoia aspera (assembly GCF_035149785.1). NCBI lineage: Eukaryota > Metazoa > Chordata > Lepidosauria > Squamata > Candoiidae > Candoia > Candoia aspera. Next base: position 9,941,132 of record NC_086163.1, on the reverse strand, counting down.
AATGTCTTCAGAAAACCAAGAAATTCGGCTCGCCATCCAACAATTAGCAGCAGCCCTGCAACAACACCAACAACAGGTAGATCTACAGGTCAATACATTACAAGCTGCCGTGCTACAACAATTACAACAACCAGCTCCGATTAACCCACAACTGGTGCCAGCAGCAGCAGCAGCTCCGCCAGTAGTCTTGAGATCCCAGGGCAGTCTACCAGAGAAGTTTGGACGAGAAGCGGGACAGTTGAGAACCTTTCTCACACAGTGCACAATGTTTTTCGACAGAAGACCGGCAGAGTTTCCCACAGACAGAACCAGAGTAACCTTCATCCTAAATCTGCTAAAGGGACCAGCAGCCAAATGGGCTATTCCCATGGTGGAGAACAACGACCCGATTCTCAACGACTACCAGAACTTTTTGGCAGGGTTCCGAGCACACTTTGACGACCCGAACAGAGAGGTCACTGCCAGCCGGGAAATTCGGAAGCTCAAGCAAGGTAACAAGAGGGTGGGAATCTACATTGCTGATTTCAAGCTGTTAGCAGGAGATCTGGACTGGAATGAGAGTGCATTAAAAGACCAATTCAAACAGGGGCTGGATGAAGAAATTGAGAATGAATTAGTGTGCCAGGGAACACCAGCTAACCTAGAAGCCTTATATCAGTTGTCTGTGGTCATAGATGCCAGGCTAGAAGAGCTCAGACAGATGCAGCCGGGGAGAAAGAGGGCCCTCAGAGTGCTTCCAGGATTTCCAGCTCTCTCCGTAGCATCTACTCACTCAGGACCAGAGGACCCAATGCAGATTGGGGCAAGCAGGAGGCTTATTTCTGAGGCTGAGAGGCAGAGAAGGAGAGAGAGAGCCCTCTGTTTTTACTGCGGAGTCCAGGGGCACAAGGTGAGAGCTTGCCCAGCGAGAAGCCAAGCAACTTCAGTAAGACCCCCAGGGCAAGCAGCTGAAACAAGAGCCATCTCCGCCTCTGCTTCCAACCAGGGAAACTCCGTCGGTCTCCCTCCACAGAGCTCAGCAGGGAGACCAACAATCAATTAAGGAGGGTTCATTCCGAGGATTCCAGGCAATCCTTTTACTACTTACCAGTAATAATGCATGTCAGCCCAGAGCACCAGGTCAAGCTAGAGGCCCTCGTGGAGCTTCAACCAATTTTATTGATGTGCAGACCATACAAGACTTCAACATCCCGACCATAGAATTGCCATGTCCTATAGAAGTGGATACCATTGACGGCCAGCCCCTCAAGGCAGGGCTGATTAGAAGGTTCACAGAACCAGTGCAACTGACAATGGGAGACCACACTGAGTGGATCCAGCTTTTTGTTACTGCATCGCTTAATGTGCCTGTAATCCTAGGCACGCCTTGGCTGAGGATCCACAACCCATTGCTGAACTGAACTATGGGAGCAGTCTCCTTCCCAGCTAAGGAATGCCAGCACCACAAGATTCAAGCCGCTCTCCGCTCTCCAGCAACCAACGCAGTCACGGAAGCAGGGGGGATCCAGTTGCCAGCCAAGTATGCAGATTTCACAGACGTTTTCAGCGAACAAGAGGCCACAGCACTACCCCCCCCCCCTCAATAGGGACTGTGATTGCACCATTGAGTTGATACCAGGATCCAGGATTCCAGCAAGGAAACAATATCCCATGTCTCCCAAGGAACTAGCCACCTTAAAGGATTACTTAGACTCTAATCTCCAAAAGGGGTTCATCTGACCATCTACTTCCCCAGCGTCTGCTCCTACCTTCTTCGTACCAAAGAAGCCTGACCCGTTGGCACCTGCAAACCAGGAGACACCCATGAGAGTGGTCCACGATTTCAGTTTTTGAAATAAACTCACAAAAAAAGAAACTTACCCACTGCCTCTAATATCTGATCTGCTGGATCGCTTACAGAAAGCACGCATTTTTACCAGGTTGGATCTCAGGAATGTGTCCAATCTGATCCGGATGAAAGAGGGGCACGAATATCTAACTGCCTTCGACACCAGGTTTGGTAAATTTGAGTACCTTGTTTTGCCCTTTGGCTTGTCTAATGCAGGAGCCATATTTTGCCGGTTTATGAATCAAATTTTCTCTGATTTACTAGATAAGTATCTGGTCATTTATCTAGATGACATATTAATTTTCTCTGAGGATGCTACAACTCATGTAACCCATGTACGTAATGTCTTACAAAGACTGAGAGAGAACAAGCTATTTGCCAAGCTAGAGAAGTGTGCCTTTGATTTAACTGAATTACATTTCCTGGGCTATAAGGTATCAACAGAAGGCATATCCATGGATCCTTCTAAGGTCCAGGCAATTCTCTCTTGGCCACCTCCCTGAAAAGTTAAAGAAGTACAAAGATATCTAGGATTTTGCAATTTCTACAGGAGGTTCATAAAAAAACTTTAGTGACAGGGCTAGACCCCTCACACAGCTTTTGAAGAAAGGATCAAAATTCATTTGGGGGGAGAGAGAGCAAGCAGCCTTCCAAGAATTTAAGCAACACTTTGCATCCCAGCCGCTGCTAAGACACCCTGATCCCACGAAGCAATTCATAATGCATTCAGATGCTTCCGATATTGCCATTGGGGTGGTGTTGTTGCAATATACAAACAAAACCGAGAATACATTGCTTCCATGTGCCTTTTTTTCACGCATGCTCTCACCAGCAGAGAGAAACTATGATGTTTTTAACAAGGAGTTGCTGGCAATTAAAGTAGCATTCCAAGAGTGGAGGCACTGGCTAGAAGGTGCAACCTTTCCTGTGAAAGTTTGCACTGATCACAAACATTTACAGCTTCTACCAAACACCAGATCCCTCACCCCACGCCAAATCAGATGGAGCCAGTTTTTCTCCCGTTTCAATTTTGTTATTTCTTATGTGCCCGGGGCGCAAACCTGCTTGGCAGACGCCCTGTCTCGATCCTTTCAGGCAACCCCCGCCACTCACCAGGCGGTCCAGGCTACTATATTACAACCTCCCAACTTTGATCAGTCTATGAGGGGGAACCAAACAGAGATTTTAGCAGCAGGCAGACAAGCAGAGGACCTATTTACAAGAGTCAGAGCTCAGCAGCAACAGGACCCGTATGCCAGGGCCAGCATGGATGACCTCCAGAGGGACCCGCAAGACACTGCCCCCCCATTCAATGTGGAGGCAGGAATCCTCTGGCATAGTGGGCGATTATATATTCCCCCTTCATTGAGGGAAGAAGTACTGAGACTTTGCCATGACCATCAAACAGCAGGCCACAGAGGTGTTTTCAAAACTCTCCATAGAGCTCTGAGAGACTACTGGTGGCCTAAGATGACTGCAGACATAAAGGGTTACGTTGCTTCTTGTCACACCTGCAGACAAGCCAAGCCTCTCCCAGGGAAGCCCACAGGACTCTTGCAACCCCTACCCACCCCCAGTAGGCCTTGGGATACAATCTCCATGGATTTCATCACTGATTTACCCCTGGTCCAGGGGCTGACTTCCATACTAGTGGTTGTGGACCTTTTCACAAAAATAGCACATTTTATTCCTTGCAAGGGCCTCCCATCTGCACAAGCCACAGCACAGTTGTTCATGGACCATGTTTTTAGGTATAGAGGCATGGTGAATCACTTGGTGAGCGACAGAGGCCCTCAGTTCACTTCCAGGTTCTGGAGGGCCCTTTTCCAGTCATTAGAGGTCCAGATCCACCTGTCATCATTGCATCATCCTGCTAGTAATGGGCAAGCCAAGAAAATTAACCAATGGTTACAGCAGTATCTCAGGTGTTACCCCACTTATCAGCAAGACAATTGGCCAGCCCTGCTCCCCATGGCAGAATTTACTTATAACAACTCTGTGCAATCCTCAACCAAGATGTCCCCTTTCCAGGCACTCTACGGGGTTAACCCTTGGGTGTTGCCCACCTCCTCCCAGCAGGGAACTGTTCCAGCTGTGGCTGATTTTCTTAAAGAGCAACAAGCCGCACAGGAGTTTTTAAAGGAGCAGCTGAACAGGGCAAAGAGTGCTTACAAGAGAGCTGCAGATGCTCACAGACAAGAGGGGCCAGAGATTGCAGTAGGGGACAGAGTGTGGCTCTCTACAAAGTTTTTGAACTCTACCAGACCCTCCAAGAAATTGGACTCTAAGTTTGTGGGCCCTTTCACTTGGTACAGCAGATAAATCCAGTGGCTTATCGTTTACAGTTACCAGCATCCATGAAATTCCATCCAGTGTTTCACAGATCATTGCTAGTCAAAGACCCTCCCCCAAGTACCTTACGATCGCAAATGCCCCCCCACCTCCAGTAATTGTGGAGGGGGAGGAGGAATACGAAGTCGAGGAAATTCTGGACTCTAGGAGGAGGGGAAGGGGCATCCAATATTTCATACACTGGAAAGGGTACCCTGAGGAAGAGCGCACGTGGGAGAATGCCAGAGATTTACATGCTCCAGTAGTGGTTCATTGATTCCATCAGCTTTTCCCTCACAAACCCAAGCCTCGCACTCTACCAGAGATTCCTCACTTGGATGAGCAGGCAGAGGAATTCGTAAGTTTGCACCTTCCACCCCCGCCTGAAGCCTTGACTCCAGTTACAGAGGGGGGGGGCACAGCCCTCCACCTCAGGCGTGCATTTCCCAGGGGGGAGGGGGGACGACTCTTCTAATTATCTAGCTATTTTCCAGCAGCAGCCACCTGGGCCAGAAGCGTTATCAGACCTGGAGAGCAGCACTGATTCGTCCTTGGAGGAGTTTTCCTTTGAAGACTTTCCATCGTTGTCCAGTTCCCATGGGACCTTAGAAGGAGGTGTCAACTCTTATCAAGCCTCTGGAAGGGAGGGGGCTGAAATGGAATGTGAATCTGGAGGGGAGGGTGATGCCATGAGTGAGGATGGCGAGCAGGGGGCTCCCATCCAGTCTGTAAAGCACATGCATAGTACTGAGGAATTAGGTAGCCATTCAAAGAGACCCAGATCGAGCCCACCTTAGCCTTTGGGGTTTATATGTCTGGGTTTTCCCACGCTTCTTCAGTTTGTTAGGATTTTCTGTTTATGTAGCAGTAATAAAACACTAGAGACCTATTCCTTGTCTCAGCGTGGTTCCTGGCTGTTAGGACATGCGGATTCGAACCGCCGACCTTCCGATCAGCAAGCTCAGCAGCTCAGCGGTTTAACCCGCAGCACCACCGCATCCCCTTCATCTTATATACCTATATGTTTAATTTTAAAAATGTAAATTAGGAATAGAAAAATTCCTAATAGATGAGAAAAATTGTAAGAATTAGAATATTGTATTAAAATATATTTTTATTTATGTGCTATCAAGTTGATGTCAACTCTTAGAGTCCCCATAGATAGATTTTTTCCATGACAAGTTGTCTCTAACCTGGTCCTTCAGGTCTTCCAATGCTGCACCTATCGCCATTGTAACCTTGCTGGTCATCCTGTTCTTCTCTTTCCTTCCACCTTTCCCAATATTAGAGTCTTCACCCAAAGACTCTACCCTCCTTCATGTGTCCAAAAGAGGGTAATTTGAGCCCGGTCATTTGTGCCTCAAGCAAGAACTCTGGGTTGATTTGTTCAATGATCCATTTCTTTGTTTTCTTGGTGGTCCATGGGATTCTCCAGAGTCATCTCCAACACCAAAGTTCATAGTTTTCCTATCCTGCTTCAACTTTCACTTCCATAAAGTGTCACAGGGAATACCATGGCTTGCACAATTCTGATCTTTGTAGATATAGACACATCACTGCTTCTGAATATCTTTTCCAAGGCCTTCATGGCTGTTCTACCAAATGCTGGTCTGTAGCATATTTCTTGATTGTTTCTTTACTGTTGATGGTTGACCCCAAAAGGGAAAAGCTTTCTACCACTTCAGTATCTTCATTGTCAATTCTAAGACTAGTTGTTGTATCTTTTGTCATTAGTTTGTGCTGTGAAAAATAATAGTTTAATAGTTAAGGTTTTAGACTAGAACCAGGGAGATCCAAATCCAACCTTAACCATGGAAGTTTACTGGGTGACTTGGAGTCAGTCACCATCTCTTGGTTCAATTATATCCACACATTAGGTTAGGAAAAATTGAAGTCTGAAGGAAAGATATCTCAGTTTTGCTGCTGTTCATCAGAGCAATCACCTGGTACTTTCCTACAGTCAACAACAACAAAAAAATTGTGTGTGAAACTGGTCACTACTGGATGATGATTGAGTAGCAGAAGGGAGAGTTGGCAACTTCATGCTATGTTCTTGGCTATTTGAGGATGGCAGCAGTGAGGTAGGTCAATTTGAAAAACTTCCTTACTGTTTGGGGAATAAAAATGGAATTACCTCAGGATCAACTTTTGGAACAGTATGTGTATGTATGTTCACATGTTATTATTTGATATGGTTATAATTTTGTGATTGAAGTCTTTAATGTAATTTTAACTTACCGATATTTTACTATCTGCAAATTGCCAGAAGTCCAAGAGGATTAAAGTGGTACATAAATTGCATAACTAAATGAAGTTCTCTTTGTGTATTTTCATTTGTGTGAAGAAAATGGTAGTTTATGATGGCATCTAATTATCTGGAATCTTGATATCCTTCCAGTAGCAATGTCATGGAACATGCCCAGTTCATTACTAACATTTAAAAACATAATTGCCACATTTTAATGATAAACATGGTTGTAATACAAAAACAGGAATCCCTTAAATTAACTGGGCTAAAGAATCCAACAAGGACAATAAGATCTTGAATCTGCTACATTAATCTAAATGATTAATGGATCAACTGATCTACTAATAATATGTTATTTGGGGTTCTGAAATATTTTTTATTATTTTTTTAGGATGATTTTTTTAAAAAAAACTGTCAATGGTGGGCATTGTCTTAGAGATGCATATTCATCCTTCTTTCAATACTAGCACAGTTTATCTCTGCACACAACTGAGGATGTCTGTTGTGAAATACACCTGTGATCAAGCAGTTAAAATGTTTTGCTTTCATCCAGGAAGATTGTTTTATTCAAAGGTATTCATATTTAATTGATTCATGCATTGAGGTTTCTACTCTCCCTACATAATCTACAAGGAAAATTTTTGAATGTTTTTAACTTTCTAGCAAATAGACCTAGTGAAGCATCTATTTTTTTTATCACTTGGGTCAAATAACAGGTTGATTAAATCACTAGATGTCATGATGAAATACTTTATATTAATCATATGAAAAAGTTATACTGAATGAGCACATGAACAAGCTTCCACTTGAACTACAGCTGAATTGGAAATGAAATCAGATGGTTAAGAATAATAGTATTCCATTTTCAATGTACTAAAAGCTTTTTACACAGTGGGAAATGAAGTTATTATAAAGGGCAGCTTGGAAATGTACTGCTACAAGATTTGGGAGTAGTAGTTGTCCTTGAAGTGAAGATTTAATATTGTAGATTTTAACATTTATCCATTTTGAGGTGGTTATATAAAATGTTAGTCATGTGGGTAATAAACTTCAAACAGGCTAAAGTGGAGTTAAAAATGTCTCGGTATCTTAATCTGTGGAAGTAAATAGAAGAAATTAATGCAAAGACAGAACTTCATCTTGGAATTTAAAAAGAAGACAATAATGTTTTATTTTAATAATTCTGAACAAAGCTCTTTAAAGTGAAAAAAAAGGGTGAACAAGGAAGATGTAATGTGTTTAAATTAGTGTTTTATTTTATCATTTTAAAATTAAAATTAAGAAACTTGGTTTAAAAAAGAAGAAGAAAGAGGTCTGGATGCCTGGGAATTAGAGGAAAAAAATAGTTACTTTGAGGGCTTTCTTTCAGTATCATCTATAATGTTGGGTTAGTTCTAGTGTGAAGGCTTATCCAGTAGATACTTTTCAAGACTTCTGCATTTTCTCTGCACATTTTAACCTTGGATCTGCTTTGTGCAGGGACAACGGAAACGAACAGCAGGCTGCAATGTGTGTGTATAATGATGGCTGTATAATTTAGCAGACAGATTCTATGCCCTCCTTCAAAGATGGTCCTAACTTCTTCATTCTCTCTCTCCAGCAACAATGACGCAATAAAAGAAAATGCCCATTTCTATTTGTATCGCCAAGTTGCTTTTGTTATCAATCCCCACCCATTAAGCAGTTAACATAGATACAAAACACAAAGCACAAAGAATGGAGTTGTGAAAAATGAACAATTCTGGCAATTTACATTTTGCCCCAAATTGGGAGTGGAGGAAAACAGTAAATGAAGAAAAAGGAGAGGAATGAAAAATTGCAGTTCTTGAAATATACATATGATTTTAGCCATCAGTCTGAGCATTTTATTAATTAGTTAATATTTCTGCTGTGGGCCCCACTTTTTCCAGGACAAGGTGCATCTCATTCCAGATATTTATTTTTTATTTTCATATTTATTTAATTTTTATCCCATCTTTATTATTTTTATAAATAACTCAAGGTGGTGAACATACCTAACACTCTGTCCTCCTCCTATTTTCCCCAAAACAACAACGCTGTGAGGTGAGTTGGGCTGAGTGAGAGGGACTGGCCCAAGGTCATCCAGCTGGCTTTCATGCCTAAGGTGGGACTAGAACTCTCATACCACACCTGATTGGCTCTTGGGCTGAGAGAGAGTGACAGGCCCAAGGTCACCCAGCTGGCTTTCATGCCTAAGGTGGGACTAGAACTCTCATACCACACCTGATTGGCTCTTGGGCTGAGAGAGAGTGACAGGCCCAAGGTCACCCAGCCGGCTTTCATGCCTAAGGCGGGACTAGAACTCTCATACCACACCTGATTGGCTCTTGGGCTGAGAGAGAGTGACAGGCCCAAGGTCACCCAGCCGGCTTTCATGCCTAAGGCGGGACTAGAACTCTCATACCACACCTGATTGGCTCTTGGGCTGAGAGAGAGTGACAGGCCCAAGGTCACCCAGCCGGCTTTCATGCCTAAGGCGGGACTAGAATTCACCAACTCCTGGTTTCTAGCCTAGAATGATAGGGCAAAACTCAACAGGACAGGGGATTTTTTTTTTTTTCATGGAATTGGAATATATCTGGGAAATCAGGGTATCTATGGGGAAGATTATTCAGAAATTAACTCCATGCTACTTTCTATGAATTGTTGATGGATAAATGGTGAGTCAATAGTTATGCAACTAGATGGGACTGCTCCTAGTATTCCTTAATTTCATAAAGCCTTCAAAAGGGAAAGATTTGAAACTCTAGCTAACAGAAGAAAGGTACACTGATTGACACTTTTTATCCCTGCAAAAAGGAATGTGGAACATTAGGACCTTTTTATGTATGCTGAAAGGTTTGCCCATTTTCAGTCAAAAATTACCCTAAGCTAATAAATGCCTCTTGCACAGCCTGATAGCTCTCTGGATCATAACTCCTGCATTTTTCAAATGAAAATATTTTACCATTTAAATATACTTCTATTCATATGTCAGCAGCAAACTGAACAGAGTCTCATACAGATACTAAATCAGAATAATGCCCTGTGAAAATTCTCTGATCTCTGCTGCAATCCTTATATCTAGCTGCCACATCTTTAGCTAATTATTAACATCACCTCTCTGGATAATCCTCCCTAGGAAAGAAACCTCACAAAATAATCTTGTCAGAGGATAATCTTTCCACAGGATCATCTTGTTGAGAGATAATTGCATTGTAAGGCATAGCTCTTTTCCAAGTTCATTTCTTTGAGACTTTTTAAATACGATCCTAAATTTAGAAAGAAACTAACTTAAAAGGAAGATAGGTGAAAATGTATTTTCTTTCTTTGGTAACAATAAACAAAAAATGAAACTTCCTCACATTTGCAAATTAATTTCTTTTTTTTAATCCATTCCATCATGTCCAATTCTCAGAGACTGCCTGGACAGGTCTCTGCAGTTTTCTTGGCAAGTCCCCCCCACCCACCCCCCGCACAGCCTCCCAAAGTGGTTTGCCATTGCCTCCTACCTAGGGCTGAGAGAAAGTGACTGGCCCAAGGTCACCCAGCTGGCTTCGTGCCTAAGGTGGGACTAGAACTCACAGACTCCTGGTTTCTAGCCCATTTCTTTAACCACTACAGCAAACAACATCTGAAATCCTTTTCTCTTGGATGGATCTAAATAAATAAACATTGCCTTTCTTCTCAGATAGCCAAATGGGATATGTGAATGTCCCATCTTTCATGGGACAATCCTTTCTCCAATAAAGAGCAAGAGAAGACATTCATAGGAAACATTTCAGATGGAGAAGTAAGGATGTAAAGACATTCATAGGAAACATTTCAGATGGAGAAGTAATGCTACAGAATGATGGAAACTGCTAGCTCGAAGCACCATGAGGATAATACAGAAAAAAAATAGGCTCTTTTTGGAAGAGAAGACTTCTGAGAACTTCCAAGATGGATTTAGGCATGGCATTACAGTGAACTATGTTAGAGAGATTAATTAGGATTGCCAACTTCTCCCCTCCTTCAGGAATTTTCTAAATTTCAGTGACTGCATAGGAGGTAGTTGCAACAGAGTTTTATCCATAATGAAACAAATGTTTCTAAAGCACTGACATTCTTAATCTAGCAGGGAGGACAAGTAAATATGCAAATGAAAAAGATTACACTTGGCAGCTATTTAAATTAGCCCCACCAGTTCTCATCCCACTTGCTGTGTGGCCAGCGCCCACCCATCATCTCAACCAGAAGTTGTATCAAATAATGTCACAATGAAACCATGCAGTCCAGGAGGGAAGGGAGGGAGGGAGGGAGGGAGGGAGGGAGGGAATATATATATATATATATATATGCATTCATTCATTCATTCATTCATTCATTCATTCATATTTGGAGGTGGGGAATAATACCTGGATTGTTTGCTTTGGTTTTATCCGGAAGTTGCAGGGCATGTAGGTGTGGGTGCTTTAGGGAAAGGAACAGGAATTCCAATTAGAGAATATTGTAGGGTAATTATGTAGGTAATTAGCCCCTGTGACTCTGGACACACAGAAACAACAGAGGATGTGCTTCTCCAGTGCCTGTATTAGAGAAACATTCATACTAGCCTTATCTCACTATTACTGCATAAATATCCAGGGTGCACAGGACAATTCTACAGCTCCCTGCTGCTTTCAGATACCAACCCTGCTACAACATAAAATGTTGCCAGGTCCTGTGCAGCAGCACTTAAAATTCATCAGATGACAACTTGTGCCATAAACTAGACTTAACAAGCATCTAGTTTGCCATATTAGAGAGCTCTGTAATTTGATATAGTCTTCCACATACTAACCTTTATGCTCCTCTACACCCATCAAATCTCCCTTCCCCTCCTTTTAGATTCTTTTATACCCTTGTTTTTTATATATACTTTCTGTTTTAATATCTTCTAGCTTTTCTTTTCTTTTTTTCTTTTTAGATTCTGGTGTATCCTCTATGGTTTTAATTGACTGTACCCTACCCTCATTATGCTGGTCTATGACTGTAATAAGGATGTGATTTGATTTGATTTGATGGTAATTAAAACATTGCCTTTATGGCAAGTAGGAAAGTTATGGGATGCATTTTTAAGGAACAAAGAGGACGTATCTCATAGGTCCTAGAAAAAAGAGGACCAAGGACCTATCTCATAGAATCTTAAGACCTAGAATGGGTAGGGTCCCCCATCCAGGGACCAAATAGGTAACACAGATAGAAACTCAACTGTTGAGATTCAAGAAGGAATCCTCACACCTAAAAGTGTGCAAGAAAATGGTGCACTCTTATATTCGAGATCAAGTCAGGTTCACCACAGATAGCCTAATAAAGTTCACCTAGCAGCATTTTCCAAAATGTTTGAGGAAATGGGGTATCCTATTTCTGCAAAAGGCCAAATTGTTATTGAAGCTTTGGGCTTATAAATCAGGGAAACTGAGTAGGAGCTAGGGAAAGGCCAGAACATTTAAGAATTTCCCCCTCTCAAGTAAGTGAGCCATGGACATTTAATAAGATAAGTGAAGGTAATTTATATTCTTTTATAAAGATTTGAAAATTCTTTGCATAATTCATAAAGAACATTTGTAGAACGATCTGTAAAAAACTCCCTGTAAAATAGATATATTTCATATATAATTTGGGCTATAAATTCTATCAAAACAACTGGTTCCCACTGCTTGTGGATTATCCTTAATTATGGTGGCACATTATCCCAGTAAAGTTTGTATCTCTTCTCCCACCTTGCATGCTTGGATCCTGAGTTGCTAAATCATTATCTGATCTGTAGTATTCTATCATACCTGCAATAGTACTGTAGTAAATGCTAATAAGAACCCACAGTAGCCATAAAAGTAGCAAATATCCACAGCTGTGGCAAAACTGTGAGAATGAGGATTGCACCCATATTCACAGAATAATTTATGAATGTGGAGAATTAAAAAAAATCAGCCATTTAATTTTGCCTTACATGTAACAAGTGGCAGTGCAAAACTAGCTGCTATTCAATAAATGTGGGATAATTTAATTAATTGGATAATAAAGTAAAATGTCATTTTTAATTTATTTGAATACTTGGCAAACCTTTTCAGGCTTGTAATAATGCTGAGAGGAATGAATGGGAAAATCATGCTTTTCTCTTTCTCTGACCATCAGAATATTTTCATATGCTTATATAGGTAACATAAATGAAAAATGATTCCAATAATGTTAAAATAAATATTGGACATTTGGCAAATTAAGTTGGGAAAATATAACATTTTTAATATTGAGTGACAGTTCGGAAGAATATTCCTGCTCAGAAAATTAATTGTATTACAATCTAATACATGTTTACTCAGGAGTCATATTGAGCTAAATTAGCTTTATTCTTAAATTAGTGGGTATAAGATTCCATTTATTTGTTTGTTTGTTTTAATCTATTCATTTATTCTGCTGGAGATGGGAGTGAATCTGTTAACCAGAATTTTTCCAATGCGGTTTTCATACAAGTTAGGATTTACTCTAAGTTTTTATTTACCTAATATTAATATTTGGACAGAAGGACCATGGAAGCACTGATAATTAAATATAAATTAATGTGGTAGAATATTTAATTATCTATTCTACACCTCACAACTAATAATTATGTAAATGGATTACATTTAATCTTGTTCCCGGGAAATTAAATTAATGGCCTTCAACCAATGAACATTTTGTATGCATTACAGGACACATTATCTAAATTTTAACAGCATGGTATTAGTTTCAGATAATAACATTATTACACAAGTTAAAATGTAAATGTATACATTGTTTTGGTGTTCTTGTTTTTGGTGAAATGGAGCACAAGATAAAAAAGGAAAATATACAAAGAAAGGAAACCCAGCAAAAATAATGAATAGATATGCAATATTCACATGAAACTTCTTCAGAAATAGGAAATAAAATTAAGAACCTTCTATGTAACAACCATTGGCTCTGTATGGAACAGTTTCTTCCACACCTGTGATCTCCAGGTACTGGCTACCAATCCTATCATTGTCAGTCAATGCAACCAAGAGTATCCTAGGTATGAGTTATGGGATCTGTAGCATAACTGGAGTGTTCCAGGTTAGAAATGTCTGTCATACGAGTTCAGTGTAAATCAGTGTTGGAATCATCTATCAATTTCCAGCTGATATATGAGAATAAATAATACTGTTTAGTTTCCACATATTTCTATGATTTTTTTTTTTAAAAAAAGAACTTAAACATTTAATTTTATCGAAAAAATAATAGTTATGCATTTTCCCTCAAAATCTTGAGTAAAATCCAGACCCAGTTGGTTAAATTTTGCACATGTTAATGGGGAATGGAGATATACACATAAATTACATAATTACATACACTACACATAAATTCTCTTTACATTTCTGTTAGTTTTGAATTGGTTATTATTTTATTTCTGTATTATTCTGTCTCGTTTTACTTTGTTATATGCAAGATAGGGACAGTAGTAAATAGAGCAAATAAATACTTTGTCCTGTTGATTTCAACAGGATTTAAATTCTACAGGTATAGTCTAGATCTGATCCATTGCATTATTTGTGTTCATTATTTCAGAAAAGGAAACATTCATGGTCTCCAAAAGGGACTTTAACACAGCTTTCAAATCCAGAATGATTAAAGATAATGTATAAAAAAGATATGCACTGCTCTGAGACCTAGATCACACATTGAGAAGAACTGTAGCAGCACCTCATTCGAAAACATTCAGCAGGAGCAGTCTGCCCACTTTCACACATCTACTCCTCTGCACTGAAAAAGCATGGGAAAATAGACAAGAGGCTTGCATCCATAAGTTGCCTACATACAGGCTTATCCTTTGAAAGCAAAGTATTTGCTAGAACTTCTGTGTTGTAAGGTTTCATCAATACTAATAATCAGGGTACTTGGAATCTTGTCCTGGATTAACCATTTCTACCCTGGGTTGCTACAAATCTGATGAATGCATCAGTTCAAGCAACAATTGTTCTATTTCTTGTCCTCAGTAAGGTTTAAAGGGTTTAATATTGCCTTGTTTGTTTTGTTGTTTATTCGTTCAGTCGCTTCTGACACTTTGTGACTTCATGGACCATCCACCTTGCCCTTTGTCGGCCCCTCTTCCTTTTGCCCTCCACTCTCCCTAGCATCAGCATCTTCTCCAGGGTGTCCTGTCTTCTCATTATGTGGCCAAAGTATTTCAGTTTTGCCTTTAATATCATTCCCTCAAGTGAGCAGTCTGGCTTGATTTCCTGGAGGATGGACTGGTTTGATCTTCTTGCAGTCCAAGGCACTCTCAGAATTTTCCTCCAACACCACAGTTCAAAAGCATCAATCTTCCTTCTCTCAGCCTTCCTTATGGTCCAGCTCTCGCAGCCATATGTTACTACGGGGAACACCATTGCTTTAACTATGCAGACCTTTGTTGTCAGTGTGATGTCTCTGCTCTTAACTATTTTATCGAGATTTGTCATTGCTCTTCTCCCAAGGATTAAGCGTCTTCTGATTTCCTGACTGCAGTCAGCATCTGCAGTAATCTTTGCACCTAGAAATACAAAGTCTTTCACTGCCTCTACATTTTCTCCCTCTATTTTCCAGTTATCAATCCAGCTGGTTGCCATAAACTTGGTTTTTTTGAGGTTTAGCTGCAAGCCAGCTTTTGCACTTTCTTCTTTCACCTGCATCATAAGGCTCCTCAGTTCCTCTTCGCTTTCAGCCATCAAAGTGGTATCATCTGCATATCTTGGATTCCTCAAGCCCAGCCTGCCGCATGATGTTTTCTGCGTACAAGTTGAATAGGTAGGGTGAGAGTATACAGCCCTGCCATACTTCTTTCCCAATCTTAAACCAGTCTGTTGTTCTGTGGTCTGTTCTTACTGTTGCTACTTGGTCGTTATATAGATTCTTCAGGAGGCATACGAGATGACTTGGTATCCCCATACCACTAAGAACTTGCCACAATTTGTTATGGTCCACACAGTCAAAGGCTTTAGAATAGTCAATAAAACAGAAATAGATGTTTTTTTCTGAAATTCCCTAGCTTTTTCCATTATCCAGCAGATATTGGCAATTTGGTCACTAGTTCCTCTGCCTTTTCTAAACCCAGCTTGTGCATCTGGCAATTCTCGCTCCATGAATTGCTGAAGTCTACCTTGCAGGATCTTGAGCATTACCTTACTGGCATGTGAAATGAGTGCCACTGTTCGATAGTTTGAACATTCTTTAGTGTTTCCCTTTTTTGGTATGCGGATATAAGTTGATTTTTTCCAATCTGATGGCCATTCTTGTGTTTTCCAAATTTGCTGGCATATAGCATGCATTACCTTGACAGCATCATCTCGCAAGATTTTGAACAGTTCAGCTGGGATGCCATCGTCTCCTGCTGCCTTGTTATTAGCATTGCTTCTTAAGGCCCACTCAACCTCACTCTTCAGGATGTCTGGCTCTAGCTCACTGACCACACCGTCAAAGCTATCCCAATATTGTTATCCTTCCTATACAGGTCTCCTGTATATTCTTGCCACCTTTTCTTGATCTCTTCTTCTTCTGTTAGGGCCTTGCCATCTTTGTTTTTGATCATACCCATTTTTGCCTGGAATTTACCTCCAATGTTTCTAATTTTCTGGAAGAGGTCTCTTGTCCTTCCTATTCTATTGTCTTCTTCCACTTCTGTGCATTGCTTATTTAAAAATAATTCCTTATCTCTTCTGGCTAACCTCTGGAATTTTGCATTTAATTGGGCATATCTCCCCCTATCACTGTTGCCTTTTGCTTTCCTTCTTTCTTGGGCTACTTCTAGTGTCTCAGCAGACAGCCATTTTGCCTTCTTGGTTTGCTCTTTCTTTGGGATGTATTTTGTTGCCGCCTCCTGAACAATGCTGCGAACTTCTGTCCAGAGTTCTTCCGGGACCCTATCTACTAAGTCCAGTCCCTTAAATCTATTCTTCACCTCCACTGCATATTCCTTAGGGATATTAGTGAGTTCATATCTAGCTGATCTGTGGGTCTTCCCTTATCTCTTTAGTCTGATCCTAAATTGTGCAAGAAGAAGTTCGTGATCTGAACTACAGTCAGCTCCAGGTCTTGTTTTTACTGACTGTATAGATGTCCGCCACCTTTGGCTGCAAAGGATGTAGTCAATCTGATTTCGGTGTTGTCCATCTGGGGAAGTCCATGTATAAAGCTGTCTCTTAGGTTGTTGGAAGAGAGTGTTTTTTATGCAGAGTGATTTGTCTTGGCAAAATTCTATCAGCCTAAGTCCTGCTTCGTTTTGTTCTCCCAGGCCATGCTTACCTGTAATTCCAGGTGTCGTTTGACTGCCCACCTTAGCATTCCAGTCTCCTGTGATGAAGATAATGTCTCTTTTAGGTGTGTTGTCCAGTAGGTGCTGCAGATCCTCATAGAACTGCTCTACTTCAGCTTCTTCAGCATCTGTGGTTGGGGCATATATTTGGATTACTGTGATGTTAGATGGCTTGTCCTGAATTCGAATTGAGATCATTCTATCATTTTTTGAAATGTATCCAAGCACTGCTTTAGCCACTTTACTATTAATTATGAAGACTACTCCATTTCTTCTGTGGTCCTCTTGTCCACAGTAGTAGATCTGGTGGTCATCTGATGTGAAGTGGCCCATTCCAGTCCATTTCAGTTCACTGACGCCCAGAATGTCTATCTTTAATCTTGACATCTCACCGATAACCACATCCAATTTGCCCTTGCTCATAGATCTTACATTCCAGGTTCCAATGGTGTGTTGATCCTTAGAACATCAGATTCACTGTTCACCACCAGCACCGTCGGCCGCTAGCCGTCCTTTTGGCTTTGAGCTAGCTGCGTCATCACGTCTGGGGCTAGTTGAGCTCATCCTCTGTTCCTCCCCAGTAGCATTTCGACCATCTTCCGACCTGGGAGTCTCATCTTCTGATGGTATACTGACATATCTCTGGTTGTACTGACCCATTTAGTTTTCATGGCAAGAATACTGGGGTGGGTTGCCCTTACCTTCCCCAGGGATCGCATTTATTCTGACCTCTCTGTCATGACCTTCCTATCTTGGGTGGCCCTTCACGGTTTAGCTCATGGCATCATTGAGTTGCTCAAGATCCAGCACCATGGCAAGGTAACGATCCTTTGCTGAAGAATATCACCTTACCCCCTCTCCAAAAAAAAAAAAGATTTCTCACATTAATGGTATACAGTTAGATTCCTGATATTTTAAATTTGAAAGGAAGTATAGAAAATGAACAAAATATGAGAAATACCTTTTTGCAACATAAAGGGGGAAATGCATGAGAACATAAGCAGTGCCCTGATGGTTTGATTCCCTGGCCTATCTAGTCCAGCAGTCTGTTCTCACAGTGGCCAACCAACTGCACAAAGAATCCCACTGGTCTCCCAGCAGATGGCTTCAGAGACAGTCACAGTCCCATCAAGACTAACAGCCATTGATCCCCAGGACTTCCAGAAAGTCCAACCCTTTTTTGAAGCCAGCCAAATTGGTAGCCTGCCCCATATCTCATGGTAGCAAATTCCAAAGCTGAATTATATGTTGTGTCAAAACATTTCCTTTTGGAAATGTTTGGAACAATTCTTCCAGGGTTCAATTTCATTGGGTGACTTCTGCTTCTAATATTTTACAAAGGAGAAATGCAAAATGGCTGAGGCTGCAGTCCATGGAAATAACTATTGAGCTCAATCGGACTTGCATATTTTGACTGCTTGGTATATTCTGATCCACACTATCCAAGACATGCAGATAAAGGCACTTTTCATAGGATTTACAGACATTAAATTTCTCAAGTGTCCCTATATCCAGGATATATAACAGATGTCACAGCTATTCATTTTCTTCCTCTCACAGTTTTCTCTGTCCCATTTATGAAAATATTCTGCACATTGTGAAAAAAAAAATCTAAAAAAAATGAAGCCAAATCAAATCTTTGGGACCAGTCAAATTCAGAAGTTATATCTATTGCCAGCAAGGGATAAAGCCAGCTATACTCACTTGTCATGTGCAAGTTAAAGCTAAATAATGTTTTAAATAAAAGGTGGCAATTTTCTTAGAACTACCCTACCTGGGTAACAAAAATCCAGATGGCTAATAGTAATAGTAATACAACTTTATTGATTAGTCAATTGGCCATATCAAAAATTGGGCATCAGCCACAATAAAATATAGTAACATAGGACAGATAAAATCCAATAAGATAAGATAAAATATACTAAGGTGAGATAAAATATGATAAAATGATGGCTAATAGATGACAGCAAAAAGAAAACTCTTATTCCTTTCTCTTACCTAGTAGTTGTCTGGATTTCTTCAACCCAGATCTAACCAGAAATTCTAGTCAAGTGCTCTGTGCCTACATATCATAGGAGTCTCTGATGAAAATCTTACAGTTCAAGCCAGGAGCAGCTCAATACATACCAATATCACCTTAAAACTTCATTAAGGGGAAAAAAAAAACACCCTGAAAATTTCAGCTAAATTTACTTCTTTATAGGAAAAGTAGATTGAAAGCTGTTTCTTTTTCATTCAAGTGGATGAGAATGATTAAGAAAAAAAATAAAGAATTTTCCCCCATTGGTTAATATTTCAGCCCTATAGGTGCAAGATCTGAAATAGCAGTACTGCACTTCTAGGTTTAAAACTAGCTGAGGAAATCTATGTTACAGCTTACTTAGCATAAGTTTCAGATACATCCTCACTTATCTTTAGTGTCCACTTAATTGCCTCTGCCCTCCTGCACATATAAATGAATCACAAAGTATCCAACATTCAGTCCCTAAATTGGACTATGTATTTTCATTCCTCCACCTAATTGAACGGTGGGTTTCAAAATTAAGCAGCCAGACATTACTATATATGTTCATATTGTCTAAACGCTAAGGTAAATGCAAGATTTCTGTTCCCTGTTTTCCAGGAGCTCAGCTGAGCAGTGGGGGTTTCAATTAAAAACCACAGGAAAGGAAAGAAATATGTCAATAAAACCACAGACTTGTAAGTACCGCATACTAGTTTGCAAACAAACACAGCAAGCCTTCATGGAGTATGAGTCTATTACTGTAAATTTAGACTGAATGCAGAACATTGAAGGTGACTGTCCCAGCATGGTTTCCCTTCAATTCTTGTATCGTGAAATACTCTTTGGCTTTTACATTCAATAACTCGATCTAGTCAGATGGCAATGAGACTATAGCCAACTACAGAAAGCTGAACAAAGCAAAGGCGTTGCTAGAGCGACATTATTAAAGATTTCTTCTATTGGCTAGGAGCAATCAGATTTTCAAAGAATTGTCTGATGCACAAGCTGAAAGGATTAGGAAACCTAGTTGACGATGTTCTGTGTTTGGTTTGTCTGTTTTGCATTTTCAGGCAGAGCACCCTGTAGTATGCTGCCCTGGGTTAAAATCTCAAATCAGATCTCCCTAGCTGGCTTTTGGAAACTTGAAAACTTTTAGCTGTATGTACAATGTGTTTTTCTATCTACATAATCCCTCCCATTTCTTGGTGTTCTGGCAGTTAAAAGAAAAGGCAAGGAGACAGAGGATGAGGAAATCAAAAAGGTTCCATGGTTGGCTTCTGGCAGTGGATGGCGATAAATGTATATTATTTATGTATAATGTATAAAATGTATAAAACCACAATAAAACAAAAAAAAAATAAATTAAGGTGAGGACATACAAAAATGTGTATGTACGTTTTTTTAATATATATACACAATGCCAGCTACTTGGTTGTGCTGTTCAGTGTATGCTGTTCCTCACTGAATCTTACATACTGCCAGTATAGCGAGCTGGCCAAAGGAGGACATGGAGGTTGCTGATGTGAAGACCCAGAAGCTCCTCACAATGTATGGAGGTTTTCACCCCAAGGCCAATACCCAGAGACTGTACGCCAGCCAAAAAGTGGGTGGATGGGATCTGATGAGCGTCAAAGCCACTATCCTGGACAAAACCCAGAGCATCCAGGAGTACATTGGTAAGATGGCACCCTGTGTACGCATTGATGGCATGGTTCTTGTTCTTCCCATTGAGCTGGCTCTTCAGGGCCTCTTATCCTTTTGTGGTACTTGGTTGTTGCTGTCTTCCTTGCATCCTCATCGTGGTTCCCATGTGACTGTGGAATACCAGGGTACTTGTAGCTGATCTGTATGTCTGCTCTGTGGCCAGTTAGTAGTTCCACCCCATCAGTCTTAACTACCTTCCCTCTCTTTAATACCATCCAGCCAAAAACAAGAGAGAGAGAGAGAGAGAGAGAGAGAGAGAGAGGGAGGGAGGGAGGGAGGGAGGGAGGGATGATTCCATTAAATTGTGCTTGGTCCTTTCAACTTTTCTTTAGCTAAATAAATTATATTATCTTTTCTTGAATTTAGACATCAGCAGCACAACCCTTTATGTGTGATCACTTATTTGATATGCTCTGCTGTAAATACAGTATTAGCTATAGTTATAGCAGATTATGTTGAGTTAATTAAAGGAGTAATCATTATGTAAAAAGTGTTATCTATTTTATAGGCATGAGATTTTTTATGAAAAGGAACCCAAGGTGAAGGGAGTATGTCAACAATTCAGAATTCATAGATTATTATGGAGTCTAAAGCACCATCTGGACGCTTTTTTTTTTTTTTTTGCACTATTGCTGTTGCTAGCACATGCAGAGATGGGTTGTTGAATGAAAACAATATGTTTACTTATTTAATGGTGTCAAGTAAAGGTTAAGTTTACTGCAGGTTAATAGCAATCATTAAATATATTCAATTCATATTAAGCCAAAAGGGTAATAAAATACTACTACTCTCCTTCTGCATGCAGTGTTTTGTTTGTTTAATTAATCTGAAAAAAGATATGGAAGGAATTTTGCTGTCATGATTATTTTTGTATACACTGACAAAATATATGTATATATTTTCCTTTGCTTTAATTGACAGCATCTTGCCATGATCTTCTGCAAGGATTTTTTTTTCCCCTCTAACAGTCCTCTTATTACAGGTAGTCCACTCTTAACAACCATAACTGGGACTGGAATTTCAGTTGCTAAGCAAAGTGGTCATGAAGGGAATCCAACCTGATTTTACAACCTTTTTTTGTGGTGACCGTTAAGCAAATCACAGTGGGCATTAAGTGAATCAAGTGGTTGTTAAGTGAATCATGCAGTTCCCCATCGATTTTGCTTGCTAGAAGCTGGCCAGGAAGGTCAAAAATGGTGATCACACAACCAGGGGATGCTGCAACAGTCATAAATGCGAACAAGTTGCCAAGCGCCCAAATCGTGATCACGCGACCATGGGGACATTGCGACGGTCGTAAATGTGAGTACCAGTTGTAAGTCAGTTTTTTCAGCACCGTTGTAAATCCGAACTGTTACTAAATGAATGGTTGTTAAGTAAAGACTACCTGTACTGAAGACACTTTACTGGAAATTTCAGAGACTGAACCTCAACTAAGCTGAATTCTGGCCCCATAATGGAAAAAAAACAGTA
Organism: Candoia aspera; assembly: GCF_035149785.1. Lineage (NCBI taxonomy): Eukaryota > Metazoa > Chordata > Lepidosauria > Squamata > Candoiidae > Candoia > Candoia aspera. The sequence continues at coordinate 9,919,237 of NC_086163.1, read as the reverse complement.
TCAAAACTGTTTGATCATCATGGCCAGTTTTGATATAAGGGCTTGAATGGGACAATCCTGCTTCCTAGATTCCTCAATTGACATTACACCATGTGGCTTCTCCCAGCAGTACCTATCCAGGCCTTCAGGTCGTCTAATCAGGTTGTCCTCCAAAGATCCCCTCACCAAAGGTGGGCCTCTATAGAAGGGAGAGCTTTTTTCTGGAATGGCATCCCATTTATGGAATTCCCTTGCCAGAGAGGCCTGGTTGGCATCCACATTACCATCATTTCAGCACCATTTTAAAATTTTCCCAGGCTTTTTAACTGACTTTAATTTTTAGCTTTGTAATGATACCGTGCTGCTGCCTTGTTTATCTGTATGCTTTTATTAGCATGTTTTATTATAAACTGCCCATAGAGCTCTGGCTATTGGCCAGTTTAAAAATGAATCAATCAGTCAGTCAATCAATCAATCAATCAATTCAGATGCTTTAGTGTCAAAATTTAGTGGTATGATTATGGGATTTTTTTTTTATTATTGGTAAGTGTGCAGAGGGTTCAGGATGGAAATAGGAACATTTTGCTTTCTAGAGGTCTATAGCTGTCATCTTCATCCATCATTCCCCAATGGCAAAAACAGACTGAAGAAAATGACCCCCAACCTTTCTGTTGAGGGCCATCTTCCAAGAAGCCCAGTGTAAACCTTCAGCTGGTCAGAGGAGTGAGTTGAAGTCCTTGACCCCAAAAAGCTGCCCCCTTCCTGCTCTAAAGCCAAATTAAACTCTATACAATCTATAAAGTCTAAAGCTGGAAGGCATGACATCCATGATATCAGTGACCATCAAAACTAGATTGTGTAATCAAAGAGATGGATTCAAATTTCCCTTGAAGGGAACCAAAAAGCAGCTTGGTAATCAAATTAAATGTTGTGACATTAAATATCCAGCTGACATAAATTATAACAAGGTGCACCAACTCTGGCCCATCCAAGATGGACAGAGCATTGGTTATAGCCATCCTTCTCTTCCAGTTTACATTTGCTGTAATATACTGTTTGGAATCTTCCCATAGGGTGAAATAAAAAGAAATATTTATAAGTACTTCAAAGCCTCTTTAGGCAAACTCTGAGTAGCAACTCTACAATGAAAACAATCCTAGTTTTAACCAGAGTCATGTGTACTTCACAGGTAAATATGACAGTATACATAAATAATGTAAGGTTCAGCTATAATTGCCATTAAATATTAATATAGCATTTCCCTAGTAATCCTTCCTGGTAGTGAAATGAGGTCATCAATTTTCCTTCTAGTTTTCATCCTTCTTCCCCTAACACTTAATATCAGTCTGGATTTTTGTGACCAAGGAAAAGAAGAATTTTAACCAAATAAGTCTTCCTTTCTGGATGTTTAAGTGCAGGCTGGACAGCCATGTATTGAGAAGGCTGTAGATTCAATTTCCACCGTCAAGAAGGAGTTGGACTCAAAACCTAAGTGACTTCTTTCACTTCTAAAATTCTGTGATTTACATAAAACATTTTAATACAGTCAACTGCCTGCCAAATTTAGTCCATACATTCAGTCTTGGGTCTCCTAAATGCTATTGTTTCCCCAGAAATCCTGGACCCTGGGAACTATAATTTTCCATGGTACCCAGTATTTTCAATATGGACATTAAGGGACCTATAAGGTAAAAAGACTCGAATATTTAATATTGGAGTAAACTGAGCTCTAGAGGTATTTGGCAATCTAAAGTCCAGAACAAACTCATCTGCCAATTTAACAAATCCATTTGCTAAAAAAAAAAAAAAAAGTTATTTCCTAATTCTACTTCTACATGAAAAGAATAAGGGAAAGTTAAAAAAAAAATCAAAGAAGAATGAATGCTTTATTTTAGCTTATCAAGTCTTTTGCTTCCTCAAAGGTTTGTTTGTTTGTTTGTTTGTTTGTTTATTTATCATATTTTTATTACTGCCCATCTCCCCCACTTGGGGGACCCTGGGCAGTTCACAATAAAACAATTTAAAATCCAATAAAATCATAATAATATTGATAATCAATAAATATAAATATAAAATACAATGAAATCCAAGTAATGGCAGATCTAATTCCACCCAAGGGACGCGGTGGCGCTGCGGGTTAAACCGCTGAGCTGCCGATCGGAAGGTCGGCGGTTCGAAACCGCGCGGCGGGGTGAGCTCCCGTTGCTAGTCCCAGCTCCTGCTCACCTAGCAGTTCGAAAACATGCAAATGTGAGTAGATCAATAGGTACCGTTTCGGCGGGAAGGTAACGGCGTTCTGAGTCGTCATGCTGGCCACATGACCCGGAAGTGTCTATGACAACGCCGGCTCCATGGCTTAGAAACGGAGATGAGCACCGCCCCCTAGAGTCGGATTCGACTGGACTTTATGTCAAGGGAAACCTTTACCTTTACTTAATTCCACCCAAAGTGTACAAGACTGGTTCTGGCAGGACTAGGGAACCAACCAGCCCCAAGAATGGCTCTTCCTCTTCCCACTCCAAGCATGGTAACAAAACCTGGTCTTCAACCATTTCCTGAGGTCCAGAAGGGAGGAGGCTAGCCTCACTTCCAGGGGAAGGATGTTCCAAAGGGTGGGAGCTGCTGCAGAGAAGGCCCACCTCCTGGACCCCACCAGATGGAATTCTCTTGCAGACGGGGTCCGTAGCATCCCCTCTCTTTTTACATATTTCTTTGAAGGAAGAATCCCTAGTTCATCTTCCAATTTAACTCTCAGTGCATTTGATGCTAGAAATAGCATTCTAGTTCAAATTCTAGTAGACTTCTGCATCTGCTTTGTTAATGCTGGCTTCCTACTATCACATATTTTTATTTACAGATTTCAATAAATTATACTAAATTATACTAAAAAATATTGATTTTTCACTTTCACCTTACACTTCTGCCAGCTCTAAGAAAGTTGGCATGCAGTCATACTCAGCAATTACTCATCACTGGCAGTTCTGCAACTAAACTAGTGTAGACTTACAGTATTTTTATATAACCTATATTCCTTTTATTTTCACCCAATGTTGTTCCACTGTCTCACTTATTAAATGTTACACTACGTGACTGATTCAAACATAATTCTTCAGGATGAGGGTTTGATATAAGATTATGTTGTATATCATTTGAGCTTTGGTTTGTGTTCATTGTGAAATAATGAACTCCAGCCTATATTTTGCACCCAACAGAACAGTTTGGAGAAAATAGGTTATGCAATTGCTTACCGTTTGACTAAAAATTACAGGGATTTCTTCCATCTGCTACTAAACAGCTGTGTAGGTAGGGTTTTGATGCATGTAGTATATCTGATCCTTTTTTTTTTTTTCTTCTTTCCTCTATCTGCACTACCATACTTTTAAATCATAATCCCACTCTTACGGCTCATTTGATTCTTCTTCATTTTGGCTGAAGAAAGGAGTAAGTCTGAGTGATAACCGGCACACAGCTTGATGAGTAAAGGTTTTTTTGTTTTTTTTTAATGTCTACACCACTCCAAACTGTGTAAGGGATTATTATATAATATGAACTTGAAGGAAAATTACTGAGATGATAGCATTATATCAGAGGTAGTTTTAAGTTAGAATCTATTAGCATAACACATAATTAGAGTTTTACACTTCACCAATCCTTGATTCCCTGAAGAAAAGTGAGAATACATAATATAATTTGATTTAGTTTTTGGTCTGTGTTTAATCTAAACAGAAATATTGTATCATATCTGAAGGGGAGTTTTAACCACTTAGGTTTTGTCTTTTTTTTTTTCATTTGTCAAGGGATAGCTTTACTCAAACTTTTCCGCCCATTAACCAAATATATGGGCTTGTTTAATTTAAAAAAAAAAAGCTGTTCAGTTGATTTTGTTGAAAAAGAGTTTTTACATTAGAATCTGCTGTTCCTCATAGCTGACAAAAAAAAGTTTAAGATGGTCCTTAATAATATGTACAATATATTTTGTATATACTGTTAGAGGTAAAAAATACAATGTCTAAGTAGCACTAGAGACTTCTCCCCCAAATGAAGAGCACCTGTCCTGCATTCATATGTAGAGTGTAATTCATTCATTCATTCATTCATTCATTTTGTATGGCTGCCCATCTCAGCAAGTGACTCTGGATGATGAACAATCTTAAAATAAATTAAAAACAAATTTCCATCATAAGTACAAAAATTAATAATACACAGCAACTGAGGAGGTCGTTACAATGCATGGTTGTTAACACAACCAGGAGATGGGACCCTTCACACATTTGGGGCCTCAGGCTCAGGCACATAACCAGGTCTTTAGGGCATTATGAAAGGCCAGCACAGGTGGGACAATCCTAATCTCTGGAGGGAGAATGTTCCACAGGGTGGGTACTGCCCTAGAAAGTACCCAGGGTAGGTATTACACTAGAAAGGCACATCTCCTGGGCTCCACCAACTGCCCAGAGTCCACCCAGAGTCACTGTATGCAAGATTGGTGGCAAAGAAATTTAATAAATAAATAATAAATAAAATAAACTGGCATTTCCTGGCTGATGGGACCTGGATCTATTAATAGAGTGATTTAAAGCCCTGCAAAAGTGTTGTTCAAGTGCCATCTCCAGCAAGATGATACGGCCATGTCTCTACAGGTATCCTCTACAGGTCATGGTCTTTGGTCAATACTGCAAGGCATCTTCAAAACTGGTAATAAGAAGTCAGCAGCCAAGATGCATAGTCAGTAGTGCACTACATGATCAGGGTTGATAGCAAAGGTTCAGAAACTAAGAATCAGGTTGTTGTGAAAGGTGCGTTTTAAGATTTAAGATTGAATCACTTTTTTAAGAAACCAAGAAGCAATCTGTAATGCAACATGTGGTCAGAGTTGGTAAAAGAGAGTCAAGAGCCAAGAATCATTCCGTAATGGAAAGCAAGTTCAGAGGTTGCTAGTAAGGCCCAAAAGCTAAGAAACCATATGCAAGGCAAGGCAAGATTTGTTGCTTGGGAGAGAAAGAACAAGGACAGAAACGTGAGTTTTTGATAGCAGTATTGCTTCAACTTTGATTTATGGTGTTGCTACCTTGAGTCTTTTACCCTCCAATAGTATGTGTGGTAGGGCTGGTTGGCTATAAGGAAATGTCCAACCCTCTGCTTCTGAGAATGAGGGAAAAGATGTGTCCAGGGAGTTTGGTGGTAACGTCTCCAAGAAAAGTCTCATTGATCGCTGTGTTATCTTCATTGTCAGATTTACATGTTAAGAGGCCAGATAACAAAATAGATACAGCCATTGGAATTTTTCTTGACTGTAGAAACATCCCTGGAAATGTTTTCACCAGGCAAACAGCTTCTAATAGGGAAGTCAGTGTCATGTTTGGTGTAGCCATGGATGTGTAGAATGAAACCTTTCCTCCTTTATTTCACATAAATGTATTTGGCTCTTTGATTAAATTATTTCTTTCTTTCTTAAAGAAAACTATGAAGCTGGAGAGAAAAGGTAGAGCAAACAATGGTACACTTTTACCCTTCCGCCTTACCCATCATACTTCTACACAGTGGGGAAAAAACACCACACATAGCAGTTCCATATGCAAACAGAAGTGGCTCTTTCACAAGAGGATCTGCCACCGATTGTCTGTGGCTTTGCTGTGATTTCATTTGGCTTTGGCACATGGGTTAGATTGTGAACAACTTCTAAGAAAAAGAAATTCAAGACCTTCATTAAGGTGATTATATTCATAACAGAAGAATGTGTGTGTGTGAGAGAGAGAGATGGTGGGTTGTTGTTGGATCTTTTTTTTTTTTCACCTGATACAATTTGCAAAATAGCTGTCAAGTAAATTATATTCCACTCCCTCCTCCCATGCTTAGCATAGTAAGTTAAAAATGTTCCCTGTTGTCATCTCATTTATAACAATTATGCCTCAAGAAGACTACTGTTTCCAAATGATGGACGTCCTGTCAAGTCTCAATGCCAGGAGGAGTAAAAGAGAAAACTACCTGATATTAAATGTGCTGACTCTATGGAAAGTCCATGATGGGGAGGGGAAGAGTTCTGGACAATATGCTGCAAAGATGGGAGCAAATTGCAGATTTAGGCATAAGAATGTACGAAAAACCCTGAGGCTGGATCAGATGAACCATCCATCTAGTCCAGCATTCTATTTCACCCAGTAGCCAACCAAATAATTCAAGAAGTTTGGAAGATGGATAGAAGGGTGTTCACCCTCTTCCACAATTGCTTCCTATTAGCAATGTTCAAGGCAAGCTGCCCATGCTTACAGAGGCAGTGAGATGCCACTAATAAATATTAATAGCTCACTCTTCCATGAATTTCTCCAGTCACCTTTTAAAGCCATCCAAGTTGAGGGCCATCATTGCTTCAAATTCCACAAATTATTATGCTCAGTGTCACAAGTGATTTTTTTTTCAGTTGATGGAGAAAGATGGGGATGAATTTTCTGAATATACCTTCTTTATACCCAACAACTTTGTGCTGATAGAGAAACGATTCAAGGAAATACTCATAACTGTAGTGCATATCAATAGTCCAGCTGTCCCAGGCCCCCATTTGCAAAACCATTTCACACAGTAAGACTGTATGTGGATTAAGAGTGTGGCAGGAGAGAAAGGTTCTAAACAACAGCCACATGCATCTTGTATGCTCCTCCATTGTATCTTGCAGTGCCCAAACAACTGGCCTTTGGGGGGGGGGGGATTGGTCTGAATTTTAAGGGGGATTTTAAGGTATACCTAGTATTTCATCCCATAAAGCCCTCCATCCAATAGAACCCATTTTTCCTGGCTCCATACACTTTTGAAACATAGCTGCTAGGAGAAACAGCTAGGAGCAGCACAGTTGCTTGCCTTCTGTGCTACTCCTAGCTGTTTCTCAATTCTAGACCAGGTTTCAGTGGGTTGGCAACAGAACCAGATGGATGCTGAGTCCAGACAAGGCACGATGTTATTCTTTGTTCCCTTCCCCATTCATGCAGGAAGTAAGTCTCACAGGTTAGTCTAATAGTTGCTCTTTTTCCTTTTAGGGTATTATTCTCTTTTCATTAGTCCTCATGCCCTTCCTTTGCTTTTACAGATGTTTGCACAGATGTTGGGTGCCATGTTTCAAAAGTGTATGAGGGCAGGAAAAAATGGGTTCTATTGGATGGAGGGCTTTATGGAATGACATAGATTGTCCAACAGCATTTTTAAATGGGATTTTGTCCTTACTAATCAATCCCATTCCGAAGAGGGTTTCACACTTAGAACACTTGTAAAGAGGAGTAAAATGCTCACGTTTATGTCAGAAAATATACACTGTATATAATAAAACTCCACTTTAGAATGTATTACTCTTTTTGGGGGGAATATGAGTGATTTTTTTTTTATTAGAGAATTTTCAATCACTCGGATTAAGCATTTTTATGTCATTCCATTGCCATGGACCAGTGGTCTCACTGGATGAACAGCAAAGAATGAGTGATAAGGGAAATAAAAAAAGAGAGTGGGATACAGATCTCTCATTTTATACACCCCAAGCTGGTGGAGTTTTCCCCAGTTTGGGAGATTCTGAATTACTTGACTAGGTTTGCAGAACCATAATAAGTTAGTGACCAGCAGCTTTGTGTGCATGTCTATCTGTGTGTGTGTGTGTGCAGGCATGCAGATGGGCAGGTGGGCAGATGTGTCTATAAGCATTATTCTTCTATATCTTTCTTTTTCAGCCCATTTAATATTTCTGCAGATTTCAATGCAACTTTATTCTCCCCATTTTCTTTTCAGAAGCATTATAATTGTGTACACTTATATGCTTCAAAATGCAGATTAGTCATTCCATGAACTGAAACCATGACAGGCGAGATTTTTTCAAGCATTTGCCTGAACGAGTGAGGGCTTGAAATAAAATAAAGAATGGAACTGCAGTAGGTACACTGGACTGGCCCTCTATATATTCATATTCCATTTGCCCCTGTCCTTTATTCCTTCTGGAAAAGAGAGTAATTGAATTTGCTGAATTCTGAGTACTGCTTCAACGTGATCTGAGCCCATTCTTTATTGGGCTGCTATTCTGCACAGAGAGATGCTCATTTATTTACTTATTTACTTAGTTATTTCACTTATACCCTGATGCAACTGAGTGACTCTCAGCAAATAAAATAAAGCATCCACAATATGATTAGAAGGAAACAAATACCAATCATAAAACCTCTCCAGCTAAAAGCACACCACAACTTAAGATAAGGTCTTCCAAAATACATCTGCTTTTGATGTTTTCCTGAAGACCAGTAAAGTGGGGTATAGCCTGGTATTTCTTAGTCAGGAGGCTCTTCCAAAGTACCACTGTTTCTGGTGCCACAGGAGAGAAGCAGTGCCTTCTAGCTTTGTCTGCCCCCCACCTTGCCAGAATTGTGAGACTATAAGTAGTTTGTCCCTGGAAGATCTTGTGGGTTGGGCCAATTCCAGTCCTGCAGGTACCCAGGTGACAAGCCATAAAGGGATATATAAGTCAATGCCAAAACCTTAAATGCACCTGAAAACTAACTAACAACAGTGCAGGGCCCACAGAATAGGTGTTGTACACTTCCAGTACCAAGAACCAGTTAGTGTATGGGCTGCTGCATTCTAAACCAGTTGTAGTTTCAAGTAATCTTTGAGAGCACCTTCATGAAAAGCATGCTCAGCTAGTCTAACATGATGGAAATGAAGGCATGAATTACTGTAGTCAAGTCCTCTTGCACCTGGAAACAGTAAGTGGCACAATATGTGATGCTGGACAAAGACCCCTATAGACCCCTCTTCCAGAAGAGCCCCCAACCTGTGAACCTGCTCCTTCACAGGTAGGGCTTGCCTGTCTAGAGATAATATTAGGGTTTACAGAGAACCATCAGGTAGAAACAGCAGCTCCATATTGCTGGGGTACAATGTCAACTTGCTCTCTCCCAGTTTGACCCTTACAACCCCTAGACATTATGATAGGGCATTGATAGCATCTCCTCTACAGCCTGGGATAGCAAAATAAAGTTGGATATTATCCCCATACTGATTATACCACTCCCCAAACTGATGGATAACTCTCCCGGGGTTTCATATAGATGTTGTAGAGAACAAAAGAGATTGCCTTGAAGAAGGAATTTGATAGTTAGCAGAACATGATTTAAGCCCAACAAAATAAGAGAACGTTAAAAATAAAATTAAAATAACTCTGTCTTCTCTTTGGTATAAGAAGAAAGGAAGGAAAATGTTGTCAGGCTTTCAAGATTCTATTACTGTTTTTTTTTTTTTTTTTAATCTGTTCAGTCATGTCCAGTTCTTGGAGACTGCCTGGAGAAGTCCCTGCAGTTTTCTTGGCAAGAATTTAGAAGTAGTTTACTATTGCCTTCTTCCCAGGGCTGTGAGAGAGTGACTGGCCCAAGGTCACCCAGCTGGCTTTGTGTCTAAGGTGGGAGTAGAACTCACGGTCTCCCGGTTTCTAGCCTGATGCCTTAACTACTACACCAAACTGGCTCTCATTATCTATTACTGTTATTATAACCTATATCAGTAAATTCAAATTCCAGTATTTCTGGCCTACCTGGAAGAGTTGATTCCAGTCTTGAAAGCCTGACCACTTTTTTCCTTGCAGAAAATTAGAACATAGTGAAGCAATGACAATTTGTGCTTATTTATTAAAACTTGAATCTTCAAATTAGTCTAGTATTGCCCGTCAGGGTATATAAAATGCCTATTCCTTCACAGAATGATGCTCTTTTAAAGGATACATCCAACCCAAATGAGAAGACTACATTATTATGTCAACAGTTCATTTCATGATGCATAAACCTGATGGGAATTGCACCGCTCTGAGAGATGCTGACAAAAAGCTAAGCCTGATAATGCTCTAAAGCTGGTGAGAAAGGCATGATACGTTCACACTTTTAAAGCATGGCTGGCGGAAAAAGTCAGTAATAAGGGTTATGTAATAAACTACCCTCATTATGGAACCTTACACTTGAACATCACATCAAAAAAGGAGAGAGATGGAGGAAGTCTCATACTTCATTTAACATGCTGGAGAATATTGAATTTTGCCTTTAGTTCCCCTGCTCATTACTTTTTTAAAGGGGAAAAAACATTAAAAATAAGGATTATTGCTCTGTAATGACTGCTGTATAGGCCAACTTGTTTGTTGTTTAATTTGTTTCATAAATTGAGAGAGAAATGATAAGCAAAGGCCTATCACTCTTGAAGGCATTTATTTTTAAAATTGTCATTGAGGCCAGGAGTTCAAGACACACAAAGATAAACATTGTTAGCAAAAAAGCTTAAAAAAAAAGCACTAGAATTATCTGATTGTTCATTTTAACCCTTAGCAAGGAATTAAAATGATTGCTGCCCAGATTACTCATGGGAGCAATTTTGGCTGTTTTATTTCTAGTTGAATTCTAGGCAGATTGAATATTATCTATAAAGAATTCTGGCTAGCATTCAGTCCTGCCCTAGAAAACTATCTATTTGAAGGTGAATAAAAGTCGTATTCAATGTTTAAAGTTTATAAGGTGGTTAGAAGTCTTGTCTTTGTTTTTATTTTACCCAGAGCTCTCACATCTGCTCAAGGGTCCTTATATAATGGAATGAAGACATAGACATTCCAAGAAATGCCACAATAGAAGCTTCTACTCTTCAGGTAAATCACGTTATTAGTATACTAGCCGTAGATGGATGGATGGATGGATGGATGAATGGATGGTTGAGTGGGTGGGTGGGTGGATGGATCTATTAAAATTTATGAAGTATCATTTTCATCTACCCACGAGTTTGGTGGAGATTTTGTCTCATCTCAATATCAATATCAATATCAATATCAATATCAATATCAATATCAATATCAATATCAATATCAATATCAATATCAATATCAATCAGAGAGGGCATTTTCCAGAACAGAAATCTAAAAGCAGAATGCAAGATCAAGCAGACTTCCTCTGGTTTGCTAATTCTTACCTACAGCATGATCACTAGATGTAAGTTCCAAATGCCACAGTGAACATGCTCTTTAATCAACATGCTTACGATTGTTCTTGAGCACATGGGCTTGTGAATAGTGGATTGCCTGGGGTAGCTGGTTTAAAACCCACATCTGCACATTTACACCTTCTGAATAGATTCTGGGAATACTCAGAAGCATGGGAAACATTAGGCCTGTTCAAGCAATGTTATCTCAATACTGAGCAGCAGCAAGTAATGATGAGTTTAGGTCACATTGGTGACATCACTGAATAGTTGGCCTCACTGGTACACCATGATTGCAGCACAGAGCCCAGTTCTATATGTAGAGGTTTCCTGACTTCAACCCAAATAGAACATTTTGTGGATATCTGAAGGTGTCCCAGTTCAGATAACAAGGACAGATACCAAGGATATTATGAGTTAAGTAACTTTGTAGGAAAGCTAGGGTTAGCTTCTAATGGAAATCTCCTTTCCAAAGTTTGGTTTGCCTGATTCTACATTCTATCCAGAAGAGAAACCTTCAGTTTTTGCCATTAGAAGCTGAGGAGCTATATAAATACCCCTGCCTTGAGAGAAAAAGTAAGAACTACTTTTACTATGGTTCTAAAGTTCAAGTTTTGATGCTGTTGTTGTTGGAATTGGAGAATGTTTAGCCTCTTTCTTCCAAAAGGAATTCCTACAGACTAGCTTACTGAAGGAAGTTTTGCTTCTTTGGGAAGTCATGGCATGAATCTCTGCTACTATACAGTCAGAGTAAGGTGTGGAGCATCCTCTTGCACACCATAACTGTTGGATTATTCACTGTGCAAGATTTATTTTGGAGTAGCCTTGCTGTGCTAGACATTCTTCAGTGATAAATTCAAAAATGTCATGCAGTTGCTAACATTCCTGGGTTCTTCTAAAGTGATATCTCCAGCATAGGAAAAAAGAGCTTGTACTTTGTGATTCAGTTGGAGATACTTTAAGATACAGTATATTCAATAAAATATTTAGGCCTTTCATGTAAAAACGGCTCAAAGCAGCAGTTTCATAACAACCTTATCCAACTGGTGAGGGTAAAAGATACCAAGTCAACATGGTAGCCTTGAATTAAATTGGCTCAATGCAGAAGTTGTTTCAGAAAGCTGAGCCAAGCCACCAATTTAGAAATTATATTCTACTCCCAACGATGACATCAGGAGAGTAACCAATTTTGCACACCTATCTGAGTGAGCCTGTCATTATTACTGTGCTATTTTTCTAATATCTCCTACATCTAATATTTCCAGCAGGCTTTCTTGCTTCCAAAAATGCTTTACTGTAGTGTCCTTGCTACCTGCATATAGTTATCTGGATTATTAAGAGGTGGGGAGGGGAAAAAACCCTACATATTTTGCATGACCAGAGCAGGTTGAAACATCTCAATAATTTGAGAATGGGTGATACCCTACCACTTGCAGTTGCTAGCCTGAAAGTTTTACTATTTCTAAGAATAAGGATCAGCTGCTTGTTCTCTGCCAGCAGGGCCACAAATATGGGGGGGGGGGAACTGGGGCACGTGCCCTGGGCGCCATGCTGGTGTGGTACCAAAATGAGTGCTGGGGGGGGGGGGCAAAATGGGTGTGGAATCCATGTTTGCCCCGGGTGACACAGACCCTAGTTGTGGCCCTGTCTGCCAGTCCCTTTCTTTATGGCCCACATATATCCTTGACATTGCATTTCATGTTGCACCTTCTGCTAATTTGTTTTTAGATTTTTTATCCCACCTTTATTACTTTTTTTTATAAATAACTCAAGGCAGAGAACGTACCTAATACTCCTTCCTCCTCCTATTTTCTCCACAAAAACAACCCTGTGAGGTGAGTTGGGCTGAGAGAGGGTGACTGGCCCAAGGTCACCCAGCCAGATTTCATGCCTAAGGTAGGACTAGAACTCTCAGTCTGCTGATTTCTAGCTCATTGCCTTAACCACTAGACCAAACTGGCTATTAACTAATTTACTAATTAACTAACTTACATTGAGAACTGCCAGCACACTGACACAAGTCCTGCCATAGAAGAAAAACTGCTTCCCAGGAGGGGTCAAGCTTGCCAACTAGCTATGCCAACTCTCCTGGCATCACACAAAATCCAGTGATCAGAGACAAAAAAACACCCAACTGTACAAGGACCAGTAAGCAGATATTTTCCAAGTCTTATATCAAACCCACCACCACAGAAAAACAAAAGGAAAAGTAGGAGGTTCCCAAAAAGTGTTTGAAATTGGAAAATGACACTTTCTATCTGGGTTCAGCACAATTTTGACTCTTGCTGGATAGTTTGGATCTTCATCCCCTGCAATTTTTGGTACAAGTGAAATAATTCAGAAATTATTATAGTGAAAACTTTTAAGGATATCCAGCTGAAAGTAGACAGAATTAATGCCTTCTAAACTCTCTACCACCCTGTTTTCATTCTAGTCTGCCAGAAACTGAAACAGCTGAAGGTGTTTTGATGCTTCCTCATTATAGCTTGTAGACTTTTTTTTTCCAAATCAAATTTTGAAGTGGCTTGATTTTAATCACTTTGGACTCAAATATTTGATTCAAATTGAATTGGGACTGATTGGCTCATGATTTGCTCATTGCAATTTGGGGCAAAATTCTCCATGGGAATAAACTTGTTATAACGTTGTCACCCAGTAAATACTTAAAAAGTTATAGGGATCTGCATAAGAGAAAAAAAAATTAAACCTGTTTTCAATAACTGGCTTCATATATATGTAAACCGAACTCTCAGTTTTCAGTAAACAACATTTGCTTGGATGTATGGCTCACGTTATAGCCAATATCCAAGTATTTCCTCTCTATCACAATAATGGGATTTCAACCATCCAGGACCAGTGTAAATTATTCAAGATATAATCATTAATAATTAATATGAAGGAAGTATTGTAATAGCTACTAGGGTTTGATGCCTTCAGAGGGAGGATTTTCCCCTTAACAGGTTGTGTTATTGATTTATTTTTTTCACAAATTGAAAACCCTAAAGAAATAAGTTAGGGAATATCTAGAGAAGATTCCTACCTATGAATAAATAATTGCACCTGGAATGAATAATGTTGCTAAAGAAATGCTTTGTGAATGATGGCAAAATGGAGTCAGCTTACACTGTAATTTGCTCAACAGGCAGTTGCTGTATCAATCTTTAACAGGGAGTTTCAGAGTGCCCTCAGGCTTTATTTAAACATTTGCTTCACTCTCCTGTTCGTTTGTAGATATATAACATTCTCAGAACCGCTTCTTTATTTTTCCATTTGTTATTGAGACTGAAATTTATAAGTCACTTTTCCACTTCAGTCAACTAACATAAGAAGGTTGGACATTGTAAGAGAGGAACACATGGGATATTTCACCTTTATCTTTAATACTGAATCTTGTGCCAATACATGTAGGGGTAAAATGCGCAGATAAACAGGAAATATTGGAATACTATATTGGCATAAGGTATGTATGATTATAGGCTGATTAGTAACACACACACACACACACACACACACATACACACATTCCATAAGATTAATAATATGTCACCTGGCTCTTGCTTTATATTAATTATTCTTCTTCCTGTCTTAAAATGCTCCTTCAGTTACAGACACCGAGGAACCTATTTTCTGTTGAGGTTCACACTACCTCAGATGAACAATGTCGGGTCCATTTTCCAGCAGTTATATGAAACTGGGTGGGGAGAGGAAAACTATATACATCCAAATATTCTTCTGAAAATCATGCAAGATGTTCTTCAGCAGCAATGAGATTCAGTAGGGTAAATTATCTCAATATATTGGAGCAGGACCAATGTAAGAGAATGCAGAGGATGGGTCTGAAATCTGCATTTGGCCCATTGATCTGAGAATCTCCCTGCCTGAGCCAATGGATATGGAGCAGCTGGGCTGAGGAACAGTGTCCAATCTTGAGGACATCTTTGGTTATTTTTTAACTTGGTTTCTTCAAATCATCAGAAAGGGATGATTTTAATATTTTGCACAGCATTCTAGGTTCTTTTCAGAGAACAGGTGCCATGTATAAATAAAAACAATAAGTTGTTTAAAGTGGTAGCTGGTCAGATGAGACTACTGAGTTAGATGGATCAACAGTATGACAGTATATGACTGTACTGTAATGGCAAGTAGAGAATTATATGCTTAATGACCCACACACTGGAGACAGAAAGCTGTCTCAGCTTTCTGTTCCTTCTGATTTCCTGAAATGACACACAAGCAACACCAGCTGCCATTTGGGGAAAGGGGGAGAAATCCTTCCGTTTGCTTAGTAAGATAGCCTGCTATTTCAAAGAAGCAAAGCCATTATTCATTAGAAATCAGTGGAACAGTGAAATGACAGCTCAGAAAGACAGCTCAAAAGAGATCTGAGGAATGGGGTCGATTTAAATGCCTGATCTTCCCAGATATTTCTTGATGCCACTTGCTTATATATATATATAAAAATAAAAGCTGCAAATAATCAGTTATTCTGCCCTGCCTTGATGAGCCATCCTTGCAATCCTCTAGGTCAGGTACTCAAGGCTCAAAAAATTACTTGAAAATTGATTGCCTGCAACTGAAGCCTGCACTGTCTCATCAGCATTCAGTGGCATTCTCCTGGTAGACAGCAGAATGGAAACAAAAGCCACACCACAAGAATGGCAAGAGAACAAAGTGCAATGGGCAGGAGAGAATACATTTCCACGCCCACCCTGTTGGAGCTTTTATTTTCCCCTTCATCATTTCTCTTTCAGCCTCCCTGATCACAGAACTAGTATATTTTTAATATAGCAAATGAATAAAAAAAAAATGCATGGAGCACTATGTGCATTGCACAGTTTTGCACTAGGAGAGGAAAACTATGAATTACTATACTTCCTCCTTAGGATACTGAATCCTATGGTCATCACCACTGGGTCTTTTTTCCCCCTTTAATGTTCTAGTCCTTACTGCTATAAATTGTTGTTGTTGTTGTTGTTGTTGTTTTCAGAATGTGGTAGCAGCAGTCACAGATACTGGAAAGTAATTCCCAAAGATCTGAAGCAAAGGATTCAGCTCTGTGCATAATTTTACCCCATCCAATGATCTCCATGATATAATGGTAAAGGTGTCAGACTGGTACCTAAGAGATCAAGATGTAGTCCATCCTCAGCCACAGATGATCACTGGGTTACTTTGGGCCAGTCACTCCCTTTTAGCCCAACCTACATCACAGGGTTGTTGCTGCGGTAAAAATATGAGGGAGCAAGCCTTCTTAAAACTACCCTGTTTTTTTTTTTTCCAGTTTTCTAGAATGCTTTGTCTAAGAAAAGAATACCAAATTAATGTGGAAATTCTACTCAAGACAAGAAGTGCATCAGATATGGGAAAAAGTATGCCCCTGATTTCAAAGCAACTCCACCAACAGTTCCTTCAAGTAAAACTCAAGCCCTGCTGACTTTTAGAAGATACATACATATAACTTTCTTGGAAACAATATGGAAGAGATTTGCAACTATCTTCTTCAGGATGTTTTTCTAGCTTTCTGAGGGTAGCATCAGGGAACAAGAAGGTAGCACTCCTCAGTTCCTACTTTGCTTCTGTCTTTTTCACCAAAGAGAAACTGGGTTTAAATTAACCTAAGCAGAACCATTGATAAAAGGAGATAGTAGCAAATACTTTACAAATATGTAAAGAAATGGTTAGGGAGTATCTGGCTACCATGAATGGTCTGGATCTAGAACAGTTACGTCTGAGAGTCTTGAAAGAGCTCATGAATGTCATTTTGGAGCTCCTTTCTGTGAACGTCAAGAAATCATGGAGAATGACTCTAGAATCAGGTGACTAGAAGAGGGCAAATGTTCCTGTCTCCAAAAATAGGGTGGGGGAAGTAACCAAGTTGAAGTTATTACCAAGTAAACCCTGGGACATATTACTAAGAAGTTAGTATGTGAGCATTTAAAAAATAATCAGTAATCAGCCAGAGCCAGCAGGGCTTTATGAAAATAAATGCCAAATCAATCTGATCTTCTTTTTCATAAATTAATCAATTCAGTTGGCCAGGACTACAGAGAACAAAACATATCTTGACTTCATCAAAGCAGTCAGCAAATTCTTCAGTGAAATTACAGCAGAAAAGATAGGGAAATACTGTCTGGACTATGCTATCATTAGATGAATAATACAGTTAAACAACTTCATGTCAATGGTTATGCATCAAGCTGGAAGGAAGTCTTAAGTGGCATATTGCAGGGATTCATTCTGGTTCTGTGCTATTCAATATATTAATACATGAATTGGATGGGACCTAGAAAATATGTTTATCAAACCTTCAGATAATCTTAAAAAATAAACATAAAAATAGCAGAATAATAAACATCTTTCAGGACAGCATCAAGATTCAGAAGCACCTTGACAGGCCAGAACAATGGGCAAAAGCCAACAAGATGAATGGAAATAAATGCAGTGTCCTACATTTGGGTGAGAAAAAAGCAGAAGTATGAGTACAGGATGATGGGGCCCATACTGAGCAGTGATGTATGCAAAAATGTTCTGGGTGTTTTAGTGGATCAGATCATGAGTCAACAGCTGTGCACAGGAGATGCCCTCACAATCTGACAGATTTGGAGCGCTTCTGCAAGGAAGAGTGGGCAAAGATTCCCAAGGCAAGATGAGCCATGCTGATAGACTCCTGCCCCAAAAGACCGAATGCTGTCATAAAATCAAAAGGTGCTTCAACGAAGTATTAGTCTAAGGGTGTGCACACTTATGCAACCACGTGTTGTTGTTTTTTCCTACCCTAAAATATTTAAGTTTATTTTTCAATTGAATTGTACATCTTGTGTGTTATATTAAAGGTGGAAAAAATTCTGAAGTGATTTATCTTGGTCTGATTTTTTTTTTCTATCTCAAAAACCTGGCATTTGGTGTGTAGACTTTTTATATCCACTGTATGTACTGTATACTGATGAGGACGTGTTCCTCAGCACAATGGGACCAATGAAGTTATCATGTTAATATGGGTTTTGCTGTGTATTATTTTAATCCTTCTTTACTGATACAGAGCACATGCTTACAGTTGGTTGCAACTGAAATGGCAAATAAGCCTGAACAATACATAAGAAATAAATACACATCAGGTGCACAGTGGCTGAAATGTGGCAAATGATTTCACACCTAGCTTGTTACAACCCTGCACATATATTTTGGTGGGCTACTTGCTGCCCAAGAAGTGAGAGTTTTGTAAATACTCTTTGGCACTAGCACTAATAACCTTTCTTTTCAATATCTGGCTCGGTAATTCAAACTTGCATTTCTCATCTATTTTTCCTCCTCCCCAGTCCAAGTGTCTCACTGATTTGGCTTTTGGACTTTTCTTCATTATAAGAAGATGCAAATTGCTTGGTATTTATTAATCTTGGCAAGAGGAGACAGAGCTGCCATGTGAGTTTTTCTCTTTAGCTTTTCATGCAAAACTGTACATCAGCCTTCCTTTCGCCGATCGTTGTTAGCAGCTCATTAAATCGAGGAGGATGAAAAGAATATCGTTATTCATTTGCAGCAGGATAATAAACAAAGCAAACACTTACAAAATGAAACAAAGAAGCTAAATTCAAAAGGAGGCCATGGAAGGGAATGATTATGGAAGGAGCTAGAGAGGATAACTGAAATCCAGATGCTACATGGGATGGAGACATGCCTTTATTAAAAGGAAAAAGAAGTAATTCCCTGTGGCCAGTTCAGGATTGACTTTTCTCAATTTTGCAAGGTGCTGAATGCCATTTGCTTCAGCCACAAGGAAAGATTATCCTGTTGGGAGCTGTGACCAGGAGATAACAGACAATCGTTTTACAGAGAAGCATTTTAAGTGCTGGAATGCCGTGAAAAATTGTTCACTGCCATGACCTTCCTCTGTCCCCACATTTTACTGAGCAAGACTGATGACAAAGGGGGCTTCACATTGAAACCTCTCTCTGGTTTTAGAGCCATGAATTATCTGCCCTTCTTTCCAAAGTAAAGCCAATGATTCTGGAGTTCTGCATATCATCATCATCATCATCATCATCATCATCATCATCATCCCAAGTTACTTCATATACTTTACATCTCTTCCTCACCATCCATTTTACATTCCAGATACCCACTTGGGTTATAAACAGGGCCACTCCTACGGTTAGGCAAAGTTGTACATGACAGTTGCTAGGGGCTATTTCTAGATTCTCCAGCTATTCCTGTTGGAGATGAGCATGTCGCAAAATGTTGCCAGAATTCTCTAGTCTCCAACCATATGATGTGGTGGATAGTGTCCTATTGCTATTGTCAAGCTGGGAAGACTCTGGTTCAAGCCTTACAGACCTACTGGGTGACTTTGGGTCAGTCAACCTCTGAGTCCAACCTACTTGGCTGGATTGTCACGGGGATAAAATGATGGGGAAGCCTCATTCAAGACCCCTTGGACCGCTGTAAAGGTGAGATATAATTCAGACAAACAAGATTACTCTTCCACTCTACCCAATTGGTGTTCATTACACTTGTTGACTTCAGCAAAGGATCGTTACCTTGTTGTGGTGCTGGAGCTTGAGCACCTCAATGATGCCATGAGCTAAACCGTGAAGGGCCACCCAAGACGGGAAGGTCATGACAGAGAGGTCAGACTAAATGCGATCCCTGGGGAAGGTAATGGCAACCCACCTCAGTATTCTTGCCGCGAAAACTAAATGGATCAGTACAACCAGAGATATGTCGGTATACCATCGGAAGATGAGACCCCCAGGTCGGAAGATGGTCAAAATGCTACTGGGGAGGAACAGAGGATGAGCTCAACTAGCCCCAGACGTGATGACGCAGCTAGCTCAAAGCTGAAAGGACGGCTAGCGGCCGACGGTGCTGGTGGTGAACGGCGAATCCGATGTTCTAAGAATCAACACACCATCGGAACCTGGAATGTAAGATCTATGAGCCAGGGCAAATTGGATGTGGTTATTGGTGAGATGTCAAGATTAAAGATAGACATTCTGGGCGTCAGTGAACTGAAATGGACTGGAATGGGCCACTTCACATCAAATGACCACCAGATCTACTACTGCGGACAAGAGGACCACAGAAGAAATGGAGTAGCCTTCATAATTAATAGTAAAGTGGCTAAAGCAGTGTTTGGATACAACCCAAAAAACGACAGAATGATCTCAATTCGAATTCAGGGCAAGCCATCTAACATCACAGTGATCCAAATATACGCCCCAACCACAAATGCTGAAGAAGCTGAAGTAGAGCAGTTCTATGAGGATCTGCAGCACCTACTGGACAACACGCCTAAAAGAGATGTTATTTTCATCACAGGAGACTGGAATGCTAAGGTGGGCAGTCAAATGACACCTCGAATTACAGGTAAGTATGGCCTGGGAGAACAAAACGAAGCAGGACACAGGCTGATAGAATTTTGCCAAGACAATTCACTCTGCATAACAAACACTCTCTTCCAACAACCTAAGAGACGGCTTTATACATGGACTTCACCAGATGGACAACACCGAAATCAGATTGATTACATCCTTTGCAGCCAAAGGTGGCGGACATCTGTACAGTCGGTAAAAACAAGACCTGGAGCTGACTGTAGTTCAGATCACGAACTTCTTCTTGCACAATTTAGGATCAGACTCAAGAGATTAGGGAAGACCCACAGATCAGCTAGATATGAGCTCACTAATATTCCTAAGGAATATGCAGTGGAGGTGAAGAATAGATTTAAGGGACTGGACTTAGTAGATAGGGTCCCGGAAGAACTCTGGACAGAAGTTGGCAGCATTGTTCAGGAGGCGGCAACAAAATACATCCCAAAGAAAGAGAAAACCAAGAAGGCAAAATGGCTGTCTGCTGAGACACTAGAAGTAGCCCAAGAAAGAAGGAAAGCAAAAGGCAACAGTGATAGGGGGAGATATGCCCAATTAAATGCAAAATTCCAGAGGTTAGCCAGAAGAGATAAGGAATTATTTTTAAACAAGCAATGCGCGGAAGTGGAAGAAGACAATAGAATAGGAAGGACAAGAGACCTCTTCCAGAAAATTAGAAACATTGGAGGTAAATTCCAGGCAAAAATGGGTATGATCAAAAACAAAGATGGCAAGGACCTAACAGAAGAAGAAGAGATCAAGAAAAGGTGGCAAGAATATACAGAAAACCTTTATAGGAAGGATAACAATATCGGGGATAGCTTTGACAGTGTGGTCGGTGAGCTAGAGCCAGACATCCTGAAGAGTGAGGTTGAGTGGGCCTTAAGAAGCATTGCTAATAACAAGGCAACAGGAGACAACGGCATCCCAGCTGAACTGTTCAAAATCTTGCAAGATGATGCTGTCAAGGTAATGCATGCTATATGCCAGCAAATTTGGAAAACACAAGAATGGCCATCAGACTGGAAAAAATCAACTTATATCCCCATACCAAAAAAGGGAAACACGAAAGAATGTTCAAACTATCGAACAGTGGCACTCATTTCACATGCCAGTAAGGTAATGCTCAAGATCCTGCAAGGTAGACTTCAGCAGTTCATGGAGCGAGAATTGCCAGACGTACAAGCTGGGTTTAGAAAAGGCAGAGGAACTAGAGACCAAATTGCCAATATCCGCTGGATAATGGAAAAAGCCAGGGAGTTTCAGAAAAACATCTATTTCTGTTTTATTGACTATTCTAAAGCCTTTGACTGTGTGGACCATAACAAATTGTGGCAAGTTCTTAGTGGTATGGGGATACCAAGTCATCTTGTATGCCTCCTGAAGAATCTGTATAACGACCAAGTAGCAACAGTAAGAACAGACCACGGAACAGGTGGAATCCTTTAAGATTGTGAAAGGAGTACGGCAGGGCTGTATACTCTCACCCTACCTATTCAACTTGTATGCAGAACACATCATGCAACAAGCTGGGCTTGAGGCTGGAGTTAAAATCGCTGGAAGAAACATTAACAATCTCAGATATGCAGATGATACCACTTTGATGGCTGAAAGTGAAGAGGAACTGAGGAGCCTTATGATGAAGGTGAAAGAAGAAAGTGCAAAAGCTGGTTTGCAGCTAAACCTCAAAAAAACCAAGATTATGGCAACCAGCTTGATTGATAACTGGCAAATAGAGGGAGAAAATGTAGAAGCAGTGAAAGACTTTGTATTCCTAGGTGCAAAGATTACTGCAGATGCTGACTGCAGTCAGGAAATCAGAAGACGCTTAATCCTTGGAAGAAGAGCAATGACAAATCTCGATACAATAGTTAAGAGCAGAGACATCACACTGACAACAAAGGCCCGCATAGTTAAAGCAATGGTGTTCCCTGTAGTAACATATGGCTGTGAGAGCTGGACCATAAGGAAGGCTGAGCGAAGGAAGATCGATGCTTTTGAACTGTGGTGTTGGAGGAAAATTCTGAGAGTGCCTTGGACTGCAAGAAGATCCAACCAGTCCATCCTCCAGGAAATAAAGCCAGACTGCTCACTTGAGGGAATGATATTAAAGGCAAAACTGAAATACTTTGGCCACATCATGAGAAGACAGGACACCCTGGAGAAGATGCTGATGCTAGGGAGAGTGGAAGGCAAAAGGAAGAGGGGCCGACCAAGGGCAAGATGGATGGATGATATTCTAGAGGTGACGGACCCGTCCCTGGGGGAGCTGGGGGTGTTGACGACCGACAGGAAGCTCTGGCGTGGGCTGGTCCATGAAGTCACGAAGAGTCGGAAGCGACTAAACGAATAAACAACAACACACTTGTTGAATATACATTTTTTTTTCCCTCAAATATCGGAACATCTTGGGCCAGCCCTACCCACACACGCTGCAAAAAAAACAATCTTAATGTAATTATAGAATATGATTGTAGAAATTCCTGTATCATCTTACTTCAGATAGCATTTTTTTTCTGCAATGTGTTTCACTATGGCATCATAGCACAATTAAGTTATATTGTTGTTAACCAGCCACACAGTTGCCCTGTGGACCTCTAATGTGAATCAAATGTCAGGCAGGCTAACAGCCTAGAAATCAAGAATTCTTTACCATGTTTTGCATTTTACAACTAGGGGACCATTAGATCACAACTGCAGTGTTTAGAAACATCTTGTTAAACTGCCGGCCAAATCAAAAGAAAGACAAAAAGCTTAAATGTTTTAATTACAGCTTCTCCAGAGTGTGAGCTTCATTTTGTATCATCGGTTCACATCAGATATACCCATTTCTCCCTCTACAATGCATAATGGCCACTACAGAAGCTATTTGTAAAGATAATAATTTTACTTCTAGCAATAAAAAAAAAAAAAAAAACTTGCAGCATTCTTATGAGGCAGTATTGATTTTGGCCAGGTACACTAAACTCATTTGTAGCAATGTATGTAAGGATTTGGGTATGCTTCTGCAGATTTAATTATTGCTCTGCATTATCAGAAATAGCCAGACCATGTGAGATAACTAACATAGTCTGATTAAGTTGCAGAACTAGTTCAGATTGTCTAAATTTGATCTAGTCCATGGTTTTCTTCTTCTAAAATAATTGGAGAGTCTTCTGGGTTGTGTAATGCATTTGCAACGTATGCTTTGCAATGCACATGAACATGAAGAAAGTAACTCCCTTTGTGTCACGACCTCGTTGCAATCCAAAAACGCATCACAACAGAGGTCATGCCTTTCCAGGGGAGGAAGGAGAGAAGGAACTTCTAACGGCTCTGCGAGGCGCCAAGACCCAGGAAGCAGACGGCCAACAACCAACTGCCAAACTTAACCCCAATCTCGCCCTAGGGTCACCCATCGAGCATTCTGGGGTGACTCAAGGGACAACGGAGGGTGGGACGGGGGGGCGGGGACCGCCCCATGTGTATATATAGTCGCCAGGCCTGCTGCATGTTCATTCTCGTCTTTTTCGGTGTTTGCATTCTGTTCCAAATAAATCGAATTTCCTTACCCGTTTTCATACTGCCTATCCTGATAAGCCTGTTCCTTGGTTTTGCATTTTTTAGGGGGGGCAATATGTCATGTTCATCGTTTCAATGTTCTGTATACATCATAACGTTTCGCATGTCACTTTTCTAACCCGTGTTTGCGGGTTGGAAATTTCCAGCCGTGCCAGGCTGTAATCTTCTTACTGCAACTGTGGAATGTATGTTTGAGTTAGTGACTCTGTTCAAGGTTGCTTTCTTGGGCCGATGTGGGTAGCGGTCGCTAACACCTGGGAGGGGGTGGTTGCTAGGAGGGAGGAAGGGCGGGGATGGTTTTGAAGCGAGGGTTTTTAGTTTGTATTTGGCGCGCTTTTGCTCATTCTCAGCTTTCTTCGTACTTTGCATACTATTCATTCAATAAATTAGTTTTCTCTAGTAACTACTGATGAAACTCCTTTTATTGGAATAGGCAATCATTACACTTTGATGCATTAATGCAGCCTTGCCCCTTGCAAGCCCAACATGGCTCCTTCAAAAATTTCTCCAGCTGCCTTCTCATGAATGCATGCAGATGGCATTTCACAGGGCCATCCACTTCTTGTCATTGCCACAAGTAAAGATGCTCAGAATAGTCTAAGTTTGATAGGAGAAAAAAATATCTCCCCCCCAACAAAAATGTCTGTTATCTACCAGACAACTGACAATACCTATTGCCTCAAGGGGATGTGTTTTTTTTCCTACAATGTACTTTTTATAAAGCATATCTTATCCATTTAGCTCTTTTAGGTTTTATTACACCTTTTTTTTGGGGGGGGTATGCACGTATCCCTCACTTACTGCTTTAAAAACATACTAATTTGGATATAAGATGATTTGATGAAGCATGTGATGTTGGACAATCATTTAGAGGTCTCAGTTCAATTCCAGCTTCAGTCATGGGTTCTCACAGAGTCACATAAGGTCAGTCATTCTCTCAATCCAACCTTCCTCAGAGGACTACTGTAATGAAGAAAATGAAGGAGGAAATACAACATACACTGCTTGAGCTCCTGAAGGAAAGGTGGGATATATCTCTATCAAATAAATGAATCATGAGCTGTCGGAGTCAAAAAACAATCCCTCAAACACTGAAGATGACATTCAATAATATTTCTCCATATTGGCCTGATTCCTAGAGTCAAACTTACTAAGTGTCCTTACCAAAATGAAGGTTAAATAGACCTGAATGTATACTATCTTTTCAAAAAAACAACATGAAAATATAGCATAGAATCATAAAAGGAACAGTCAGCTTCCTGCCCAAACAATGAATAATTCCAAAGCATACAGGAAATGTAATTGAGGGGAAAGGTCATTGTAAACCAATGTTCTGGACAGAAAGAACACTTTCTGCTAACTCCAATCCAAATGTGGTTTAAATAATTGAGGGATATTTTGAATTGATCTCTCCCACAAGCCAGGCAACTGACTTGTTCCTGTAAGAATAGAGACCAGTCACTTATATAAATAATGCACACACTGAAGCTTAATAAAATGTCCAACCCAGCTTTCTCACAGTAATGCAGATACAACACATAAACTATTATTCCAGCTGACTGAATTCAATTCTCTGACCCACATCACATCAGTTATACTCTAGTGTATTAGGTCCATTCATATTGCTCACCCATTTTGTTGATCATACCCAGAAAAATATAATTAGAGCTTGGAGGAGGGGGCGGAGGTGGTCTCAGAGAATATAGTACAATGTTCTGCAGCAAAAGCAAACTAGATATTGATAAGTAAGATGAAGTTCACATTATGTTTTACAGGCTAATATATTTAACCTGGCATAAATCATGGCTACATTTAAACAAGACAAAAAAGCATTCTCTCTGCTATATTTAGATAAGGTAGGTAGTCTGAATCTTTCTGAATATATGCAGTGTAGGAGCACATAAAACAGAGTTGTAGAACTAGCAAACATCTTAGAAGATCAACTATGGCTGTAGCATCTCTGAAAAATTAAGTTTCTTCAGTGTATTTCGAGTGAAACAACTTCCCCTAAGGTTAGAACCCTTCATATAGGCCGCTTCTGAGATGCTTGACATTCTTGACAAACTACTGTTCTTTTGCCACTGAAAATCATCAGAAATGCAGTTTACTGTTGAGGTTGGCCAGAAAAATACTTGTTGCCAAACTTCAGTTGGCATGTGCTTCCCAGCAGTCATTCTATACTCTCTGGAGTCAGAAAGAAGCAGTGAAATGAAAAATATCCTGCATGATAAATACATCAGACTTATAGATGAATTTTATACTGTAGAACCTTAGAAATACTTTGAACCTGAATAGACATTTCAGAAAAATATGTTTTCTCTAAACATTAAGATACCAGTTTTGCTCTCTGATGATCCAAACAAATATTTTGCATTAGATTCCTTCAGATCTTTGAGGTTGGCAATCAGATCTCTTCCTTAATCTTCTCTTTTCTAGGCTAAACATAGCTATCTATTTCCCATACAACTTGATTTCTAAAATATTTCTTATTTTGAAATCTTTCTTACCTATATTTTTTTTCCATTCAGGTGAATTTTGGGTCAACGCTCATATATATATATATATATACACATACATACATACACACACACACACACACACACACACACATACATACATACATATATACATACTCTGTGTGTCTGTGTGTGTCTGTGTGTGTCTGTCTGTGTGTGTCTGTGTATATTTGTAAGCAGAGAAGGGCAGTTGCACTGAGTCCTTTTGAAAACTGTGAGGGATACTGGGAAGTGAAGCCTGCGGGGCATAGCTGGTGTGGCCTTAACGTAGGATATATGCATGAGTTGAAAATCCTGTGAAATTAGGGTTTTTAATCACTTAGAAAATCCCTCTGGGCAGAGGAAGCTATCTCTGGAAATGTGAAAAGATAATAAATACAATAAAATAAATGGGAGAGCCAGTTTGGTGTATTGGTCAAGGGCACCAGAAGTAGAGGGCTGACACTAGGCTAAAAGTAGGAGACTGTGAGTTCACAGAATACACTAAGATGATTTTACAATGATCTTGTTCATCAATTTAAGTACTGCATACTGCTTTTGTAAACCTTTCAGATTCATTTTTAATAGAAGTGGCCTAAAGCATTTGTAATAAACAAACACAAATCATATAATACATGTCTGGTCACACGTACACTGAGGTCTACTCAATCCATATCAAAGTTATCAACTATTGTTTAGAAACCACCAAGCTCAATTAAAGCATAACGCTAAGCCAAAATTTGTTTGGTGTTGACTTAGTGTTTCATTATGGTTTTAGAATTAGTTTGTGGCTTAGAGCATTCTGTGCATCCAGATAAATGAGACTCAATCAAGAATCTGTGACAAAACAAACTATGGCTTGGTTCAGTGTGTGAAGCCAGGCATAATTTGGATCAGAAACAGAGGGAGAATTCCCTACAAAGTAAGGAAGAGAAAGAGGTAATTAATGGAGAAATATTCCCAATTGCTTCTGGTTCTGTGATCAAGTAGTGTTACATTTGCTTTGGTCCACAGACACCGTGAGTAATTAAAAGTCATTAGTCATTTTCTATTATTTATAATGGAAGAGAATTGTTTTTGTGGTCAGTTTCCTAATGGACAAGGGAGCCAACTCCAAACTTTCCTGTGTCATATGGAAATGTCTTTTCTACTGGTAGCCAAGAAACAAACAAAACACGTCTGTTTAATCATCTGCTGATAGGAGATATATAGAGCACTTTTTCAACAAAAGCCATAGTTCACCATACAAACATAACCTATGGGTGGGATTATTAGAGCAGCAGATTCACAGGTTGAACAAATTTGTCGTATCTACTGAAGACCAATTTTTCAAGCATGATGACTTACAGATTGGAGAGAACTGAAAATTTCTAATACTCTTCTCTACTTCATTTCTTCCTGGAACTTTTTTAAAATTGTTTATTAATTTAAGAAAGAGAGAAGAGAGAGAGATCCAACAGATAACAATTGACCATAGGGTGATCTGTTTTAAGGCAGCATCTCAATTCAAAAAAAATGAAGCATTCTAAGCGCCTCCAGCTGAGACATCAAGACATCAATTCTGCTTCTCCTGCTTGCTTCACTGGAAGTTCCAGCAGAAATGTCTTCTCTATATGTGCAGTCATCCAGAGAAAGCCTTTCCAACAAAGCAAAGTAACTGCTTCAGGCTTGGCAAAGCAGACTCAAAGTGGTACTTTGATCAGAAATTATCACAGCTGCTTAAATATAAAAAATGAATTAAATGCAGCTATACTTTGCATTACATTTATCCACTTTTCCAATATATCCATATTGTGAAATGTTGCCTGGGCAGGTGGGGACAAGCAATCTCAATGTGAGATTATATTGACAATTATACCCAGGATTTTTTTATGGAAGGTGTTATGAAAATGGTACCATTTTCAAATCAAATGGACTGCACACATTAGTAAAATAGTTCATGGAAATTATCTTGGTGTGATCACAGATATGGAGCCATCAAGATGCTTTGTCCAATGTGCTTAACTGGATCAATGGTTTGTGATATTTCGTGGGAACATCAAAAAGTAGTGCAGAATTAAGAATGGGTAAATTTCAGGTCACGTGAAAATGGGGTGTAAATGTAAATGGGGTGAAAATGCATGTTTTTTAAAAATGATGGGCCAAAGCAAAGCAAACAGGCGGCTTTAAGTACTTACTTTAGAAACAAAATTTGACTTAGAATTAAACAGATTCTGCTGCTCATGTGAAACCAACTCATGCACATGTATCAATCACACTCTTCCTTTTGAGGATAAGCAATGTTATACAGAGTGCAGAAAAAGTATAGGAAATCAAAGGTGTTAGATAAGAAAAGAAAATGCTACTAAAACTAGTTTAGACTAACACTATTCATTATGTCTTTTCATACCTTTCTAATTTTGCAAACCATCTTTTAAATTTAGTTTAAATTTAATTCTTGTTTTTTTCCCCTGCCATATAAATTTTGAGATGTCTTTTTGCCATAACTTAAAGATTTTTTCATTTATCAAAATTGGAATTGTTTGAAACAGAAATAATGTCTTGGGTAATACATTCATTTTAATTGCATATATTCTTCCTAGAAGAGATAATTGTAACATACTCCACCTCTCTAAATCTAATTTAATCTCAGACCGCATTTTCTCATAGCTGTTGTGGAATAATGCATTGTTATTAGCTGAAAGTATTATACCCAAGTATCTATTTTTATTTTCTATTGTAAAGCCAGTTTTTTCTTTTAAAATTTCTTGTTGTTTTTGAGTCATATTTTTACTCAATATTTTAGTTTTTTGGTTATTGATTTTAAATCCTGTTATCTCTCCAAATTCTGTTATTTTTTTCAGTAAATAGTCTATTGAATCTAATGGGTTTTGTAAAGTAAACCCCAAGTCATCTGCAAACACTTTCAGTTTAAATACTTGTTGTTTTTTTTAATTTTTATCCCTTCTATTCGTTTATCAGATCTTATCTCTCTAATAACTTCCAAAACAAGAATGAATAATAAAGGTGACAATGGACATCCCTGTCTTGTTCCTTTTTCTATTTTACAATTATCTGTTATTTCTTCGTTAACTATTATTCTGGCTTTTTGTAATGAATAGATTGCTTTGATCCCCATCATAAAGTCTTTTCCAAACTCCATTTTCTCCAATACCTTAATCACAAATCTCCAATTTAAATTATCAAAGGCCTTTTCAGTGTCCAAAAATATTAAAGCTATTTGACTTTCATTATGATGATGTGCATACTCTAAAATATCTGTGACTGTTCTTGTGTTGTCTTTTATTTGTCTTTTTGGTAGAAAGCCATTTTGATCTTTATGTATAATTTCTTGGAGGACTGTTTTTAATCCTTCAGCTAATATTGCCGTAAAATTTTTATAATCATTATTAAGCAACAAAATCAACCTATAATTTTTAGTTAAAGTGGGATCTTGTTCTCCTTTTGGGATAAAAGTAATACTGGCTTCAGACCATGATGCAAGTATCTTAGACCACCTTGGAATTGAGTTCATTAAGTCTTTAAGTGGCGTTAACATTTGTTCCAAAAATAATTTATAGTAGCCCATAGATATACCATCAGGCCCCGGTGTTTTTCCTATTTTAAATCTGTCTACAGCGTCTATAATTTATTGGTTAGTAATCGGACCGTTAATACTAAATTGTTGACTTTGGGAAAACTTTGGTTGTTAAGATACTTATCAATTTTTACTTCTGACATTTCCAGCTGTTGATATAATTTTGAGAAAAAGGTGAAAAATGCTTTTTTAATTCCTTTGTTATATACCACATCTTCCCCATTGTCTCTTATTCTAGTAATCATTTTTTTTCTCTCTCTCTTTTCTTAATTTGTAAGCCAACCATCTACTTGGTCTATTAGCAAATTCAAAATTTCCTTGTTTTACATAACGTAATTTTGTTTCCATATCTTTTATTGTCATAAGCTCAAGTTGTTGTAACAATTTGATTTGATATATTAAATTTTCATCTGATGAATTTTCTTGTAATTCTCTTTCCTTTATTTTGATTTGATTCATTATTAATTGAAAATTTTGTTGATATTGTTTCTTTGTTTTATAGTTCAAAGATATAAAATGTCCCCTCATTACTGCCTTACTAGCATCCCAAACTGTTCTAATGTACACTTCATTGTTCAAATTTATATCAAAAAAATCTTTTAATTTCTTTTTACACTCCTCTATTACTCCCTCTTTTTTTAAGATATTCTCATTCAATCTCCATTTTGTACATTTAGAGATCCTCTTGAGTATAACTTTCAGTGGGTTATGGTCTGAAAATGTGTTTGATAAAATTTCAGCTTTTATTATTTTATTTGCTAAATTTGTTGATATCCAAACCATATCGATTTTTGAAAAAGGTTTGAATCTATCAGAAAAAAAAAGTATAGTCTTTCATTAAACCATCTTTGTGTCTCCATGCGTCTATCAAAGCTAAATTTTCCATTAATTCAAAAAAAAATGGTAATTTTCCCTGCTTATCTTTGTTTTTCTGATTTTCTGTCTAATGCCGGTATCTTAACCCCATTCCAGTCACCCATTAATATCCAACTGGTTTAAGAATATTTTAATATTTTTTTTTCCATTATATTCTCATAGAAAACCTTTGTATCTTTGTGGGGTGCATATTCTCCCACTACAATTCCTAAAAAGCTCCCTTGATCATCAGAAAATAGTAAACATGGTTTTAAGTAAGATTTAACATATAATACTATACCATTTATTTTCTTATCATTTGCTGTTACAAATTCATTTCCCAATTTTCCATTAACTAGATATTTTACACCTTTTTTTTTTTTTAATATGTTTTTCTTGGAGGCAAATAACATCATTATTTAAATTTTTAAGATGGTGAAAGTTTTTTTTTTCCTTTTTGGGGGACTATTTGCCCCATTAATATTCCAAGTTACATAACTGATACACATCATGCCAGTAATTCTTCATATTCTTTAGAAGTTGTGGCTGGCTCCTCTCTGCTTGTTTCTCTGATATTTGTCTTAATATGATCTGAATCCTTTTTGTATCTTTCTAGAAATTCTTTAACCTTATGCACTGAGTTCTACTTAAACCTCCTTTCCTGAAAGGTAAAACTTACCCCCTCTAATTTCTCCCAGCGAAATGTTGTTTCTTTTCAACACCTCCATTAAACCTACATAATAAAAGGTAAAGGTTTCCCTTGACGTAAAGTCCAGTCGTGTCCGACTCTAGGGGGCGGTGCTCATCTCCGTTTCTAAGCCTTGGAGCCGGCGTTGTCATAGACACTTCCGGGTCATGTGGCCAGCATGACGACTCGGAACGCCGTTACCTTCCCGCCGAAGCGGTACCTATTGATCTACTCACATTGGCATGTTTTCGAACTGCTAGGTGAGCAGGAGCTGGGGCGAGCAACGGGAGCTCACCCCGCCGCGCAGTTTCGAACCGCCGACCTTCCGATCGACAGCTCAGCGGTTTAACCCGCAGCGCCACCGCGTCCCTACATAGTCCTTTCTTTTTCTCAAAATTCTTATTGGTATTTCTTTGAGCACTATAATATCCTTTCCTTTAATTCTAATTCTATTGTCAAAGTGTGCATGTAATATCATCTCTTTAGTTTTTCTCCTTGAAAATTCAATCAATATGTCTCTAGGTTTATTATGAGTCTGTGGATATTTTGAATTTATATGAAACATCTTCTCAATCTCTTCCATCTTATCTTCTTCCCAATTTAGTAAATTTGCTAGTGTTTGGACTATTATTTCCTCTATCTCATCTTCCTTTCCTTCTGGTATACCCCTAAACCTCAGACTGAATTCCTTATCTTTTAGTTCTAAAAGAGCTATTCTGTCTAATTCATTTTCTTTCTCTACTTCCAATTCTTCTACTCTTTCAATCACCTTTTTTATTTCCCCATCTGTTTTCTCATTTATTTTATCTAAATTTTGTTTCAATAATTTCTCAAAATCTTCAAAATGATTTTCCAACATTATATTTACATTTTGCAAGGCTGTTTGTGAAGTCTTTCCAGAAAACTCTTCAAAGATTGCTCGAAGTCCGTCGTTTTCTCCTGTTCCTGATTCTCTTCTATTTTGCCTCCTGGTATTCATTGTTATAGTGTTCATATAATATACACAGTATTTTAAAGGTTGTAAAGAAGACACTTGCTATACAACTTTTATCCACCAAGTCCACTATATGGCGACAGATAATATAGTCGCAAGAAAATGGCTACTATATATTAACGCTTGCACTCTGTTCCTGTAGTCCTTATTGTCTCCTTTTAATCTCTCCACAGTTCATCCACCCGTTTCAAAATAAAGCAACTCACCAGGCTTTCCTGAGTCTCTACAGCTACATTTAGTCTCTTCTTCTTTCTTTTATTAAGTTGTAAAATAGTCAAGGAGGTAGGGTGGTCAAGGGTATTGTCTTTAAACAAGACATTCAGTTGCAGCTTCTGCTTACCAAAAAGAAGGTGCTTCCTAGATGAATCTCTGCTTCACAGAGAAGTGACATCTGCCGTTTTTCTTGCTTGCCAGTTGTCCGGAGAACACTTTCGCTTTCACACTCACAGCTCCTTCCGCCAGGAGTTCCTTTTGATCTGGAAAAAACCTTCCAGCTCATCGTATCAAGCCGCAATGAGAACTCTATCTGTGGAGCTTCAGTAGACTTCAACCCGATGCCATTGCTCCCATACCAGAAACCCAACCTTCCTTCCTTCCTTTTAATCTCATCAGCTTCATTCAACTGTGACATTCTTAGTCCTCCCTTTTCT
The DNA here is from genome assembly GCF_035149785.1 of Candoia aspera. NCBI lineage: Eukaryota > Metazoa > Chordata > Lepidosauria > Squamata > Candoiidae > Candoia > Candoia aspera. Next base: position 9,886,105 of record NC_086163.1, on the reverse strand, counting down.
CTCAGCCCATTCACTTCATATATTGGTTTTGTAATTGGATCCTCATTTATTTTCTCTCTATAAGCAAACCAGCTCAACATATTTCATTTGTTCTGGTTACCCATATGCATTTATTCAGGACCCTTTCATTCTTGAACTTATCTCTTTTGTTTTAGCACACAGATTTTTTTTAAGTACCCCATTCTCAATGCATTCAGTGTGTTTCCCCTGACATACCCATCCTTACTTCAGTATAACAAATGAGCAGAAACACACTGTTATGCATAGCTATTTGCCCTTCTTTCAACATATATTTATTTCTTGCAGTAAAACACATGCTATCCATTACATTGTACCAGCATTAGTATGTCTTAACATTTTTCCATCCATATTCCCACCTTTAGTAAATATTCTACCAAAGTCCACAAATTCATCTACTTGCGCTAGTTTTTCCATCTATAATCTGTAATTGTTCACTCCATTTCCCCTGTCAAACACAACTACCTTGGTTTTGGTACATTAATTTTCAGATACATACTTCTCACTGTGTCATGCAGTCTGTCTAACATTCCTTGCAAATCATTTGAATTCTTAGCAAGCAACTTGGCATCTTCTGCATGCAAATAAATACACACACACACACACGTCAGTCCTAAGAAACTTCTAATATCACTATAAGCACTTCTTATACATTCATCCATAAATTAATTAAATAAGCAAGTGGACATCTCACATCTGTATCTTCCCCCTAACCCTAACCCTGAATCATTCACTAAGCATTCAAATGATTCTCATACATGCTTTAATAGATTCTCATACATGCTTTAAACCACTGTTATCATATTCAGCAATAAAGCCAAACTCCATATTCATGCAAAGCATTCCATAATTCAACCCAAATCAACAAATGTACAATAAACCTTGTTTGGGGGGGGGGGGAAACATTTCTCCAGTTACACTACAGCTTTAGCATTTTTCAATATTGTCATAGAATGTATTATTTCTTTTTTATCACTTTTTCTTGGATGCTGACATTTATAGCATTGATTTCAATTCCACTATTCCATACTCTTTCAACTATATTTTTTGCAAGTATGTTTTCTTTCCTATCTATTCATGGTATGTGGTATAATTTTCTGTTATGTTTTGTTTTGTTTTTGCAGCAGTCATTCTGTTATAAGCATTTGTCTTCATTCACAGCCTCTTTCAACTCATCTTTCCACCAAGTATTATGAAAATGTGTGTATATCTACAGACACACACAGTCCCCTACATACTGTATATGGCAATTAGTGTAACTATATGTACTGTACCTAAATGGAACTCTGTAACATATCTTGTTTTCATTTTCTTCCAAACAGCTTCAACATCCTCTTTCCTTAATTTCTTGGGAAATTGATATATTTTTCATAAACAAATTTCTCTCCTTTCCTTTTCTTTTATGTGCATTTTTTTCCTGAGATCCACACTTCACCATTCTAAACAGTAATCTGTCCCACATTCAGAATATTTCATCATCTAAGCTTCACTAATTATCTTAATCTTTCATCATAAACAACTGCAACCATCTGGGTTTTCATTTGTATCCATTTCTTTGCCAGGTGTATGTTATAAACCACATATTCACCAAATTCTCCCCATTCTCATTCATTTTTTAATGTTTGATTGGCCCAATCACCTTTTCTGCATCTTAACATCTTATTTCCACCTATCCATTCATGTCATGTAACAGATTTTTTTTCCTCCTTGAACTGCATTCATTTAGAATGTTGCACAATTTTCCCCAAATCTTATCTTCAGTTCTTCTGTGATCTTCATTCATTGGAGCATAACCTTCAACTATCATCAATTTATGGATTCCTATCTCAATATGCACCCACAACAGACTAGATAACACCAATCCATACTTTCTAATGTACATTTTAGCCTTTTCATTCATTATTACATTTGCATTTCTATCTGCATATATACATCAGCTCCAGTCCACCCAGTGCGAACACCTTCATTTAGATCTATTACATTATTCCTCTTTTTCTTAGTTTCCCAGACACAAGGTGTATTTATTTATTTTTCTTTTATTCGTGAATTCATGTTTTTTTAGTATTCACTCCATTTACATTCTAAGTCTCAGTTAGCTGGGCTTATAGACATTGACTTTTTCCACCTATCATGGCTTTGGTCAATTTAAGCTTTCTGTAGGTGACCAGCCTTAACTGTCCTAACAGTCAGGAACCATGATGAGACAAGGAATAGGTCTCTAGTGTTTTATTACTGCTACATTAGACAGAAAATCCTAACAAACTGAAGAAGTGTGGGAAAAACTCAGACAGATAAACCCCAAAAGTCAAGGTGGATCTGATCTGTGTCTCTTTGAATGGCTGCTTAACTCCTCAGTACTACGCATGCATTTTCCCCCCTGGATAGGGTCCCCCTCCTGCTCACCATCAGTACTCATGACATCACCCTCCCCTCCAGATTCACATTCCATTTCAGCCCCCTCCCTTCCAGAGTTCCTTCCTCCCTCCAGGGTCTCATGAGAGTCCAACTCCCCCTCCAAGCTCCCATGGGAACTGAGCAAAGATGGAAATTCTTCAAAGGAAAACTCCTCCAAGGACAAATCAGTGCTGCTCTCCAGGTCTGATAATGCTTCTGGCCCAGGTGGCTGCTGCTGGAAAATAGCTAGATAATTAGAGGATTCTTCCCCCCTCCCCCTTGGGAAATGCAAGCCGGAGGTGGTGGGCTGTGGCTCCCCCTCTTCCTCTCTCTCTGGCCTCTGCTTGCTCAGTCAAGTAAGGAATCTCTGGTAGAGTGTGAGGCTTGGGTTTGTGAGGGAAAAGCTGATGGAATCATTGAACCAGCGCTGGTGCATGCACATCTCTGGCATTTTCCCATGTGCGCTCTTCCTCAGGGTAGCCTTTCCAGTGTATGAAATATTGGATGCCCCTTCCCCTCCTCCTAGAGTCCAGAATTTCCTCGACTTCATATTCCTCCTCCCCCTCCACAATTACTGGAGAGGGGGGACATTTGCAATCGTAAGGTACTTGGGGGAGGGTCTTTGACTAGCAAGGCTCTGTGAAAGACTGGATGGATTTTCATGGATGCTGGCAGCTTTAAGCTATAAGCCACTGGATTTATCTGCTGTACCAAGTGAAAGGGCCCACAAACTTAGAGTCCAACTTCTTGGAGGGTCTGGTAGAGGTCAAAAACCTGGTAGAGAGCCACACTCTGTCTCCTACCGCAATCACTGGCCCCTCTTGTCTGTGAGCATCTGCAGCCCTCTTGTAAGCACGCTTTGCCCTGTTCAGCTGCTCCTTTAACAATTCCTGTGCGGCTTGTTGCTCTTTAAGAAAATCAGCCGCAGCTGGAACAGCTCCCTGCTGGGAAGAAGTGGGCAACACCCAAGGGTTAACCCCATAGAGTGCTTGGAAAGGAGACCTCTTGGTAGAGGAATGCACAGAGTTGTTATAAGTAAATTCTGTCATGGGGAGCAGGGCTGGCCAATTGTCTTGCTGATAAGTGGTGTAACACCTGAGATACTGCTGTAACCATTGGTTAACTTTCTCAGCTTGCCCATTACTAGCCAGACGATGTGATGATGATAGGTGGATCTGGACCCCTAATGACTGGAAAAGGGCCCTCCAGAACCTGGAAGTGAACTGTGGGCCTCTGTCACTCACCAAGTGATTTATCATGCCTCTATACCTAAAAACATGGTCCATAAACAAGTGCACTGTGGCTTGCGCAGATGGGATGCCCTTGCAAGGAATAAAATGTGCCATTTTAGTGAAAAGGTCCACCACCACTAGTATGGAAGTCAGCCCCTGGATCGGGGGTAAATCAGTGATGAAATCCATGGAAATTGTATCCCAAGGCATACTGAGGGTGAGTAGGGGTTGCAAGAGTCCTGTGGGCTTCCCTGAGAGAGGCTTGGCTCGTCTGTAGGTATAACAAGAAGCAAGGTAACCCTTTATGTCTGCAGTCATCTTAGGCCACCAGTAGTCTCTCAGAGCTCTATGGAGAGTTTTGAAAACACCTCTGTGGCCTGCTGTTTGATGGTCATGGCAAAGTCTCAGTACTTCTTCCCTCAATGAAGGGGGAATATATAATCGCCCACTATGCCAGAGGATTCCTGCCTCCACATTAAATGGGAGGCAGTGTCTTGCGAGTCCCTCTGGAGGTCATCCATGCTGGCCCTGGCATACGGGTCCTGTTGCTGCTGAGCTCTGACTCTTGTAAATAGGTCCTCTCCTTCTCTGCCTGCTGCTAAAATCTGTGTCTCGTTCTCCCTCATAGACTGCTGAAAGTTGGGAGGTTGTAATATAGTAGCCTGGACCTCCTGGTGAGTCGTGTGGGTTGCCTGAATGGATCAAGTCATCTGCCAAATGGTTCTGTGCCCTGGGAACATAAGAAATAACAAAATTGAAATGGGAGAAAAACTGGCTCCATCTGATTTGGCATGGGGTGAGGGATCTCCAACAACCTAAGAGATGGCTTTATACATGGACTTCACCAGATGGACAACACCAAAATCAGGTTGACTACATCTTTTGCAGCCAAAGGTGGCGGGCATCTATACAGTCAGCAAAAACAAGACCTGGAGTGGACTGTAGTTCAGATCACGAACTTCTTCTTGCACAATTTAGGATCAGACTAAAGAGATTAGGGAAGACCCACAGATCAGCTAGATATGAGCTCACTAATAACCCTAAGGAATATGCAGTGGAGCTGAAGAATAGATTTAAGGGACTGGGCTTAGTAGATAGGGTCCCGGAAGAACTATGGACAGAAGTTCGCAACATTGTTCAGGAGGGGGCAGCAAAATACATCCCAAAGAAAGAGAAAACCAAGAAGGCAAAATGGCTGTCTGCTGAGACACTAGAAAAACCCAAGAAAGAAGGAAAGCAAAAGGCAACAGTAATAGAGGGAGATAGTGGAAGAAGACAATAGCATAGGAAGGACAAGAGACCTCTTCCAGAAAATTAGAAACATTGGAGGTAAATTCCAGGCAAAAATGGGTATGATCAAAAACAAAGATGGCAAGGCCCTAACAGAAGAAGAAGAGATCAAGAAAAGGTGGCAAGAATATACAGAAGACCTGTATAGGAAGGATAACAATATCGGCGATAGCTTTGATGGTGTGGTCAGTAAGCTAGAGCCAGACATCCTGAAGAGTGTGGTTGAATGGGCCATAAGAAGCAATGCTAATAACAAGGCAGCAGGAGAGGATGGCATCCCAGCTGAACTGTTCAAAATCTTGCAAGATGATGCTGTCAAGGTAATGCATGCTATATGCCAGCAAATTTGGAAAACACAAGAATGGCCATCAGATTGGAAAAAATCAACTTATATCCCCATACCAAAAAAGGGAAACATTAAAGAATGTTCAAACTATTGAACAGTGGTGCTCATCTCACATGCCAGTAAGGTAATGCTCAAGATCCTGCAAGGTAGACTTCGGCAATTCATGGAGTGAGAATCGCCAGATGTACAAGCTGGGTTTAGAAAAGGCAGAGGAACTAGTGACCAAATTGCCAATATCCACTGGATAATGGAAAAAGCCGGGGAGTTTCAGAAAAACATCTATTTCTGTTTTATTGACTATTCTAAAGCCTTTGACTGTGTGGACCATAACAAATTGTGGCAAGTTCTTGGTGGTATGGGGATACCAAGTCATCTTGTCTGCCTCCTGAAGAATCTGTATAACGACCAAGTAGCAACAGTAAGAACAGACCACGGAACAACGGACTGGTTTAAGATTGGGAAAGGAGTATGGCAGGGCTGTATACTCTCACCCTACCTATTCAACTTGTATGCAGAACACATCATGCAACAAGCTGGGCTTGAGGCTGGAGTTAAAATCGCTGGAAGAAACATTAACAATCCCAGATATGCAGATGATACCACTTTGATGGCTGAAAGCGAAGAGGAACTGAGGAGCCTTATGATGAAGGTGAAAGAAGAAAGTGCAAAAGCTGGCTTGCAGCTAAACCTCAAAAAAACCAAGATTATGGCAACCAGCTTGATTGATAACTAGCAAATAGAGGGAGAAAATGTAGAAGCAGTGAAAGACTTTGTATTTCCAAGTGCAAAGATTATTGCAGATGCTGACTGCAGTCAGGAAATCAGAAGACACTTAATCCTTGGGAAAAGAGCAATGACAAATCTTGATAAAATAGTTAAGAGCAGAGATATCACACTGACAACAAAGGTCTGCATAGTTAAAGCAATGGTGTTCCCCGTAGTAACATATGGCTGTGAGAGCTGGACCATAAGGAAGGCTGAGAGAAGGAAGATCGATGCTTTTGAACTGTGGTGTTGGAGGAAAATTCTGAGAGTGCCTTGGACTGCAAGAAGATCAAACCAGTCCATCCTCCAGGAAATCAAGCCAGACTGCTCACTTGAGGCAATGATATTAAAGGCAAAACTGAAATTCTTTGGCCACATAATGAGAAGACAGGACACCCTGGAGAAGATGCTGTTGCTAGGGAGAGTGGAAGGCAAAAGGAAGAGGGGCCGACCCAGGGCAAGATGGATAGATGATATTGTAGAGGTGATGGACTCATCCCTGGGGGAGGTGGGGGTGTTGACGAACGACAGGCAGCTCTGGCGTGGGCTGGTCCATGAAGTCACGAAGGGTCGGAAGTGACTAAATGAATAAACAACAACAACAAACGAGGGATCTGGTGTTTTGTAGAAGCTGTAAATTCTTGTGATCAGTGCAAACTTTCACAGGAAAGGTTGCACCTTCTAGCCAGTGCCTCCACTCTTGAAATGCTGCTTTAATTGCTAGCAACGTCTTGTTAAAAACATCATAGTTTCTCTCTGCTGGTGAGACCGTGCGAGAGAAAAATGCACAAGGTAGCAATGTCTTCTCTGTTTTGTTAGTATATTGCAATAAAACAGCAGTGATAGCAAAATCCGAAGCATCTGAATGCATTATGAATTGTTTTGTGGGATCAGGATGCTTCAAAAGTGGCTGGGATGCAAAGAGCTGCTCAAATTCTTGAAGGCTGCTTGCTCCCTCTCCCCCCAAATAAATTTTGATCCTTTCTTCAAAAGCTGTGTGAGGGGTTTAGCCCTGTCGCTAAATGTATTTATGAATCTCCTGTAAAAATTGCAGAACCCTAGACATTTTTGTACCTCTTTCAGATTTCAGGGGGGTTGCCATGAGAGAATTGCCTGGACCTTAGAAGGAACCATGGATATGCCTTCTGTTGATATTTTATAGCCAAGGAAATGTAATTCAGTTAAATCGAATGCACACTTCTCTAGCTTGGCAAACAGCTTGTTCTCTCTCAGTCTTTGTAAGACATTACATACATGGGTTACATGTGTTGTAGCATCCTCAGAGAATATTAATATGTCATCTAGATAAATGACCAGATACTTATCTAGTAAATCAGAGAAAATTTGATTCATAAATCAGGAAAAATATGGCTCCTGCATTAGACAAGCCAAAGGGCAGCACAAGGTACTCAAATTTACCAAACCTGGTATCAAAGGCAGTCAGATATTCATGCCCCTCTTTCATCCAGATCAGATTGTACGCATTCCTGAGGTCCAACCTAGTAAAAATGTGTGCTTTCTGGAAGTGATCAAGCAGATCAGATATTAGGGGGAGTGGGTAATTTTCCTTGACCGTGACTTTATTGAGGGAACTGAAATCATGCACCACTCTCATGGATGTCTCCTGGTTTGCCGGTGCCAATGGGTCAGGCTTCTTTGTTATGAAGAAGGTAGGAGCAGACGCTGGGGGAGTAGATGGTCGGATGAAACCCCTTTGGAGATTAGAATCCAAGTAATCCTTTAAGGTGGCTAGTTCCTTGGGGGACATGGGATATTGTTTCCTTGCTGGAATCTTGGCTCCTGGTATCAACTCAATGGTGCAATCACAGTCCCTATTGGGGGGGAGGGTTAGTGCTGTGGCCTCTTGTTCATTGAAAACGTCTGTGAAATCTGCATACTTGGCAGGCAACTAGACTCCCCCCCCCCTGCTTCTGTGACTGCATTGGTTGCTGGAGAGAGAAAAGTGGCTTGAATCTTGTGGTGCTGGCATTCCTCAGCTGGGAAGGAGATTGCTCCCGTAGTCCAGTTCAACAATGGGTTGTGGATCTTCAGCCAAGGTGTGCCCAGGACTATAGGCACATTAAGTGATGCAGTAACATAAAGTTGGATCCACTCAGTGTGGTCTCCCATTGTTAGTTGCAAAGGTTCTGTGAAACTCTGAATCGGCCCTGCCTCGAGGGGCTGGCCATCAATGGTCTCAACTTCTATGGGACATGGCAATTCTATGGTCAGGACATTGAAGTCTTGTACAGTCTCTACATCAATAAAATTGGTGGAAGCTCCGGAATTCACGAGGGCCTCTAGCTTGACCTGGTCCTCTGGGTTGACGTGCATTATGACTGGTAAGTAGTAAAAGGATTGCCTGGAATCCTCGGAATGAGCCCTTCTTAATTGATTGATGGTCTCCCTGCTGAGCTCTGTGGAGGGAGACCGACGGAGATTCCCTGGTTGGAAGTCGAGGCGGAGGTGGCTCTTGGTTCTGCTGCTTGCCCTGGTGCTCTTACAGAATTTTCTTGGCTTCTCGCTGGGCAAGCTCTCACCTTGTGCCCCTGGACTCCGCAGTAGAAACAGTGGGCTCTCTCTCTCCTTCTCTGTCTCTCAGCCTTGGAAATAAGCCTCCTGCTCACCCCGATCTGGATCGGCTCCTCTGGTCCTGAGTAAAGAGATGCTGTGGAGAGAGCTGGAAATCCTGGAAGTGCCCTGTTTCTCCCCAGCTGCATCTGTCTGAGCTCTTCTAGCCTGGCGTCTACAACCATAGACAGTTGATATAAACGTTCTAGGATAGCTGTTGTTCCCTGGTGCACTAATTCATTTTTAATTTCTTCATCCAGCCCCTGTTTGAATTGGTCTTTCAAGGTACTCTCATTCCAGTCCAGATCTCCTGCTAACAGCTTGAAATCAGCAATGTAAATTCCCACCCTCTTGTTGCCTTGTTTGAGCTTCCGAATTTCCCGGCTGGCAGTGACCTCTCTGATCGGGTTGTCAAAGTGTGCTCGGAACCCTGCCAGAAAATTCTGGTAGTCGTTGAGAATTGGGTCATTGTTCTCCACCATGGGAATAGCCCATTTGGCTGCTGGTCCCTTTAGCAGACTTAGGATGAAGGTGACTCTGGTTCTGTCTGTGGGAAACTCTGCTGGTCTGCTGTCGAAAAACATTGTGCACTGTGTGAGAAAGGTTCTCAGCTGTCCTGCTTCTCCTCCAAACTTCTCTGGTAGACTGCCCTGGGATCTCAAGACTACTGGCAGAGCTGCTGCTGCTGCTGCTGGCACCGGTTGTGGGTTAATCAGAGCTGGTTGTTGTAACTGCTGTAGCATGGCTGCTTGTAATGTGTTGATCTGGAAATCTATTCGTTGTTGATGTTGTTGCAATGCTGCTGCCAGTTGTTGGATGGCTTGCCGAATTTCCTGGTTTTCCGAAGATATTTTTCCAATATTACATGCTCAGGATGCATACTGTATCTATATGTGCAGAATTCCAACAACATTAAGCAAGTCAGCCAAGCTGGTTGAAGCAAGCAAAGAACTGCTGTAGGTAAATAAAAGGAAGCATGAATAATGTTATAGTTAGCATTAGGTGAGCAATTGCTACCTATGGCTCCCTTTAGTTTACTGCCTGTGTGTCTCCTCAAGAAATTAACAAGCTATATGAAGCAAACTGAAAAGGGACAGAGCTATTTGTTGCCCTGCTACAGAATAGATCTGCTAGCTAGCTGATGGATGATTACGTAGCTCTTAAGAAGTCAACATCTTTATATGAATGGGGCATCTGTAATTATCTCCTAAGTGTTCAAGTAGAACATCATTCCCAGTCATCTTCTGAATAAGAAATAACCTTCCATGCCCTTTGTAAAAGTTCAGATTAATGGCCTGTTGTTTGCTTCTTAGTCATGTGAGAATTTTGTTATTCTTGCAACAATTCGACTTCCAGCACAGCCATCAAGCCATCAACAACACATAAGCTTTGTTAATATATATTATTGCACTTGCTTTCTGTAGTACATATGACAGAAATATAGTCTGGGAATTGACATTTGTCTGAAACCCTGGAGAAATGGTGCAATCTAAACTAGACTACATGAACCAGTGGTCTTACACAATTTAAGATACCTTTATCATATATTGTTTTACATTCTTTAATTTCTAGCCAATCAAAAATGTCTCACAAAATCATACCTGCCCATAGATATTTCAAACAGAATGGCAGTTAATATCATTGTTCTTAGTACCTGATACCATTGGATGATTTGCTTGTCATTACGATGTGCCATCAAGATGTGCATCAACCACCCAACCTTCCTGGGCAGGCTGTAAGCTGTTGGTAACCACATTTACTAGATACCTCTGTGCCTCAAACATCACACGAGGGAAGTAATATATTTTCTAATGTTATTCTTCAACTTAAAAACCAGAGAGAATTAAACTAGAATGAGGCCACAATGTTCGAACAAAGGTTCTTCTAACCTCCTTTTCTTGCCCCTTCCCCTTTTCCCTTACACAGGAAGTTATTGGCTGAAGATGGAAGGTAAAAAGATATATCAAATATTTTCTCCAAACAGGGGTAACTTTCCAACACAGTAAAGAGTAGCTTCAAAAGGCTTATGGTATTCTGTTTCTAGTATCCTTAAGTTTTTAAGTATTAAAAAAAAAGAAAATTCAACCATTGACCACCGTTATAATTTAACCCTAAGAAGTCAGTAGCATATTACAAAATAAAAGCTCTTTGGGAAGGGGGGTACATGTATGTTCATTCAGGATCTGGCTTTCAATAATCTAGTACATAAACCTTCTGCTTGGACATTACATTTATAAAAGTACCATTATTAACAGCTGTTGGCAGACTTTCCATCCATCAATCTGACAAATCTTCTGTTTAGAGGCCAGCTAAGGTCTGCATTTGCAAGCATGGTGACTGGTTTAAAAAAGGAAATTCCAACCATAGAAACAAACTTCATCATGCAAATCTCTGTTGAAGGAGCTATTGCCAAGATTTTGAGACAAATCATTCCTAATTCTCCCATCTGAGTTTTCAGCATTTGCTCTGTTTTTCTCCCTGACATGTTTTCATTTGTTTATTTTTTCACTCATTAATTTCATGCTTTTATTTTTCAATCTTTCATATTTTGGGTGGGGAGGAGCTTTTTGCAGATTGTTTTAAAACATAATTTGCTTTGAGTGTTTAATTGATTGAAAGGGCCTACATGAATTGAGTAAAGAAGGAAAATAATAAGCAGTTTAACCAGAAAGAGAAATGGCTTGATGATGGCATCCACACCATCAGTTATTTCATCTCTAGGATCAACTGAATAGAAATGCAACAATTGCCTACAATGTTGCATTTCTGAAAATACAAAGCATTTTTATAGCCTGAGAGATAGGAGCATTTAGAATATGATCCTGCTTGATCATCAATCATATTATTTGTAGTTCTTTCCCAAGTGCAGATGACATCAGAGATAGCATCTGGGGAAAGAAAAAATTCAGCTATGACGCTTCTGGGAAATTATCTCACCAAGAGACTAGAAGCCCTTAAAAACTGGACCATTTTTTTCAAATGTATTTATTTATTGCTCAAGCTGTCTTAAACAATTAATTGCTGATGGTGTAATTCTGCCATGTTGTTTAATAATGCTGGTTGAAAGTCTTTTTGTATCATTAAAAAGCAATATTAATTCCCCTCCCTTTATTAATCTCAAAAGAAAAAGAAAACAAAACCACAAGTATCCATTTCTTTGCATTTCAAATGTTTGTTGTTGTTCAGTTGTTAAGTCGTGTCCAACCCTTCGTGACCCCATGGACCACAGCACGCCAGGCCTTCCTGTCCACCACTGTCTCCCGGAGTTCACTCAGATTCATGTTCATTGCATCGGTGATGCCATCTAACCATCTCCTCCTCTGCTGTCCCCTTCTCCTTTTGCCTTCAGTCTTTCCCAGCATCAGGGTCTTTTCCAGTGAGTCCTTTCTTTGCATTAGGTGGCCAAGTCAGTCCAATAATATTAACAATAAAATGACCATTTCAGCATGATAAAATGCATTAAAACCCCCAGTTATGGAAAGATTTTTACCACATTCATAAGAAAAGTTACTAGTATTGTAAGTGAAGGCTATGGGCATAAATTTGCATTTCTGTTTTACTTAAACTGATATAGATTTTAAAGCTGCATTGTCCTATTCAACATTTCAAAGCCTATATATATGTATGTATGTATGTATGTATGTATGTATATGTATATATATGTTGTCTTTAATGTTACTACTAGGTCATGGCTTATTTATTTGAATAGCTTTCATCTTTGTGCATTCTTTTCAACAACTAGCACTGTTTTCTTATTTTACACCACCTTTCATGAGAAGAACAAGATTACATACGGGCACCATAAAGAAAAAATATTACTTGATGTTGTTGGAATGCTTTGACTTAAAAGTCACCACTTTTAATTTTATAAATTACCCCTTTGATGTACAACTTGCATGCTTATTCTTCTTACACATTCTGTTTACATTACATGTATTTTTTAAAAGGATGAGATAAAGTTATAAGCAGCAAAAAGAAAAGGAAAAAAATCTTTGTCCTTGGCCAATGTTGACAAATAATATGTATCGGCATTCCACTACAGCAAGTCATATTTGTCCTCCTAGTATTATAGAATGATGTGCCAATGAATTGTCATGTTTAATACAGATATATTCAGAAATGAAAGAATGAAAAAAAAAAAATATCCAAGCAAACGCTGTAGGGCTATTATTACATACGATCTGTTTGCTAGACTTGATGAAGGTATTTAGAACTACTTGTATTTAGAACTTGAAAAACCCCAGTGTTCTCACTGATGCTGTGTTCTGATGAATAAAGCAATTGGTATGGATGGTGAGAAAGATTTTCCACTTGCCTTTTACTGTAGATCTAGCGTTAGGAAGTCTCAGAGTATTATCACAATACTAAAAAAGCAGAAAGTGAATATAACACGAGAGAAAGTTCAGTATAATTTGGTTTGGCAGATGAATCCCAAGAGCTCTGAAATCAATGGGAATTTCTGGCACTTTAATGTTTACTATTAAATCAGCAGTTAGAGGAAAGACCTTTTATTTTTTTCCTGGCAAGCTATTTGGAAGTGGTTTGCTATTGCTTTCTTCCCAGGTCTGAGAGAATGACTGTCCCAAATTCATCCATTTGGCTTTGTGCCTAATGCAGGACTCATGGCCTTCAGGTTTCTAGCCTGGTGACTTAAGTCACCATACTAAACTGGTTCTCACATCATATCAAGATAATTTTTGTATGTCTTCTCTACTGCAGATAGTAAATATTTTGATGGCAGATACGGCTATTCCTGTTACATGAGACATTATTAAAATTATACTTATTTTTCACAGCTGAGCCTGTAAGAAATTCTCTGGGTAGAGAGGTAAATTGTTCACATGATTGGGAATTAATGAACATGAAACTCAAGGCTTCATTGTGCTTCTTATTCTGAAATGGGCTAAAAACAACAACAGAGAGGTTTATTCCATAGATTGAACTTGACTACTGTTATAGATGCTGATCATCAGAACATAAAAATAGAAAAGCATACTTGAGAATATTACAGAAGGATGAAGTATTTTTTTCCATAAAACAAATGACCCAAAGACAAATCTGTGAGGAATAAATTGTACTAATAAAGTGTATTTCCTCTAATAGGCATAGCAAAATTCTGAGTTTATTGTAGCCTGAGACATCCATGTCCCTGGCTCTAAAATAAAACTAAGCTGCCTCTGCTATAGCCCTATTCAAGCATTCCTTTATAATTATAAAGAGGGAGAGGACATCATTGTAGCTCCTAACCCTATTTGCATAAGCAGGTCTCCTATTGTTCTCCATTATCTCTGCATTGGAGAGAAACATTAGTCAAATACTAGCTGTTGCACATACTTAGATTTTCCCTATAATCAGAAACGTTGCAAGGCAATCAAGTAAGGCATTTCCTTCCATTTCCCTTTTCTGGGTTCCAGGGGAGTGGGAGGGGAGGAGGAAGAGAAAATGCCGGTAAGGTACCTTGGATATTTTTGTCAGCCCTATAAGGTAGACCAGCAAGAAACCAAGCCACGCTTGTCTGATTGTTGCTTTGGTAGTGGCTTTTCTGCCTGTCCTTCAAGGCCATTGCCTATTCCCTCTACAATTATTATTAGTTTATTTATTAGGCAAAGTGTACCACACTCTACATGTAATGCCAGGTTTAACCAAAGAAATGGGTTAGCATAGGGTAAGCCCAGCTAGATATAACCAAAGTCCTATCTTGTTCAAAATTTTGGTTTCACAATGGCCACTAGGATGTCTTTGGGAAGTATAAGAGATTGTTCTGAAGGGCTCTCTCACTGGTATTTCACATCAACTGGTGTTCACAGGAAATTTGTCTATGGTTCTTATGATATCAGGTGGTCATCCTGACATAGCTACTAGCCACCAGGAGCCTTATTCTCCAGGAATTTTTAAAATTCTTTTTAAAGTTGCTCTGAGTTAGTAGCAAGTCAGTACCATTTCTGCTCAGTGGTAAAAATGCCACTGTTTGATGATGTGCTATGCATATTTAGATACAAAATATTTATATTACATATTATAATATCCATCCATCCAGTTCAATTAATATGTAGTATATAGGGTGCACATAGATACTTGTGTTCAGTTGCATAAAGACAATTCTTTTAAGACTACCATGGTGCCTTACTTACTTACTTACTTACTTACTTACTTACTTATTTATTTATTTATTTATTGGATTTGTCACCACCCATCTCCTCCCACCAGAGGTTTGCCTTCTGGCTCTCCTTCGTTATAATTCATACTATTTACCTGCCATCCTCATATTGAGTAAGACCTTCCCCTGTTGAATTTCAAAGGATTAACAGAACCACCACCAAAAGAAATGTACAATTTGATTAAGATGAACAATTTCAAATAAGCTCAGTGAGCTTTTTCTGGGTGAATGTTTGCAGCAAGGACGAAGAGCCACCTCACCATAGAAAGCAAAAAGAAAAAAGAAAAGAAAAGCAATATTTGAAAGACCAACTCACACAGCTTTAAAGAGACTGTTATGGTTAGAGCAGCTAAAGCAACTGTGCCTCTGTCTTGTAGTCCTTTTTTTCTTATTTAAAGGCCGCAACCCAGAACACAGGATAATGGCATGAGAGAGAGGAGGGGTGGTTATAAAAGGGCTTACATTTGCATGGATCAGCAAAAGGAAGAAAGTCGGCAACCAGAAACCCATCCAAGTAATATAAGGGCAAAGCTTTCAATTATAACTGTGCAAAATGGAAAGATTTGCATGTATGTCACATGCCTGATGCATAAGAAGAAAAAGCCAGGGAACACATTAAGAGGACACAAAGGCTAAAACCTATTTCAACAAATTCTACAATGAAAGTGCTAACTAATGCAGGAATTCAGATGAGACAGGCATAGGCCAAAATCTACCCCAGGCATAATTAATAAGTGGTCAAGAAAAGCTCTCTCAGTCCACTTTGATGGACTGTATATAGACCCAGACTTTGGTGGCTATGCATAACACTAGATTTGGCTTAAATTGTGTTGATAGTTCAGCATATTGTGGAACCCAGTCCATAATGCCTTACAAGTTAACCTGTGTTTTAGGTGTTTGTGTCATGATGCACTATATGTGCAAAATGTGGTGGGGGATGGGGTTGTTTTAACCATTTTAGCACATATCATATATGAACCCAGACTTTAAATAGGTGCTCCAAAAGCTGAGGGACCCAGTTTAAGGAATGATGGATCCAGGACTGCAATACTCTGGACAGATCTCATTGGGTCTCTTGTTTAATCAAGTTTGGGCTTGGACTAATCACCTATACTTTCAAAGTGGGATTCCTGCTTCAGCTCCATGTCTGTAGGTTGAGTCATGGAAACTAGATTTCTTTCTTTTTGGTAGAAACATTTCGCTACATGTCCAAGCAGCTTCTTCAGTCTGGGCAAAGGTTGGTGAGGGGACCCCATATATGTCTTCCAGGGTGGCTGCATTGTCCCTACACCTGAATGGCTGTTAATTGTGCCATGGAGGTGTGGATTGTCTTTGGGATGTCTTACTCCTAGATCCTTTGTTCATCCCCAAGTGGATCATTAAGAGTGGCCTTCCTGGTGGTCTTAATCTTCCTGGGGACTGATGAAAGAGCAGCATGAAAAATGTGGGACAAGTTAACAGCCATTCAGGTGTAGGGACAATGCAGCCACCCTGGAAGACACCCTCACCAACCTTTGCCCAGACTGAAGAAGCTGCTTGGACATGTAGCAAAACATTTCTACCAAAAAGAAAAAAATCCAGTTGCCATGACTCAACCTACAGACAATTCCACCTGGATGACTGAGAATGCTCCAATTCCATCTTTTCCTTGAAGACTAGATCTTAAAAGATCTGGCTTATATCCTAGAGCCTACCTTTCATTCTCTTTGTAGACACTGCTGTCCAGGTCTGCTACTGCTCTGATTGGCTGAGATAGGAATTTACACAGATGGGTCTTGGAGTGTATGTTCTCTCTATATATGGATCCTGAAGGACCTATTCCAAAGATATATTGTTCAAAAGTCTGAGATCAGATGAACTCAGGCAAAAGTGAACATAACGCCCGAGTCAATTTCCAATGCCTCTCTCTCTCTCACCGATTACTCTTACAGTAGATTCCAGGCTAAACCCAATAGCACTGCACTACAGCTTTAAGAAAGATGTTCTTTGTGGCATTCCCTGTTTCCTGATCTCACTCATAATATGGGCAGGTACTCATTGTTTGTTACTATTTAAGTTCTATTATTTTTTGGCATGGTAGATGAAGTTTTGCCTCTAGATGGCCAATAAGAAACCAAAACATTGTTTTGAGCTCAGGGCTTAAGGTTCCAAAAAGCTGTCAAATCCTGTGCCACATAGGAGCTCCTTGGCATGTGACCTCAACTGTTTTGTGAATGCTGCCCCCCCCCCCTGCAAAAGGAATTGAACATTCAGTTTCTTTTGTGTACTTCTGCCTTTCTCCTTTTGCTTTCTTTCATTCTTCCATCTCATTTGCTGTCTTGTCAGAAGATGGGTGGAAAAGAATCTGGTAGCTTTTTAAATGATTACCTTGTGTTTTTCATAGGAAAGACCCCACATATCATATTTTCAAAAGAACTGGTACATCTCAGAGCTACACTGTTCTCAGAAGTAACAGATACCATTCCTTGTATTTTTTAGTATAGTATTATTATTTTCAGGTGCAAGCCTGTTTCTGTTCTGTTCATTCTCTTCCACACAGATCTCAAAACTTTAACTATACTGATGCCCAACTGCTACATCCTTCAGTAGTTCAACATCACTACTCCAGCTCCTTCCAGTGGTACATCATAATGTACAACAAGCACCAAAAGAACAGAGACTTCTGTATCTCTTTAATCAGCCTGCACTATACTGTAAGGCACAGAGAAACAGAATTATAGCAACTCCATTCATCTCCTTCCAAATGTCAAAATTAGTCTAAGAGGTAAATAGCGTATTCCTACAGAGATGAACCTAGCAGCCAACCTAGCAGTTCGAAAACATGCAAATGTGAGTCGATTAATAGGCACCACTTCGGCAGGCAGGTAACAGCATGCCGTTTAGTCATGCCGGCCACATGACCACGGAAGTGTCTATGGACAAACGCCGGCTCTTCAGCTTTGAAATGGAGCACGGAAGTGTCTACGGATAAATGCTGGCTCTTCGGCTTTGAAACGGAGATGAGCACCGCCCCCTAGAGTCGGACACAACTGGACTTAACATCAAGGGAAGCCTTTACCTTACAGAGATGAAATTTGTTAGAATTTCTCAATGATCTTTAGTCAAAATTAGCCAACAGACATCTCAAACAGCACCCCTTCTTTTTGTCATTTAATTGCTCTCTCTCTCTCTTCTTTGGAATTTTCCCCCTCCTTTAGGTGAAACCTCAGCTGGGCAACTTTTGAGAGAATATGACAGTAACACCTGTAATATACCAAAGAAAGAAATGAAAAAAGTTTGATCCATTTGCAGGCACACATTTTGATAATGTAGGTGGCTTTTTAGCAATGAAAGGTGGCAGTGTGTGTTTGGCTTTTTTTTTTTTTTTTGCTTTTTTTTTTAGTATGCTTAAAGAAATGTAATGAGACTTTGTACATTTAATTCTTAAGATTGGTAGGATAGACAAAGTAATAAACAAAACATGTTGTTCAAACAAGCATTAAAAACAAATTATAGCCCTAAATTGGGTAATACTTAGCTTTGATACATAATAGGGAAGCCCAGCAGGAGTTAACTGAAAAAGAAGCCTAAAATCTCTGAATGATAAAGAGCTGTTTACTGGTCTTTTTTTTAAAAAAAAGAAAGTTATGGATAATATTTATAAAAATAGGAAATTTAAATGTAAATAAAACAAGCTTTTATCCTTTGGGGAGTTGTGAAGACATCTGTAAAGTGATACAAAGATATTATTTGGTCAAGACCATCAGTGTATCAATGCTGCAATGTAGCAGTAGCATGAGAAACTTAAGTATAGAAGGCAAATCAAATCTATGGGAGAAACAATTCATTATGGAGTCTTGCACACACATTAACAGTCCGCAGCAGATCAGTAATCACAGCAATAAAGTGTCAGCAGAGTACAAATGTGATCATTTATTTGGTTCTAAAGTGCCTAAGAGTACTTAGCTGGTCAGATTACTCAATGCATTCAAGCTTGGAATGGCTCTTTTCAATCAGTGGGCATCATTAGACAGTGGGAAACTATGGTGATTAGGGTTATAGAAAGGCCTTGTTGAAGAAAAGAAAGGTCCACAGGAATTTCAATACCATTCCATGCAAAGGGCTCATGTTTATCTCATTCTGCAAAAAACACACACCCTTTGGATTTCTGTAACAGAAGAACATAAGCCTATTGAACCCTCCAGAACCCAGAATGACTATATATGTCTACCATAGGGTTGGAAAGACTTTGGAGATCTTCTAGTCCACCCCCTGACCAGTGCAGGAGTCCTCATACCATCTCAGACAAATGGTTATCAAATCTTTTATTGACTACTTACACTGATGGAGCACCCACAACTTTAGGAGGCAGGCTGTCCCACTGCTTAATCACTCTCACAGCCAGTTTGGATCTCTCACTGTAATGCTTGTACCCATGAGTTATCCTCTTGCCCTCCAGTGCTATGGAGAATAAATCCATACTCTCCTTCCTGTGACAGCCCTTCACGTATTGGAAGACTAAACATACCTTGTTGCTTTAATGGCTTTTCATAGGATTTAGCCTCCAAGCCCCCTACCATCTTAGTTATTATTCTCTGCACTCTTTCCAGTTCTTCGGCATCCTTGTTGTATTGTGGTGACCAGAAATGGACACAGTATTCATTCCATCTGAAGATTTAGACTGCAGTGATTTAATACTCTCACTCTACTTAGACATCATTAAACTAGTAAAAACAAAGTGTTTTTAACACCTACATTTGATGTTAGTTAAAGTCAATACGTATGTGTACAGGGTGAATATCCACACTGTATACCTATGACTGTGTGTAGGCTTCAGTATGAGCCTGGTGCCTGGTCATGTTATGCATAAAGACAGTGTAACTTTGCAGCTTTTTTTCACTGATAAAAAAGCTGCAAAGTTACACTGAGAAGGTCTTCTAGCCATATCTAGTTGTATGGCGATTTTATCCATTTTAATGACACCTTAATGGAGCTCTCTTTTTGAAATGTCATACAGATAGAATTGATCCAGTATTAGAAAAGTTCCCCAAGATGCTGGAAAAAAACAATTGTAAAATTTGCCAGATTTTGCTGGGAAGAAACCCCTGCCAGGGTCAAATGATCTCAAAGAGGAGGCTTCCAGAGATCCTAACCTTATAAAAGAGAACAGTGAAGGGAAACCAAACAGCCTTTCCTTTCATTCAAATGAGATCTAACTATTTCAGGAGACAGCTGATAAAACCAGTACAGGCACTGCAAACATCCTGTGGAGATACCTTCAAATAGCCATGTTGATGATTAACCCTAAGCCACAGCATTTGATGCCAGCTATTGCAACATCCTTACACAGGGTGCAGAGAGTGTGATTCCCACATTGAAACTGTTGAATTGGAATTGTTCTGAACCAGGTGCCAGAGTGATGCAATAGCCAATGCCACATGCTACAGTGACAGGCTGTACACGCTGGCATTTCCAGTCCCCTACTTGGGTTTGGAATATTTTTGTCTCACTGGTTTTTCAAGGATGCCTTCCATGATTTGATAACCATATCCTTTAATGAGAGAAGAAAGGATTATTCTGCTTCTAGTCCTCTTTACAGCAGTCTGCACACTAAACCATGACTTTTCAATGACTCATGAATCTTCAATAAATAAAGAAGCATATAGTTAATCATGTTATAATCCTCCATAGAAATTACATTCTCTGATTGGATTACAGGAGTAGAAAATCAGAATGAATTGATTAAACTTTCTTATTTAGACC
This sequence comes from Candoia aspera, assembly GCF_035149785.1. Taxonomy (NCBI): domain Eukaryota; kingdom Metazoa; phylum Chordata; class Lepidosauria; order Squamata; family Candoiidae; genus Candoia; species Candoia aspera. The sequence goes on along the minus strand of NC_086163.1, from coordinate 9,865,590 downwards.
CATGGGAAAGAAGAAATGCCCCAAAGTGATGTATTTACATAGCCCCCCCCCAAACAAAAATGATCCTTGCCTATCTTATACAACTTATAATCCTCATAAAATAGGCTTAGAGAGATTAAACTGATGGTTAGCTGCAAAGTGCAGCCAATATCTCTTTTTGAGATCTTACTCCTTTTCAGTAAGAGTTAAGGAAAAAAACAACAGCAGCAGCAGCAGAACATGGAGGAATTCAAAACAAGATTATCATAGCATGGTTGATCAATAGCCATTCCATATATCTTTTTTTCATTCCATTTGCTTCAGCCTGTTCCTCTATCAGATATGCTCCAAAGTTTATTATAATAATGTTTAACACTATGATCCCAAACTTCATTTCCTGTTTATCAGAAAATAAGTAGTTTGTGTGTCAAGGTAACCCAACAATATGACACCAGAAACCTTGGGAGAGGGAGATACAGCCTAAAATATTTAGTTTCCCTTATTGGAAGCTTAGATCTAAGCTAGCTTGTAAAACTTGATTACATTTTCACCTCAACAGAAGCTGTGAGGAAAGGAATGAGAGTGTATATACTCTGATTTCTACCACAAGGTATTCCATCTGGTACACTTGACAAGATGCCCACACAGGGGAAACATTTGTTGGCAAATGGTGCAGATCCAGGAAGACCTGAGAGACTTGGCTTAAAATTAAGTGATAAGGCAGCTGAGCCACCAGGCTTGCATGTCAGCATGTCAATTTGGTAAAGTTAAGTAAGAACAGCAAAGACAGCTGGGTAACAAAGCAGCTAGAACATGGCAGAGCAACAAAGTCCTCAGGTGCTGCTCATGGAAAAGCAATCAAATTGAGATAGACCCTGGTTCAGTGACTTCAGTTTTACTCATCTCAATTTCCCCACAGTTCTAAATTTTCTCCCTTTTCCTGTCCCAAGCAAAGATTTCACTAAGCCTTTCCAGATATAGTGTTCCACTAAGGTGGAGCCCATAGTGGCAAAACCTCCAGCCTAAGTCCATGGGCACCTCTTGTCTAAAAAGAGTGAGCACTTATTGAGATTCTTTTCTTCAGGTGGAGTCACCTAAACTTTGCTTTGCTTTTCCGGAAGCTAACAGAAGAAAAAAGTCTGCATTTCTCAAAACACTATTGCTTTCCACTGAAAGTTTGAACAAAGAACAGATGTACTTGAAGTGTCTGGTTTGAACTAAACTTGCTGACAACTCTTGCCTAAATAGGAAGTCACTTCTAAATATTAAGCTGATTGTTTGCATGGATAAATGGCTTACATGGCAAAATGATCAACAAACATCCACAACACAGGACACCATCAAGATCTTCTTGTGGTGCAGTTTTATCCATGATTATTCATAAGAAATTTGGATGCTACTCTACTGACCCATGAAAAATTGAGAATATTTTCATTGTTTCATCTTGATCACCCACTGGAGATATCTTTATCTTCCAGAGAAGAGGTCACCATCCCTGGACTATTTGAGGGACTTGACCTTTATAAATGCTAACTGACAATCTGTTGGCCTTTGAAAGGGCAAGTTTCTGTTATAAACCTTGATCAAAATCTTTCCTTTAGTTTTATCTTTTTCTGTATACATAGTTTATAGTACAGTATGTATATATGCACAATGATAGACCAAGAAGCTAAAACCAACCAAGATACAAAAACATTGCTTTTTAAAAAGTATGTAATTCTAAATGCATCTCAAAAATATTCTATGGGATCAAAAATATATCAGTTTATGCTGTGACTGAATCGCCATTCCATGTGAACCTTCAAAATGAATCTCTGAATCAATCTGATGTGTCAAATCAGAGTTATTTTTGTAAATTTGTGAATTAACAGACTTTTTCATATCTTTTCATATTTTTTATAATTGAATCAATTATTCTAAGCTGATCTTACATGATTTGTACATCTCTATTATTTATATTCTAGACAATCTGATTCCCCAAAGCTTGCAATACATGAAGAATTTAAAGTTACTAAACATGCAGTTTAGGTGATTAAGTGCATCATTTAGAGAGGCAGAACAATATATATATTGAGAGAGAGAGAGAGAGAGAGAGAGAGAGAGAGAGAGAGAGAGGTTTTTTTGTATATGTGTGTATGCTCTTGCCTAAATAATATGAGAATGTGCTTTTCTGATGCAACTCCTTTTATATGGCATATGCAAATGGAAAATGCTTCATACAATATTTAAGGTATGCTGGCTATGATTCAGGAGCGATCAGCAGGCTTGGTAGAACACCCAAGGTGTGCAAAAACAGAAAAGCATCTAGGGAGAATCAATGTTGGAAAACGGCCCAAATATCACCTGGGATGCAATTTTACAGGGCACCAACTGCTAACTGCTTATTCCAAAGAAAATGAAGCATGGAGAAAATGGAATGGATTATGATGGGAGAATGCATGGCAAGCCAGTTGATATGCTGAAGACACCACAGTTGCTTCTGGGCAGCATAGCATGTAAACAGGTTTCCTTTACTAAACTGACACCTGGATGATGGATCCATTAATTTCAGATTAGGAAATTGCTATAGAAACATAGCCTTTCTCAAAGATAAAGTCAAATTTGAAGGTGCTTGAGAAAGGCCAAGCAAATTTTTGATAAACCCTATAAGTTTTCTATAACAAGGTATGTCTGTTGTTTATTGTCCATGATATTACTTGGAAGCAAGGAAGGAGGTTCATCATTCAACATAAGCAAAATAATTCCAAGGACATGTGGTTTTGAGAAAGGCATCTTTAATGCTAGTTAGGGTAAAAAACCTAATCTTCAAAACTGTAACAGTAAACTCCCAGACAGAGGCATCAATTAAGGTGTCATCTCTTTGAAACATGTCCTTCCCGTGCTTGCATATCTGGGTGGTGTTTCCTCTTCTCCCCTGCCTCCTTCTCACAATCTAAGAAAGCATCAACCAGCATTGTTGTTGTTGTTGTTCAGTCGTTAAGTCATGTCCGACCCTTCGTGACCCCATGGACCATAGCACACCAGGCCTTCCTGTCCTCCACTGTCTCCTGGAGTTTACTCAGATTCATGTTCATTGCATCGGTGATGCTATCTAACCATCTCATCCTCTGCCGTCCCCTTCTCCTTTTGCCTTCAGTCTTTCCCAGCATCAGGGTCTTTTCCAGTGAGTCCTCTCTCAACCAGCATACTCCATGGCAATGTGGGAATGTGAAACTGGTCTCTCCCATCCTGGTCCAGTACCCTAACCACTACTTTATACCACACTATTTGAATTGAATCATGATGATAGGACACTGTCCTTTACCACACTTATGGTGACTGAGAGTATATCTGTTTATTTGATTCAGTAGGACTATATTGCAAAAGCCAGTATGGAAAACAAGGCACACTGCAAACCACTGGTGCATGACCAGTTTGACTTGATTGACTGCCCATATTTGATAAGAGGGCTTATCAAACAAAGCAGAGCTGGGTGGCTTGTCAACTTTTTACCTTTATAAGCAGGGTGACACATTGCTTTGTGAAATTGATTCAAAGGGGTATTTTGAAAAACCTTTCAACTGAAATCCTTTAAAGATTTGCATAGATAGATAGATAGATAGATAGATAGATAGATAGATAGATAGATAGATAGATAGATGATAGAGCAAGTATATACCATGTTCCTTTTATTTTAATTATTGAAGGCCATATTTTCCCTTCTGGGTTAGAGACTAGCAGCTAAATCTAGAATGAAAATAGCTGGCCAAACAGTAGAGGTTGTGTTTCATTTCACTCAATCCAGATATCATTTAATTAGTTTCACTAGATACAATTTTCTGATTACAACAAAGCTGATTAAAAAGCAAATTAAAAGTAAACTGCACATTGTCTTTTGCTGTTGCTTGTTGTTGTCATGTTTTCATCAGATTGGTCCTATCTTTTTGAAATATGTTCAACTTCAGTTTGTACTTTAAATTCAGGCTTGACAAGGTGCTTGTTATTGTTGATAGGACGGGTGGCTAGTGGGATTCAGAACTGCATGATGGAAGGATTGGTGTCAGTATTCTGCTGTAGCATCAAAACTACTGGGAACAATATGATGGAAGGGCAGTAAAGGGAGCAGGAGACCTGCCTGGATAAGCAGAAATTAATAATAGGGCTTGGAATGTGTAATACAAGAATGTGCATTGTATATGTATAAAACTGGATTCCCCAAATGATGCCTTTATAAACTTTAATACAAGAGTGGGTAATGTGAATGCCATGGACACCAATGTACCCATGTAAACCCACCAGATTCTGTACTTCATTTTATGTTTAGTTATTTATTCAGTAAAGTTTCTTTCAAGTGAAGCTTAAGTGGTGATGACTTCATGTATTTTTCATGGCAGTATCATGGAAGTGGTTTGCCTTTGGCTTACCTTTTTTTTAAAAAAATTCCCAGCCTAGGTTACAACCATCGTGGTCTCCCATCCCAGTACAAACCACAACTCTGCTTAGCTTTATACTACAGACAAGGTTGGCCTGGTGGTACAATTTTAAACTCTTCCATTTAGCAAGAAAAAATGAAAAGAAAAAATAAAGTTTCAGCTTCTGGCATTTCTTTTATTTGCATCACCCTTTTCCACAAAGGAAAACAAAAATGTGGGTGGGATAGATAAAATATACTTACATTTAATTAAAATTAATCTGATCACTCCTCATGTATTCCTCTCTGGTTGTATTTATACTGAAAATAAGGTGGCAACTATTTGAGGGATTCTGGACCTCACGATCCAGGGAAGTCTACTCTTGGTATAGTTAAAGAAATTAGAAATGAATAAAAAGAATTTAAATGGAATTTAAATGGAATTGCAGTGGAAGAAAATATTGTAACTAGATGATCTGTGTCTCCTCAATCTCTTGTCCAGATGCTATTTTTTTTATGGGCAACTACTTCTTCTTCCATCTTCTCATGGTCCTTGATCTTTAAACTGGATTTGGACTCAACAGTCCTTTAAATAGAAAATTCCAGCCTTCCAGTAGAAGACTGCCACGTTTAGGATAGGAAACAGCTACCTCACATTCCTTCACTCACTTTAAGAGTTATGATGCTACCTTTTTCCTGTATCTTTGAAAATGTTCCCAAGCGGTTAACTCCCAACATATCCCCAGACAGCATAGTAATTGCTGAGAATTCTAAGAGTTTAAGTTCATATATCTAAAGGAGCCAAGGTGAGAGCACTTTTATGAACATTCCTGGTACAATGTGAATAGATAAAAGGTACCCTTCTCTCTATTATTTTCAACTGTCTCATATCTTGTGATCCATTTAAATCTTAGTTCCAGCTGGGCAGTACTCAAAAGCAGCAAAACAAGAAGCTAGTACTTTCTGACCCCTTACATGTTCCTTTTTTCTTTTTCCAGTCAACCAGCTGGGTAAAGATCTCAAAATAATGGTTATTTAAAACCTAAATGAACAATAGTAAAATAAATGACATTTTAAAAAAAACCTTAAAAGTATGTAAATGCTTATAATGCTCTTAAAACAGAAGCAAGCCACACCACTAAAACACAATAACAGATACTGAGAAGAAGAAGGTTCTCGGGACCACCAAAAAGGGAGAAAGGGAGCACATGTGACCTCTAGGCTGCCAACCCATGGGCTAACTGAAATTGTCATAATTGCTGAAATTGAAATCCCAGCTAAGTCTAAGATCAGGGCTCAGAACAGAAAAGAACAGCAGTGTCATGAGTAAGGATGGCGAGCAGGGGGCTCCCATCCAGACTGTCAAGCGCATGCATAGCACTGAGGAATTGTTCAGCCATTCAAAGAGACACAGATCGGGACCGCCTTAACCCTTGGGGGTTATATGTCTGGGTTTTCCCACACTTCTTCAGTTTGTTAGGATTCCTGTTAAGTACTAGCAATAAATATTAGAGACCAGTTCATTGTCTCAGTGTGTTTCCTGGTTGTTAGGACAAGCAGGTTCTGTAACAGATGTTCTTCCACTAGTTATCTACCACTGAAGGTGTTTAAAGGTTGCCTTTGGGAAGTCTACCCAAGCTTAACTGCAGGCATCAGACAGGTGCTTGCAAAGTTGCTATTCAGAAGAAGAGCCACATTTGCAAATTAATCTATTCATGTTTCCCCACCCCCACCCTTTAACCAGTCCTTCTACGACTGACAGCAGACTGAATTGGTCCCATATACTACCAGAGCTACCTAGAATATGGGAAGGACTGAATTTTCTAAGAAACAGAGTACTTTTCACAACTGAAGGAGGTGAATCTAAAGATCCCTCCTATGAGGCACTCAGATCTCTCAGGTCAGTGCCAATATGCCCAACAAATTGCTTCTCAGTCAGCTCCAGATCTTCGCCTGAACAGTAGCAGTCCCACTGGCAGGAACATCACTCCAATCAAAGCTAATCTTTATGGACAGAGACTAACATATAAATTGTCACTTATGGCTGTCAGGCAATATCTCAAAATATGTCAAAATGTGTCATACTGGGAAAGCATACAGGGAATGAAACATGAAACAAATCTGACTTGGAAGGGCCATTATCCAGCAAATGAGTTATTTGCCCTATTGTTGCAAGGAGTTTTCCTTAGCTTTCTTCTAAGTTCTTTCTGATAGTTTGTCCAGAGCCAAATCTTCTGAAACCTTGTTTACCATTCTCAATGCCAGATATGGCCTGTTCAAATTTGAGAAGAGGAAGATTTGGCACATAGGACCTCTAGTTTCCAACTTCTAAGCAAGAAAGAAAGGATTATTACAAAAGATCCATCCATTTGGATTGGAGCAGGGGTTTTTTTTCCCTTTAACTGCTTGCCAAGATGTATTTCCTTTGTGATATAATCACTTGAAATATCTACGCAAGGTTCTTAGTACTTTCAAATAATAATAATCCAAATAAGCACATTTTCCCCATTTTCTTTGTTATGGAAAGGGGGGAAGCTTTCATTTCCGTGTATAACATCTTACACAATGCCAAATGCTAGAGAACAATCAAATAATATGTATTTTGCTTTGCTCTGCCTTTCTCATTTAAAGAAGGCCCTTTGTTGTCAGTGTGTGAAAAAAGGGGAAGATTGAAAAATAGGATATGCCTTTAGTCTTGTTAATTTATTTCATGGCAAAAAAAAAAGTAGGAGAAAGAAGCTGGATGTTCTTTTGGGAATTCATCCAAAAGAGAATTCCTTCTGGCACTGGAAAAAGTCCACACCCATCCCATGCTCACTGTCAACACTGTGGAGAAAGGGAAAACTCTCCACTAAAATAAACAGAAAGATACAACCATCAATTTGAGGACCTTGGAGCCACTGAAAAAACTGAAGCTGTGCAGAACTGCCCTTTCAAAATGTGTGGGCAGAGAAACAGAGTGGTCAATCTTCCACATTTCTTCAAAGAGAGAAGACATTCCTTAACCATTTCTCAAGGACAGGAACCCCCTTTAGCAGGGAGGCACATTACCCAGGTGGTAAGTGTCACATGACAGGAATTCTGCTTGACATCTTTCCTTGAGATTTAACTGAAGGATAGAAAAACAGGAGGCTGAAAACACTGGAGAGAGGCCAGCACAAGAAAAGACAAAACATTGATCCTTGAATTACCTTCTCACTATATAACTGCTTAAACCCCACATTCCATCCTTGAGACTTTATCCAAAATCCTCTTCTCCTCGGACAGAATTTATAAAGCAAATTCTCCTTAACCTAACTGAGGGAGAATTAAAAATAAATAGATAATCTTGCAGTTCACTACTTCAAAAACAGCTTTCTAAAGCTCAGATCCAATTGTTCAGTGAAATTACCTAAAATGACAATATAATGTCCTACAAATCTAGGGTTTTTCAACAAGGAAGTATGAAACTATGGTCCAAATTCTACTGGTGGTGCAAGTTGGATCTGAAGTTGCAAATACTGAATTTTTCATGTTTCCCTAATTGAAAGCCATAGTTGCTGCTTTGTATGCATTTTTAAACTTACTAAATTTTTCGCCAGAATGTTTCATGCCAACTTGACTTCACATAGATTTTACTTTAGTTGTACAGGATTTTGGCACAGCTGCTGTCATGCAGCAGCCAACATTTTCTTAGCTAAAAGTTCCAGTACAGTGAAGACCCTGAAGACAAACTGAAATAAGTTATGGGAGCAATCCCATAAACATTCTTTTCTGGAGTGACTCATATTGACCTCAGTCAAGCTTATTTTAGGAACAGATGTGCATAGAACTGCAGTCTGAGGGGTTTAAAAAAAATCATCAGTTTAGATTAATACTGTGTGAAATCTCTCTTACTATTGACCATGGCAAAAGGAACTTCCATTTTTCTTCTGCATTCTCAGAGAGCTTAAAGATTTATTGTGGTGGCTGAGTTGATTTAATTGTTCTACAATGGGAGAGGGTTCAGCTGCACATCTCTTGTCTTGTTCAGCTGCACATCTCTGTACCACTGGGCAGAGAACCATGACTCATTTCTTTATCTACAAAAAACATGTCCAACATGTCCTGGGAAAGAATTACTTTATAATGTTTTCCCTGGGGATTGAACCGAAGCCTGGGAAGTCATAGAGTTTGTCTATTGCTGGAAAGATGACTGCACAGTGAAGGTGGACCATTCCCATGCATTTTTGACCACTTGGGATGAAGAATTCTTGTGCTCTATTTTTCTTACAATCTCATATTCTTCTGCTGTACCCATAATATAACAAAGCTCACACACTTTTATATGCATTCACTTAACTTCTTCAAGCATTACTACAGAGCAGCCTTTTTTCTCTTCATCTACTGGAGACATTACTAAATAACTTGTCTTAATGGGTTCACCATGATTGTCTGCAATGGGCAGCCTGGCTCTACCTGCAAATGCATCCTCATTAGGTGAACCCCTACACTACCATGGACCAAGCTCAGGTAGAAGCACACCACACCCTGGTGTGTGGTGAGGATGAACATGCAGAAGCAGCAACTGAGACATCTATTCTTCCAGACATTAGTCTGCAAGAAAAATGAATTGCATTCTAAGAAATTCACTTATTTTCTTGGCCTCTGAAAAATTACTTTTTATTACTTCCAGTCATTATGTGCTTTGAGCAATGGGTGGATTCATGCTTAGTCATTTTTATTTTATTTTTATTTCTCATTTTTGGCTCTGGGGATTTCTTTTAAAAAGGTTATCTTTTCTCTTGGTCTTTTTCTTTCCTTTTTATAGTCAGCCATGCAATGTTTTTCCTCCTTTTATAATCTGTCATAATTAATGATGCTCCTGATAGGGAAACAGGTGCTTGCTGTATGATTAGCTGATGCAAAAAGAAGAAGAAAAAAGTGGTGTACTGTGTAAGATTCCTTTCAGTCAGCCAGAATTAACGGCAGTATTTTTAAATAGCTATTTATTATTCAACATGGAGGGCCAAGATCTTGTTTCCTGCTGTTATCACCCATTAGTACATTCAATATGTTCCTGAGAATGCTTCAGTAGCAGACACTATATTGTACTGTGTGAGATCCGATACCTATACTCAAATTAATCTAGAATTCTCTCTGTGCTGAAAAGATATCTGTAAACCAGGGTGTACAATCTGTTTGGAAGGCCTATCCTTCAACAAGAAGAGACTGTAACCATGTTAAAAAAATAATAATAATAATGACATTGATTTCATACTGAAGGATCCGTAAAATTAAGCTAAATGTATTTTATAGGTGTACTATTTTTAAAGAACAGGATTTCCAGGTCACTGCAACCATATAGTGGCATTCCATATAGTAACATAATCATCTTATCTGTTAATTATTTCTAGTACATAGGCTAATTTACTGGCATAATAGGATAGCTTAAATGTTAGCATTGAATATAAAGTTTGTTGGTCAAAGACCAAAATATAGCAGAACCTACTAGTACTATTTATTTTAGCAAAAGTTGTTTCAGTAAGGGAGGAGGCATTGCTTTTTATCCAAAATGGCTTCCATCTCTCACCATTTCTTTCTTTAAAAAAAAAGGAAAAATAGTACCAAAGTGAATTTTACTCTATATCCAGCTGATGTTCATGAAATGTAATATGAATTACTTAAGCCTTATCAGAACATTATTCTGGTGCTTTTTGCATTGTCCAGTTGCTTAATAGCTGCTTAGAGAGAGAGCAATCCAACATCTTGGGAATGAACCAGCTCATCTTAGCTCCTTGGAATTTACATTGTTTCCAGTAGAGCAATTAAGCAGGTTTATTCTTGGCTATATTGTACTTTTACTTCTTAACTCCTGTGGATAGATTAATGTTGCATTTGAATTTAGCAGATTTTCTACTATTTACAACCTTGAGCTCATCTGGAAGGTCTAGCAAGGGAGTGCAGCCAGAGAAAAAGTTGAATGAAAACAAAACAAACAAAACAAAACAAAAACACTGCCCTAAGTAAAATGTGCATACAACATCATTCACTCTTATATCTGAAAAAATAACATAGAAACATACCACATGCTGATGCTTGTCAAAGCATTTCTACTTTCCATAGCTAAAAATTTATTTATTTCCCATGACAGAAGCTTCTATTTGAATCTCACCAAGAAGAGAATGTGTGTAGATAGCAAAAAAGATAAACAGTAACCAATAAGAAAATCCTAATCCCACCTTTAATGTGATAATTGTGCCTGGATAGATTTTTTTCCCCTTTTGTGATTTCTGAATGATCATTGACTGTGGGAAATATCAGTGGTAGCCACTGAGTTATCAGAGTTGGTTTTTTTCTGTTGATCACAGAGTATAATACTAATAAATAATGGCTGACACTGCCAATGTTCTTCATTATTCAAATAAATGTGGCCTGAGATAACATAATTATCTCACCTTTTGGTCTTAAAAATGATAAAATTGCACATATAGTTTCTCAACTGTACTTTGAATATAGAATAGAGGTATGCATTAGTTAAATTTGAATGTCTGATTCAATATGAATCTTTTATTCGATTTGTAAAATCTGATGGATTTGAATTGAAATTTCAGACTGAATTCTCAGATTAATGTCGAATCAGTTTGACAGCTGATTCAAAAAGCTGTTGATAAAATTCAGAAAAATGAATTCTGAAAAACTGGAATTTAAACATATCACCACTGAATCATTTCTGACTCAATTGAACCAAACCTAATACATAACATTAAACTGTAATAATTAGCTACTGGCCCATTAGTAAGATGACTGCTTCTGTCTGCGTTCAAATCAAGCAACTTAATGTTTGCTGAAATCTGGGAATTATTCATCTGCTCCTGGAACTGTAAGCTTGCTGAAGTTGAAGAACAGATTTTGACAATGTTGCAACTTAACCCTTCTTTCTTCATTGGATGATCTTTTCTTTCTAAGATAAAGAATTTCTGGCATTGCTTAAAGGTTTTTCTTTTCTTTACCTTAAGGAATTTTGTACTTTATCTTCAAAATATATATTTAAAGAACCTTCACAGCAGGGCGCTCATTAAAAGAAAAGGTCAACACTAGGCATGTTCAGCTGCCTTTGGACCTAAAATGTTTACTATGCATGCCCAGACATTTTGTTTAGTTTCTGAGATAGAGAAGAATATGTAAAATGAAGTTTAGAATCACAGAAAAGGGCATCCAATGAATGGGAGATCACCATCTCTTAAAAGAATTAATTCTACTTTTTAACCACCTTTACTTCCTAATATTTCCTCTAGTATAAGACCATTAATTCACAGCCTGTCTTTCTGAATGGCAGACAACCTAAATAATACCACATAATTCATGCCCTTCTTCTGTATCATGCCCCTTCAGAAACAATCATATCTCTCCTCAGTCTTCTCTTCTCAAAGCTAATGTTCAGATCACTGAATCTCTCCTTGTAGGCCTTAATTTCCAATTTCTTCATTATCCTCGTTTCTATTCTCCAAACTTGTTCCAGTGTTTATGATTCTTTCTTAAAGTGTGATGTCCAGAACTCGTTTTTGTACTTCCAATGGTGTTTGTCCTGCTTCATCCCTTATACAGTAGATCCAATCTCATGAGTTGATAGATATAATTTATGTATATTTATATTATACTATTAGCAAAAGCTGACACCACAGTAAAAATGATAAGTTTCATAGCTGATTACTTAGATGATCCTTTCATAGTAAGGGCAGCTAATGACATTTTCTTCCACATATGGGAAATTCTTCAGTGTTGGCAAAGGTATCATTAAACTGTTGCATCTGCCATTATTAATTTTACTTACCATTTTTGGAATAAAAATGGCTCACCGTGGGACAATTTGATGGAGGATGCAAGTAATTCCCACTAATGTTCATAATCCTGACAAAAAGAGTTAGAAAAATCAAGTGTGACTGAGAATTAATAATAATAATAATAATAAATTAAATCAATAATTTAATTAAATCAATTCAGTAATAAGCCTGGCAAAATGTCCCAATTTGATACAAACTCTGTGTCATCCTTACAAATAATTTCCTAAGACTCTGCACAGGAGATTGAATTTCACTTGCAACTGTGTTTCTCCCTCAATCAAATCAATCACTGAGAAGAATGATTAACACCCCTTCCATAGAAAACACCCCCTTTCCTTTTGAATTTTTTTATAAAGTGGAAGGAAATACACTTAATTTTCTTAATTTGGTTGAGTATACAAGTCCTCTTATAAAAAGAAAAAGAAAAAAAACCATAAGTCAAAGTTGTGAATGTTACAAGATCAATAAGGGCAACTATTGCAATTCATCAGTCTCAGCAAGTAACAGGAAGTAGAAAAGCAGAAGCAGAAGTGTACCAATATACATTGGCACACAGAGATCGCTTTTTCTAAAACAAACCCTTTAAAAAACAGCTACTTTTGAAATGGTGCCCATTTATGCATTTTCTTGATAAAATTTCTTCCCAAATTCTTCTTACAGAATAATGTGACAATTATATAATCTGTGTGTACATGTGCAATGGGGCATGTATTTGCACACTTATGCATAGGGATAAGGGGGTCTATATATGCCCCACCCCCAGCCCCCTATTTCTTCCCACCACGCTCTTGGGGAGGGCCTGTTTGATATGCTGCCACTGCCCATTCTATCCCAAAAGAAGCCTTTTGCACTCATTTAATTAACAAGGAGCAGAGTGGCAAACCTCAGATTTTCTCACTAGCTTAGCCTAATAGGGAGTGCGCTGACATTAAAATTGTTTTAGAATGAATGAGCTGATTCAATAAAGACATTCAACCCTTCTATTATATCTACAACTGTACTTACATCTACATCATCTATCTGTACCTATATTTTGAACAACTAATTGAAAAAGATTTCTGTCTGCCAACTGCCCAGGAATACACACACAAAACCAAGACAGAAGAAAATAAAACTGGATAAAGGACTGAAACAAAGACAAACAAATCCCCATTAGCTCAGATTATTCCATATAATATCTAGCAGAAATCCCAACCTATAGCTAGCTTTTCTGTTCCTTAGATTAGACATGTATTTTTCCTAGTTCTCCAATTTCAAATTCCCATGGCCTTTGTTTATGCAGTTTTGTGCCCGCCATGAAAAAGCTGTTCTGTTCTTCCCTGTGGAGAAAAGGTCCCACAAAGGCAAAATAGAAGACCCCCATTCTCTCTTTTAAAATCCACCTGAAAGAGCACCTTTCTTGTTCCAGATTGGTTCTTCTTTGACTTTCCCAGGTTCCAGTAGTCTGCCCACTATCTGAATTGAGAGGTTTAGGTTGTATGTACAGTTCATAATTTAGTTGTCTTTTCACTCTTTCAGGAAAGGACTCCTTCCATCCACTATGGTATGTGTTTGTGAGGAAGGCTTACTTCTTTGATGTAACAAAAGAGCAGCAATTGCTTTTTGCTATGAATCATACATGACTTGTATACTATTCCACTCCTGAACATTCTCCCAACAGAATGTTTTCTTTCTCTTCCTTTTCCAGATAAATATCTTCTCAAGAACATCCAGAAATCAGACAGCGTCTAAGGCATTACAAGCATTATCCTAAAGTTCTTCTACTGAAATGGACTTCTTTGATAAGATGGCCTGCTTTTATTTTCTTGTCCAAGATTTCTTGGTGAAACATCTGAAATTACAGAAAGCTGCCATTTCCCGTAGAAGGGTCAACAGTGGAACAGGTTTTTTTTGTTTTTTTTTCCCCTTTACACATGGCAGGCTGACCTATCTACTAAAAAGGTCAAACTTCTAGACAATCAAATATAATAACCTTCTGGGGCAAGTCCTCAACCTCTTCTTGCCATGTTTTCTCCTTGTTTTGTTCTAGTTTGTTTTATTATCAAAGACTGGAAATCCTAGCTAGCTATGGTCTCTTATTCTCTTTATATATTCTGAATTGCTGTTGTTCATTTGTTGATATGATGATGAAGCTGGTGATGATGAATGGAACTTTACAAAGACCATTATCCTTACTGAGGAGCTAAACTGCAACAGTTGGGAAAAGAAAGAAGGAAACGTAAGTAGCAAAAGCAGCTTTAACTAGAACATAATATGCAATTGTTATCCTAGCCACACATATTTAAAGTTCAGTTACACACTAATGCATAACATGCCATTGATTCATATGATCAAGAAATACCAATGGTATTTAATTGGTATTTAAATATCCCAATTATACTTTGAGCAGGTTGGACTTTTAAAAGTTTAAGGAAAAGGTGCAAACTCTCCAAGTTACTTTGTGGATTTTTTGGAAAGGAAGAGAGAAGGCTAGCTGGCCTTCCCTTCTGACTAGCATTCATCTGCCTATGAATTATTCTATAGATGAAATCCCAAATCTACTCCCCAAGGTATTCACGGCAGATTATTTTACCTATTTAGATTATATGGCCATTGCTAAAACTTGTCCCATGTCAACTAGGTCACAGAAGGCATGCATCTGTACATGAGGTTAGATCATATTCTATTACTCTTCTATTACTCTTGGGGTGGGGGTGGGGAGTTGGGAACCAAATACAGAATGAAGAAATAAAGGCCCACATTTGAATAATTTAAAAAATGAAGTCTTGCCCAAGTTGAAATTAACTCCTTGACAACTACATGGGACACATCTGTCATAGAGAGAGATTTTAGTTTGGTCAATGACTAACACATTCATTTTATTTTCTTGGAGTCCCCTCATAGGGGAGAGATGGGCGGTGAATTTGTATTCTTTATTTTTTATTTCTCTTTATAGTATTTTTACTGTATTTTACTTTTTGTATTATTGTGATGGTTTTAATCGATTGTTGTAAACCTCCCAGAGGCCCCCAATGGGAGGAGATAGGCGGGGATAAATTAGATAAATAAAATAAAATAAAATAAATAAATATTTATTCATTTTATTCTCTTGGCAACAGCACAGATGTGATTCTCTATAGATGATTTTTCAACTTCTCAGGCTAATCTGTAGTCCTAAGATTTTCCTGGAGATCTCGCATCTAGATACTAAACACAACTTACCCCATTAAGGTAAGGTAAGGTAGTGCTGGAGAAGACTCTTAAGAGTCCCTTGGACTGCAAGGAGGTCAAATCAGTCAATTTTGAAGGAAATCAACCCTGACTGTTCATTGGAGGGACAGACATTGAAGCTGAAGATTAAATACTTTGGCCACCTAATGAAAAGAGAGGACTCACTGGAAAGGACTCTGATTCTGGGAAAAACTGAAGGCAAAAGGAGAAGGGGATGGCAGAGGATAAGATGATTAGATGGCATCACCGATGCAATGAACATGAATTTAAGTAAACTCCAGGAGACAGTGGTGGACAGGAAGGCCTAACGTGCTATGGTCCACGGGGTCACAAAGGGTCGGACACAACTTAACACCTGAACAACAACAGAGGTAAGGTAAGGCTAGGTGCTACCACCTCCTATGACCCTAATCTGCTACACTGCTCTCAAAAAGGATGTAAGCATGTCTTTAAAACTGGGGAAAAAAGTTATTTTAAAATAAAAACACTTCTAGCAGAAAAAACATGGGGACCTAATAAATTGGAATTGGGCTCCATATTGCAGGAAAAGTGTCTCTCTCTGTGTGTATTCTAGCAAACTAGTCAAACAACAGCTTTAAAGATCTCTATCTAGAGATTCTGCAGATTTGTTTCTTCAAGCCTTCTCCAAGTCTGTAGGCAGATGAAAATAAATTATCTAACTAGTTCTTATAGTAACTGTGGGTTCTAAATCACAGGCAATATTAAAAAATGAATCCAAATTTCAATGGTTCTGAAAATGTTTGCCTTTGGCTGTTGCCTAAAGCAGAAAAAAAGTACTTTCAGCAATACTTATGGTCTGTTTATGTAATCTAATCAAGTATTCAGATGATTGGTAATAATCTAGATTGTTTCACTTTCACTTGGCAAATGAGCTAAACAGACACCCCCCCTTTTTTTTTTGTTAAACCTTCATAATCTATGTGACAATTACCAAAATGCTTGAATAAACGTAGCAGTATATTATCTTCAGAAAGGCAGCATCATAGTCCAAACAGAGAATATACTTTAAAAGTGATTTCATGGTTTAAAGTTCACCCAAAGTACTTTTAGCTTTAAGTCCAATTTAGAACTGTCAAGGGAAATATTTACAATAGTAATTTCAGATCATTATCTTAGCATTCCAATGCAAATAGCCCCAATTTAATTCATTACTGCTCACATTACATCTTTATTTTCCACCAACTGGTAGCTGACATTTTGCAAGCTACAAGAAAGAAATGCTAATGAGGCCGATGTACACCCTTACCCTTTCCTAACGTCGTCGGCACGGTTTGTGTTTCGGCACAATTACAAGAAATACTCCAAGACCTGTGGTCTCTTACTATTTCTACCCTGGAACCTCACCTAAAACAGTGGAAGCAGGGCGAGTAGCAAAAGGGGACAACGATCAGGTCCCCAAACATTATTCCTATCATCAGTCTTCCACTGTGATAGGTGTCTAAGCTTGCTCTAGCTGGCAGAACAGAATGACCCCCTTTTCTATCAGCCCACCCACTTTAATTTAGAAAATCTAAAGTGATCTCTGGAGTGGAATAGGATACACATTAATATGCAAATGAACAGAAGAAAGTTCAGATTTGCATTTAGACTGGACAAAGGAGGGAGGAAATGGCTTTCCCGTGCTGTTCCCCCACACTGCCACAATTTTACAAATTACAAATCCCAGAAATGGTGCCAGGAGGAACTCTCATTAAAATTCATTCTCCGAAGGGTTTGATTAATCTCAGTATGCCTGGCATTATACTGCTTATTACAGGAGTACACTTGTTGTCTAGGTAAGGAAGGAAGAGATAGAGAGGAAGACAGTCAAGCAAAAAAGGAAGGTAAACACCAGATTTTTTTTTTACTGCTGTGCTGAAATCTGATTTCTAAAAAGCCCCTCCACCTTCCAGCCTCTCAAACAATTTGATAATTCTTTCAAATTTCTCTTGGATACTTCCTTGAGCTTATTTCACTGGTGGAGGTAGCAGAGGATATTGCTGTTCTATGATACACCTTTTTACATTCTGCAAGCTTCCTGGCTGCCCACATTCCCCAATCAGAAAAAAAAAAAAACCCACAGAAAGAGTTTCTTCATTATGCTTTCCCTTGGGTTTTAATTAAAGCACGAGAAGCTGCAGCTCGATGGTGAGATGATTATATGGCAAAAGACGAGCATTCATTCACACATACGTGCACACAGAAACCTTGGCCCACTCATAATTAAAGAACATGACCACACTTGACCCTTGAAAATTCCATTGAAATGCTCTTCTCATCTGAATGAACCTTTAGAAGCAAGCCCTTTTCATGCAAAAATACAGGTTTTTCTTCACAATGGCACTATTTCAGTTGAGAAATTTCGTTACTGGCCTCTGTTAGTGATACAAGGACACTGTACCACTTGCAAGGGGAAAAAATCCAAAAAAAGCTAATTCTTCCACTTCACTTTATGGTGAGAATGGCATCAGGCAATGTATATATCATCAACAATAATATATGCATCAACAAGTAGGACCATCTCATACCATGTTCTTTATGGTAAAGGATTTGGATCCGAAACATCTCCTAAGTTTCTTTATTAGGACATTTTCTGAGAGAAAAATAGTTCTCTAAGAAGGAAAAGTGGTAAGTAACATTGAGATTTCTTATTTCCTCTTTCAGGGTCTTTAGCTATAGAGCATGTACCTGGTCACCCATAATCCTGTCATCCTTGTTTATTAAGAAGTTATAGGAGCTTAAAACCTGTGTGGTAAGAAGTCCAACTATTAGTCTAATTCCCAAACTGTGTTCTCTAGCTATGCTGGCCCCTGAGAAACTATCCATAATTTCAGTCCACCAGAAATTCATAATTTCAGTCCACCAGATGACAAAAATCAGCTAATACAAAATCAGAAATCAAAAGGCTATATAGTAGCACCTAGCCTTTCTCATGTCTCCCTCCCCATATGCCTGCCAAGCACTGAAGATCTGATTGCAATCAAAATCTAAATTACGAGGAAAGAAATGTTATGATTGATGAATAAATACAATGAGGCTAAGACAATTTAATTTCAGTGATTCACAGCAAATATCAAAACAAAACAACCCCCCTCCCAAAAAAAAGATGAAGTGGATTTGTGAAAAATAGAACTATGAATACATTCAGAACATTCCTCCACTTTGCTTCACTTGAATCAGTGTGCTAGTTGGGCAATATTGCAGAAGATTCCATGAATGGATAAACTATTATTAACTAGGATGGATTAACTGGAGATTATATGCATGCAGTACACATCCTAAATGTTGAATAGATATACTGTATAATGAGAAGTAGGATGTACAGATAGATGCTGTACATCAGTTCCTTCCAGGCCAATCCAGTTTAGGTTTATGCAAATAAAATTTTATTCAGCAGCCTGGTGCTATAGCCAAGCAGGAGATTTTCTTTTGGAAGAGAAAGCAGGAGGCCCATCTTTAGAGTAGAATGACTGCAAAAGCATCTGAGAACAGAAAACTACAGTCCAAAGCATACTGAGAAGTTATTCAAGCAAATAGTGCAGTAAATTGCTTAAGCCAGTTTTCCCTAACTAGGTGAGGACACTATTGAAGAATTCTGGGAATTGCAATCCCAACTAGAAATGGGGAGAAATGGTTTAGTTTGTGTTTGAATACGAACTTCTCAAAGTTTGCATCTTGAAACCAGTAAACAACCCAAAACTTAGCTATCCTTCAAAACGTGCACCTGCATTTCACTCCCTATATTTGAATATGCATTCAATCAAAGTGCATGTGGCTAGACAGCTGGCAACGTTTTCCAGGTAACCACGTGACCTTTGCAAAAGATAGGACTGTTTTAATAATTCAAAGATAGGTGCTTAATGTGCACTCCCACCTGCTCTGAAGCATGCCATTCAAATGCTTTGCAGTGTTCCAACAGATGTTTATAAAAGGAATAACAAAATGCATTGTTGTTATGCTAGGTTGAGGGGACTGTGTTTTTATTTTTGATTTTTTAAAAATATTTTTATCATTACCCACCCCAAATCAGTTGATTAGGAGGGTATGAACACTCTCTCCATAAATAATAAATCAGTGAGGGCAGGGAAAATTATTTGTTCTGCCTACAAGAGTTAAAATTACAACATGGTTATTTGGGAAAATAATCATAACATACATAAAAAATCAACACAAAGTTTTTTAAAAACATGCTCAAGTTCAACAATCCAAATTTGTGTGATTTTAAAAATAGAAGCTAAGAGAAACCTAGATTGGCACATTTGCAAGAATGAGAAACTGAGAGAAACTTCCCTGTTGAGGAAAAGTCTTTTTAAAGCTATTTCTTAAAAAAAAAAAGATTAGCTAGGTTTATATGCTCATTAAAACTTAATTATGGTTTCCTGAATAAACTTCAGTTGACAGGGTTCATACCACATGTTAACCTAAACCCATACAAAAGAGCCAGTTTGATGTAGTGATGAAGGCACCAGGCTAGAAACCAGGAGGCTGTGAGTTCTAGTCCTGCCTTGGGCACAAAGCCATCTGGGTGACTTTGGGTCAGTCAGTCTCTCTCAACCCTAGGAAGAAGACAATGGCAAACCACTTCTGAAAAACCTCGCCAAGAAAACTGCAGGACTTGTCCAAGCAGTTTCTGAAAATAGGACACAAATGAATGAATGAATGGATATAAATATAAATATAAATAAATACAAACCACATGAAGTTTTAATACAATAGGAGATAGGCAGATGACTGGTCTTTATCTTTCAAAAATTATTGGGCCTTAATTCATTTTCCTTTTAACGTCTTCTGGGGAAGGTCTATCTCTGGCTTGTTTCTTTCCTTCCTATTTTCTGCCCATGAAATGCTGACCACTAAAAGCACTACATCTGCATACTTATTTTACAAAGCATATAAACCATGCCTATCAGAGCTGACCCTGAGCAGCATACAATTCCCATCTTTGTACATTCAAATAAAAACATAACTATATAAACAATCCAACAATCCATACTGGGGAGTCGGGGGAGAAATAAATATTTAAAACAAAAGCAGGAATAATACAATAAATGGTCCCGGAATTATAACTCCATTCCTCACCAAAGGGAGCAATTGCATCATTCCAGCCCCTATGGTTTGATAATATTGTTAGAATAGATCTGTTTTGTCAATTAATTTTGAAAGGGTATTAGCTCTTTTATCTTAATATTCAATATGACAATTAGCCACCCAGGGCATACTTCTTGAAGGAAGAATGAGTTACAAATAAATCAGGAAAGCTGATTGTAAACATGCAGGTTTTTTAATCAGTTTCCACTATATCTTAATTTATTTTATAACTTTTAAAAAAATGTTCACTTAATTTTATAATTCTATTATCTATGCTGGTACCCTTACTCTGTCTATAGCACTTGGAATTCCTACAACTACTGTATATTCCCCCAACCACATTGAATTACGGGAATTGTAATTTTAGCAGATCTGTAGGGTGCCAAATTGGGAAAATTGACTTCTCCCATCTCTGGGGTTTACTTTTCTTCATAAATATAGTGACAATTTCCTATCTTAATTTATGTCCCTATATGAGAGACAGAATCCTCCAAGGAAAGCTGTCTAACCATATGGCAAGAGGAAATGCTGCAGTTAGCAAACTGGCATTTATTGTTGTCTGTCACATCAGAAATGTTGCCTTGTGAACATTTCCTACCCTCCAGTTTTCTCTTCATATTGTTCAAACTTTATGTAACTGGTATAATTCAGTGGATAATTGAATCCATGTTGAAATGATGTCATATAACAATAAACTAAGCTTATACGTTCAAACAACATAATATTTTATGGGTTTTGAAAGGGGGTTTATATTTGAGAGAGGTTTCACTGAGAATCTATATGAGAAAGAAATGTGTGAGTAATTAAGGAGGATACTCTGAAAACTGGAAGATGGTGTGTTTGTGCTATATTGATAGATAAATATATAGATTATTAGCTAGATACAGTAGATTGGGTGGATGGATGGATGGATGGATGGATGGATGGATGACTGACAGATACAATCTAGATTTCAATTAATAATATGGGACTTTAACTGCAGAATTCTATACATCCTAATATTCCACAGTAGCTTCTGCCTTGTCCTACATAGCTCTAGCTTCCAGGAACAGGATTAAAATGAAGAGAACCAGAACGTAGAGTGCATTAGGCCCAGGGTGAATGAACCACAGCATGTAGACCATTTAGGGCTCCCAGAATTCTCTCAGATCATTAAGCAAAGTGGTGCAATTTTTAGCAAATAAATACTAAATAAATACTATTTTCAGTACTGTAAGATTCAGTTCAGCTATTTAGTGATTTTCAAAACCAGACTAAATTGACCCCAAGGTGAGATTTCTGATGGTTCATGTCCAGCATGGGAAAAATTCAAAATATGGTTTTGTATGTATGTATGTATGTATGTATGTATATGTGGAGGTGTATACACATACATACAAATATGCACACACAAAGAAAGAGAGTGAATTAATATGCAAGAATAAGGTGATATTTGCAGGCTGAGCAGCAGAACCTGCAGAGTAGCTAAAACCTGGTAATCCTGAAAGGAAGAGGAACAAAGATTTTGATGCAAGGAACCTTTACATCCCATTAAAAAAAAAATCAAGAAAATTTAAGCTTTTTGTTTACTTCTTTTTGAACAGCATTAGGGATATTTAGAATATGGTTAAGACAATTGTTGTCCCTTCTCTTATGTTGAAGCCTGCCTGATTTCAAATCAGAAGGCATAGGATTTTGTGTCAGGGAGTCTTTACAAACTTGGGACAGGAAAGATTTGATAAACAACCCCATTGTTTGATAATCAAGGGAGAATGATTAAAATATATTTCTAAATCAAATATCATGGCATATATTTCAATATTCAAATATACTGTATAGGCAAAAAAACTTTATATTAAAACATATGAATCACCGTTCATGAGTAGCCATCATGAGGTGTCAGATGTGACCCTGAATAACAATGCTTTTAGCATCAGTCTAAATTGAAATAAGTGTATTATTCCTAAGACATTAAACACAATACAAAGGAAATGTCTTATATTATAACTCATTTTAAAGAAAAGGGACCACAGACAGCTTCCAGTATAAGTTCCAAACATCCTTTACCAACACTGAAGGCAACTTTTCAGTATGTAACTGTTGTCTTGAGAGGCCACTAGCAAAGAGCAAAGAACAGAAGGCTGCAGAAGGCAATATACAGTACTTATTTTGGTTCACTTCCCCCAAAGACAATGGTTGGAGAACTACTGATGAATTAAGCTCTGTGATTAGAAGATAAACACAACCCTCCCTGAATGACAACCTGGCATTTTATGGAAAAAGGAATGCCAATAGAAGAGTTATCTCTCTCACACACAGTCAGCCTTCCCACACTGGTGTCAACTATCTTAATGTACATGGTGTTGGGTTCCTGTTCAGACTGTTGGTTCATCTCACAGAGCAAGAGATTTGCACTAAAGGTAACCTGATGCATGTCTTAACTATAGACAGACACAAAGGGAGAGAATCATTATATATTCCATTTCAGTACTCAAGTCCTTTTTTTTTTTTAATTTTGAAAGTTCTGCATTTTATTATACATTCGTAGAAATTACAGCCACTTCGCTATTGTTCATTGTCAATTCATTTCTGTAGAAGGAATGGAACATAGTTATTCATAATGGCTATGAAATTAAGTTGTCCCAGACCATTGTGGGGAAAAGTAAAAATGCCACCACACAGGTACCTAATTTATTCCTCCTACTTTTGAAAGCCACTCACTTATTTAAACCCAGTGTTTTAGGATCATGCAGTATCTAGGTCATGTTGGGCAAATAAGAGGTAAGGAGCAGGAAGTACTTGTTGAAAAGGCCTGCAGTGCAAAAAGAACAAAGAGAAGCTCTATTTTGGAATGCCACAAATGTAGGGGTAAAAATAAGGTTAGCAAAAAGCAAACTATTCTTACCATTATGAATGAATTTCAAGGTGGGTTGAAATACGGTCCCTATGCAGGCTACTGTTAGGTATATACATGTATAAAACAGAGATGAATTTTGACTACATTAGTTGAACATATGACCAATCAGGTCATCAGCTCAACCATATTTGGGGCCTGTCTCTTTAGATGACTACTTGCTATGCAGGATCTCAGGAAGAGGTTACCTGAAGATAAGATCAGCAACATTTTCCAGACTCAAATGCCACTGGTTGATACCTCCAGCATGCCTTTCCCTCATATCATGCTCTGAATTCTCCTCTTCAAAGTCAGAATCAGAATAAAAGCCTCAATAAGCACCACTATCTTAGAGAACAGCTGAGATCAATCTTCTGATTTGGTCTAAATATTTATTGACTACAATGTACACATCCAGTGTTTTATTTGCAACCTCCAGAAGAATTTCCTTTCAGCCTTGAACAGGACAGGTCTTAAAAAGCCTACACTTCCCAAGAATTTATCAATCTTTTGATGATTTTTCATGGTCTTACAAAATTTCTAACATATTTGCATATATGTACTGTATGTAAGTGTGTACAGTATATGGGTGAAGCTAGGGAACCTTCTGGGTTCTGGTCACCTTGCTGATCTCCAAAAAGGAAATCAAGCATGATCTCTCTCTCTCTCTCACACACACACACACGGAAATGCAACCACTTTCTAAGAGTAACAATCCTTGAACCTCTTAAAAATGCTTTCACCTGAAAAATCACCTTCCTTTTTAATATAAATATCATCAACAAGAGAAAAAAAATTGAACAGAATTGGGTGTTTGTTATTTTGGCTAATTTCTGGGAGAGGAAGGTGGGAAATTCCCTGTTTCTTCCTGCTTTTCTCTCAGACAAACAATTCCATTTTGTTCCCCAACATAGGCTGTTTCCCCCTCAAAAAGTTTAACTGCTTCAACAAAGTTTATTTCCTGTGCTGAATTCAAAGCCAAAGCACTTTTTAATCAAGCAGCATGAATGGAATATTTAATGAAAGAGCTTAACCTTAGATCAATGCAGCTGATGACCTGCTCTGTTTATTGTGCTCAAAGGAACAGGAACCTGAATCAAATTTGATAACAGAAATGAACAATAATATAGGGCCAAGTCATCCGCCTGCATAAATTGTGTCACCCCCTTTGAATTAATTCAAGTTCTATTTATTTAGCGGCTCAAGGTCCAAGCCTTTTATTCTGTAATTTCAGATTCCAAATATTGACAAAAATAGGGAGTGTACAGGGAAGGGGGGGGGGTTCCATGTACCCTAGCCAGATATTGACCTGAAGTCATTCACTAATGCTTGCTGTTTTACTGGTCCCATGGAGTTGTCTTGCAGCATAAGCTTCAACATATGAAAACACGATTGCTTTCTACAGGGGGGGGAGGGGGGAGGGGGGGCTTCCTTTCATGGATATTGTAGTGATTAGGTTTGTATGCTCATTTAATACAAAAGTTATGAAAAAGTGGCATGAGAAAAACAGTGTAAAGGGAAAGAAATTGCTTGTAAATCAATAAATATTACATCCACTTTTCACTGTAAAGCTCCACCAAAGGGCATGGGATTAATCCAATCTGATCTCCATTTAAAAAGGGGAAAAAAAAGAATTTTTAAATTTTGTTTTTATTTTATAAATGTATATACCAACCACTTGAAGGTAGCTTTAGGGGACTCAGAAGATACATATAAGCATTAAGAAAGGGAAGAAAGCTCTAAACTCATTCAGAGAGCCCGAGTAGAACTGTAATAAAAATAATAAAAACATGGTATTTGAGGGGGCCCTGCCTCAGTTCTATAGGACATCTGTTCCCCTTTAAAGCCCTATTATGTAAACAATAGAATTTTCCTTACTTTGTACTGTATATCAAAGTAAGCCCCTTGATTTGGGCTTGGAAAGCAATCAGTGGAGCTGTTTCAGAAGGAGAAGGAGGTGAGGTAGCATTGAATTTATAATCTTCTTCCAAGAACCTGCAAAATAATGTGTGGAGGAAAAATGGACTAGTTCTGCTTTCTCAGTCCCTGACCTTCAAATACTGATGGAGAAAATAGTCAAACTAGGATGTAATTTAGGAAGGAAGACTACCAATGAATTTCTTTTGAGTTCAATGATTTGATCCAACAAAACAAAACCTGCCAAGCATGGACAACAGTAATGCACAGAATCTTGTAACATCTATTGTTCCCAACGCAAGCAGTATCAGCATATGCTTGGAAAGGACTCCCACAAAATAAGGGAATACTGGGAAAAGTTGTATACGCGTCACTTACACTGTGAATGCTTGGATATAGAAGCCTATATATCTGAGTGGTGGGTTTTGTGTATGTGCGTCTTTGAGACAGTGTTGACTCCTGACAACTGCCTGGACAAGTCCCTGCAGTTTTCTTGGCAAGATTTTTGGAAGTGGTTTGTCCTTGCCTCCTTCCTAGGGCTGAGAGAGAGTGACTGCCTGAAGGTCACCCCACGAGTATCTGTAGCTTAAAGGGCACTGGAATTTGGACCTCCCTTCTCCTAGTGCAGCAACTTAATC
This sequence comes from Candoia aspera, assembly GCF_035149785.1. NCBI lineage: Eukaryota > Metazoa > Chordata > Lepidosauria > Squamata > Candoiidae > Candoia > Candoia aspera. Next base: position 9,839,694 of record NC_086163.1, on the reverse strand, counting down.
TCTAGACCAAGCTGCTTTTGGGCTGAGAGAGAGGTACTGACCCAAAGTCACCTAGCTTCATGCCTAAGGTAGGACTAGAACTCATAGTCTCCCATTTTTTAGCCTGGTGCCTTAATCACTAAACCAAACTGGCTGTTGAAAGTTGAATACAAAGAAACATATTATGCTAGTTGCATAAGGGTTCCTTCCAATCAAACTCAGCTCTGAATGGTTTTGTTTCTTGACAATATGGAAGTGACTTGACATTACCCATGCGTATTTCCCTAGTATTATTTTTTTTCCTGCCATTTTTTTTACTTAACAGATATAGTCTCTCATGTTCTTCCACATTTTAGAGTCCTTTCATATGCTTTTGGAAGAGTCAAGTGTTGCCTTTCACTATTCCCTTGCTGGTCATCTATAAATTTCATTTTAACAGTTTAGATCGGAATTGCTTTATTATATTGCTCTCATTGTTGCAAAAACAGACTTGAGGACTTTTGCAGTGAAAGGCAGAATGCAAGTGTATAAATAGATAAAATGCATTATTAGTAGATAAAATAAAGCTGAGCTGTGCCATTTCATACTTCAGATTGGAGAATGTAATGTTTCAATTTTCCCCAATATAATAAACTACGCCTGTGAGAAAGTAAGATCCTACTGTTCTCCCTGAAACATTTTATTTACTTATTTACTTATTCATTTATTGAATTTATATGGCCACCCATCTCACAAGAAGAGACTCTGGGCACCGTACAGCAAAAAATATAAAAACAATAAGCATTTCAAAAGCAGTGAAATTATTATTCTTTTTTTTTTTTAAAGAAGCATAAGACACACAAGAGATTTGATCAGCAACAGAGCCACCTCAAGATCTCACCGGTCCTCTGAGACACCCCCCAGGCCTGATGGCAAATCCAGGTCTTGAGGGACTTCAAGAACATTAACAGGGATGGATCTGACCTCACTTCAGGGGACAGAGTGTTCCATAAGGCGGGCGCCATGGCAGAGAAGGCCCACCAAGTGCAGTTTCCTGACAAGTGGGACCCGTAGCATGGGACCCGTAGCATGTCTCTCTTGCCCCTTGATGGGATGGGCAGAAGTAATTGGGGAGAGGCAGTCCCTCAACTAGCCTGGTCCCAGGCCATGAAGAGCCTAAGGTCAAAACCAGCACCTTGAATAGGACCTGGAGGCAGAATGGCAACCAATGCAGCTTGCAGAGCAGAAGTGAAACATCAGCTGTTCTAGAAACACCCATAAATGCCCTCACTGCTGCATTTTGCACCAGCTGAAAATGTATATTTATATGTATAGAAGTTATTTAATGCAAAGGGATACTCATGCACGGAACCCAAGACTGAAATGGTAAATAATTAAATTCAAATCAGGTAAATCTCTTTCAGATCTTTTCCTGAAGAACTTCTGGTTTTAACTTTTTACAGAACTTCATGGTTAGCCAAAGAGTATACTAAGCTATCTAAAAATATACAAACTCCAAGGTTTGGGGTCCTAGGTCTTACACATGCTTCCTCTATGTTGCCATGGCTGGTCACTGACGGAATAAACATTACTACTACTATGCTTCCATGTTAGGACTGTTGTTGATTGGTTGGGTTTTATTTGTTTATGCTTTTTGCATCTCAGCAGCAGATGAAGGGGCTTAATAGTAGAGTAATGCATAATGATCAGCGAGGTCCCAAAGCTATCCAGCCCACAGTGCACACCTTGCAGCCAGGCTGCAAGAAAACAGGGGAAAAGAAAGTCAAGTCTGGGATGAACTAACCCAGCCTCGTAATGGAAAATGCCAGCTCTTCCAAACATTATTATTCTGGAGGTGCCATTTATGAGACAGCAGCCTTAATGAATATTGCTTTCCTTTGTCTTTCTCTTTGCCCTCCCCTTTGTGTGGCTGTAAAGTCATGTCAGCATGCACCTTTCAATTATGAAAGAGCTTTTCATTTTAGCAGTAGGCACTTCTTTGAATATATCTTGCATTCTTTTGTTTTCTGTAATCCAGATTCTTTTGTTTTGTTGTTTTTTAATGACAGCAGACAAGTTCTTTTAAAAAAAAAAATTAGGAAAAGTGCTTCAGAAGAGAGAGGAGGTGTGACATATGGCACATGGAGCGGGAGGAAAAAGGCACATGTGCACACAAATACAGTTTTGATAACGTGTACGAAACCTCTCACCAATATTTTCTCATTTTTTTAAAAAAAAGTTCCTATTTAAAGGGGTTTTTTTAATCCTAAACACAATTCAAACTCAGCCATTGCCCTTTAAAGCCTGAACAAAAACTTTGCAGAGTTGTACCGCTATAATGCAGGTTTAGAGAACCCATGTATTGGCTTATTTATTTATTATTGCAATTTATATGCTACTCAATCCCAAAAAAATTCTACATGGCTTACAAATACAAAAAAAAAAAAAAGTTACTCAGGCAAACTGTGCTTTACTTACTATGCCTTTAGCACTACATCTGGATCAGCTGTAGCTTCTGAATGGTCCTCAAGAGCAGCTCCATGTACAGGTAGTCCTTGCTTAATGACCACAGTTGGGACTGGAATTTCTGTTGCTAAGCGATGCAGATGTTAAGCAAATCTGAGCTGATTTTATGACCATTTTGTGGTGGTCTTTAAGTGAACCATGTGGTTAAGTGAATCACATGGTTCCCCATTGATTTTGTTTGCCAGAAGCTGTCTGGAAAGGTTGAAAATAGTGATCATGTGCCCACAGGATGCTGTGATGGTTGTAAATGTGAACTTACAAGTGCCCGAATCATGATCATGTGACTGCGGGGATGCTGTGATTATCATAAGTGCGAGGACTGGTTGTAAGTTGAGTTTTAGTACTATCATAAGTCTGAACCATAACTAAAAGAATAGTCATTCAGCGAGGACTACCTGTAGATTACATTACAGTAGTCCAAGGAAAAGGCAACAAAGGCATGACTGACTGTTATCCTAATCCAGAAATAGTTGTAACTGATGCACAGGATGTTGTTGTGAAAAATCCTCCTAGCCTCAACTTCTACTTATTTCTCAAGCAGGAGATGTGAGTTTAAAATGGGGATGGGCAATATGTGGACCTCCAGATTTTGCTGAATTCTAATTGCCAGACTGGTGGTGAGGAACCTGGGAGTGTTAGTTCAACGTTGCCTGAAGGACTTCAAGATGTTTGCCTCTGATATACAAAATAATTCATAAAATTATATTTAATTAATCACTGGTAATCAGAAAATCTTATCTTTTAGCTTTTGCTCTGGAGTAGACTGCTTTCACAGATCACACTAAACCATTGTTTGAGATTGCATATGGAATAAGTCATGTCTGGGGTCATCCAACATGGCTTCTTAAACCACGGCTTGCCCAGCACAATAGCCAGGTTTACATAATAAGACAAAACATACTAAGGTTTCACACTGAGAACCTAGGCATATGGGCATCTATGTCATTTTTTTCCCAAGTTAATCCCAATACTATGGCAGCCGTTCTAAGAATCCCCATAACATGTTTTCAACATTCCAGCTATGCTCACTAGCCAAAGCTTTGAGTATCCCTGATTTACAGTTCATGTAATGTGAACTAGAAGTAAGATGTCTATGGCAAATTGTGCTGCAGAATAGAATTTACTAATTCAACAGAGAAAATGTTCCCTAAATTTCTCTAGCCCTCTTTCCTCTGCAAAGCTGCCTTCATTTGATTCTAATTGCTCTAGATCATGCTTTTCCATCGCTGAAAGAGAGCATCCAGCTCATTTCACTATTCATGATGCACCCAGATGGATAAAAGCAATCTTTATTCCTTCAGTGCTTCTAGTTAGACAGCTCAGCCATACATATTGGATATGCATGGCAATCACTTTTAACCTTGAGAGAGTGAGTTTCCAGCTGAGGAAAGCTCAGCATCCATTCAGCACCTGCCTACTTCCCCAGAGATTTGGTAACTGTTTGGCTTTTCTACCAGAGCATCTGCCAAGATTCCACATGGATCTAACACTGAATGTCAGGTGTGGTAAACTACAAGTCAGTTAGCATAACCTCACACTAGCAGAGTATAGTAGTAATTGGTCTATCTCTACCAAGTAAATGGACAACAATTTGACAGCAAATAACAACTTCCAAGATACAACAATTTTTCCATGAAAGAGAAAGGGAGAAAAGATTTACAGTGGTATTTGCTTCAGTACTTTTCTTTCTGATACACTTTGTTCCAAGTTTGTTTTGTGTCATCTTCTCCTGGGACTTGTGTAAGGCTTGTGTTAATGAAGTTGTTCTGGAAACTAGGTTTGGCTGCATCGTGAGCTATAATTTACAATGCTGATATTGTTTGCTTGCAGTCCAAATGTAGTTTATTCATAATCCTTGAATATATAAAAAGCTTTGACTTAATTCTGTTTTTCCATAATCAAATTCAGATTATATTGTCAGTCAATATATTTCCAGCTATATACCAGACTATATATTATAACAAAGATCAGGGACATCATAAGAAATAATTCTTATTTAAAGTTCACCTCTAAATAAGAACTACTGGAAACTATGTTGGATGAGGACTATTCATGTCCTGCTTCTGCATATCACAGCAATATTATCTGACCAACACTGTGCTCTTTTCCAAAGACGCACAATCCATATCATGACCACTACAGCTGAGCCACAAATAGAGTCATTTAAATTTCTCCCACCTTCTTTTCTTCCGAACATTATGGGCTGCATTCTGCTACTTAGAGCTTGAGCATAGCAGCTGGACTAGAAGGTCTAGCAACTTCTAGTCTGACCCAGTCATTTTCTTCTTATGGTCCAGTTGAGCTCATGACATCATATTCAGCTTAGTATGCAGTGGAAAGCAAAATATTCCTTTGCTCTGGTGCCCTTTCTTAGAGGTAATGACTCCTAGCAAGCGGTAGAGAGATTTGCAGCTTCTAAATTCCAATAACAATGAGCTGTGATTGAAGCACAGAAAGGGACTGTGTATAGACGAAACATCTTCTTGTCGGCTAAGATGATACTTTACTCCAAAGTAGATTAGAATAATTCAAGTGACTGGAATGATTTACAGGCTATTTTGGATGTACACAGGCAGATAAGTGAAAGGGGAGGGGAAAATCCTGCCATTTAAATGAGAATAATACATACTCTGTTATACTGAAAAGCCCTTATCTTTGCTGCAGAACCCATCATTCTGGCACCTTTCAATACACATTTGTGGCAAATGCGTGCAATGTCCTGTCAACAGCAAGCTCCTCTAAGTGATCCTGATGCACTTAGAAATCATTTATTTTCAAAGCTGCTTTTTATTTCAATTGAAAAGGAATATTTGGTTGGTAAGACTTCTTATTAATGTGCAAAATGCCCTTTGTTAAATTCATCATCATCACTGCAAAGCCCATAGAATAAAGCTTACAGCTGGCATTGCTTGCATTTTGCAAACAACACATGTTTGGGGAAAGAAGCAACTTGTTTAATAGAACAAACAGCAGTAATTCTGCTTGAATGTCTCCTTCCAACAATAAGTTAATCCATATTGTGGTTTGTTTGGTTTGTCTTATATTATGGTTGATTTAGTAAACCATTTTTAAGCAAATCATGGCTCAGCATACTCGTAAGCTCAGTCATAAGAGTCGAGCTTGAAACAAGGGTATGGAAGAAATTATTTTCATTCTCTTTTTAATATTAAATTAGCCTGTTTGCATTTCCTAAAATGCAGCTATGTGCTAAAATCTGCTGTTTTACTTCTATGGTAATATAAATAGAAAAAAAATGCTTACATGAGTATATTAAGAAAAAATATGCAGGAAAAGTGTGCAGAAAAGTGCACACTTTGACATATTTTCCAAAATTACTTGAAACATATGTATATTAGGGAACAGCACAAACATAGGTACAGTATATTAGAAAAAATGCACAGAAAATGTGTGCCTGATTGCATGGAAATTATTCTGAAATTTGCAAGAGTAGTAAGTAAGTGAAAACAAACTTAAGAGGTTTATCTGTCCCTTGTTAATCATGGTGCATGAATACACAGACCATGCCAATAGATTATTATGGAAATGATAATCTATTGTAAATTATGGTGATTGCATATTCATCTATGGTCTAAAGATACTATTCCAATCTGGAAACCACTCCGTATTGGGTTTCCTAGCTATTGTCAGAATGCTGGTTTTGACATTTCTAACCCTTAATGATAGTGAGCAAGCTGAGCACTCCCTCCATGTTCTGAGACAATTCTCATATATAAAAATAATAGTTCATTGAGTCAATGACCAGCAATTTCATATATAAACCTCTAATGTATTTGAGTGTTGTACATGAACCCTGCTAGTATCATAAATGAAAGTGAGGTTGACCTGGGCCAAGTTCAAAATTGGCCCCATCTCTGTGCAAGAGGTAACCCTTCCACCCAACTGAATCCCTTAAGGTGCACAAGGCTCCAGGTGCCAATTGTGTTTTGCCTGAAATAATTAAAAAGACTCCCAGCTGGTGGGTGCCTCTGCTACATCCTTATTTACATTCATAGATCAGGCTGGTCATGTTCCAGAAGACTGGGGGCTGGCAATAATAGTCCCAATTTATAAAAATGGCAATAAGAATGATCCATGCAATTACAGACCTATCAGCCTTTTGACTGCTGTTAGCAAAATATATGCTAAACATCTAAATCACAAGCTCCAAAACTGGTTAGAGACAGAGGGCATGATCCAAGATGTGCAGGCAGGATTCAGAGAAGAGAGGTCAACAGCAGACCACATGTTGGTGCTCCACCATTTTGTACAAAGCTACATTCATAAAAAGAAACCCTCCCTCTTCATGGCCTTTCTGAATTTTAACCATTCCTTTGACTCAATTTCCAGGAATGCCTTTTTTTGGTGGGGGTGGGGGTGGGGGTGGGGGGGGACAACCGTTGACAGGTGCCTCCTCTTTCTGATACATAAATTATACTCCAACACCACCTTAAGAGTGAGGTGCAATACCCAAGGGTCCCTCTCTGGCACACTAAGTGTTCAGAAAGGAGTGAGACAAGGATGTATTCTTGCCCCCTCTCCTTTCAACTTGTACATCAATTCAATGGCGGACCTTCTTCATAATCCAGATTTCCATGCACCTAAATTAGCAGGGTGCAAAAACTTATACCCCTCTATGCTGATGATACTGCCATAATTTCACAAACACCTATAGGGCTGAAAACAACAATAGCAGCAGTATTTTGGTACTTCAGACAAAATCACCTGGTTCCTAATTTTGATAAATCTAAAATTCTGAGCTTTGCTAAGAGAGCCACCAAACAATCCTAGAGAGTAGAAGGGCATGAGTTAGAGCATGTTACTGCATTTACATACCTTGGGGTGGTTTTCCACTCTAAAGGCACCTGGAAAGGGCATCAGAATCATGTAGTGCTTGTAGTCTACAAGCGCTATTAAGCACTTCTTTTTTTACAATTAATCCCTGTGGCATTAAAACTTTTTGAGGCCAAACCACTGGCCCAAATCCTTTATGGGACACAAGTAGTAATTTATGCAAGGAAGGATGCACTGGAAACAGCGCAAACAACGTTTTTGAGATCTCATTTATAAACCATGTCGATCAAAGCTATCTCCATATCCCATCTTTGCCAGAGGTTAAGAGTACTGTGATGGGGAGTACAACAGCATCATTGTGGGTGTGGCATTCACTCTTTGGGAGATGCTGTTTGCCTCTCTTTTACATTTTTTAATTATTATTATTTCCTGGATTTTTTTTAAAGTGCTGTTACAGTGTATTGGGGAACTGTGAGTCTTGCTGCAGTTTGTATTTATACTTGTTTAGCCGCTTTTATACAGTATTAACTTTCATTTGAAATGGATAAGTTAAATGCATCATTTGCATTTTTCCTGTAAGATCCATCAATTGCTTTAAAGGATTTTTTTTTTTTCAAGTTGAAAGGTTGCAAAACTAGATGGTTTGCTGAATTATATTTCACTGTAGAAGGCAATAGCTATCTACATGCTTTTTAAGTTACTCTTTGATTGTAAATATATAGAATTAAGCATGAAGATAAGCAGCTAATGAACTGGGGCCTGCTTTGAGACAAACTATACTGTAGCCATATATTTGGTGACAACAGAGCCTTTGGCAATAAAACATATTTTTGTAGATTCATAGGAAGATAAAAACATGAAGTATCATTACTGAACTGTTGTTCAGTAAATGGGGAGAGGATTAAGATAAAAGAAATTTTGTGGCTTGATCATAATTCCTTTACCTTAATGTTGATTACAACAGTATAAGGTAGACAAAACCAAACCTGACATGGGTGTTTGTGAGTGGGTTCACACACTGCTGTCTGTTGGTTTGCTGAATCATCATTTGCTGAATAACCCACAATTTACTGGATTCACCTAACATAGTAAAGGTAAAGGTTTCCCTCGATGTTAAGTCCAGTCGAGTCCGACTCTAGGGGGCGGTGCTCATCTCCGTTTCTAAGCCTTGGAGCCGGCGTTGTCATAGACACTTCCGGGTCATGTGGCCAGCATGACGACTCGGAACGCCGTTACCTTCCCGCCGAAGCGGTACCTATTGATCTACTCACATTTGCATGTTTTCGAACTGCTAGGTGAGCAGGAGCTGGGACGAGCAACGGGAGCTCACCCCGCCGCGCGGTTTCGAACCGCCGACCTTCCGATCGACATGCTAAATAGTAACATGCTAAATAGTAAATAAAAAAATTACAAATTGCCCAAATAACAAAGGTCACACAATATGTGAAGTCAAAAACAATGAACTTCATTATGGTTGTGCATATTGTGTGAACACAACTACTGGCTTCAAAGGTTTATTTTCCAACAACCAGCTCTTGTTCACTCTTTCACCTTCTCAATATCGATGGCCTGTGATGTGTTACTGAAGCATTAACATCAGATTGCCGACAATCAGGTACCCTACCAACTCTGCTGTCCAGAAATTATTTGGAGGTTGCATCAATGGTATATTTAATTGCCACAATTATGCAACACTATTCTAGCATTCAAATTTTTTCACATAAAGACTTCATTGCTTTTAAATTGTATCTGATTCTAATACAGTAAATTAGGAAGGCAAGCAAATTGCTTTTGATTTTTAAAATGTTTCATTGTTAGGAGGTTTTGAGCAAAAAAGTAATTAATGAAATATTATATGGTATATGATTTACTAAATATTACTTATCTATACTTTGCAAGATGAGAGTATGCTATTATTTTGTTGTCTATATTTACAATATTTCTCTCTTGCCTTTTGTCCTATATAGGTCCACAAAGCTGCTGCTGCTGCTGCTATCATCACCACCACCACCACAATGGTGATGAAGAAGGAGTAAAAGGAGGAGGAGGGATAAAAAGTATAGGTCAGATTGCCTTTCTGAATCAAATGTTCCTTCTATATCAGTAATAATATGTAGCAGTATTGGTATATGTGATGATATATAGATATAGTTATAGATGATATAGATATAGATGATATATAGATATAGAAACAATTATTTATTCACTAACACATAAACACACCTTATCATGCCAACCTACACCAAAACTAAGCAAAAAGATGCATAGATAGATGGAATGTGTAATCTCAGTAACCTCTTTTCAAAACTCTATTCTTTTCCTTGAACAAAGCATCAGATTAACACTGAAATATCAGACAAGATAATGAGCACTGCTCCACATAAGGACAACTGCACCTAATCCAGGAGATAGCTCCATAGTCTTATCCCTTCATTAAAAATCTAGTATCAGACTTGCGCAAGGGCAAGTCAAGATCAGGTCTTAGTGATTTCATGGATAGATCATGTAGCTTTTTTCACACCAATAAATAAGTTGTTTGCCAATGCTTTCTTCTACAATGCTTCTTTAACTTCCCACCGCAACCTACAATACTAGGAGTTCATGGTTGTCTCCCATACAAACATTAATCAGGGCAAACCTGCTTAGCTTTTTTGACATCAGCCAACATCAGGCAGGTCTGCCACCCATTGTGATTTCAAGGATCTCAGATAATGAAACTCATCAAACAATTTAAACACAAACAAACAAGAACCTTTCAATAAAAATTTTGAAAAATTCCCCTCATCTCCATTTAGATATTGAGGATTCCCTAACTGAACCAAGCCATATGGAATAGAGCTGTCACACATCCAAAACTTAAGCAGCAACATAGGTTTTGTCCCTCAAAACATTTAAAACTCTTGTGTAAGAATGGAGCTCTAGTTGAACTGGATTTCTGGAAGGATAGAGAGCAAAGCCAAATGAACCCCTAAAAGAAGTGGAATATTTGAAACATCCTTCCTTTCCATCCATTTGGCAGGTGAAAGGAGAAGTGCAAATGTATCTGTGGTCACTGGGTACCTCACTAACTCTTCTGCTGTTGCATCTATGCACCATTTGACATAAGACTCCACATGTATGACCGAGCCAGTCTCCCCCATGCTGGGCAAACCAAGTATTTACCCAAACCAAATGGCATGTCAGGCTTGTCTACCAATGGTCCACATGCAGCCTTCACTGCCTAACTTCTAGCAAGACACAGAGTATGCCAAACAATTGCCCTGTCAAAGGTTAGGGGCAAATTTCCAATGTTCATGAATGTATTATTGCTATTGTTGTTAGCTTGCTTTCCAAAAATGAAATAAGTCCCCAAATATGTTTACTAAGCACACATTGTAAATAGGAATACCTAAGCTGTCTAAATCCTCTTTTTAGTAGTAGCAGTAGTAGTAGTAGTAGAAGAAGACGACAACTGTAAGTCTCTCACTTGTGGTGACATCATCCTGTCAATGCCATACCTTGTATGGCCCTTAGAAGCTCAAAAGATAATTTCTAAAATACATCCCTTGCCTATATATGCGTACAAAGGTACATTCACACACACACACACACACCTACATACATATTCTGAACTACAGTTATCCACACCCCACAATAACTTCTCCTAGAATTTAGCCTTAAATTAAATGGATATTATAGGAATAAGGAAAACATTCAAACATTCAAAGTCATGTTTGATCAGGATGAAACCTCAAAAATTAAGGACACTGATAAATTTAGGTCCCTAAGTGTTGGAGATTGCATCATCTCTTTCCACTTAGGACCTCTTTTGACTACTTTTCACTAATTGGTGAGAGATAAATAAGGAGCAATATCTCCCCAGGCTATCCCAGTCTCTCTCTCTCTCTCTCTCTCTCTCTCACCTGGCCTATTGTTAGTTAAATGAGTTTTTTATGTTTAAGAGACAAAAGGTAGAAGTAAGAATTTTCTATCCTATGTATTTCTTACAGAGCCAGTTTGGTGTAGCGGTTAAGGCACCAGGCTAGAAACTGGAAGGCTGTGAGTTCTAGTCCCTCCTGAGGCACAAAGCCAGCTGACTGACCTTGGACGAGTCCCTCTCTCTCAGTCCTAGGAAAAAGGCAATGGCAAACCACTTCTGAAATCTTGCCAAGGAAACTGCAGGGACAAGTCCAGGCAGTCACCAGGAGTCAACACTGACTTGAACAAAATAATAATAACAATAATATTGTAATATTTATTGTAAACCACCCAGAGTCCCTCCTTTGGACTCCTTTGGAGATGGGCGGTGATAAAAATCTGATAATAAATAAATAAATAGCAGCAGCAGCAGCAATATAAATATAAATCTTTCACTTCAAAGATAATGAAGGTATATTGGCTTTTAACGAAGCCATACTTGCATCCAAGCCAACAACATTATGAACACGTACTTGCCCCCTCCCCTGGGATGTGCTGCTACTTAAATGTCTGGCATTCTTTCAGCACTCTATTTATGTTCAGGAGCACATTCTCTAACAAAGCTGAATTCAGATCTCAAGCACTAAATGTATTTCTATTTCAAAACACAGCTGGCCATTTCTGATTCTTTGTGCTTGATTCTTTAATAAAGGCACTACAATGAGCAACAGAGCTGATGTAGTTATTTTGCCTAGAAAGCAAGGAAGGCGTTCTTACCCAATGAGCATCCACACTTACCCATTCCTTCAGAAGATTAAAGGAAAGTTCAAAGAAAGGCCTGGATTCTAAGGCTCACAGGAACAGATATCTCACCTTTAATAATATCTATATGGGCTATTGATTATTTCCCAGTCCTGGACAACTAGGATTCAAAGTTGGTTGGAGATCTTGCTTGTCCACGATTCTTTTTCTAATGTCACTTCAAACACAGGGATATCAGAGCTGTGCCTGGTAGATAGCAGTAATATGTGTAACAAAGGATAGGAGGAAGAAAAATTTACACAAATGTTTCATCTAAACTAGACCTTAGGTAGAAGATGCACAAAGGAAATAAATAATGCATGAAAAGTAACTTGATTATTCTGGATGTGAGCTAAGCAATGTGGTATGTAGGTACAGAACTTTCTTTTTCTTTTAATGATTTTTCATCTCAGTTGATCTTTGGAATCAAGAAGTTTCTGAGGACTTTTTCATAAAAAAGAAGATTGTAATAGGGTTTTAATGGATATTAATTTATTTTATTTATCTCAGTGTTTCTTCTGTCTTGGCTTTTAAGATGCACAATGTCTCAGGAGGGAAAGTAGCACAGTACTTGAAAGGTTCCAAATTAGCATATAAGTGAACAACTGGTTTTTGTGAGCTATAGTTCTCTGGATTTCAAATGTAAGCAAATCCACTCATCTAGTAGTGTGCTGAATAATAGAAGATGCAATTGGAAATGTAGCATTCAGCTTCAAAGCAATGTTCAGGCATCTTTACCGAGCCTCTTTGCGATCTGACTTTTAAGTTCCATTATTTCATTTCAGCTACTCCAGATAAAGTTGACAATGCCTTTCTTTTGTACGTGCATAAATAAGCTTTCCTCTTGCAGGTATACTGTAATAGTTAAGATGAGAGACTGGAACAGAAGATGTGTGTGTATGTATGTATGTGTGTGTGTGCGTGCGTGCGTGCGTGTGTGTGTGTGTGTATGTATGTATGTATGTGTGTGTGTGTGTGTATGTATATATATATATATATATATATAATCTGATAATTCCACCTCTCCTTCTTGGGTGATATCCATCATGTCACCACCATGCTTCTGTAGTTCTCAGAAGCATTTTTTTTAAAACATAAAAATAATAATCTGGCTTAAAGCTGCTAAAAATGTCTATCCTGCAATAGTGGAAGACAGACAGAACTTACTTGATATATGTGGTAGTCATGGTTCCTGCTGCTTATCGAACACAAATTCATGCCTACAATTAATGGGAGATATAAATCTGCAGCAAACTCTCTAGATCAGCCTTTCTCAACTTTTTGACCCTGGAGGAACCCTTAAAATATTTTTCAGGCTTCGGGGAACCCCTGAACATTCAGGCTCAAATATAGGCCAGAAGTTACAAAATTATTATATGTTTCATGTGTAGGCCTATATCCATGCATTAACAGTGTTCTTAAACTAAAAATAAAGAATGAAACTTACTTTAATGTGAAGTTGCCCAAATTTAAAATATATTTTAAATAAACCATAATCTCCCAGGGAACCCTTAGTGACCTCTCACAGAATCCTACGATGCCACAGAACCCTGGCTGAGGAACCCTGGTTGAGGAACCCTGGTGTAGTTGTTAAGGTATCAGACTAAAAACTAGGAGACTGTGAGTTCTAGTCCCGCCTTAGGCACAAAGCCAGCTGGGTGACCGGCCAGTCACTTTCTCTTGGCCTAGGAAGTGGCAATGGCAAACCAATTCTGAAAAACCTACCAAGAAAACTGCAGGGACATGTCACAGCAGTCTCCGAGAACTGGACATGATTGAACAGATTTTTTTTTTAAAAAATCGTATTAGAAACTGATCCCAAAATTTCTCTATCCTCTTATAAGCATTCACATTGAATATGATGGAAAATACTTTATTTCAACTTTTTTCCCAAAGGGAACATTTTAGCAATATCTTCATAAATGAAATGTGGAATTTTGTAATTACTCTACTTATACAGAGGACAAAGAGTGGTTGTGAATGAACTGCTTTTCATTATACAATTAACCCTTCCCTGGCTTCCCACGCTTCAGTGAAATCCCAGAAGACATCAGGAAGAAATTTCTCCCATGGTAATAGAATGATGTTCTGCTGGGTAGAAGACTCTACTATAACACTCTGGCAACTTTTCTAGCAATAACCACCCAAGCTACAAAATCCAGAGCAAATTCTAAAATAAGGTAAAGAACAGATACTTTTTAGATGGAAGAAATCTAGGAAATTGGAAAATGGATCTTAAAATCTGTATTCCAACTGAGTATTTTGAAACGTTCAATAAAGCAAACAGGGATTGGTGGATTTGCACTTCTTGATGAGCTCACATTCTGTTTATTTATTTATTTTTAAATCCCTGGGCATTCTGATATTCAGAAAGCTGTTGGTATTCAGGCAACACCCTGGATGAAACAACCATTTGAAACATTTAGCTTGTCCTCGCTTGGAACAAAATATAATTTATTCTAGCCCCTTCATTGTCACATTCTAATCATTATGTTGATGAGAGTGGTGGCTTTGAAGAAGAAAAGAAATATTGAATGAGACACCATGAACTTCTCTTGCACAATTATTACAGGTAGAATCAGGCAGGGTTGCAAAGGTCTCCAGATGACTGACTGTTCATAAACCAATGTCCTTTAATTCCTTTTTTATGGTTAATGGAATACGTCATTTTAATCATTTAAAAATAATTCATTGGAGTAAAATTGCTTTTCTCCTTTCAATCTTATCAGTCCTATTTTTATAAAATGAAAGTCTCATTTAAATTTGTTTGCTATGCCATTTGAACACGAATTTTCAGAATGTAATAGAGTGAGAATGGAAGACTGATGGCATCAATGAAGTTATTAATTTGGTAACCAAAAGATTCATTCACCTGATTTAGACAGATTTTTTTTCCCCAGCCAAGTTTATCTCTGGACTCTATTAAAATATGAGACACCAAATAAATAAGGATTCTACATCAAGCTCTCCCGCATAAATTAGAAAGGACATCTTCATTATTGATATGGAAATTAATCTGAAGATCATTTACTTTTAATAATCCCTGCTAACTGATAAAAAGCTTTGAACCCTAAAAAGGTCAGATACCAAATCCTAAGAAGTTAATATTATCAGAATATACTGTAACTGATATAGGCAGGCATAATATTCTAACCATTTTCTTTCCCTCTCCAACACACAGTTGCAGTAGATGAATTTACCATGAGCAGCATAAATTTAAGATAAAGAACCATGTATTATATAATTATATTTCATCATTGGCCTTCAAGTGGTTAGTTGCAGTAAACAAATGAATCAGCCTTATCTAATATGGGCAATGGAATTAGAAACATAAGCTTTATTGGAAAATGAAAGAGGAAATAGAACGTTACATAGTGCTAAAAGAGAAATGTGTTTTAGATACCATAGCTTTGTGTAACATCAGTAGTTGATGGATCCTGAACTCTGTCATGAATGGCTTCAAATATCTAGAATGTATTGTTCCTACAAGAAATGGTGAATGATTTGTCGAAGTCCTATCAGAATTCCATTGGGCACATAGAACTGTGCAAATAAGTATGTGCTAGACTGTTCCTAAGTGGGAGATCACTTCACTCAACTCATGAGAATGCCACTAAAATTGGCATCTTCTTTCAAATAATTTATCAAGCAAATTAAATTTCCTCAATATTAATAGGAACTGGCATACACACACACACACACACACACACATACACACACACACACACATACATACACACACACACACACACATACACACACACACATACATACATACACACATACACACACACACACACACACATACATACACATACACACACACATACATACACACACACACAAACACATACATACACACAAACATACACACACATACACACATACATACATATACGTACACACACAGAGATATACATATACATATATACATATAACACCCTGGTTATCTCCCATATAGACTACTGCAATGCGCTCTACATGGGGCTACCCCTGAAGAGTATCTGGAAGCTTCAGCTGGTCCAAAATGCAGCAGCGCGGGCTATTTTTGGTGCACCTAGGTGGGCACATATAACACCGTTGCTGCTCGAGCTGCACTGGGTGCCAGTTTGCTTCCGGGTCCAATTCAAGGTGTTGGTTATGACCTTTAAAGCCCTACATGGCATGGGGCCAGGTTACCTGAGGGACCGTCTCGTCCCCATTACATCGGCCCACCCCACCCAATCATCCAGAGAGGGCATGTTATGGACCCCTCCATAAGAGAATTTCATCTGGTGGGGTCCTGCAAGCGGGCCTTCTCTGTGGTGGCCCCCGCTCTCTGGAATATCTTGCCCCCGGAGATGAGGCAGGCCCCTTCCCTCCTGACTTTCCAGAAGGCCCTGAAGACCTGGCTTTGCCGTCTCGTCTGGGGTGGGAAAGGGAATAACCATTCTTGGGGATGGCTCGCACCCTAGAGTCCCTCCCATCAGCCTGGATTTTACATTTCTCTTGGATTTTATTTATTTCTTGGGTTTTATTATAATTGTTTTATGTGATTTTAATGTTTATGTTTTATGGGGAATTTTATTGTAAACCGCCCAGAGTCCCTCTTCTGTGGGAGATGGGTGGTGGCTAAATATGAGTAATAAATAATAAAATAAATAAATAAATAAGTACATACACACACACACAGACAAACACACACACACACAAACACACACACAACAGAATGAGTATGTACAAGGCTCTGGCATGAATTTGGATTTCTCAGACCTTTTATTGAATGACCTTGCTAAACATCATGGTATCCTTCAGACTTGGAGGTAGAGAACACCCAAATAACTTCCTCCTCAAGAGAATTAAACCCTGAAGTTTAACTGAAAATTAGATGAAAATGTATGTGCTGAGCTCTGGTAGGCATTATGAACCTACCTTGAACATCTATTAATTCCTTCCAGACTGGCTGAAAATTTTAGACCAAGCTCTCCACTCAGAGAGCAACCATGTCTACAATGAAGTACCTTCAGTCCATTTATAGTTGGGGTTCCATCTTGCTGAAATCTGCTATGATTATTTATTCAGTGAATTTATATGGCCAACCAACTCACAAAGTGCAACTCTGTGGTTTAAAGAATAATAATAATCAACAAAATGAAAACAAAAAACACAATGCAGCTGAGGCCAACATCACCCTGGTCCAATGTCCATGGGAAGAACCAGGTTTCCAAGGGCTTAGAGAAGACCAACAGGGTTTGGGCCCTCCAAATCTTGGGTGGGGGGATAGGGCAGGCTCTGTGACAGGGAAGACATGCTTCCTCCACCCCACCAAATGGCATTGTTTCATAGATGTGACCTGGAGCATTTAGAGCTTGGTGCTTCCACAAATAACCCACCCCTGTGTCATGAAGTGCTTTATAACTAGCATCTTGAATTGTACATGGAAACCTACTGGGAATTTGTGTACCTTGTGAAGTAGTGGCATAGATAAAATTAGATTATATATCTTATGTGTAACAGTAGACTACTACATTTAAGTCTCAATCTCATTAATACCAAAAGAATTTATATTCAGATATCTTGGTAGATAAGAGAAGTCTAAAACAAGCTGGCAATTAATTGAATATATCATTCTATTACTTTTTTTCCCCTAAACGTTAACTTCCTTGATTCTTAAGAAGAACAGAGCACACAGAATTTCTGTTATACATTTATCTGTCTATCAGCTGAGTTTCCCATTGTCTGACATAACTGACAATCCAAGATAATCTAGTCATTTCCTAGTTTATGAACCACATGCAATTCACAATAATACTGTGGTAATCCCTAGAACTCCATCCTCTACTTTGCTGAGATTCCTGGTGTCTTTTTCAACATTTAATACATTTTCACCTGCACATCTTAATTAAAGTGCAATATAGTCAAAAGTACGATTTTCATTAAATTTAAAAATTAAAAAGTTTTGATCCCACCCATTTTGTTCCAAACCCTTTTTTTTTAACCTTGACCTACCACTTCTCAACCCTTAACATGCCACAAATCCATCAAATGTAACCCTTGGTCTAAAGAAAAGATGTTCAGTGCACATGATGGGGATTCTACTATTCTGCTGATACTGCAAGAAATCAAGTTAACTCTGACTTTAGAAAATTCTGAGAAAGCAAAAATATCTACACTTCAGGGAAGTTTAAAATAAAATTCCTAGGCAGGCTTTTGCATACCTATGCATTTCATTTATATCTCTGCAGAGAGATAAAAAAGAAAAAGAAAAAAAACTGTCATTACACATGGACATCAGCTGCCTCCATGATGTAACTACTCTGGCATTCTCTTCCATATATTGGAGAAATTAATTAAAACAAAGTTGGGAGAGGTTTAAAAATACCCATGGAAGAGTGAATCTGAGATGTTATTTGGGAAGCATTCAAATACTTACATTTGTCATTGTGTTTGCCCTAGAAATAACCATGTTGACTCTTGTCGTCATTTTTTTTTATTTTAATTTGAATAAAACATTACTTGGTTTGAGATGTGCCAAACTGAGATTCGGCCCTGAAGATGCTTTTATTTTATTTTCCTCAAGCAAAGCTACAACTCTAATTTCAAGTTAGCAACAAAATGTGCTGACATAACTTCTCTGTAGTTTCATGAACTTTGCTGCTATAAAAACAGTTGAAATAAGTAGGGAAGGATGGATAGTAAAATTGTCCTTAAGTAACAGAATGTCCAAGAATGCATAATTATGGATTTCTCAAGGACTTGTAAACTCTGCATTTATTTTCAGGTTATATTTCACTCTAGAGTAAGCAGCTAGAAGAACCTTTAGCAGCCTATTGTCAATGTTAAGAGCTATAAAAAGCTTTCAGCAACAATAGCCCGAGGCAATTTGTGTAATGTGTTCTTTTCTACAAGATGCAAACAATGGTCAAAACCCACTCAAACAGGAATAGACTTGGAAGTAAAGGGATTTCACTTTATCTTAAGGCCTTCTTCACAGCTGTGGCACCTATGGGAGGATTTCTATTCATTAAACAGGAGCTTTAACCCAGGACCATCATCCTATGAGAAAGGAAAATATAGGAAAAACCAAGAATTCCTTACAAGTCAAAAACTGACTAACTATCTGATTGAATGAAGTGATGAGAATCATTCTATGTATAAAAAGATTATTTGCTGGATAGCTGAGTATATCTTCCATATTAGCAAAGTAACATATATGTTATTGCAGCTGAAAGCCACAGGTTAATTTAGGAGATAAATGGTAAGCTATTTAACAGACAGCTCTCTTCTCTTGCTACTATCACCTGCAACCTGAGGTGAAACAATAGAGTTGTAGAATTTTAAGGTGTTGGGCATTTAATCCTTTAAATTCTACCTTTCTGCTCAGTGCAAGAATTCAGATTAAAACATAACTTTTAGTTAGCCCAGCAAATAACAGAAATTAATATTTATTCCTAGTGATTCCCTTCCCTGTGAGAAGGAACCTTTGAGCCCTGAAGGCAAAACTGTTCACTATATGTGTATCTGAACATCCATTTAGACCTTGTGGGAAAGTGAGGAACAAGGCACTTGATTTATCTGAGAAGAGGCATCTTTCTTCCCAGATGTGGGAAGAAAGTATTTCAGAAAGATGCCACCTTAATTAACTAACTATAACTGAAACTAGGAATTTACTCTTCCACTTTTCAAGATTCTGTTTTAACCCCAGACTGGTGTTAAAGAAACCTCCCTGAAATCTGTGACATTGTTTCCTTGGTTTTGACAGCAATGTGGGGCTTGGCATCCTCCTAGACAAACATGTACCTCAGTGCTTCATTTCTAGGCGCTCAGTTAAGGTGTTGTGTTTTCCTACTATCTTTAGAGCAAAAGACTATTATCTGCTGTCTCTTGGCAAGGACCTCATCCCTCAGTCTATTACTATTAATGGCAACAGGAAACCAGTATTTGTTTGCGGCTGGCTATGCTAATCCACTGGCCAGAAAGATGAAGTTCACCATCAAATTGCATATTCACAATGTTGCACCGAATATAAAAAACATTTGATATTATGTATGGCAAGGAGAGGAAGCATGAATTGCTTGGATTTGTTTCTTCCCACATGTCTACTAAAAGAGTAATTAGTTGAGGAAAAAAGCATGTCTCAGCCAAGGACATTATCAAGCTTTGCCATTCCTCAGAACTTACTGAGGCTGTTAATAAATATATTTATTTATGCCTCTCTTCAGATTTTACCTGAAGATTAAAATATGCTGTGAATCGTCTGCAGCTACAGTACATGTCTGTTCCAATATGGTGAAAATCACAAACATGGGAAAGAAAAAGACAAGTTATCATGATTCTTTTTCTTTCACTCATTAGAAACATCATGTTGCTTTTCTAAAAGGTCTACAAGCCTTTAAAATAATACAAGACATCTTTTCAGAAGACACTGTTGGCTTTGTCTTCTTTGCTTCTTTAAATTTCTTTTAGACATTTCCAGTGGCTAATTTCTCAAAGTGGTTAAAGTCATGACCCAACTCTTTTAAACAGGTTCCTATCTTTGAAATAACATTATTCTAAGCCCTTTTCTTCTTGTTTCTGCCTATGTTAGATTGTCTCTTCATCATTTGCCTCATGAAATGTTCACTTAATGGTATGACAGCCATAGCACTTGGTTTAGCTACAGTATTTCAGAAAGCCATGATTTTAATGAGGAAAATATTAATCACACGTTGACTATAATGTGGCCTTCCTTGCAATAAAGTTTTGTGGTTATTCTTTCCTTCCTCTTCTCCCCCTTCACATAAGCATCAACAAGCATGAAAAATATACACTAAGCTCTTTTGTACCATAACTGTTTTCTGATATGGAGGTTACAAGCATGTGCAAGAATTATGTGGATTAATATCACTCTAAGAATACAAAACTGATAATTCATCGTATCTTAACCAAAAATGAGAACCTCAATAGACATCAAGTCTCTTTAATAATGTGAATTCCAATAGTGAAGCAAAGCCCTGAAGTAAACAAACTATCACAATATTTGAGAACAATCAGTTTATGATTGTCTACCATTTTGTGGACATAAAACCAAAAATAAATTGGTTATTCATTAAGGTGCCACAAGACTTTTTGTTATTTTCACTGCAAAATACTAAAGCAGGAAAAAAATGCAGTCCAATATTTTAGATTGGATGGTGGCTTTTCCACAAAGAAAATGCAGGAAATCAAAACAACAAAAGTAGAAGTGAATTCTTCTCTTCAATTTTTTGCCTGACTAGAAAGAAACAGAATAATTTATTGGTTGCTAAACGTTACTGTATGCAATTTTCCTGGAGGAAAAATCCTAAGATTTACTTTTAACAGTCTCTTGAATCTAAGAAATGCCACCATCAAATAACCCCTAAATCCAAGTAAATCTTTAAAAAATTCTGGACCTCTCCGTATGCATGCCACAAGCCTACCTTGTCACATTATCATTGCCCTGCACTGTGGCCTTCAGGAGCCCATCACACAATTTAAAAACAACAACCTCATGACCACCATCATGTACGTGTGGATTTTTCTAAGCGCAGACTTTCCCTTCTCATATGTAGCAATAGATTAGGCGCTGAAACATTACAGAAAATAACGTTCAGAAAATTGAATATCACAACACGCAATGTATATGTAATCTAATGTAGCTTTCAGCGAAGGTGATGGCTATAGTTTTCTTTCTTTCTTTCTTTCTTTTTTTGACATGGGATGGAAGACTTGAAAAGAGAAAGAAGGGTTAAGGCTCCTCATTCTCTCTGTGTTGGACTTAGTATACAGAGAGAAAGACTGACATTTAAAACAAAAAAGAACCAAGATAAATACTGAGATGAACATATTCACAAACTTTTAATATGACCTGGAGTTTGATCTGGAAGGAAGAAAGGAACAGAAATGCAAACTTTGTTTTTAAGGAAAGATGTCTTTAACCTTTCTAACCAAGGTTAAAAGGAAGATTTGGGTGCTGCTGTTGGAAAAAGTAAAGGATGTCTGCTAAATTATCATCTTTAAAAAGAGGAGGAAGAAATAACAACAACAACAACTTTAGAATTCAAATAGACAAGCATCTGCCACACAACACCCAAGACTTAACAATTGTTGATAAGAAAGACAAAAATGTCTGGATAGTGGATATTGCAATACTTGGAGACAACAGAAGAGAAGAGAAAGAACTGGAGAAAAACACAAAATATAAAGACCTGCAAATAGAAGTAGGACGACTGTGGCAAAAGAAAACAAAGATAGTCCCAGTAGTAGGTGCAATTCCAAAACTTCTGGAGCACTACTTGGACACCATCAGCATTGACAAAATCACCATCAATCAATTTCAAAAGGCAGCTTTACTTGGAACAGCTTACGTCCTGCGATGATACCTTTAATAGTATTAAAGTACAATATCTGCCTATCCCAGGTTCTTGGGAAGGACTTAATAGATGGATAGAAATACCAAATCCAGTCTAAACATCTGACTGACTGTGAGACCACCACCAACAATAATAAATTTCCATCTGTCAATTACAGAAGGCCACACTGCTTGGAACTGCACATATACTATGCCGATACATTATGACATCCTAAGTTCTGGGGAAGAACTAGATGCAAATGAAGGCCAACACCAGCTAAAGAACCAGCAGCTGTGATTTCACATTGCTGTGTATAATCATTGTCATCATCACCATTATCATCATCATCCTTCCTAATTGGTACACTTCAGACGTACTGAGATTACATCATCCAGAATTCAAAATCAATAAAGCCTGTGGTACTGTCTAAATGCTTTAGCAGTCCAACACATCTGAGGGGACCAGGTTGGAGAAGGCTATACTCCATCTCCTGCACTGCTAAATCCAAATTAGGGAACATTCATTAAATGTGGATATAGCATTTCATAGACTCCTGACTTACTCAGAGGCTCCTCAGTAGCTCCTGCACGTTAGCCTAAGCGTGCTGCTAAGAATTACGAGTTACAGGAAGATGATGCTTCTGGGGGATGATATTTCAAAATCTATACATCAGGATTTTGCAGGAATGGAAACTGTGCCAGCATTTGCAAATCCAAAGGGGCCCTGTAAATAGAATCATACTTTTAGTGCCAGTTTCAGTTGCAGCTGCCAAATACTTTTTCAATCTTCCCATATATGCAAAAAGAGGAAGAAGAGTAGACTAAGGAATTATTCAGATCAGTATCTTTGCATCATCCACTAGATTTGTGACTTTGACTGGCTGAATGATTGATTGCACTAATCTGTCATTCTTCTTCCAAGAATTCAGAGTGCCTGATCCAGGCAGTCTACAGGATCAGACCCTTTTAGTTTTAATAGAACTTGGGAGCTGCACTGCATAGCCTTGGCAGTTTTCTTCTGTTCCCCCATGATTTGAGGGGCAGAGATAAAAGGGAGTGGGGCCACTATTACCTCTATGTCACTCTTTTCAAGTTCTTTGGCATCCCAAGTTCTCCTTACACCTTCTTTTTTGTCTTTCCTTTCTGGCAGCAGCTGGAAAGGGCAGATCACACAGTCCAGAAGCCTGAATTCATCAGTTGCAAAGTGTTCAAAGTGAATCTAAGGCAAAGGTCTCACTGACCCTTGGCATGCAGGTTGCCCCCTTTGCTTTAAGCATTCTGTGGACCATTCTTCTGTCCCTCAGATATCATGAAGGATGAAAGAGTGTGACTTCTCAGCACTTGAACGGACAGATCCATCACATTAGATGACTACATTGTTTATGACAATGGTGCTCATCACCTTTGGTGTCCTCTTTGCAAAACTGGAGAGGGAAATCGGGTTGAATTAATTATTGCCTCACCTTTCCCTTTTTCAACTGAAGACTATTTTTCTTGAAATTTAGAAACACAAGGTTACACATTTCCGGAGCACTTGGCAATTTATAGCAACAAATGCTTTCAGTTAATTTATCACTTCAGCTAAGAAAGTAGCTGTCTTTGGCACTCTCTCAACTGCAGCAGAGGGAAAGAAGTAAAGGAAGGCTATTTCATCATTTCTCCTGAATGACCAACTGCTTTGGTGTCTCATTGACAGTCACTTAACTGGCACTCATTCCATCATGATACCTAAACTGCTTTCATCCCTATTGCCCTATTGACTAGCCTGGGAAATGCGGGTAAGGGAAAAACAGAAGTCCCAGAAGATATGACGGCAAAAAATATTATGGATGTGGTCACCTATAGACAAGCCCACTAGGGACATCTTAACCTTAAGTCTGTGGCCTGTGCTTGGCTTTTTTTTTTTTTTTTGCTCCTCCCTCCCTACTATTTTTCTTTGTTTATCATGCCTTCCAGACCTGACATTGTCTCAGTACTAATATATGTAAGCTACTCTAGGAGTTTTTTTTTTTTTTTTTTCCACTAAACAATAAGGTTAAAATGTTTCAGGTAAGTAACAGGGGGAAAATCCCACTATCATCCTCTTTGTTCATTCTTTTATTAAAAAAAAATAAAAATAAAACCCTCTTGCTTGGATGAATAATTGCTGTTCACTCAACCCCAAAAGACAGATCAAAATAGATTTTTGGAACATACAAGTATCCGGGAAGTGATTTTACACCGCAGTGCTAATCTTGTCAGAGCTGTCAGCATATTCTTTTATCCATGTGACATTTTAACAGTCAGGGTAGGCCCAGTTAAGCTAAGTAAGCTATAAAGCACTCCATCCAGAATGACTGACATCAGTGAACTCATACAGAGAGAACAGCCCATTTACAAATTCCTGAAAACATGGTTCAGCAGCCTTGAAAATTGGGCTGACCTCCCCCAATCTTTAGGACTTCTCTTTACATAAAGAATGAAGGGTCGAAGAATGGAACTCAAAATAATGTTACAGTAGAAATCCTATTATCTCATTCTCTATAATCCACTTTTCCTTTCTTCCTTTTTTTTCCCCTCCTTTTTAGCTGAAGTTACTGCCATGATACGTAATGCTTTCACACACTAGGATTTTTATCTTAGCTCCTCTTTGAGATCTCAAAAGGAACCTTGGGGAAACACAGATTATGTATGTATGTATGTATGTATGTATGTACGTATGTTATATTATAGAAACAGAATTTAAGAACACGGCTTTAATTGACATTTATTGTCTTGTCTTATGATATTTATTTTTTTTTATTTTTGATGGTTTCATCTAAGACTTTATTTTTATTGACGTGCACACACCCAACTCCTGAGTTTCTTTGAGCAAAAGAGCAGTCCAGATATATAGCAAATAACAACTCAATGAGTAATTGTAATAAACCTGACTGAATAAAGGAGTTCAGGAGAAAAAAAAAATGATCCTAAAAGTGAGTGTGTGGATAATTTAAGCTTCTTAAACAGCCTTTCTTATGGGTATCTCAGCGTTGCATATAGACCAATTTTAACAAAAAAAAAACTATTTTGGACAATGCATCGGTTGCATTTCTAATATATAAGATGGAGAAAAATGTAAAGCTACCACAAACTCTGTCGCCTCATGTCTCATTAGTACCAACATTGCTTCTGTTGCTTTTCATGAATTACAACCTCATGCAAACTTTATTAGGATTTTTTTCTTTGACTTTGAAGTTGTTTAATTCTTGTATAGGTAGGGCCAGAAAAATACATTAGCTACATAGGAATCTCTCAGTTTTCACTCCCTGTGCATCTAGACAATTATTTAATTCAATGGTATTAAAATCAGGAAGAATCACTGTTTGGTTAGTATCTGGTTGACTGCCTTTGATAGAATTATGAATGTAAGATAATGATGTGTGTTTTATTGGCTTTATTGGAATAGCAAAGTGGAAGTCTCAAAATGTGCATTATTTCACTGGAATTACTAGAGGACTGTGGGCATTTTGGATACCCAGACAAGAGTTAGAAATGCAGTGGGAACAAGAACATATTTGTTGGGCTGAACTCATTAGCTAGATTAACACACCATTCTAAGCCACAGTTTACTTAACCATGATCTATTATATATTAAAAGTTTTTTTTTTCTTTACCACTCATCTCTCTTTTTCTCTCTCTGTCACATAGACAAAAAACAACAACAACTCTTAAGTAGTGCTTAATAATCATCTTGCAATATATTAGGTCTCAAAGACAGGTGTTAAGGACCTCTTCTCATTCAAGAAGAATAACATCAGCAAAGGAAAGTAGCAAAAGAAAGCATCTTAGAAGATGCCTGAACAGATCAGGGATCAAGCAGAATTCACACGAAGTACTGTAAACTGTACTAAAATAAATTAAAAAAAAATAAAAAAACAGATCAAATGAAGTATAATATGGCTTAGCATAATAATAAAATGTAATATTTGAAAGGGATCTAAGAGAAGATCTAGTCTAGTCTGCCCTGAGTGAGAATCAACCATTACAGCTTCCTCAACTGATGGTCATACAACTGTGTCTAAACACCTCCAGCAGTCTACCATTTACTGACCATCTCTTCCCATTAGGAAAATTTTGCTGACATAATGTGTGAACTTGTAGCTTAAATCTGTTGCTTCTTGACCTGTCTCTTGACCAGCTGAAAAATAAAACAATGGATTCAGCCACTTATGCTCTTCTCTGATTTCAGGAATTCCGTCTTATCAGAATTCTTCTTGGATATCAAGGGTTAATTAACATATTGTATATTTAAGTGTATACCTAAACAGGTAATGTATGAATAGGCTATCCCCAAAGGCAAATGATCAGGAGAGTATAGGATATGGAAACCATGTCCGATAAAGAAAAAACGAAGAGGCCTGAGCATGAAGGGATTGGAGAAGATAATCTTCAAGTATCTGAAAGGTTACCATAGAGAAGATGAAGCCTACTTCTCTCTGCTGTTGCAGAAGATTGGGCTCAAAGTGATGGATAAAATTTTCAATTTTCTATCTGCAGTTTTTATCCATTATCATTTCAATTAATCACTTGGAGGAACTTCAAGCTAAGAGCTATCTGCTCTTAAACCTTCTGCCTCAGAAAATAGTGGTCCCTTTATTGGATATATTAAGGATCTGTAATACAGTTCTTCAAATGAGGAGAGCATCGGATGATCTCCAAGCTATTTTCAAACACAGTGGCTGAGTTCCTTCAGCAACCATAATGTGAACCTGAAGAAACCAATTTGTAAGGCATATTTATGGCTTAGTTTTATTTGCGGCCATGATAGCTGGGTTTGTGCTTCATAGAAGTCAATGAGGTGAAAAGAACAAGCCCATCCAGTGGAGTTTACACTAAACTACAAAATACCATTGCTAATTTGTGAACCAAGCTATATAGGTACAACAGGTCTGCACATCACATTTAGCCCTGTTGGCTTTCATAAACTATAGTTAGATCCACACAGTCTGATTAGTCATACACCATGGTTACCTCACCACAGTTGGCTCATGCATTATGTCAAGCCAAAAAGCAAACAAACTAGGACTTAATACAATACATGAAACCAATCCATTGTATTAAATAGTGAAAAAGAAAGAAAGAAACATAAAATACACCATCATGCAGATACTGAATAGAAGCCTTAGGCGATCCTAAAACTCTGTAATTGCCTCTGGGCATTGTCAGAAAGGTCTGTTATTTCTAAAGTGTGCATAATTCCTCCCCCCCCCAAAGGATTATCATTATCCTTAGAAACTGAAGGGTCCAAACAGCTGTCCGCCCATCCGTGACAGCAGCAGCTACAGAGGCTAGATTTATTAATGACTTGAAACCCAAATTACTGCATTTTGTTACACTTGATTTCAAATAGCATGGAACATTATTTTGCAAATTATTATTAATAGAGTTCACCCTGAGTTTTGAAAAGCTGAAGCACTAAAGCAAAGTAGTAATTGAAATCTGACTTCTCATTTTTTTTTCTTTTGCTGAAAACAGCTGCTCACTCTGGAGCATTGTGTGAGTCAGATGAAATCCTTACCCAGTTGGCTCTACAAACTGGGTCCACCATAAGACAAATAGAAATAAGCATAAGGAGTTCCAGATTCATTTTGCCTCCATTGACACCTCCTCTCCTCCCAACACTTTCTGTATTTCAAAAATTGGGACCTAGGCTTGCTTGTTAAAGGGCTGCCAATAAATAAATAAATAAATCCACACCATAGAGTGGTGTTTCTCAGCCTCAGCTACTCTGAGATGTGTGGACTTCAACTCCCAGAATTTGTAATGGGAATTTACCACCCTCCTTTAATAAAATTAAAGGAGTTTCTTTGAAATACTTTTTCCTAGATGTCTCAACACTTCAACTTAACTGCTGTTTATAATAATCTGTCATATGACTCACTTCCAATTTTCTCTGCCTCCCCACAATCTCTCATATCATGATGCCATGTTTAAACAGAATGTTCAGTGTTGTATGTGTATGCACAACAGGTATTTTGAAATAATGTCAAGGTATATTCAGTTATAGAATATCTTAATTTGTGTTAGTTTTTATGTTGTCTTTAAATCTGTCTGTGTCTCTGTCTGTGTCTCTGTCTGTCTGTCTCTCTATCTTTTGTCTGTCTCTCTGTCTCTCTCTCTCTCTCTATCTTCTGTCTGTCTGTCTGTCTGTCTCTCTCTCTCTCTCTCTATCTTCTGTCTGTCTCTCTGTCTGTCTGTCTGTCTCTCTCTCTGTCTATCTATCTATATATCTTTAGTTAGCCTCCTATGCACACACTGTATATTACCAAGAATGAGAAGGAGATAATCAAGGTAATATAAAAGCAGCCAAGGACTGATTTGGTAATATTTATTAGCATTTCTGTGGTGTAGACATAATCTTTTTTACCACTTCAACTATGGTGGACTCCTGCAGTGACAACGTCTACAGTCACAAACTACGGAGAGCTGCTGAATTGCATACATTCTGACATATCAATGCAAGCAATAACCATGGAGTTGGAATTGGTCCTAAGCAAAAGTCACTCATCCAAGGAAATAGAAGAAAAATCTAGCACAGATTTTTCTGTTCACTTTGTATATTTTAACTGCCACCAGGTTCCAGATTTTTGGGTCTAATTTCTTTGAGGCACCCTACTGATGAGACTAATCACCTTTTAAGGCAAGCTTCATGCTACTTCAAACTGATTGCCAGAAGTTTTGCTACTCAGTTTTAAATGGCTTCAGAGATGATACTGAAATCTTGCTTGATGAAATTGATGAAGTTACTGCACTTTGCAATTTGCTTTAATAAGCACCTTCCCCATGCATGAAATGCATGATCTGCATACAAACAGCAGCTTAGAAATGCTTTCCATCTGAAATGAGTAGGTCAAAACTGTTTTGGATGGTGCAAGCTTTCAGCACAACAATCCTGTAGTTCTGTGCCAAAATCTTCCTTAACATTTCTCCAAAGCTCTCTTCTTCCCTCCTTTGTTTTTCTGCTTTAACTTCAGAATTCTTGAGGTGTTATTTTACTTGTATAGAATGTACTGGTGCTGTTGTATTTGTTATACATTATTCCATCACCCTTGAAGTCTCCTTCTGTCTGTCTGCCTGCCTGCCTGCCTGCCTGCCTACCTAGAACTTGTCCAACATGACATAGGAAGTTTTAGAAACTGTTGCAGAAGTCTGACAGTTGTTTTACCTAATTATCATAGAATTATTAAATTGGTTGTCAGCAGCTAATACATTGCTTTTCTTCTAGTATGGATTTTCCCCTAAAGAGCACTGAATTAGCTTTCTTGTTCTCTAATACAAAAGAACACAAAATCTATACTCAAATTTATGAGCAATGGATAACAATAATAAGGCTTACTAGTTATTTATAAAAAGCCACAATGTCTCTAGGCCAAAAAGTTCTGCTGTAAATGCAGAAAGCAGCCTTTAAAAAAGAAGAATCCCACTGATGTAAATTCAAAAGACTCCATTTAACTATAGTTTATTAGTCTGATTTCTTACCTAAACATCCAAAGGTTTCCATCTGAAAGAACGCACCAACATTTATTGGTGCTCATTTTGACAAATACTCAGCCCTATAAACAATATTTTCATTTCATTTATTCTGGGATATAACAGGCATAATCAGTGACAAAGAAGATTCAGAGTAATTTGATACCCTTCATCAGTACTGGGAATGATCTAATGCACTGTACTGTCTAAGGAGATTTGGATTTGGCGAGTTATGCTTGACTTTGGAAGCTAAACAGGGTCAGGCCTATTGCATTGCATGGAAATTCACTAGAAAAGGCCAGGAATGGTGATTTGGAAGTTGAAGAACACTATGCCAACAAAAACATGGTATGGATATTTCTATGATATCACCCAGATTTGAGCTTCATTTGAAGGGCACATTGACTTTATTACTCAAATGTTAATCTGTGGAATGGTAAGGAAGAGAAGCTTGGATTAATCCCCACAGACTTATTATAAAAATAAAGCCTTTTCTGCATGAGTAAGGAACAGTGACTAAATCAGCCATGTAATAGACACGTGTTTTGGTGCAAATATTCCTCTGAGCCTTTTATTTCTTGTGTAATCTTCCTTGTCCAAATCTATTATTTTCATCTTAGTATTGACATCTCCACAGGTAAATGTATTTAATTATAATTTCATAATATAGATTGTGACATTAGACATCTCCCTGTCATTTAGAAAGTATTCCAGTATGAATAAATCTCTAATAATAACTCCCACTATCCTTGACAATGCTAGCTAAGGCTCCTGGGAATTAAGAACCAGATGTTTTCAGACTACCTTAATGTTCCAGTGATGCTCTCAGCATTAAATGTATGCATAAATACATTAAACACCTGTTTTCTGGGGATAAAATATACTTAAATGAAATGGGAAAATATATGTTCGATGTGGATTTTTCTCCCTTCGAATTACAGATCATTATGGAAATGGTATGAAAGAGCCTGACAGGTATGTAAACAATGTAGGTATTGGAAATAGATGGTGTTGTCTAATCCCTCAAGCACAGTTTGTATCCTTTTTCTTTACTTGAAGATGCAGGACAAAGAACTGTTTGTTTTTATTATTATTATTCAGAGATATCAGGTTTGCTCTAGGCTTAATCTCTGAAATGGCTTAAGACTACTTTTGTTGAAGAAGGCAGAATGCACCTCAATCTAGCCCAAGGTTAGGTTTCAATAAAATTAGCTTTCCTCTAATAGAGACAAGTGTCCTTTAACTTTTAACAATAATGAATTGTTAATATTTGTTAATATTTAATGAAAGATGTCTAGTTTATTTATTTAAAAGCATCTTTGTTCTGCTTTTTTTAAAATCTAAAACACTTTTTAGAGCAGCTTCATGGGCATCAATCAGAAAATTATGTAAAAGACAGGATGTACAAGGGAAAAAGTACGGGGGAGGAGAAATTTTAGTGTCTATTATTGGGTTGATGTTCTGCTTGCAAACAATAGGATTAAGTTTTATGTTACTTTACACCAATTTGTTATATAAAGATATTATTTTAATGTCATTGTTTAATTCCAATTATAAAACTATGAGTCAGCTTTACTTTTCATAAGGTTTCAAATACACTGAATTAAGTAAAATATTTTTCACTGCGCTTCTAAGGATCACTTCCCCCAAACTCCTGAATAGATGCCCTTCCTCCTTATACTAGCTCCAACCTTTAGTTGCTCTGTTTATTCTCAAGTTCCTGGTATGGCTTTTTAAACATTGTAGTTATAAACAAACATTTATTTATTTAGATTCATATTCCACCTTTCCTTCAGGAGCTAAATGTGGTATAGATAGCACTCTCCCCTTGCATTCTACTCACAGCAGTCTTTTGGGGGGCAGGTTGAGATAAAAGAGACTGACTGACCTGGAGTCACCCAAAGTGTGCCTAATGTTGGAGTTAAGCCTAGGTCACCCCCATGCCAGTTCAACACCTTGACCACTACGCTACAAATGCTAAATGATTCAGAGATATACGAATTATTGAGTTCAGGGAATCTCTGGAAAGTCCATTCTGAATGAGTTTGATTGCACAGCTTTGATTTATGGAAATGTCCAAAATAAAGACAATGGCTATGATTATACACTGCAGAAAGACAAGGTTTGGTTGAACTATGATTTATTAGTAATCCATTTGGGATTCATATATAATATTCAGCCAGAAAGCTGGTTTGCAAATCAGACTGCTGAGTTCATACCACTTACCAAATAAAATCAATCTGGTAGATTCAGTCACTGTTGGCTGGAAGAAGTTCAATACCAAATGAAAAAGTTAGTCCACTGATTTCTTTAGGAGCTGACTCTCCTAGCATACTCACTTTGTGTTCAAAGGAAGGTAATTTTCTTTCATCTGAAGAGGGTCATTACATTTCAGTACTTTGTTCCCAAAAACTATATTGAAAAATATTCAGTTTGATTTTTAGTTTACTATTTATTCTAGCATACCACACCATCTTTACACTCAGCATGGTTAATAGAAATACCATTTTATTTCCCTGAACTTCCCTGAACTTCAGTTCATCTTTAGCCTAATCAGGAACCTATTGGTCTCATTAAAGGCTAGAGTCAAATACAGGATTTAATATTCAACATTCAGATGTTGCTTCTTTGTCCAGAGTTGTAGATATACCTAGATATTTGGCAGCTCTTAGTGAAAGACCAATATATTCTGGTTCATATATAGCATTGAACCATAACATAATAGATTTGTTTTCTGTAAATTAGCCCAGAATTGATTATTCAGTAAACCATACTTTAAAAGATCCTGGCTGAGTGTTTCATGGAGGCTTTACAACTATAGTGCCCACTGTACTTTCTGAATTTTGCTCCCTTTTCTTCTCCATCCGTGAATGTATATTTTGCCTATTTGGTGATGACTTCTAGACTACCAAAACTTGTTCACCTTGGAGATCGTTCTACCCTTCTAGTCATCAAAGATATTTCCGAACTAGATCTTGAAATTCTCTTTCCCTAAAGGCCAGTATAGCTATCTCTATTTTAAAACTTAGTCGGAATTGGATCCAAACTGTGTTGAATCTGGACTTTCAGAAAGAAGTCTGTACATTGCAGAAAAGTCTGGAGAGGTGTTTCCCCAGGCTTTTGGACCAGGAGGTTAGGTTAGTTCTACTGTTGATGTGTTTTTTTATGATTGGAACCATCATATTATCAGGTGTCAAGGGTCATTGCTTGTGAGTGTTGTTTTTATCCTTATGCACTGCCCAGAGTCACTGTTGCAAGATGGGCAGCCATAAAAATTATTTAAATATAATAAATTAAAAAATTGTTCCCTTTCATGTACAATCATTTGGAAGTTGGGACACCACTTTGGTTTAGCAAGCCATAAGAGGTAGACCCAATCACCAAATTAGAACTTATAACCTGGAGCAAGGGTAATTTACATTTGTATGTGTTTCCTCTAGCAAGACATTACATATTAAAAGTACCTTCAGCTGTTGGCGACGTACATTGAAAATCCACATCAAATGCCAGTAGCAGAGAATGATTAAATGCTTTTTTAAACCTCCAAACTAAGAAGCCTGATTAGGAGGTGATTGGATCAAACACCTGCTCTCATTAAAACACACAGCCAGGAGAATTGTCTACATAATTGTTATAGAAAGGACAAACCATATGCTGTACGAAAAACTAAAAAGATGTATTTAAAAAGTCCAACACGTCTGTGGTTCCCGTTTACTGGTGACTGGTGTTTCATTGATAAAGCTGATGAGATGTAAAAAAACAACTCCAATTGCTTCAACAACCACATAAGCTAAGCAGGTTAATATATGTTTTACCTAACCATAGTTTAGTGAATAAACTATATTTGGATGAGTTCACACAACATTCTGAGTTACAACGCAGGATAGGCAATTTTTTTAGTGAATGAGAAATGAACTGGATTCTATTTTATTTACCCTCTGTGTTTTGAAGTTTTTCTTTCTTTAAAGAAAATGTTCAGCATCCTTTAGGGCTTACAGTACAATTACAGCATATTTCCTGAGTCTAAAGGGATAGAAATTCTGCCACCAATTTTCAGCAGTTATGATCAGACAATGTTCTGGATGGTTGGTGGGGACTACTGGAAGAACTTTATCTAAACTGTGGGACTCCCTGTCTCAGAAAGTCAGTTTAAGATCTTCCTATTTAGGAAGAAATTCATTCCATACAATGAATTCATTCCATACAATGAATTCTCAGTAATGTTTTCACTACAGGTAAAATTATGCTCTGTCCCATATCATCGAAATAACATCAGACCAATATCCATTCAGATATTCAATTCTTTCTTTCAGGTGGAATCATCCTGAAAAATCATCCATGGAAAAGAAAGCTTCTGAACTATTTTAGCTCAAGGACAGGAAGGAGAGCAAGTCACCCTGGTGCTGCCTTTCAGGCATGTATATACAATTTTACTGATTAAATCTCAGAGTTATTGGTGAAACACTAATGGGCAACTACCAGAGTCTCTTAAAATGCAGTTGAACTTTTCAGGGTGATTAGTCCAGTCACTGAGTAGAGCAGAAGCAGCACTATAAAAGGCTGCTTATTGCAGCTAAAATTATCAACCTTTCATCCTTTTTCTCACCTAGTTTAGTCCTTGTCTTGGAAGTAGTGTGATGCAGGAATATTTGCCTCATTCTGCCCTCCACCCTTACTGTTTATTCACTTTGAGGACAAAGAAAGCAATTGAAGATTTTCTTTCCAAGAAGCAGTGAATTTGGCTGAAATGTTCAATAGTGGTTTGTGATGTCCTTGTACTTATTTTCACAATAGTAGCCAAAGATATGTGCCCAGTCTTTCATCATACAATTTTCTGTTCGGTGGGTTGGCAACCTCCCTGCAAAATATTTCTATTTCAGTTAAATCTCAAATGAGGATAACATGAAGGAGCTTTGTGGAGCTTCAACAGATTAGAATGTATGTAGAGCGATGTGGATATACTCCAACTTACAAAAGCTTCCATCTAATCTCCTGAGGGTAACACACACACAAATAAAAGGAAGTCTCTTTTTCCAGGAAAGAAAGCAAAGTGTTTTTATATGGTATATGCAGAAAGGCGAAGGTATAAATTTAAAAACAAAGACTGTAAAGTTCTCAGAAATTGCAAGACAGATCTTTGACACAGCATTATTTAGAATACACCCGCATGCAACTTGATGGAAAATTTGCAGTCAGCTGCATATTTCATTAATATATGAGAATACTTGGAAAATCATGTTAGATAGACAGACAGACAGACAGACAGAGATTCCCCATTAGATTATAGAGAACAGCATTAATGCCAGACAGGTTTGGCAGCAAACTTCTGGGAAACTTAGAAACTCTCTCTTGTGTGCCTAAATGTTAAATCCATTATTTGAGATGCCACCAGGCTGAAAATTCTTGTTATGATGATCTGATTCCTAAGGTTTTAGAAAGGATTAGTCCCCATGGTTCACAATGGCTAGAAATCTGAGAATCATCTTTTAAGGATGCGGAAATGCCAAATGCAATAATTAGTTCTACCATTTAAAAAAAAAATCTTGTGGGTAATTACTGGCTATACTCAGTTCCCAGTTTAAATTCAAGGAACCATCTAATATCCCAGACCTACCTTGTTAAACTGAACAACAACAACAAAAATATGATCATTCATACATACCCATCATACTATTCCCTTTCAGGATGAGCAACCTTATGCAGAACACAGAAAAGAAGTAAGAATTAGGAAGCCAAATAAATGAAAAGCATGAAATAAGAAAAGGAAAAGGAAATGGGGCTAAAACTAGCATAAAATGTTAACATCAGTTGTGTTTGTGGATGTCTGACTGCAGTACAGTTCTTTACATTTTAAATGCAATTTAACAGCTCCATCCAGTGTTTGTTAATGGCATATTCGTGTCAACAAAGGTAACATTTGAAGGGGTGAGACGGAATTTGATCATAGAGGAAGTCCAGATATATATTTGGCTGAGTGGGGTGGGGACCCTATGGAAATGAAGTACCTATTGATCTGAATGCCTACAGAGTTGCACAGCACAGATAGGAAATTTAATCACAGCACCTCTGTCTTGAATACAATTAAGTTCCAAATGTTTAGGAGTATTGATCTCAGTACAATATCCAATAGCCATACCAGCTAAGTATATGATTCTCTCATTTACAATCCCCAATCAAATCAAATTTACATCTAGCAACTGCAAAGCCTCTTTTCTCAGGGTTCTGTCCTGTGGCCAGTGCTGTTCAACATTTTTATAGATAACTTAGATGAGGAGATAGAAGGGATCTCAGAAAATTGACAAAATACACAAAGCTGGCGGGAGGATTGCTAACACCTCAGAGGACAGGTTCAAGGTTCAAGAAGAACTGGATAGTCTTGAACATTGAAACTTTTCCAATAAAATGCAGTTCAACTGTGAGAAATATAGGGTTCTGCACTTAGGTAGGAAAAAACAACAACAGATGTATAGGTACAGGAAAGGCAGTATCTGGCTCAGCATTAAAACTTGTGAAAAGGACCTGGGTGTCCTTGTAAACCACAGATTAAGCATGACCTACCAGTGGGCTGCTGCTGCCAAAAAAAGCCAATGCACTCTTGGGCTTCATCAACAGAAATATAATGTACGTCATGCTGAGATCATGGGAAAGGATAGTTTCATTCTACACTACATCTGCAATACCCTGTCCAGTTTTGGTTGACAAAAGGATGTTGAGTGCAGTAGTGAGGGGCTTCGAAGCTAAATCCTATGAAGGAGAGTTAAAAGAACTAGATATGTTTAGCCTAAAGAAGAGAAAGCTAAGGGGAAACACGATGTAGTATTCCAATACTTGAACAGCTGACATAAAGAAAAGGGTGCAAAGTTATTCTCCGTAGCTTCTGAGGGTAGGACAAGAGCCAACAGATGGAAGCTTTACAGAGACAGATCCAATCTCAAAATAAGAGAAATTTCCTGACTGTGAGAATTATTAACTAATGGGACTGCCTGTCTTCTTTATGTGGATGCTCCGTCATTGGAGGATTTCAGACAAAGTTTGGACAGAGATTTGTCTGGGATGGTCTGAAGATCCCAGCTTTGGGCAGGGGATTGGAGTAGAACACCTCCAGTGTCCCTTGAAACCCTACAGTTCTATGAATTGCCAGTTAACAGATTCAGTATTAAACAGTTTATATAGCTATTATTGGGAGTTTCCTGCAGGCTGCACATTAAAACCAAGCACCCAGTTCATCTCTTTCAAACCATCTGCAAACTGTCATCTCTTAAACCAATCACAAAAAATTAAATAAATCCAGCAATAACCCAATTAAAATCACCAAGTAAGCAAATTTTCATTAAAAGGTGATACAGATTAAGGAAACATGTTAAAATAATCTGGGAAGAAACTATAGTTGAAAAGAGACTATTCATGTTTGAAGATATTCAACCCTAGTTTACACATCATACTTAGCTGTAATTTGTTTGGCAAGTTATTGAATATGCCACAGTTCCTGAATTCTCTAAACATGCAAGACCTTAAGCCACAGTTTACAAGCTAAAATAGTCTGGTTTACAAACTAAAGTTATCTATTTTACAAGCTAAAATAGGCAAATAAATCGTAGGATGGGTTAGCGTAATTGTAAATGCAACCACACAGAAACACATCTTTCGTACAGAGTTGGCCACAGTTTTGGTACATAAACCAAAAAACCAAGCTGGCAAAAAACCCACTATATCCCAGGTTCAAAACTCAACTAAATCAGCATCTCCACCTTATTACTTTAAGGAAACCAACTTAGATGCTCTGTACCACAAACCAATATAAATGTGCACATGCAGTATAATCAAACTAGATTCTTAAAAAAGTAATAAAAATAATATTCAGATTGAATCCCCCATATACAGCTAAGACAAATATGCATTTTCTCTTTCTTGCCAGTCATCAAAACTGGGCAATATTTAGTGCAGCTCCATGTAATATCCTCATGGAGTCATCCCAGCTTGGGTGCCAGCTGGGAGCTTCAACACTTTCAGAGCGCATTGAATTTGAAACAGTATTGATCTCTCTGATGTTATTTGAAGTCTTATTTCCAAGGTGAAAGGTAGAAAACATCCTCTGCTCTTAAGTCCAGGGACTGCAGAGGGGGTAGGGAGCAGTGTGAAATCCCAGAAAATGGCTTGACTAGTATGATTCACTGATCAAGAGCTCATGGCAGTTCTCATCTGAACAGATGGCTTCTTAGAACTCCTGCAATTTTTGTGTGTTTGTGAAACTCCCTTCTTAAATTGTGCTGACTGACAGCCCATTGTACAAGATGTCACATTCAATTGTTATCTGTCATACTGTATGACAGACGCATCTAGTAACTAAGATTCAGACTCAAAAAAAAAGGAAGAAAGCCACGAAGCACTCCGTTTGCACAAAAGGTGTGCCTTTTCCTGCAATCGGGGTCAAAGAGTTGACTAACTATTATTTTGAAGACATAATAGAGGGAGAGCTGAAGTTCATGGACAGAAGAGTGTTTTGAATGTAGAAGATCCTCAAAGCTTTGTGTTACTCTGAGAAATTCTCCCTGCCTCTATAAGATGTTTTGCCCAGGAACCTTTCATTCCTGGAGCTGGGCCTAATTTTAACTCAAGTCTCTCTACTCCAAAAGTATACAACCTTTTTACAGCCAAGGGCAACACTAATTTTTCAGTTGCATGGCAGGGAAGATCCAGGACAAACTTGTTTGATATTAATTACATTAAATAGGTTAGAGTTTGGGGTTCTGGGAGCTGTGGTCCAGACTTTGGAGACATGCATGTGGTCCTGGGGCTGCATCTTGTCCAGCTCTACTCTGTTCCTACATTGTCTTCCCTAAAATACTGACCTTTTCAGACACCAGCAGGTTCATTCACTGTGTTAAGCTCTAATGTGGTTTGTTTG
Organism: Candoia aspera; assembly: GCF_035149785.1. NCBI lineage: Eukaryota > Metazoa > Chordata > Lepidosauria > Squamata > Candoiidae > Candoia > Candoia aspera. The sequence continues at coordinate 9,800,995 of NC_086163.1, read as the reverse complement.
GTTTTGGCTTAAAGTATTGGGAAAACCAAGCCACTGTGTCATGTCAATTAGAGTTTATGCTTTGGATAGGTCCACTGATTGCCTATAGAGCCCCCATATACACACAGGGAGAAAAATCAACCTGTTGATATTTAGCAACAAGCTAATAACAGTAATGTGGTTTTCCACTTAAAAATAAATAAGGTGCAGTAGATATGGTAAGTCAAAATACCAAAACAGGGGTTACAGTTAGCTAATACTCCTTTAAGGACAGCCATGTCCCCTGAGGCCTTCCCTTGGCTGCAGAAAGATTGTCAGTCCCTTGTTAGCATTTAGCATGATGTGGTTATTCCACAAAACAGATAAAGCAAGCATCACTTAGAGGATAGATGAACTATGGCTTTTGCAAATCAGCTAAGTCAGTGATATAGGATTGAAATACCAAGTTGGCTTGAATAGGATCAAACTATACATTTCAGTTCTGAAGTTACTGCTGAAATGCACAGCCTGTATGCATCCATTTGGATTTAAACCAGACTGACAGAGAAGAAAAGATCCAATGGGAACGGTGATTTCTCTTTAAACAATAATAAAAATACATATACTTCTGCAGTATACAGTCATTTATTTAATAAATAACTTTGATCTGTGTGGTTTTAATAATTCAGAAGCTAGACTGAAAGGCTAGATCATTTTAGGTAAACAACATGCCTCGTTGGTCATTAGATTCATTAACAGCATCTTTAACATTTGTTTTTGGTAGCTTTGATCATTTCCACATCTTGAGTTAAATAATTTCTACAGACTTTTAATTCCAAAAACAGCCTAATTAAAACTTTACCACATCACAGCTTGTGATGTATATTCATAATTGGTCAATTAAACCTTTAAAAATGTATACTTCAATCATGAAAGACTCCCCTCCCCCCGCCATCACCATCTTGATATCAATTACATACGAAGATGCTATTTAGGAAAGTTCACAAATAAAACATATTATCTGCTTTTATCATCCTCTTCAGAATATGAACTGCTCTAAATAAAAAGCTATGGCAACAATTGTCATTGTATTTTGTGTTACCCTGAACAGAAATGTCTCCTTGAAATCCCAGAGAACAGGAGAAAGAGTGGTATCTCTGAACCTGAAATGAACATATATTTGGAGTCAGAGTCCTCAAACAGTGTGAAAGCAAAATAGTCCTATGTGAAATTTCAAAGAATTAAGTATTTTCTAGCAGCCTGGGGCTTGGCATTATCAAGAAAGACACAATAAATGCTATTAAAAATACTCTAGCATTGCAACTCATACAGGGAAGTATATTCTGCCACATCATGTATTCATGTAGCTGAAATATTTTGCAATAAAAAAGGGAAGGAGCATAATCATCTAGTCCCACTATACCTGATAGAAAGGGCATGCTCCAGATCCCATCGGTTAATTAGATTAAACTGGTGGGCCCAAGGAAGTGTGCTTTCTCCGTGGTGACAACTGTCTTGTGGAACAGCCTTTCTTCTGAGATACAGACAGAACCAACCCCGTCAGCCTTCCAGAAGGCTGTGAAGATCTGGCTCTTCCTCCAGACACAGGAACTGGGAAATTAATGGAGCTGTGGCACAGATGTGTTTAGTTTGATAAACTGATATGTGATTTTTAGAAGCCCAACCCAGATTGGAATGGTTTGTTTCAGTCAATCATTTTATTTCGGTCATTGACCAGCAACTAGTTGGTTTGTTTTTATTTCTGTTCACCACCCAGAGTTCCTTGGATAGATGGGCAGGTATATACATTTGTTAAATAAACCTTAATGAGAGGGGACCTATTTTTATGGGGAGACATTGCATAGAAGGGATGAACACACAGAGACACACACACACACACACAGAGACACACACACGCACACACTTGAAATTCTGGAGAGGTGCTGCTAATCTAGATGGACCAATATCATCGTCACTGGCCTAAATGGACCAATGGTTTGTGACAGAATGGTACAACTAAGCACTTTCTGCCATCCTGTTACATGATCTCAAAGCACACAAGCTGTACTTGTAGCTGATAAGCTTAGTCTGGAAAAAAAGCAGGTATTGAAATAGTTTTGCACACAGCTTGATTAGCTGTAAGAACAGGACTCTTTTGGGAGCTGTGGTTAGAGAGAGGGATAATGAAGTAGAAGATGATGGCTGAATTTAGATAGGCTAAATCCTGAAGATCTGTAGGTTCAAGACAGGCCAAAAGAAGCTAGAGCCATTTCAGAGACTTCGGATATTTATCCACACCATTTCTAAATCAGCTGAAAAATACAAATCTAATCTATTTGACAAACCAGCTGCAGATCAAAATTAAATCAATTTTCTGAATTCAATCACAAATTAAAATCTGTGCAAGAATGATTCACACCTTCCCAATTTGGGAGAATTGAATATTTAGAAATGTATATTTTTTAGAAAAAAAATCAAATTTATTAATATGCATTTATTTGGGATGTTAATCTTTCCATATTAATCTTTTCAAAAAAAAAAATCCTCTATCTTTCATAAGGAAATAGGACATAAAGAAAACACATGGCAAGGTGATGGCAAATATAAATAGATCATTCCTTCCAACTTTGTGGCAATATAAATAACACATTATTCTGCAAAAATACAAGTCTGTTGGACACCAGCAACTTTAAAAATCAGAATTCCTTTTTTCCCCTTTTCTTCATGCACCTTTCCACACTTCTCCTTAAAACATTGATTTAGAGAACCTTACAAATAGAAAATCATTATCCTGCTACCTGATGAGTCTGCAGGTCTTTCATAACAGAAAGATCTTTTAAAACAGTAGGACCGATGCTTTCACTTGAGGAAAAGTCTATCAATAAAGGTCAGTGCGACAATGTGATTTATTGAAAGCGTCTGCTGCTCCAAGCAGCAAGTATTTTACATTCCATTATACACGGTAAGAATTTGTTTATGTGTATTTAGGCTCCCCGCTGAAACCTTGTTCAGATTAAAAAGCATTTCATTATATATCGTTGCCTTCTAGAGATAAAGGAGGTAATATTATTTAGCTTTCATAACTATTCCTATCAGGTACGAGGAGGGGGAAAAACCTGCAAAACACAGAGGTGGGGGAAAATCAATCAGCTAATAAAATTGTTAATTGACTATATGCTTCTTTCAACAGGCTACAAACACCATTTGTGCAGAAAATAAAGGGTGTTTTAATTAAAATGGGTGCTCTCTGCATAAAATATTGCAATGAACAAAAAGGGCTGGATTGCCAGGCCTCTAAAGGGTGGGGTGGGGTGGGGTGGGGTGGGGTGGGGTGGGGGAGAAAAAACTCCAGATGCTGTAAAGTATTTTATGCCCTTATGTGTTTCAGACATCAAACCTTCCTTGGGGCTGTTGCTTCTATGAAATCTCATATAAAGTAACCATCAGTTTCCATGTACAAATAAGGTAGGATAAAATCATATAAATAAATAAATAAATAAAATGAGGAGGAGGAGGGTGTGTGTGTGTGTGTGTGTATACATACTGTATATACAGTATATATATTTGTCGATCACACACACATGTGCACAAACACACATGCACACACATCTGGCAATTTCCCTAACTGTGATTTCACAGCTCTACTCTTCTTTTTTGCTTTAGACTTCTGTTTTTACTTCATAGAAGATTAAAACATCAGAAAGAGTCTGATAGCACCTTTTCCAACTAACAAATTTGGTGCTCTTTGATTTTTTGCTACCATTGACTTCCATGGTTCTCCTTTAACACTTCCCTCTTTCCTCCAACACTTGCTGCCACCATCCAATATCTGCCAGCAGAGCTATCTTAAGAAAGGATGATGCCCCTTATAGGTAAAGACTGGGAACAGCTGGGAAAAGATGGGAAAGAGTAGATTAGAGCAGTTCCTGAACCTAGCTTTTACAAGAATATGAATGGACTGTTCAACAGCCAAGGTGAGGGAAAATGTTAATTTCTGAACCTTTAGTGGTCCCCTTTCCTGAAAAAACAGGTATCACAAATTTGGAAACTTGGGGTATAACATAACCCAAAACTTCTTAGATATTACTCCAAAATGAAGAGATCGGGATATCCTGCAGCTCCACCTGTTTCATCTTTGCATGAGATGTCACAATGTAAGGAGCTTGCAGAATAACAGTGCAACACTGCTTTTGTCATTTGCCCCTTTGACCCCCACTGCAGAAACATCTGGATTGAAATGAATGAAACAAAACAAGATAATCCAAGTGCTCATCTGAGGTCTTCCATGTTCAGCTCCTCCTTTGAAAAGCAATGGCTTGCTATTCTGAAAACCACCAGAAAGTTGTAAGGTGAGAAGGAGGTTCTCTGAACATACAGGAAGATGCAGCTTGTGACTGTACCTACTCTGTGCAATGTCCAAAGGAAGAAGAATCAGAAGACCAATGTCCTACTAAACATAAGCAGCTACCAACTAAGCATAAATAAAGCCCTTGATTAACTCTAAGGCAGGAGGGGGATTTTTTGATAGTTACACACATAATGGTAATGTAAGTTAGACAGTCTGGCACAAAAGGCCGAAGCCTTGCTAGTTAATCTCTGAATACAGGAACAATTAACATCATAAAATAATTTACTGTTTTTACTGAATGCCAAATCCTTGTATAGGCAAAGCTATAAGAGGGAGTTGGGAAGGAGGAACTGTTTGCTTCTCTATACTAGCTGATTGCTCCATAATTAATTTTGCATGGCTGCAAATGAAGCCAAACTTTTCATCTGAGTTACAAATAAAGAGGGAAAAAGATTCATAAAATGAGCTTGTATGCTAGAATTTGTCTGGATGGATCCTGAAACCTAACCACCCACAGAAGGGTGGTACTCTCACCCTCAGAGATGAGACAAATGGTATGTGCCTGTATGTCCTTTTTTCCACTGTACAATCTTTTTTCCAGTGCTCTACAGCCTTCTGTTTTCCCAAATGTCAGTCCCAAGTAAAGAAATTATGAAGAAACTCCACCTAAAGGGCTTATATATTAATTGGTAAAACCTACCATCAAACCTCTCCAGCAATAAGCTAAGCTCAAAAATACCACTAAGAGAAATGTGAAAGAAATTCTCAAGCACCTTGAGAATAACAGAACAGAAATCTCTTTCAGATGGGAATAAAACATTTGAGGTTTTGCAAGCTTTCATTTCAGGACTTCCCCAAGATTCAGATTCCTTCAAAGTGGACTACCTCAGACTTACAGAATTTGAAGATTCAGCTTGAGGATAATGTCAATTCAGGGCATAAACACTGTTGCAAATTCCTGTTAATCAGTTGCTTCCTTACTGACCCAGCCATTGCAGTTTCTAGCTATGTCTTATGGCTTAATATAATAAATGAATCCTGACAATTGTGGCTTCATTAAGAATGAAGCAAATGATGCAGCTTACGTAACACATCCAGTAAACACAACACACAGTGATAGCTACTTTTTCCAGAAAGTGCAGAATCAAGATTTAGCAAGTATGTTGGATTTCTCAGTGGATCTGGTTGTACTGGAAGACGTACCATAGGGAAACAAAGGAACAGAAACCACAAGTACAACTGTACCTGTACAACTGTATGTATTATTTTTTTTAGGTTACAGTAATTCAGTTAAAAAAAAATGCTAAGGATGTTTATTAGGATCAATATGTGACCCTGAAGCATTCTTAGATATTCAAATAATGTGGCTCTTTGTTTTCAGCCTTCCAGCTGTTGCTACAATAAATAAGCAAAAGAAACTAAGGTCAGTGAGTTTGAGCAAAGTATCTATGGCTATTTTGATTTCCACAAGTACTTTTTTACAAGAAGAGAAGTTGTGATTACTAATATGTTTCTACAAACAAGCAGAAACTTTGGTAGCCTACTTTAATCACTAATTCCTTGAATTAAAATGTTAGTCATCAAAATAACATTGGGACACAGTTTATAAGCTTAGGTTCTCTTTTGGGGTTACTTTATGGAAGGAAGGAAGGAAGGAAGGAAGGAAGGAAGGAAGGAAGGAAGGAGAGAAAGAAAGAGAAAGAGAAAGAGAAAGAGAAAGGGTAACTTTACGGAAGGGAGGGAGGGAGGAAAGGAGGAAGGAAGGAGAGAAAGAAAAAGAGAAAAAGAGAAAAAGAAAGAGAGAATATGATAAAGGGGGAAAAAGCTGAGTTTGTCTGAAATTATTCAGCATGGTTTTTTTCACTCAGGTTCCAGTTAGACATACAGAGAGCTTACACATGATGTTACACTACTGAATGTGGGATTAAGACTTTGCTTTGAAGGAGAATTGTGCACTGGGGGATGGGGGAGAGAGACAGAGAGAGAGGCAGGCAGCAGAGTCGGCTCATTGAACTGAAAAAGCACTCCTGATCCTTTTGCTGTCTTTCAGGAATAACACCCTGCTTAGTCCAAACCTACACACCTGAGACAATTTAATCCAGCATGTAACATGCAGTTATTGTTGATATTTTCTTCTCTGCAAGCATTCACTGTTTGGACTGCATTTATTAACTGTGGCTTTTTCCAGATCTATGTTCCCCACAGTTTAGAACAGAGCCAAGATTGCTCACTATTTGGGGGAAGAGTGACATTTTTTCTGTGCCTTGTTCAAGTTCCTGCTCGTGGAAAAACTTCAACTCTTTTATTTCTATTGCCCTTTCTTGTGCATATTCTGTCTCTCTCATGCACAGAGAGAGAGAGAAAGAGAGAGTATCTCACACCCTTTATGGTATCAGTGGAAGAAGGTTATCAACTGCTGCCAGGTCACCACAGTGGATTGCGAGACGGCAAGCACAGACAGAAAGAATGCAAAGCGGACATTGTGTTATACAATAGGAAATTAGGAGCTTAGCCAGAATTAGGGGTAAAGCCTATTCTGAGCAAACTTACATTCTATCCCATGACCAGCACTCCTTAAAAAGCAAGATGTACAGCGGGGTTCACCAGACTCTTCAGCTCATCAACCCCTTCATGAAGTTTCAGATTGTTCATAGACCCCCAAACTTTTATTATATGAAAATAATTTAATAGATACTACTTTAACTATCAGTACTACAAATAATAACAACAGCAGCAACAAAAACAGATAGTCCCATTGACCACTTTGGGGAACCCTGATTGTTCCCTGAGATAAGAAGATAAGGGATTGAATTTTGCTGTGGGATGATCAGGTAAAAATCCTACTCAGGAATGCTCAATGTAGCTTCACTTGGAACCATCTGCATCTTTTCCTAACTAAGCCATTCTGATTTAGTCCTACCTGGTTTGACCAAATCCAAATGAAGCACCTGCATTGTACTCTACATGGTGCTGCACTTAAAAACTGTTTGAAAAAATGTAGCAGTGTAAAATGAGCATGTTTCAGTAGTCTTTGGACTAATTTATTTATCTGATGCCACTTGACCCCAAGTGACTCTGGGTGGCTCACAAAATAAAGAATGTTAAATAACACAGACAAGTAAATAGCAATACAATCAAATATTGTAAAAGATAACTACAAGATGGCAATTCAGACAACCCACCAATCTCAAATGGGAATGAGAGATATATCACTATATCACTTCAGTTTTGTTTAAACTAAGCTAACCCTTTGTTTTCGGGCTTTGACAAGTAACCTATAAAGCTGAAAACCAGGGGTGCATAGCAGCCATACTTGCTCTGAACTGCTTTGATGGCAGGAGCCATACTCACATCTGATTGCACACTCTCACCCTGGTTGCACACTCTTACCCTGAATAGGGTGGGACAGCCTCCTTCCATGTCAATTCATCTATGGTAGCCGTTACCTTCCTTTGCATCCTATGTCTTCCAAAGCTAATTAAGCTGGGATATGGGTCAGATATGACAGTAAAGTTTTGGAATGTTATGACTAGATAGAACTGAGTCACTTTTTTTTGTTCTGTGGGTTTCTTTTGAACTTCCATACCTTCTTCACTGTTTTTTCTTGGCACTCTTTTAACATTCTGATTTTAGACCATTTTATTGCTATAACACAAGGCTTTATAACAAAAATGTCTATTCAAAGATTATGGCCTTCTCCCTCTCCTTGTTGTATTCTTTCATATGGGTTCATCCATGTGAAATAAACCCATGCCCATAGAGAGGAGAACTCAGAAGGAAATAGGATGTTGCAAGAACATGCGTTTAAATAATAATAATTATCAGTAATACGTAGACATTGTGGGTTATTACTGATATTATACCACATACAGACTACATCATCTTAATCACAGCATCTGATAACTTTTCCTTTGATTGACCTCTCAGAACTTTTACTTTCCTTTAAGGATATTATGTCAATACATCAATTTACTCATAAATCTGATAATACTGTGGTCTGATTTAGGCTTAGCCTAAAACATCTGCTTTTGTCCTTGTACAAGGGATTATAAAAATAAGGAAAAGCGTGACTATAAACAGCACAAAGCCCTGCTCATGGGTGTTTTTTGTAAAAAAAATTTTTTTTGACTTACGCACACTTCATATTTATGCTTTAACTATGGAGTACAGAGATTATGACAAATTAATGTAATCAGATAGCTTAGGAACTTTGAGTGAACCCATAATTAATAACAAACCAAGGCAGTCTTTCTACTGAAATCCATCTCCTACATAATTTGGCGCTTCCGTACAGCACTTGGTTTGTAATGAAAGTCACCTTCCTTGTACTGTTTGGTTCAGTGTCAATGAAGGGAAGGCAAGATAAGTCACTCACAGTTATAGGAGTTCATACACTGCATCAAGATGTTGCACTTGCTGAAAGACTAAGTGGACTAGGGACAAAACTACTGTCTCACATGTTGAACTAAGTCACTTTTCTCTTAATGAACACATCTCTAATCATCCTAATGTTAATGAGTGCTGTTCCAAAAGCTGCCTGGCAATTTCTTAAAAATTTCTTCCCCAACTGAACACATTTCTGTTTTTCTACCTTAATCTTAGGATGATTGAGAAATTCCTTCAAATATATACTGGTAATGCATTTAAGTTTCCTTTATTATGGGGTGAAAATAAGTGGCAGCAGCTAGCTGTCCTTGCTGGTTTTGAGAAACAGCTAAGAATTGATCGTGGTTACTAATTGGATGGTAGATCAGCAGGACTGTAGATCCCAGACTGGAAAGCTTTTTAAGCCTTTAAACAAACTTCCACACACTTGAAGACAGCAATGGCAAACTCCATGTTCTTGCTAAGAAAACTACATGGATATGTCCATGTAGTCACCAGGAAGTGAGTCTATCTTGCAGAAGTATCTAAGTGTGTTTATTTTTGGAGATGCTACAGCTGGTGGTGGCATTGTGCATCTTTTCAACATTCTGAAGTCCCTGTTTGCCCATATTCTAGCAAAAAAAATATTATTTCTTTCCTTGGGATTAAATATAAGTGTGGGGAGACAGGGAGGCTACAGACCACTGGAGACAGGATTGGACAACAACTGACAGGACATTCACATATATTTCTCGTCCATCTGGGAACTTCATAGGAATAGGGTTAGGAACTCCCCACTATATGCAATTGGAAAAGAAAGTTTGCTTCCCTAAAACTGAATGAGAACAATTATTTAAAAGGCAGGGTATTTTTTCTGAATGGCAGAGTCAAAATCCCTGGAATTTCTAGTGTTCAGAAATAAAAAAAAGCAAACCTAACACTATGATGCTGTTAGAGCCAATTAGTTAATACAGTTCCAGGGACTTTGGTGCAAAATAGGTGTCAAGTCATTCCTGGTAGGTAAGACTAGGAAACAGGAACAACAGGGGACAAGAATGTTCTTTATTTTTACAGGGTATAGTAACAGAATCATGAAAGCCTTTCAGAGTTTCTCTCTACTATATCTTACACTAAACAAAATCAAGATGAAGTTATTTTGAGTTTCTCATCCTTTCCTTCTTCCCAGGACTGAGTAATTTTCCTTAGCAGCTCATTCAACCCTTTCCCATTCCCAAGGACAGATTTACATTCTATCACAATTTGATTCTTGAAAACTATAGTCTCTTTCAAATGCAAAATCTATGCCTGTCTGAGATCACACTGCCTTCCTTGTATCACTAGGATACCATGGGACTCGGAAAGATAAGCCAAGTGAAATGCAGATAAAATTAACATTTTATTTAAATAAATTGTTCCATTTAGGTGAGAAGCAATTATTAATTCAACCTTGAGATTTAATATTTTCAGATGTTTATATACTATCTCAGTCACATGGGAGTTGACCGCTGGACAAAGAAAATGAACTTATAATCAAAAGGCTTATTGGTCAGCATCCAAAACATAAAGATACAGCTCTAACTATTCAGCAGTTTGCAGAATTTATTAATATAGATCAACCATAGGTAACCATGAATCACACCCTCAGCTTATTGATATATGCATGTCTGTAAATATATGTTTCATATGTCTGTTTCTTTTTTCTTCTTTTATGATTTCTGTATTCCTTTTGTTTATTTAGTTAACAGAATTAAAAATAATTAAAAAAGAAGAAAGATGAGCCAATTAACTTTCTGTTCAGTTCTTTTTTGAAGGGACATGCTGAGAAGGTAATTTTGCAGAATTTTCTCTGGAGCAACATAATGGACAGCTTTCCATTGGTGATAACTTCACCCCATCCCATTTCCTGGTTTCTGGGATTTTTTTACACAGCTACACCTATCACAGTATCTTGTCACCATGTTTCCAGCCACTCCAAGGGGTGACTTCATCTTTTCATCCTGCCAAGTTGCCAGTTGGTTTTCATTTTCCTTGTCAAGAAAAGCACACACAGCAAAGGAAAAATAAAGGTGGATGATGAGCACTAATTACATATTGATTTTTATTCACATCTATTGGCCAGCTGGGATCCCTAAGAAAACAAAATACACAAAAGAGGAGAGTAACTCCATGGCCTTAAACTATTGCCAAGAACTTGAGGAATGAAACCAGTGGTTCTCTAGAAGTACCCTAAAAGCACATCAGATGGAGAATCTCCAAATGTTAGTAGGCAAGCTGGGATTCAAGCTGTGAGCACAGTATGTCAATAGACCAGTTCCAAGCACAGAAGAGTACCTTCATTTCTGTCTCTTTGTTGAAGGATATGCAAACTCCACAATAGATCAATAATTTAACAGAACAGTTTGCCTTTCTTGCAAACACCTTTCTCAATGAGAAACAAAGCGTTATTGGGTAGAGGATGCATTTTAAAAAAGGACAAATTAGAATGGGCAAGAAGTATCGCAAGTGTGCTTCTAACCACTTAAGTAGTAGGCAGGATTTATATAAAACAAAGTCTTTTATTAAGAACCCTATTTGCACCTACTGAATGTGTTCTATCTCAGCACCACTTGCTGTATCATATCCCTGAAGTTCTTCCCTTCCACTGTATTGCATTCACACACCACACTAAACTATTATTATTATTATTAACCATGGTGCCATCACTCTAGTTTTTCTCTTCTTTCCAAGACAGGGAAATATTTCCAGATAAAACTCTGACTACAATTACTTCATATTTTTTTCATTTTTCTAAGAATGCCAATGGGATTCACAGTCAGTCAGGAAGTATTCTTTGAAAGCAATATGTTGATATGGACCAGTGTTTCTCTTGCAGCATGTCAGCTTTCCTTTTTGTTTATTAAGAAAGCTAGGTGAGGTTAAAAATTGGGACAGATAGCAGCGTAGTTATACAACCTATGACCTAATTCTAAAAAGCACTACCTACAGCCAGAAAAATCAGTCAGTCTAACTTCAAAGCCAACTCAATCTTCAATGTTCCAAAAGACCAGATGAGATGTGAGCAGCAAAAAGTTTAACTCATGAGATTCCTCCAAAGAAAAAGCTTTATGCTGGATCCTGAAGCTATGGTGCTCTTGCTCAGCTGGAGTTCATCAGCCCTGATATGGCTACAAGAACGTCTAGATATATTAAGTTATTCTTGACTGTTGACTGTATCTTTATATCCAAGGCACACTTCCTTATCATTAAGTGCTCTCTTTCATCTGATATTTGATATAAATTTAAATAATAATAATAATATTTGACCTGATGGTTCCACTGTACAGGTCAAATACAGATAGACTGGAGACTGATTCTGGCCCACATTCATTGCTAGAGCAGGCTAATCTAATGGTGGTGTATTCATAAGCATTAACCATTTAGCTGCTTACCATGTTCTGGATACAGCTACGAGCACAGGCACAGAGGAGAGTAAGGAAAAAGCTATACTGTTGAGCACTCTAAAGTACCTGGAGAGTGAATAGTAGCCACCTTAAACTATCTCTCATTGCTATCCTACTCAGGAGAGTGTGAGAAGAGAGTTTTGCCTCTCCTTGAAACTTTAGCCCCAATGTTGCAAGTTTATAAAGGCTTAGGGCAACACATAGCATTTGAGAAGCCTGTCAGAAGATAACCTTCCAACAACAATTAAATGAATTAAATTTAACCATTTTCCCTTTCAATCACATTCAATGTTACAATTCAGCAGCAACTTTTGAAGGAGCTGGGAAAGGCCACATTCAACCCTTTCAGAAACCTCATTGTCTTGATCTCATGAATGGCAGCTTGTTATCTGATCTATTACCACAAACACACACACAAATCCATCAAACTAATCTCTAGATATAAATCCAGTCCAACTTCAGAATACAAAGGCAAACTTACCACAGAAATAGCATCCAAAAAAGTAATCAAATTCAGAAAACAAGAAACAAGTTGAAGCTAAATGCAAGGAATTGGATTATAAGGATGGATTCTGTGGCACTAGAAATTCACATTTCCATACCATTCTACCAGTTTTAACAAGCCCAGCTTGCTTTCTAAATACCAGAAGCTTCTGACCCAATAAGACAACTGGGCCTCATTAGGGTTTATTTTTTCTCATCAAATTACTTCCAAGTAGCTCTTCTTGGTTCACCCATCTTTCAACATAGTTCAGCAATCATATCCTATTCCATTTTCTGATGGGTACAGATAGCAACTGGCTTAGTCAGCTAGTTCCAGGGCAGGGATGATAGGGTTTGTTGGTAGCTTGGCATAATTGCTTGATTCTCCATTTGGCTCTTGGCATGTCATCTCCTGATCCTCTTTAACTAAGGAATACTCTTGAAACAGGACCATGACTGTCATGTAGCCTAGATATGATAGGCCTATTTTAATTGGTCCTTTCAATGTGTGCCTTATGCTTTCATTTCAGGAGTATAAGTAGCATTTTTGTTTGTTACATTTGTCTATTTTATTTTTTTCCCATATAGTTCAGGTGGCACAGCTTGAACATACCAAGGGAGAAGCAAATTCAAAGATGTTTGCACCAGAGAGATATAATTTGTACCATTGATTACTACTTTTGACTGTTCCAAGCAGAGATACTGCCAAAAGACTCCACATAAAAATCCAGAAAGAAATCCATTTTTTTTTTTCAAAGTGGAGTGGAGATAATGCTTTAGGAATCTTCCAGCATGCTGTGTATGAGACAGTGTTCATTTCTGAATTTAGATTTTTAGTTTCTATGTGCTTCTATCTCCATTACATTGCCCATTACAATACCCATTGCAGAAAAGGAGGTCATGCAACTAAATGTGCCCATCATAAGAAAGTTGATTTAATTTTTTTTCATAAGTACACATATGTGCTTCTCTAACAAATTGATGGGGAGGAGGGGAACTATGCTCATTCTGGAACTAATATTGTATGTGCTAAACTAAAACAATGATAAAGAACAAAAAAGAAATAAAATAAGGAGAATCTCCCACTCCCATTCTTCATTGCAATCTAAACATGCCAATCAAATTCTTTTTATTCCTTTTTTGAAAAAACCTATTCCGCTCAAAGTCCCTATGTAATTATTTCAGTATATTTCAAAGACTGGCAATACATGTAAAAATCATATTACCATTCTAATACAAAGTTTGTCTTGTTAGTATGGAGTAATCTATCAAAGCGCCAAACAAGGTTTTCTGAATTTATATTGAAATAATACCTCTTGAAATAATAAGGGGCATTTGGTAAAAGCAAATTCAATAAAAGTGCCCTCTAGGACCTGAGATTAGGGAGAAAAAGACGTTAAATTCTATAGTTCTAATTGTAAAGCAGACAGTTGTAGATGGTTCATAAATAATAATAAAACCTTGAAAAAGCCCTGTGAGCTGTGCTTTTGATAAATGACAAGCACCTTGGATTATGATGATTAATTTCAGCATGATGGAAAGAGGGAGGGTTTCCTCATTTGGAAGACTCACATACACACTCAGGCAAATCAACCAAGCATTATAAAACTATGGAAAGTATGAACAGAGTAGAAGGAATGTGAGCTGGATGGGAAAAGGTAATGAAAATAAAACTGTTCATCTGAAATGGAAAACTGATTTCAGCTGTGCTGGAACACTGGCTACCCAGGTTAAAAGAATTAGTCTAATATACTGAAAATGAAATGAAATGTCAAAAATATGCTAATGCAGACAGAATCCATTTGTAAAAGGGCTACTTGATAATGGATTATAGCTGATAATGGGTTATGGCCCTGCTTTTGCCTCATATTGATATGAAACCCTAAATCACTAATATAGTGATAATATATATCACTTGGAGATTGGCTAAGCTATATAGACATCAGTCTGTATCAGCAGCAGTCTAGTAAAAAAAAAAAAACATAAGTGGTGAAAATAAACTGGCAATGGCAAATTTTCTGCTGCTCTGAACAAGAGATAACTTTTCTTTAATTAGTTGAAGCTACATTCTTAAATGGACTTCCTAGGGAGCAAGTTCCTTAAACACAATGGGAATGATTTCCAATTAAGTAACACTGTACTGTAGAATATTCAAACTCTGACATTTCCCTCAACCTTTTAAGATGATATGCAAAGATGAAAAAAAGAATAGGAATATTCATATCTGTCTATAAATATGTAGAAGTCAACATGGAAACACTTAGAGATATGAAGGTGCTCACTAAAGCACAGGACCTCTTTGTTATTCATTAAAGCAGCTTGTCCATTCTCAGCTTCCATGAAAGTCTGGGAAAATGGAGTTGCTACTTTAAGAGTCCCATGACATCAAACAGTAGATTCCTTCAAGCAGCAGCATCTCTTTTTCCAATGTATCAGCCTAAAAAAAAGCCAGACACTTTAATGAACAGCAGAGATGCTCTGCTCATGCATATCTTCCAAATTATTTTCAACAGGTGCTCAGCCTTATGTACAGTATCTGCAAAGTGCTGCAGGGACAATGCTTATTTACATGTTGAAGGAATATGACAAGGATGGGGGCAAAAAGCTAGTGTGGCTGACCTTATAAAGTCTCATGGTTACAATTGTTTTAGCTAGTGGTCATACAGATGCTTCCAGCCCAGAAATAATAATCCTACCCATCTTACATGCAAAAAGTATTTTTTTTAAAAAAACTAGCTACCACCATGGATGATCTTGTGAACTTCTTTTAATATAGCAGCTTTTCTTCAATTATATTGATTTAGCCAAGGCTATATTTAAGAAGATGCAGAATTTCCAAATCAATGATGAACAAAGGTTTGAGGTTTTAGTAAAACATGGTAGCTGTTATAGCTTGAAGGAACCTCTAATTTCATTGAGAATTTTGATTTCAGAAAAATCTGCAAACATTCTGAATATTCCAAGTGTTTTGGCTTCTCATTTCAGAAAAAAAAAACAATCCCTAAAAATAAAACGTATCTACTTTGCTTACTTCCATCCCCCCAACATGAATTCAATTGATGTTAGGAAGAAAGATTAATGAAAACACATCAATCAAGGGAGTGATTCTAAGTTCATTGGCTATTTAAGCTAAAGTACCTGACTCTCAAAAAAAGTCTCATAATACTTTAGATACCATGAGAAGAGCTGCCTAGAATTCTAACTGAAGAAAAAGAAAAATGATATGATACCATTTTCATTGGACTGTCACTGAATACTTTGTTTGTCTGTTCTCCAAATTCTACATCACACCAATTCAAAATTTGAGCCCAACAGATTAATGTGTTAGCCTGATCCTATGTGGATCCATCCTGAATTCCATCTTTCCTGACCTGTTACTTGTGTTCGGTGAGCATCCAAATGTGTTTCCTTCCATCCATAGCATGAAATTACACAAAAACAATGGATTATCCTGCTAATTTCACTTTCTCCAATGCTAACAAAATGTGCTGGTTTCATATGAAAGTATTCTTGAGTAGCATACTGTAGAAAGAGCTTCATAAAAGATTGTACTTGTTTTATCCTATGTTAGTTGGCATCACACTCATTAAGTTAATTCTAGTAAGGTATTTTTGTTATTGTTTGGTATTAAATTCATAAAGAAAGCCAATTGGGATAAATTGCTTCAGTGCAATCTTGTGCCTAATGATGTTGAGGGCAAACATCCCATTCATTGTAGCACCATGGGGTTGCAATCTTTTGCCAACCCACCAAATGTTAAGTAAGCTTAATGATATTCACTGCCATTGGTATTCATGGTTGCCAGATCTTTTACCCAGAATAATCACTGATGGACATTGATTTCCCACCACCACCCCTGCTCTTCACAGAATAGCAAAATTAATGTGAAAGTCAGAATCAAATGAATCCCAGTGGTGTCCTTCACTGTCTACTGAGAAGTGCATTTTCAAATACAAAAAAAAAAAAAAACCCTGGCATCCAATGTAGACCATGCCATTTCTTGTATGGCAACAATTAATAGGCATGAATTCCCCCTGGGGGATTCAGGTTACCTTGATATCATCTTTAGGGGTTAGAAACTTGAAACAGTTGAATGAGGTTAATATAGACGGTAGTTTATGAGCCGCTTAATTCTTTGCCTTCAGACTCAATTACATCATATGGCTTCTTTTCATGACCTTTTAAAGCAATAATTCCTGAAAGGTGTTTGTACATTGTCAACTATCAACAAGGGGAACATAATCATTACAAAGTTGACTGAGAAGAAAATATTATTATATAGCCAATAGTCTAGCATACTACCCCAAACTCAAGGTAATATGTGTGGCCTGAACATTTGGAGTATTTTGAAAGAAATGTTTAATAGTTTCCTACTTCTCTGTACCATTTTTCACTTTAGATTGTTCTGTATACATACATAACTGTACATATTGAGAACTGAGAATACAATTGAGAACATACTGTACTCCAAACACATACAATTAAGAATCATACTCCAAACACATATGGATCCTATATTACAATTGTTTAATGTGCCACAAGCCTGATTGTTTTAATGCACAACATGAAGTGGAAAAGAAAAAAGCACAGGAAACTGCTTTATATCAAACCAGACCTTTGTCCATAGAACTCTATATAATCTGTCCTAGTAGGCCAGTATATGGCCTTGGGGCATCCCTCACAACAGTGAGTGGAGCCAAATACTTTGGGCTTTCCACTCCATTTTTCTTAAAGGTTGTTTGACAGGGTGAATATGGGTGTCTTAAATCCTAACTGAGGCTGAAGATACTCAATTCATCCTTAAGTCCTGGCCAACCCACTGTTAAAACAGAGCTCCTGATAAGCTAGGCAAATCTCCTGCAACTCTCAAGGCAGCAGAAGTTGGAAAAAGTTGAGTAGAAACTCTCTGGGATCTCAGGCAGGAATCCTTCCTCTTCTGATTGGAAATTGAATCTGAGACCCTTTAAATGCAAAAGAAATAGTCTACCATGGCCCTTTCCCAAAGGAGGCCACACAAATGAAAGAATGAAATGTTCAATATTTTCCTAATTAAATCAGAAATGAGGAAAAGAACACAGGACAGAGTGACAATAAAACAAAGTAGGCAATCCATATTCCATGGATCACATCAGCTCTCTTTTTATGACCACTGGAGACACTACATGCATGCCATTGAAATGATATGGAAGGAAGAGAGGGAGGGAAATAAGGAAGGATTCTATCTGTACTTCCTCATATCATAACCAGACCCCCAGGTAATCTAGAAGCTGAGATACATACTGGCATTGAAATCCAGCTACAAAAAGATTGTTCACTCTGCAATAAAATATTGAAACATGGAGATCGACTCACCTCTCTTAAAAGGGGATCTAAATAATGCTTTGGTTCTGGAAAAGTGACCTTTGCAGAACTCAAAATGAAAATCATTCATTTGTTTTAAGCATCCCCAAATTCAAGTCATTGTGGCAGCAGGGAAGATGCTACAGGGTAAATTGATTAATTATAACAAGTTATCTAAACCTAAGAATATACAGGTGTCTGCAGCATAAACACTTGGCAAATGTTTCTTCGGTATGCTGCTCATTTATTTCAGTTGTCAGATTCCCAAACAGGTAAGGACTTGGAAAGTAAATAAGATATCTTCTTAAGATTTTTTTCCCCATTAGGAAAGCTAATTAATAGAACACAACAGATTTCTCTTGAAAACTGTTGAATAAACTGAATAAGGCTGTCAAGTTCCCTTTCTGACTGTGATCATATCATTTGCTAACAACTGTCTACAGCAGCTGAAAACAAACTCTTTATTGTACAGTAACCATCAACTAAACAAGAGTCTGTATGCAAGTCTTTGCCTTTTGGAAAGCCTGGAAGACATGGTTGGGTTCCCAAGGGTTTGCAGTATCTGTTGTATCCTTTGAATTAATTTTGTTTAAATATTTGTATTGCATCTGTACTGATTTTTTTTTTTAATCTCAGCTTCTGATTTTCTATTTACTTTATATTTTTGGTGGGGGGGGTACTGTTTTTTAAAATTGTTGTTAGCTGCCCAGAGTCACTTTTTGAGATGGGTAGCCATATAAATTCAATGGGTGGAGAAGGAAGGAAGGACAGGCCTCCCAAGTAAATATTAGTATGCACAATACCTTAAACTTTGCAGTGTTCCACCTTAAAAATGCTGAAAGTGTGACACTGAACAACTCACATTCATCTAGGTAAGTTTTTCTTTGCTCTGGGATTTGTCTCAGTCTTGCAAAACAAACAAACAAACAAAAAAATGAATCACATGGCCATTTTTTCAACAAGATCACCCGGGAATAGCCCAAGGCATTCTGCTGCCTGTGTTGGATGACAAGATGTCAACTTGTCATTGTATACAAGGTGATTGTTTTAGAAAAACAACAAGCATGAGCAGTACTTCAGACTACTTTTGTGGACCATGATAGGTTTCATGGGATACATGGCTCAGTCATTCTATTGAGTGGGCTTCTAGGGCGCTGAAAAAGAACAGCTCAGATCCTGCTGTTGCTCAGACGCAACCCTGAGCACAAATACATGGATACCATGAACTGTATATGATCAATTCATGTGTATTTCAGCCTATTTCAGATGATTCAGTTTGTTTGCATTGCACTGGGATAGTGAATGTTGTGTCTTCTGAGAGGAAGAAAGAGAAAGGGGGTGGTGGTGGTAGTGCTTTAGAACAGTGATCCCTGGATGCCCTAGGATATTTCAAGGAGGTCACTGGTGAAAAGCATGTAACAGGGGACCATGACATGTGCCAAGGGGACCACAGAATAGCAAAGTGTCTTAATACTGCGAATATTATCTTCTTCATGCCAGAGAACTGACAAGTTATTGTCACATGTCTGTATCCAGTAATGGGCCCTGGACAGGAGAAAAACAAGGTTGGAAGGGGGCCACAGGTGGAAAAAGATTGAACAACACTCCTTTAGATAGCTGGGCAAACCATAAAAATGTTGAGTCATTGGGTGGATTAACAATACAATAAATAATAAATAACCATGAATTGGGATTTGGGGGGAGCTTGTTGCCACAACAATAGACATGTGCCAAATACAGGCACACAGACAGACTCTCTGCACACTGATGACTCAGGCATGAACATCCAAAAAGGACTATTGTCCTTTTGACCTGAGAGTTCTGAAGTGCAGGGGCCAAAAACTAGAGGTACCCCTAGAGAAGGGTCATGTGTATAGTGCTGCTTCTCCCCATACAATCTGTTTGAGAAAGGCAGGCAACGTTGTATACATCACTTGGAGCTCTTACGTGACCTTTTGCTCACAGCTGGGACAGGCCAGGATTCTATAAAGGCAGAAATGATGGTAGTCTGACTGCCATCAAAGGAAATTAAAAAGAGATTCCTTGCTGCCTAGAAATTGGAAAATTTGCTCTGGGTTACCTTTGAAGTTCTAGAAACTGAAATGATGCCTACATTAGAGCAGTGCTCTTTAGGGTCTCCCTGCACTAGCTTCAAAGTCTTCCAATTGTACACATTTCACTCAAAGAAGTAAGCTGTCATGGATGCAGACTGATTTTGAGAATTAGGCAGGTAGGGAGATACGTGAGGCTCCCAGCCTAGAGTGAGTCAAATATGCTCCTTAAATTATTTCCCTGTTTGATTTTGGATCCAAGCCCTCTGTGACATAGTTTCTTTGCTACATTCTGCCAAAGCACTAACACCTTTCATTTGCCAGACTTTTGGGGAGGCAGAATAAGTGAAAAATATAAAGGGTTGTTTGTCATGGGCTATTTTCTGACCATTATCTTGTATTCCTCATCTATCTATATATCTATCTCCATCCATCCATCCATCCATGTTTCAGATATAAATATATACAATTTGGCAAAGATTGAAACCGAGACATTCTGAATGCCGAAAGGAGCTGTCCCAGCAGTGAGCTACAGCCTTCATTTGATACCCCATGGTGTTTGTTTGTTTGTTTGTCCCAAATGCCAGATTCCTTTTGTTATGCTCCAAAGAAGAACATGTAATGCATGACGTCTACCAATGGTGAAAATGTGGCCCTTCTCAACATTTTCAATGCCTGAGAGTTCTAAGTGGTGAAGGTCACCTTTCCCCTCTAAGATTCTGATTAAATGTTTACAAAACCTTATAAAGGAACATTTTATTTATTTATTTATTTATTTATTATTAAATTTCTCTGCTGCCCATCTCGTACACAACAACTCAACATAATTTTGTTAAACAGGGCAGAGGAGAATGAGATTGAAGAGTAGGGAGATTGTTAGAAGAACAATAGATGGAAGGTAGAAGGGACAAGAAGGAACAATGAGTGAGAGAGAACCTACAAAGTAAATGTAGTCATCAATAGCTATGTTCACACATCTCTGAAGCCTAGCTTGTTTACCTTATCAAGCAAAATCATAGCCAAGAATTCCCTTGGATTGTTGCATCTGACTTTCACTGTGTTGGGGTGGGGCCAGGACAAGAAACCTGACTTCAAAATTGATTTAATTTACAATTTCATCTAATTAGTGTTAAGTGATTAGTGTTAATTACTCTTTAGTCATGCAATTGTTTTCCTTATCTATTATTTTTAGAATTATGATTTGGTATTGGCTTTTTGAAGCCTCTAAGATTCCACTCAAATCTTTTGGAAGATTGAAGAAGGTTGGGGGTCTCACTTTGTATAACTGTGCCCAAAACCACAGTTTTTTCTTTATGTGTTCAATTTAGGCACCACCTGACTCCAGGCAGACTCTGAGCAGCTCACAATACCAAAAAATATAAAAATAACAATCCACATAAGACCAAACAGATGGGTTCTAAATATAATAATAGGATTCATGCATCTTACTAAGCCAAAACTAAAGAAACATTGTGCTTTAATGCAAGGAGTCTGGGAGTTCTAGTCCTGCCTTAGGCATGAAAGCCAGCTGGGTGACCTTGGGACAGTCGCTCTTTCTCAGCCCAACTCACCTCACAGGGTTGTTGTTGTGGGGAAAATAGGAGGAGGAAGGAGTATTAGGTATGTTTGCTGCCTTGAGTTATTTATAAAAATAATAAAGGTGGGATAAAATTATATATATACTATTAAAAAAATTCCCTTCTCACCCATATAGGTGGTATGTGTCTTCTTCAACCTTGGGACCTCTACCAGAGGCCTGGGACTTTGAGGGTTCTGTGTCGTATCTTAGCTGTTCCTAGCACTGCACTCTTCTGGACAGAGAGCTCTGATGTTGTTCCTGGGATCTGTTGGAGCCACTCTCCCAGCTTGGGGGTCACAGCCCCAAGTGCCCCTACCACCACTGGGACCACTTTGGCCTTCAATTTCCACATCCTCTCTAGTTCTTCCTTCAGGCCCTGGTACTTATTCAGCTTCTTATTCTTCCTGATGTTGCTCTCACTTGGCACTGCTACATCTACCACCACCGCTGTCTTCTGCTCCTTGTCTACTACCATGATGTCTCATTGATTGGCCTGTACCTGCCTGTCTGTCTGGATCTGGGAAGTCCCACAGGATCTTAGCCCTGATATCCTCCACAACCTTCTGTGGAATATCCCATCTGGACTTGGGAGGGCCTAGCCCATACACTGTGCAGATGTTCCTGTACACAGTGCCAGCTACTTGGTTGTGTCATTCAGTGTATGCTGTTCCTGCCTGCATCTTACACCCTGCCACTATGTGTTGGACTGTCTCTGAGGACTCTCTGCACAGTCTGCACTTTGGGTCCTGTCTAGTGTGGTAGACCCCTGCTTCTATGGACCTGGTGCTTAGTGCCTGCTCTTGTGCTGCTATGATCAGTGCCTCAGTGCTGTCTTTTAGTCCAGTCCTTTCCAGCCACTGGTAGGATTTCCCAGTGTCAGCCACCTCAGCTATCTGTCGATGGTACTTCTCATGCAGGGTGTTGTCTTGCCATGGCACTTCCTCTGCTTGATCTTCCTTCCATGTCTGCTGCTGCCTCAGGCATTTTCTCAACAGCTCATCTTTAGGTGCCATCTTACTGATGTAGTCCTGGATGCTCTGGGTCTCATCCATCTCTAGTCATTTGGAGAACTCATTAAGTCTCAGCCTAAACTATCTTTCAATCTTGATGGCCCATAATCAAAGGATCATGTAATTGTAAATCATCCTGATCTGAATCATATCCAAACCACTTGTTACAGAATGATTCAATTGGGACTATATGATTTAACAAATCAGTTTAGTTCAGACATTCAGATCCAGAGATTTGATCAGATCACCTTCAAATCATCTTGCTGAATCCAGTCTTTACTATCCAGCCTATATATTGCCTTGAGGTTCTAGAGGAAATGCAAGCTTTAAGTACAGTGCAACAAATGGTGTAGGAGAGTAGGGGGAGACATCAATATATAGAAGGGTTCCCCCCCACCAGGTCAGAGAAAAAAAAATCTTCTCCTTTATTCCCAATCACAAGTAATACCTGATTGTTTGGTAATCTCTTAGATTAACAGCCAGCATTTGTAAATGAGTGCTTATTCCTTAGATGGGTGAAGATTTATTCTGTCTTTTCCAGCTTTGTTTTCACAAGTGTTGAACCAGATTCAAGTAAAAAGGGGGAAAAGATGGGGGGAAAACCAGAGACCGATGGTGAAAAAAGCATAGATAAACTTTAAAGACATCAGTGCAACAGCAAAAGACACTAAAAAAAAAACCTAACAAGCAGCATGTATCTAATGCTCTTTCTGTCAACTAGATAAAGGAATTGTTCAGATATTTTTATTCAGCTACAAGCATTACCTGGGAAAATAGCCTGAAAGTAAGGGCAAACTGAAGCAATTTCATTACAGGAATACAATCTTCCATGTTCAAAGCATGGGGGATTTGTACAGCCAGCATCCAAAATGCTCAGCAGTATAAATATTTCATATGCTTCTTTTTCCATAGTAAGTAATACATCCTGCTACAACCCAACCAAAAATTGTAAAAAGGAAAGTCAAACTCTTTTGGGATGAATATTGATAGCATTTTGGGATTAGGTCAAATAATGTAACTCTCTCATCTGACTAACAGAAGCTTCTTTTGATGTTTGATAGATGGCCTTTCACCTCCGTATTTTGGAGAAGCCTTGGATTAAGACTTTGACCCACACAGCCTGTGCTGTGCTGAAAAATTATGACCATGCCTCAAAGGCAACTCTTTGAAATAGCCTCCCCCACCCCACCCCAAAAATACAGATGGCCCATCTTCTTTAAGTGTGCTTTTGGCCCTTAGTTCTTCTTTGACTTCTTGTAACATTATGGGTTTTACTATTTGCTTTGTAAGTTTTATCTTCTTGTTAACTTACACAAAGTCCACTAGGATTGAGGGGATGTATACATATTGGACATAAATGAAACAAAGTCAAAAAGAACAGTAGCAATTTTTGCAGCACAAGAATTCTGAGTTTGCGTATATCCTTGCTGTTAAAAGTCAGAAGTCACATCTTTTTGTAACTCTGAAAAAAAAGTCTCTTTTTTTAAACATCTTTTTAGTTTTTCTTCTTTTTTTCTTTGTAGTTTTTTTTTGTTTTGTTTTCTGTAGCTTTTGTATCTTTGCTTGGAAACTTAATAAAATTCTTATTAAAAAAAGAGTTCTGAGTTTGCTGCTACTCAACCTTAACAGGCAACGTCATCTGACTCTTATCGTATAATGAAATGCAAAAGTGAATATGCAGTTTGAGTTCTTCAGTTATTACTACAGCACACCCACATACTCACACACTTCGTTAAAGTGTTAACTGATGATCTCACTTCAAATTAAATTGTAATTAAATGGTATGGTAAAATTTTAAGAGTTATCAAAATGATGCAACAGTGATTTTAGATATTTAAGTAATTTGTTCAATGTAGCATAAAATCAATATAATACAAGTTAAATATTTTATTGTTTTATGAACAGAGCAACCCTACGTACATTGGAGGTGAATTCAGAGAAAGAGACAGTAACCCAGTGGTTTTTTTTTGGGGGGGAGAGTCCCTTCAAGTCAGTTTTTGACTCCTGGTGACAGCCTGGATAAGTTCCTGCAGTTCTGCACTTCCTGCAGAAGTGGTTTGCCATTGCCTCCTTCTAGGGCTGAGAGACAGTGACTGGCCAAAGGTCATCCAGCTGACTTTTCACCTAAGGGGGGACTAGAGCTCATGGTATTCTGGCTTTTAGCCTGATGCCTTAACCACTACACCAGATGGGGTCTGGTAACCCCAATACACAACTATATATTACAGGAATTTTTAACTGATACTGTAATTCTACCTTGTGAACTTCAGATGATAGATAGACCAGATAGATAGAGAGATCTTCCTCTCTCACCACTCTATATGCATTCCTTCCGAAGCTGTGTGCTTGGTGAAAGAGGGAGGCCAAGCAGTATGCGAATCTTTGGTCAAGGTTATACAATAGCTGGGCTTCCCTGCTACACCCTCCAAACATGCCCAAGATAGATAGATTGATTGATAGATCAACATATAAATTGTAAACTTCAATGTAATCAATGCTCTTTCAGGCAAAGATAACAATATCCAACTATTAAACACAGTGTTCAATTTAAAGCTACTTTTCTTACCCCCAACCTTTTCTTATTCTGTTTTCTCATTCTTACTTTTTTCCACTAAGTCTTTGGCTATCACTTCCTTTCACACTCTGCATCTCGCTAACTTTTCCTGAAACAGTTAACATAAAGACTTATTGTAAGGTGAGGCTTTAAATCAGATATTCTCTGGAGCTTTTGTAAAGAAACAGGTTTTTTCCTCAGGTCCCTCTGGATTCACAGAGTACTGTGGATTTCCATATACCATATGGGTAATCCATGCTGTATTTCATGGTCTCTAAACTACAAACTCCGTTTTTGGTTGGTGTGTGTGTTTTATGTTAGCTCTCAAAAATGTGGGAGTTCAGAAAGAAACTGACTCATCTGGTTCTCTTTCTACAGATAAAGCAAGTTCTGGTCACCCCATTTGAAAATGATATAATAATGCTGGGGAAACTGCAGAAAAGAGCTACCAGGATAATTAGGTGGTTCAAACACCTTTTCTAGGAGAAAAAGCTAAACCATTTCAACCTTTTAGCTTATAAAAAAGAATGCAAGGGGGTGGTGTGATTGAGGAGTACAAATGCATGCATGACACAGAAAAAGTGGACAGGAGGAGAATTTCCCCCTCTTTCAAAGCACTAAGACCAGGAGTCTTCCAATGAAGCTCATAGAAAGAGATGGCAAATAGACAAAAGAAGGCATTTCTTCACGCAGCACATAATTAACCTGCAGCATTTGTTACAATAAGAAGTAATGTTGGCCACTGCTTGTATGGCTTTAAAAGGGGTTGGATATATTTGTGGCCTTAATCTATGGGGGACTCCTTTTCTCTTTCCCTCACATCAGCTACTACAGGTAGTCCTTGCTTAACAACCACAATTGGGACTGGAAGTTTGGTTGCTAAGTAAAGCAGCCATTAAGTGAGTCTGACCTGATTTTATGGCCTTTTTTGTGGTGGGCATTAAGTGAATCACAGTGGGCATAAGGTGAACTATATGGTCATTAAACAAACCATGCAGTTCCTCATTGATTTTGCTTGCCAGAAGCCAGCCGGGAAGATCACAAATGGTGATCACATGACCATAGGACACTGTGATGGTCATAAATCATAAAACTAGTTTAAGATGGGTGGCAATATAAAATGAATGGATAAATAAATAAATAAATAAATAAATAAATAAAAATGTGGACCGGTTGCCAAGTGCCAAGTGCCCAAATTGTTTTCACATGACCCTGCAACACTGCAACAGTCATAAGTGTGAGAACCTGTCTAAAGTTGTCTTTTCAGCACTGTTGTAAGTCCAAATCATCACAAACAAATGGTTAAATGAGAACTACCTGTACAGCTGACAAACGATGGATCGCAGAATAATGAGAGGACTTTGGATTCATGGACTGTCAACCACACTTTGTTTTTTGTTGCACTGATGTGGAACAAAATTGAATGTGATATAAATTAAATCAACTTTCATTTTTCTCCAGGTCCCCAGCAAATCCATGTCCTTTGGCCTTGGAGTACAAATTCTACCAAGTGACTCCAATCCCAAACATGGCCCTGGGTTCAAATAACATTGCACATGCCTAATTTAAAATAAAATGAGAAGAGTGTTATGTTGGCTAACATCGTAAGAGTATGATGTTAGCCAACATAACAAAGAAACTAATCTGAATTCCCTTTCAGTGAGCTACTATCTAGAGGTTTGAGGAAACATCTGTCTCATATGTTCCTAACAGCCAATGCATATGCTTCTATATGTGATACAAAGCCTCGCCCTCTTCCCCAATAGAGCACTGTGCTGTGCTTTAGCTCTGAGTCAAAGGATGAAGGTGGAGAAAAGCCAAACAAATACAGTTTGGGATGCAATTTCCTCATCGGTGAGAATGACCTGCCAGGAAGGAAGAGAAAAGCAAGTGATGGGCAAAATGATCTTTCCATTGCTGCCCTGTCTAAAAGGAACACATAATGACTGCTTGGTCTTGGCTTATGAACTCATGCCAGAATTGATTTTTATTTTTTGCAAGGGGGAGGGTCAAATGGAAAGACTAACAGCTGTGCTGTATTTGGAACCTGCCAAACTGTTGTGGGTCTTGCCAGGTTGCCATGTGGCTTAAGGCCAAGTTATCAATGGCACATGTAATAGGACATTGACAGAAGAATCCCAAATCATAGATCCTATGGAAAGAGATAAATAGTCCCATGTTCATCAGAGCAATATGGCATCATGCTGGGAAGCCATTACAAAAGTAGTATTTGAAATATATAATACTGGCAGCAATTTATATATAAAGTCAAAAAGTTACTGTAAATGGGAGGAGGAGGTGGAGGAGGAACCATCTGAATGTGGAATATTGACCAAAGACTGAATAAGGAAGAGGATAAAAGAAAAACCATGATAAAGAATGACAAAGATGGGAAACAAAATTTCAGGAAACCATGTGCTGGAAGCAATGGTATGTATTATTAAATTTAGCAGAGTTTTAATAGACAATAAAAATAAAACAATCCTATGCATGTTTATCTAGATGCAATTTCGATTCTGTTTAGCGAAGTCAAGCTTCCAATAACTTTTCACACAATTGCTGTTTAAATCCTCATGTTGGGCTGACTATATAGTTACCCCTGAATGTTTCCTTCAGAGGGCATCTTCCTCAGAGGGGAGGAAAAATGTTTATTAGGGAAAAACTGCACTTGGATGAGAAGCGAAGCACGTTTTTTCACACCTCTGTTAAATGGGAGTCCAGGAGGATTTTTTTAATTTATTTTATTTATCTATCAAATTTTATCACTGCCCATCTCCTCCCAAAGGAGGGACTCTGGGCAGTTTACAACAAAAGAATTGTGTGACAGATGCACCTCAGACATAAGGATCCCTGATCCGATGGCAAGGCATAGCAATTGCCTAATGTGGAAAATGTCCTATATGTACTAAAAGAGTAAGTTGTGCTTCAAGTTGAGATGAACTCTTGTTGACTTCATGGCCACACCCGTGTAGTTTTCTTGGCAGCAGTGTGGAAATGTTTTGCCATTAACTTCTTCTTTCAGTCTTCCCCACCTAGTCTGGAGGTCGAACGTTCCTGGAGGTTTCCAATCCAAATATACCTCCTTAGCTTCTGAGCTCAGACAAGTCAGCCAGCTGCCACTTGTTGAGATATTTTCAATGTAGCTGCTGAAGAAATGATATAGTGGGTCATTGTGATTCTTGCTTTGTGAAAATCTGGTGCTGTAGCCTATGTTTATATACTCAACTAACTCAAATAACTACAGCAAAGGATCATTACCTTGTCATGGTGCTGGAGGTTGAGCACCTCAATGATGCCATGAGCTAAACTGTGAAGGGCCACCCAAGACGGGAAGGTCATGACAGAGAGGTCAGACTAAATGCGATCCCTGGGGAAGGTAATGGCAACCCACCCCAGTATTCTTGCCGTGAAAACTAAATGGATCAGTACAACCAGAGATATGTCGGTATACCATCGGAAGATGAGAACCCCAGGTCGGAAGATGGTCAAAATGCTACTGGGGAGGACCAGAGGATGAGTTCAACTAGCCCCAGACGTGATGACGCAGCTAGCTCAAAGCCGAAAGGACAGCTAGCGGCTGACGGTGCTGGTGGTGAATGGCAAATCTGATGTTCTAAGGATCAACATGCCATTGGAACCTGGAATGTAAGATCTATGAGCCAGGGCAAATTGGATGTGGTTATTGGTGAGATGTCAAGATTCAAGATAGACATTTTGGGCATCAGTGAACTGAAATGGACTGGAATGGGCCACTTCACATCAAATGACCACCAGATCTGCTACTGTGGACAAGAGGACCACAGAAGAAATGGAGTAGCCTTCATAATTAATAGTAAAGTGGCTAAAGCAGTGCTTGGATACAATCCAAAAAACGATAGAATGATCTCAATTCAAATTCAGGGCAAGCCATCTAACATCACAGTGATCCAAATATACGCCCCAACCACAGATGCTGAAGAAGCTGAAGTAGAGCAGTTCCATGAGGATCTGCAGCACCTACTGGACAAAACGCCTAAAAGAGATGTTATTTTCATCACGGGAGACTGGAATGCTAAGGTGGGCAGTCAAATGACACCTGGAATTACAGGTAAGCATGGCCTGGGAGAACAAAACGAAGCAGGACATAGGCTGATAGAATTTTGCCAAGACAACTCACTCTGCATAACAAACACTCTCTTCCAACAACCTAAGAGACGGCTTTATACATGGACTTCACCAGATGGACAACACCGAAACCAGATTGACTACATCCTTTGCGGCCAAAGGTGGCGGACATCTATACAGTTGGTAAAAAAGAAGACCTGGAGCTGACTGTAGTTCCGATCACGAACTTCTTCTTGCACAATTTAGGATCAGACTAAAGAGATTAGGGAAGACCCACAGATCAGCTAGATATGAGCTCACTAATATCCCTAAGGAATATGCAGTGGAGCTGAAGAATCGATTTAAGGGACTGGACTTAGTAGATAGGGTCCCAGAAGAACTATGGACAGAAGTTCGCAAAATTGTTCAGGAGGCGGCAACAAAATACATCCCAAAGAAAGAGAAAACCAAGAAGGCAAAATGGCTGTCTGCTGAGACACTAGAAGTAGCCCAAGAAAGAAGGAAAGCAAAAGGCAACAGTGATAGGGGGAGATATGACCAATTAAATGCAAAAATCCAGAGGTTAGCCAGAAGAGATAAGGAATTATTTTTAAACAAGCATTGCGTGTAAGTGGAAGAAGACAATAGAATAGGAAGGACAAGAGACCTCTTCCAGAAAATTAGAAACATCAGAGATAAAATTTCAGGCAAAAATGGGTATGATCAAAAACAAAGATGGCAAGGACCTAACAGAAGAAGAGATCAAGAAAAGGTGGCAAGAATATACAGAAGACCTGTATAGGAAGGATAACAATATCAGGGATAGCTTTGACGGTGTGGTCAGTGAGCTAGAGCCAGACATCCTGAAGAGTGAGGTTGAGTGGCCCTTAAGAAGCATTGCTAATAACAAGGCAGCAGGAGACGACAGCATCTGAGCTGAACTGTTCAAAATCTTGCAAGATGATGCTGTCAAGGTAATGCATGCTATATGCCAGCAAATTTGGAAAACACAAGAATGGCCATCAGATTGGAAAAAATCAACTTACATCCCCATACCAAAAAAGGGAAACACTAAAGGATGTTCAAACTATCGAACAGTGGCACTCATTTCACATGCCAGTAAGGTAATGCTCAAGATCCTGCAAGGTAGACTTCAGCAATTCATGGAGCAAGAATTGCCAGATGTACAAGCTGGGTTTAGAAAAGGCCGAGGAACTAGGGACCAAATTGCCACTATCCTCTGGATAATGGAAAAAGCCAGGGAGTTTCAGAAAAACATCTATTTCTGTTTTATTGATATTCTAAAGCCTTTGACTGTGTGGACCATAACAAATTGTGGCAAGTTCTTAGTGGTATGGGGATACCAAGTCATCTTGTCTGCCTTCTGAAGAATCTGTATAACGACCAAGTCGCAACAGTAAGAACAGACCATGGAACAACGGACTGGTTTAAGATTGGGAAAGGAGTATGGCAGGGCTGTATACTCTCACCCTACCTATTCAACTTGTATGCAGAACACATCATGCGACAGGCTGGGCTTGAGGAATCCAAGGCTGGAGTTAAAATCGCTGGAAGAAACATTAACAATCTCAGATATGCAGATGATACCACTTTGATGGCTGAAAGTGAAGAGGAACTGAGGAGCCTTATGATGAAGGTGAAAGAAGAAAGTGCAAAAGCTGGCTTGCAGCTAAACCTCGAAAAAACCAAGATTATGGCAACCAGCTTGATTGATAACTGGCAAATAGAGGGAGAAAATGTAGAAGCAGTGAAAGACTTTGTATTTCTAGATGCGAAGATTACTGCAGATTCTGACTGCAGTCAGGAAATCAGAAGACGCTTAATCCTTGGGAGGAGAGCAATGACAAATCTCGATAAAATAGTTAAGAGCAGAGACATCACACTGACAACAAAGGTCTGCATAGTTAAAGCAATGGTGTTCCCCGTAGTAACATATGGCTGCGAGAGCTGGACCATAAGGAAGGCTGAGAGAAGGAAGATTGATGCTTTTGAACTGTGGTGTTGGAGGAAAATTCTGAGAGTGCCTTGGACTGCAAGAAGATCAAACCAGTCCATCCTCCAGGAAATCAAGCCAGACTGCTCACTTGAGGGAATGATATTAAAAGCAAAACTGAAATACTTTGGCCACATAATGAGAAGACAGGACACCCTGGAGAAGATGCTGATGCTAGGGAGAGTGGAGGGCAAAAGGAAGAGGGGCCGACCAAGGGCAAGGTGGATGGATGATATTCTAGAGGTGACGGACTCGTCCCTGGGGGAGCTGGGGGTGTTGACAACCGACAGGAAGCTCTGGCGTGGGCTGGTCCATGAAGTCACGAAGAGTCGGAAGCAACTAAACAAATAAACAACAAAACTCAAATAAAATTGGATAACAGAGGAACAGGATACACAACGATTTATTTATTCTTATTTCTCTGCCTCTTAACTCCAGATCTGTAGTTAGTGAAAACTTCAGCCCAATGCTGTAGCCATTTAGGATTCCAAACAGTCCATTTCATTCCCCAACCCCTAGATTTCTCTTCTCTTCCCCTTCTTCTACAGCCACCAAGCAATCTCTCAGCTTTTGTATTACTTATTTCCTTCATTTTCTTTCTCTTTCTATAAAGACCTGGTCTACTTTTGGAATCCTTGAGTTCCTCCAAATCTTCTGAAGCCTCCCTCCTTGGTGTTTGGAGGCAATGAACCATCCTGAATATCAGAAATAAAAGAAATAGTTATTCTTCTCCACCTGTCTTGCCAAGAAGCTCACTTCAAGATGCATAGGGAGACAAGTACACTTGGATTTGGTTTGAAACCTTTTGGTAACAGAAAAGGAGCCTGGAGATTTGCCCTTTCTGAAAATTGCTATGGCTCCAGAAACTTAATCTGCCTCATTGAAAAAGTGCTGATTTTTTTCCCCCATGTACATACACAGGTGTGATGAACATTTTGAGCTGAAATCTTGAACCCTACTGACAACTGGATGAAATTAAATGAAGTTAACATAGCCAAACAGATGGCAATTGACAGCTGAGCTGGACAACTGAGCCAAAGCAAATTATAAATATACTCCAGAAGCTGGGATTGATTCATATTGGATCCACACTGAGACATCTCTGACCATAAGGCACTTTTGCATTAGCAAGAAATGCTGCGGCTGCTTTTTGTGTCTGCTGATGCAATTATCTCTCCCCTTGGAGAATCACCAAAGTCTGAACATCTTTTGGAAATGTCACAATCTCTTCCTGTTCAAGTTGGCTTCAGGGATTTGATTAAAACTGACAGAGGCCAACATTTGGGTATTCGGCTCTTAAAATGGTAGACAATAAGAAGAAGTATTCATTTGCATTCCATTTTAAGCAGAATTGACCTAATTTTCTATTATCATACCAAAATGCTAACTGAAACTTGGTTAGTTTTCAAAACGTGACCTTCTCTGAATTTTGCAGTATGATTTTTCCCATTTAAAAATGTCTACATGAAATATATAGAAAATATATATTAGGGGGAAATATGCATGAAGATAATGTGTGTATATTGATATAATATGTATACAAGGAATTTGTACACAATGAATTGTACATAGTTAAAGGTGCACACAAATGGGTGCAAATTTCCATGCAAACTTTTTTTAGAAGTATAATTTCTATTTACTGTAAGGGAAAGAATTACATAATTTAAAATTAGAAAAAGTAATAAGTTGGGATGTCAGGAATGGTGAAATAAACAGATACCTTTATTCCCAACTCTGTGGATTAATAGGAGCAGGACAAATTTTGAGAGAAATAGTGTTTAAGAAGATTTTTCTGGGATGAAAGTTAGACCATCTTTAGATGTTATAAGTAAAATAAATTCTACTTATTAAAAACCCAAAGCTTCTTGACCTAGCAACCCCACCCCAGTTTTCTTTTTCTGTTCTTCTACTTCAAACCAACCCTTCATTCTTTCAGCTTCACCACTTCAACTATCCAAAGGACTCTTACTATATCAAATGTCTCCACCCCTGTGCAGTTGCTGCCTGTAAGTTCTCAAACTGCTTGTGTGTGCAACCACTTCCCAAATCTCCCCAAAATCCATTTTGAAAGCTCAAGTTTCCCAAGAAGTGTTGGAATCAATTGCTACTGTTTTGTAATTAATTTTGTAATGATGTTTTTTAGATGAGCCCTTAAGGCACAGCTCCTTTCACAGGTCTCGGGCTAGGGTACATGGTGGGCCCCATGTGGAGTGTTTGATTTGTGGGATGTTGGTTGTTTTTTTGTATTTTGCATTCTACTCTATTGTATGGATTGGTATAATTTTGTAGTTTGCATAGTGTACACCTCCCAGAGTTGAGATGGATTTGGGTAGTTTATAAATGCAAGAAAATAAATAATTAAGCCAGACTGCATTGAACTGAAATAATTGCATATTCTTTGTTTATCTTAGGATTTCTTTTCTTCCTCATCATTTATTCTTCCTTCCCTTCATGCATCTTGTTGTATTTAGATTGAAAACCACTGGTATAGAAATTTACCAAACCTATTCTCCATGTACTGCACCTTTACAAAGAAAATGAATAATTGATCTAATTCCTATAGGTAAAGGTAAAGGTTTCCCTTGACGTAAAGTCCAGTTGTGTCCGACTCTAGGGGGCGGTGCTCATCTCCATTTCTAAGCCTTAGAGCCGGCGTTGTCCATAGACACTTCCGGGTCATGTGGCCAGCATGACGACACGGAACGCCATTACCTTCCCGCCAAAGCGGTACCTATTGATCTACTCACATTTGCATGTTTTTGAACTGCTAGGTGAGCAGGAGCTGGGACTAGCAATGGGAGCTCACCCCGCCGCGCGGTTTCGAACCACCGACCTTCCGATCGGCAGCTCAGCGGTTTAACCCGCAGCGTATTTAAGCGTTAATATTTTAAATAGTAAAAGAGCTATTTGGGGTGAACCCCTAAAACATGAGTGGCTACAAATTTCAGCCTGCCTATTCTAAGTGAGGTTAACCTCACCTTTGGTGATGGGTGGATGGATGGATGGATGGATGGATGGAAGGAAGGTAGGAAGGAAGGAAGGAAGGAAGGTAGGTTATTATTTGTTACTTACAATGCTAATAGAGTTAGTCTGGAGTCAGATGGCACCAAAATCAAATAAACATATAAATAAATAAAAGCAAAAGAAAAGACAGACAGACAGAAACTGGAGAATTCCAGTTCATATAAAAGAAAAATAGGAATTTGTGCTTTCTGGTAGTTATTCTTTGTTTTTTTAACCAGGACTGTACAATGAGGCTTTAAGGATTTGTTTATAAGTGAAGAGAGTTGTCTTTTGTTTTATTTCTTAGAGAAAGGGTAAGTTGGATTATATATTTTTTTTTAATTAAGATTAAATTTTATATGTTATCTCTGGTAGCTCTTAATAGACCTTTGCTAATTAGGATCAAAAGATGATTTCTTATATTTTGAATATTAAGAAGGGATGTGATATGGGAAGAAGAGATTTTCTTTTTCTTTTTTTTTACTAGGGAAGGTGTTTATTTACTGAAATTGTTTATACTTGTCTGGAGGGGATGGGGGTCATCTTTTATGCATTTTCTTTTTTTCTTTTTCTCTATTTTTTTGTACTTCCTTTATTTTTTATTCTTCCTTAGTTTGTATTAGTTTTTTTTTATCTTTGCCTATGTCAACTTCAATAATTTTTTTTATCAAAAAAAATTAGGGATAATGCTGTCTTTGAAGCTTTTTCCACTTATTTCTTGAGAAGGAAAAATGTGAGCTACTACTGAGCATGACTGTCAAGATAGGAATTTTGGCATTTGTGCATGAGGACCTCAATTTTAATCTGTTTTCATCCCAAACATGATAATAAGATACCTTGATAAGGTGGCAAAGGTTAGCTGCAATACTCTGCTTCTCATTGATGCTTCTCATAAAAAAAAAATGTATATGGGTGTTTGACTGACCCAACATGTACCACCAACGGAGATGGCAGTGCAAAAAGCATTGCTGAACAGGTGGTGAGTGCTAAGCAGAAGGACCTCTGACTTGTGTGAATTAAATCTGTGGAAGTTGGAGGACACCTATAATTGAACTTCCCACAGTCATTTACCTGCTCAGAAAATACTCTCCTTAAGGCCAGCTGCTGCCAGAGACACCTAACATATCTGCAATTTCCCACTGTAATTAATGCTCTGATTAAAATGTGAACTGAAAGACAGTCAAGGTAGTTCGTTTTCAGGGGAGAACTGAAACAAAGCCAATGCCGATTTGTGACAGACAGCTGTTTGAATTTGCAAGGTGCAAATTCATTTAAATAATAATAATAATAAAAAAGACTTTATTAGATTCTTCTGAGCTACAGGTTACACTGTCCATGAGACAAACAGTGAAGCACTGCCTCTTAGTGACTTCTGTCAGTAAAATGCAGGGGATGAGTTTGAAATAATACTCATTGGAAAATGTGAGCTTTTTGCACATAGAGGGATAAAATATTGTCTTTGCTTTGGATGAAGCCTGGTGGTGAAGCAAACTGAGGTCACAAAAATGCAAACCAAATGAAATCCTGACAGAAATTAGGGTTCAGAGATACTACTTAATATAGATACTAATTTTAATATTAATATTGATTTATCTTTATCTTTATTTATTTATTTATTGTTAGTTGTCTTAAGTGCACACCTGAAGAGTAAAGCTGGATATTCAGTGAAGGGGTGATGCTTTTGTCATTCTGACTCAAAATCATGGCTGGTATACTCATATCTTTTTTCTTGTTTTCAATTTTTTTTTATCCATAACCACCCACAGTCACTGGGAATCGGGCAGCATATAAATTTAATAAATCATCATCATCATCATCATCATCATCATCATCATCATCTCTCCAGTAATCTGCAGTCTCCTTGACTTTTCAGACTTCCATTCTTTCTCCCTCATCCAATGTCTTGCTCTCCCCTTTGCAGTTTTGGAGAGGAAATATTTAAAAAGGTTTTTTGGTCATAAATCTCCTACTCTTGAGAAATTGGAAATTGTCTCTTTCCCCTGAACATAACATAGAAGAAATCTCTGCTGAACATCTTGGCCAAAAACATTGGTGAATAAGTTTGAAAGGTCATTTGTACTCAGCTCTAAGCTGGATGTATACTGACCACCTTACTAAGCCTAAGCCACAGTTTGTTCTTCACTATGTATCTCCCCCCACCAAAAATGGAGGGGGGCGTTGGGTTTGAAAATAGCTACATGTGTTACTTTTGATAGTATTTGTTCACCTCTATCTCTCTACAGAGCTACTCTTTCATTAAGCCTGAACTGTTAGAATAATATGGTCGTAACCAAAGCAAAGAAATAATAGTGTCAGGAATTTGGAATAAGGCTGTTGCAGTGTGTTGGAAAGAATAATGCATATGAAATCTAAGTTTTCTCATTCCCTCTTTCTACAGGGTCCTAAAACTGTTCTGCAAAGCAAAATATATTTGTAATCTCTCTGATTTCACCTACTTCCATTAAATTGAAAGGAAAGATATGAAGGAAATATCCGTTTGTTTGTTTGTTTTTAATAGCATACTACTATCATCACTAAGGAATTCTTGGATAATATCTCTTTCTTCTAGAGAAATGTTGATAAATCCTCCATCAAGAAATCTTCTGTGCTTAGTTCAAGTTGGATGAACATCCACATTTCTCTACATTTTATATGAGCGCTGAATAATATTCTTGATTGTATATATTTCTGGCACAAAATTGGAGGTCTTGGTGAAGAAGCAATAGAGATAGCATAGAATTTCATCTGTTCTGCATATTTACTTATGTACTTCTGCGTTATATGCATGGGAAAATGCTTGTTTCTTGATTTCATACTTTTCCAAACTTTGCAAAGAAATTCTCTACTCAAAAATTGCATATAAGAATGGATATATCAGAGAAGAGTACTTACAAAATGTATATACAATAGTAAAGAAACAAGGATAAACTACTGTATTATACACCAAGAGAAAGTTTATACAAAAATAACCATAAAATTATTTGCACATGTAGCTGTCAATATCCCAACCCCTTTCCAATCCATGCTTATAACTGCTAGGTAAGAGAAAGAGAAAGAGAAAGACTCAGAAATATATCTAGGTTAGAAGATTATTCACCATTGTCAAGAGCATATGAGAATAAGTCAATACAACCTATGGATATAAAAATACTTTGGGCTTTTAAGGTAAT
The DNA here is from genome assembly GCF_035149785.1 of Candoia aspera. Lineage (NCBI taxonomy): Eukaryota > Metazoa > Chordata > Lepidosauria > Squamata > Candoiidae > Candoia > Candoia aspera. Next base: position 9,763,597 of record NC_086163.1, on the reverse strand, counting down.
TGATATTGAGTTTCTGTTTTGCAGTGCAAACTTTTTAATAGTAGAAACACTTGAGAGCTTTCTAATAGATTTAGTTTGATGCAATGGTCATGCAACAGTGGAAGGGTTTGGCTATATGTCTGTACGAATGTTACCTACCAACAGTTGTGCTAGAGGGTTTTATTAAAATATTTTTTTTCTTCTTTCTACTCAAGAGCATTTTCCATAAATGTACTCCAGGTAATGATCTTTCAGAAAGACAACAAGCATGGTAATTATAACTCCTTCCCCTCTCTTTCGACTAAGGATCCTCAATTCATGATGTTATATTGGCAGTTTAATACTTAAGGGGAATTGTAAGAACTTTATAGCCCGGGAAACAAGTACCCTGTAAATTCCACATTATGGTTCTTACCTACCTACTTTCAGTTCTAACATGGTAGATTTCATTCAGTAGATATACATTGTTTTGAATCTCACTTGTTTATCAGAAGAACTTCAGTCATGAGGTCATGACTGAAGATCTACCCAAGCAAGGAACAGATGGTAAAAATCTTGCCCCTGCTTAAGAAAATGGAGACTTTTCAACTGTGCAGCTCCATATTCTACAGAACATTATTTTTGTTCACTGTGCCCTATCCTAAAAGTGGAATAACCAAAGATCATACGGTATGATTTTCCTCTTACTTCACTGATTCCCCACCTGTTTCAGTCCTCACATTTAAATGCTAGTCTTCAGCATTATTTGAAGGCTTGACCTCAATCAGTACACATGTTGGTGCTCTGGTCAGGGTTTGTTTGTTTGCTTTTTCCCCAATCTAGTTTCCTTCAAATACGTTGGACTTCAGTTCCCATAATCCCCAACTAGCATAGTCATTTATTTTAATAAATATATCCCCATTGCCCCCAAGATGGAAGGAATCATAGCTTTGCTGCAAGAGGCAAGTTGTCTTTGGGGTAATAGAAGCGTGACTAATCTTATTTAAGAACACAAATGAAAAATAATCATGGACAATTACTCTATAATTACATATTTAAATCTGAAATGTAGATTTCCAAAATAAATAGTAATAATAACTTTACATCTGATTATTATTATTTCTTCCTCTCCCAACTTCTCTCTCATTTTGATGTAGTATTTTGATTTTTTTGCAGATTACTAGTTTCATATTTTTGAAAATAAGTGTGTTTACCAGAAGGATGTTCTAGATTTAAAATATTGAGATACATATGCATTACACATGATATGGCCTCCCACTGAAAACTTCATACTTGCTTTATGCTGTACCGATCTCATCAGTAATATAATGTCTATAGTCTTTGGACTTTTGTGATATTAAATTATTTGGAGTTCCTACATCTGTGCTCCAGATCATTTGCCGCTGAAGAGGAATATAAGAAATGAACAATACTATATGATCATATTATGAAACAGTAGTAAAGGTAAAGGTTTCCCTTGACATTAAGTCCAGTCGTATCCGACTCTAGGGGGTGGTGCTCATCTCCGTTTCAAAGCCGAAGAGCTGGCGTTTGTCTGTAGACACTTCCATGGACATGTGTCCGGCATGACTAAATGGAATGCCGTTACCTGCCTGCCAAAGCAGTACCTATTAATCTACTCACATTTGCATGTTTTCGAACTGCTAGGTTGGCAGGAGCTGGGACTAGCAATGGGAGCTCACCCCATCACGTGGATTCGAACCGCCGACTTCCTGATCAGCAAGCTCAGCAGCTCAGCGGTTTAACCCACAGCGCCACCATATTATGGGGAAGAGAACCAAATTAACAAGAGCTTACTTTTCAGTGGCAAGCTGAATTATGGGCAACTTTCCAAATTTATATTTTGTTTGGAGTATTGGGTACATCTCTACAGTTCTTCATGAAAATTGTTCCAAGGAAAAAAAAATCCAGAATACAGTTGTGTCACTTATGTTGATTCCAGATGCGAAAACATACTGTAGATGCTGTTGATTTTAAGCCAATGTGCGAATATGCACCGGCTACTTTTTCAAGAATAGAATTCTGTGCATATTCTGTGCATATTTTAAGAAACTATTTATTATACAGACCACCTTATTGTCCAGGACTCTAAGGAGTTCTGGAATATTCAGCCTTGGACATCAGTTCTGTTGTGTCATGGAGAGAATAGGATTGCAGTATTACTCAAGTATTCTTAAAATTATACAGCTCATTACATTCCCTCAACAGAGACTGCCATTCTGGCACTGGCTGAGCTAGTGTTAAGATGCTTGCTTGTTATTCATCTATGGTTTTTATATTAAAATATATAAACCATTCTAGCTTGTGTCACTATTCAGGAAAGTTACCAAAGGATCACACCAATGCAAAATTAAAGTCATTCAGAAGAAAAATGGAAAACCAAACAGCAGTTTTAAAAAAAGAAAAGTTGTGTAATAGAAGCAGGCATATAATATAGACAATGTAGGACATCATATGCCAATAGCATGAAAGCCAACCCAAATAAGATCTTAACTAATTGGCAGAAGATAACCAGAGAGCCAGCCAGTTGCTCTCTGAAACAAAAAGTTCCACAAGTAGAAGAGGTAGATTGACAGCCTACAGTACCTCTTGTCCCAGTAATCACATTCCACCACCGTTATGTTATAGAAAAGGGCCTTTCCATCATGCTGTAGGGTATAAGCAGGCTGGTATGGAAGAAGGTGGTCCTAAAATAACCTGGCTTTAAAAATAGGTCTATAAGATCATCTCCAAGACTTTTAATTGTGCCCAGAAACATGTTGGAAACACATGCACAAGTGGCCACAAGGTGAGACTCTAGAGAAGCCTTTCTCAACCTTTTGACCCTGGAGGAACCCTTGAAAAATTTTTCAGGCCTCAGGGAACCCCTGCACATTCAGGCTCAAATATAGGCCAGAAGTTGCAAAAGTATTATATTTGTTTCATCTGTAGGCCTGTATAGATGCATTAACAGCATTCTTAAACTAAAAATAAAAAATGGAACTTACCTCTCTAATGTGAAGTTGCCTGAATTTGAAATATTTCTTAAAATAAATTGTGATCTCCCAGGGAACCCCTAATTACCTCTTGTGGAACCTGAGGGTTCCACAGAACCGTGGTTGAGAAACCCTGCTCTAGAAGGCTAGGCAAATGCAAGAGGAGTTCCATCAATGATCTCAGTGTTTGGCCACATCTGTAATAATGAAAAAAATTCCTAATCCTGAATTAGGTTGTCTGAGACCTTATGTATCAAAAGCATTAGGCTGTCTGAGACCTTATGTATCTTGAGCAAAACCTTGTGGTTTGTGCAGTACTTAACTGGCAGCCAAGGTATATTTCCTTCAACAAAAGTGGAACATGTGCACAGCCAGGTGTTCAGCTCGGGAACCTGGCTGTCTCTTTCTGTTTCGTTCTCATTCTGCACCAGCTGTAGCTTCTGTACCAACCACAGGATTAGCTCCACACAGAGCAAATTACAGCAGTATCAGCATGCAATATGGTGGTGGGAGTGATGGTGGTGAACAAAATCATTCATTTGGATGGATTTTATTTAATTAATTGTAAGCTCGACTGCTTGGGTTCCAGGGCAGATTACAATCCACAAGGTTGGAAGGCATGATAATTTTGGAGAAAGCAGACAGTTTCAGATGACTGGGGTAGAGCACAATGCTTTTTTTCAAACTATCAGAAAGTAATTCAAACTTTAAGATTACTCTGTGGAAGAATATGTCTTTGTGCACATTAATTCGGCACTTCACTTAATTAAGTAATCACACCATTTCTTTTTCCTTTTCAGACACAAATAAGATGACAGAAGAAATGCCACAGAACCTCTGCATCTCTTTAACATGTCATTCAGCCTGGTTCTGTATCTCTTCCAAAGTAATTCTCCCCCGCCTTCACCCCTTTTCAACTTTCACTAAACAAGCTAGCAGTTTTCAAAATCGAAAACTGGCAGGCTTTCCCTAGGTTTCTTCCAATATCAAAATCAAGATTTATTAACATTACAAAGAGACCACTCTCCTAGAGTGCTCCCTTTATCATTCTAAGCAGCTGCCTTCAGGCAAAACATTTAACCTTGGGACATGCGATAGGAATTGTGGGAAGGCAGAAATCTTTGAAACTCTTTGACTTCATCCAGAAATCTGCTCTATGGCTTTAACTGAAAGATGATGGAAGCCCTTATTTTCATTTGATATTTATCAATTCTATCCATTGCACTTAAAATTGAAAGATATGGCAGCTCTTACTTATAAACAATGACTTTCCATTTCTCCTTAAAGAAGGCTAGTGATGAAAAATCCAACTTTACCCCACTGGGAATTCTATTAGGATGAAAGGAGTCAGACAAGGCAGAAAGCCTGGGTGTGCTAAGTGCTTAAAATAAGCCCACAGATGCACTTATCTATTACGCCGGCTGTTTTATAGCAAAATGATAGATTTCACATTCCATTTTCCTATTATATCACCTGTTGCCACATTGGAGTGAAAGGGCTGATATGTCAATTATAAGCCATTCTGACAGTTGGTTATATTTCTAGTTTGGTTTTTTAAATCAGATGGATGTTTTATTTTCCAAATCTCATTATATCTAGCTATTTAGTTCTGAGAAATCCCAGCAGTATTATGTCAAAAGGGTGATTAATTGTAGTAACCAATACTTTCATGAAGCCTTTTGACTGCATAATTGCCACAGAGAACTTGCGCTAAATGGACAAGATATCTGAAGGTGAAAAGAAAAGAAATATACTGATATAAAGGAGGGGAACCAGTTAAGGGTGTAAACTTGTCCTGTGAATTCACATATCCACTCAATTAAAAAAAAAATCCTTTAATTTTAGATGAGGCTATCAGATGCTTGAAATTCCAATGCATGCCTGCCTCTGAAACCTAGGAAATGACCATTCAAGAGCATCCTCTTAGATTTCTTGCAAATAACCTGTTGAGACATTGTTCACTTTTGTATATGATAGTGTCTCTCAGTTCAGAGTCCATGAACTCACAGTTTTGTTTTTGTTTTTAATTCAGTGTTGGATGGAAGAGGGAGTTCTATGGGTAGACATTCAAGGGTGCAGGTTTTCCAATCACTTGCCAGAGATTTCCTGAAGAAATTACACTTGACACAACTCTAAATGGCATAACACTGCCCGAGAATTCCACCTAATATTGCAATTCAAAACAGAAGTAAATATGGCTGAAGGCTCTGTGTGAGAATCTTAACTTCCACTGTACCCGAACCCTCTCCAGCACTCTGCTTCCTCCATTATTTCCTATGCTTCAATTATATCCCTTCTTATAGCATTTATAGGACAGCTAGTATGAGTAAGAGAATGAATCTGGTCTAGTACTGAAGGTGGTGGACTCAGAGTGGAGAAACCTGAGTTCTAGACCTCCCTTGGGCATGGAAACCAGCCAGGTGACATTGGCCAAGCCATTCTCTCCCAACTCTAAGAAGAAGACAATGGCAAAGCACTTTCAAAAATGTTACTAAGAGAACTGTAATATGTGTCTATATAATTGCCAGGAGTTAAGATTGACTTGAAGGTACACATACACACACACACACACAAAGTATGAGAAAACTCCTCTCATGGTTCCTGTTGAAACTGAGGGATGTGAATAGCCAGGAAGAAAGAGATGGGTTAGAAGAAGAAAACATTTTTCATGATAAGAAACCACACAACATAACAGCCCTGCTGTAGTCATCTAAAGGTCCATTGTATGCCTTGCAGTAGCCAACCAGCTATGGTAGAGGCAAAACTATCTATCCCCAGTTTATCAGAGAAGATGGGAAACCCTGAATTGGACATAAGAAGCACATGTTGAGTGCCAATGACACTGAAAACAAAAGATAGAAGAAAGTCAAGCAGAGGAAACAGAGAGATGGAAGAATGTGATGTAAAGGTCAAGCCTGCCAAGAAGAGTATTTATACTCTGGAGCTTCAGAATAGAGTCTTGGGTCACTCTCTTGATGATATCTATCAACTGTTACATCAATAGTAGTCCCAACCCTCAGGAGACTTTGGGGCGGGGGGGCATCAAGATGGTGGTCAATTAGCAGCTCCTGATACAAGCTCCTGATCTGTAACCAGCCTCACTGCCTCTGGCCCAGTTCCTCTGGAATAAACATGCTATCCAGAGGCAAGAAAAGTATCTGGACCATTCCAGTAACAATACTGGGCCCCATAACTCCAATAAAGCAGACATACAGAAGATTAACCACTATCTGCACTCTCTTCTGCAGAGATAGCAAAAACTGTGAGTAATAGCTTTTTGGCTCCTTCTTCTCCAAAGACTATCACAAGCATCAGATATTGAGGAAAGGGAATCTACAGGGAAGGATTCCTGTCTCTTCCCTGAAGAGGGGAAGCAGGGGGAGGTGGTGATCAGGAGGACTTAAGCAACAATTGTTGATGAGAGTGCCCTTCAAAAGAAGTCTACTGCCTTCCTGAGGAAGATATTGGATAATGGAAATAATCCTGAGACTCCTTACATCTTCTGACAAATATCTCTTCCTAGATGGAAACAAATGACACAGCCAAACATACTCTCAAAGATACTCCAGTCAACTATGGAGTGCTGGGCAGGAGCTGGGGGCACAGGTGAAGTTTTATTCACTCATTCCTATCAAAGAACATGGCTCAGGAAAGCAGAGAAAATAACTGGTTATACAGGTGGTGCTAATGGGAATGTCTTGAATTCTTTAATAATGGGAAGTATTTATGAGATGAAAGAGTCCTGGAAATAGATGATCCACACCTCAAAAGAACTGGGAAGAATGTTTGGAAGGCACCTTGCTAACCTGATCTGGAATCCTGTGAGAAAGGGAAAAGAGAATGTGGAAAATTGTCTGATGCCAAGTACTGGGACTTGCATTGGGAGAAGTATGTAGGATGTGGAAGCATTCAATACTGAGTGTACAAATACAGAAAGGATTCCACTGTACAGATGCACAAGTTCAGGAAGCAAACAGGAAGATCTAGAAGTTTTAATGCCAAAAGGAAAATATGATTTAGTGGGCACTACTGAAACCTGATGGGATAGAACTCATGAAAGGAATGCAACAAATCAAGGGCATAATTTATCCAAAAGAATGAGTCAAAATGGGAAGAGGAATAGCATCGTATGTGAAGGAAATGCACACAGATCCAGGAATCTGAGCACAAAATGTCAAGGGCATTTGGGTAAGAACATAAGGAAAAGAAAACAACATGCATATTATTGTTTGTGTGTGCACGCACACACGTACCCATGCTCTATGAAGCTCTCACCCTAATGGAGAGAACTTTCATGAAGAAGAGAAATCTGTTGGAAAATTAATTCAGGTAAGATTGACACATTCTGAAAATAACGGTCTTACTAACTGTTCCATTTTTCAGAAGGTTGAAGAAGATACAAAGGGATTAGCTCTCCTAAACCTAATCCTAACCCATATTCCATCATGAACTCATCCTAACAGCTTTCCAAGACATTTCTAAGGGAGATAGAATACAATTGTCCCAATAGTAGAGAATATACATGGCTCAGGGTTGAACAGTTGGGTTCTTGTTATCTGAGCTTGATTGTATTACTAAACCAAATCTTAAAAACTGCCAGGGAATTCCTTAAGCTTGTCATTTAGATAAATCAGCCATCAATAAACACATAAAGATAAACGCCATCTACTGACCATTTAAAAGGTCCATTCAAAAGCCTAAGAATGAAACAAATAAACTAGAACACCCAACCCTCCAGCAGCCAACACAGAGATAATCCAGAAACAGCAGGAGATAAAAGCACCTAATCAAGGAATCTTCAAGGAGGTAGTCCTACCCCTACCAAGGACTGGCAAGGCAAGCTACTATGTATATAAGCAGCCAGCAAGCACCACCCTTCCATGCATTGATGATATTACCTAGCCTGGTAACAAAGCATCTGCAGGAAAACAACCAAGCTCAGATACAATTATCTTCAGGTTTACTCACACTTTATCCAAATGTTGAGTTGGAGATTTTCAATTAAAATATCCATTCTATAGTGTATAAGTTAGTAGTAAAAATAATAATAATAATAAAGCATCCAAAGCTATATGCCTAAAGGAAAATAACATTCAAAAAGGCATATCTTAAAGAGAATTACAAATGACATGAGGATTGGGAAGGGGGGAATTGTACAAATATGTGTACAGGTCTTTGTGCCTATGAATACTTGGTCTTTGAAAAAGTCACAGATAACACAAGAATAATACTATGTAAACTTGCACTTGAAAAAACATGATTTTTATCCTGTGGAAAATAGGTCTGTCCATTCCTGGAGTAAGCTCTAATGCTGGGAAAAGTGGAAGGAAAGAGAAGAAGAGGACAACCAGCAGCAAGGTTGATAGACTCAGTTATAATAGCAATGAGTGCACCATTGGAAGAGCTGAAGGACCAGGTTAGGGACAGATAATCATGGAGAAAATCTATATATGTGGTTTCTAGAAGTCGACAACAACTTGATGGCATGTAATCAATCAATTCCTAATGTGGGATGTAGCACTCACATTACAGCATTAAACAATTCTGCTGGACAGCTCTGTGCTGATGTTCTAATGGCAGATAGAACTTGTTCACTTCTATTACCATGACAGAAAAAGCTTTAAAATAAACTTTAACTTATTATTTGACAGATTCATCCTGAGTCTTCCTAATCATCTACCCAAAGTGTTTCATCTAAGTTCTTCAGGAAACCTAAAAGGCAGATCTGTGTTTGGGAGGAACAGTTACAGTAAAGACCACATTAATTTCCCCTGTTTACAAATCAACCAGGATTTCACCAGTTCTGATAAACTGATAAACTTTCTAAACATTTAAAGCTAGATATAGAAACATTTAAAGTTTCTCATGAAAGCCAAGAAGTCCTAAGCTTCTCCTAATGAGGAAGATCAAAACAAATATTAAAACACTTTCCCCACCCTCACTACAGTCAGTCTGAGGAAAGTCTATTAATGTGGACAGAGGTTTGTCAGGCAGGGGTGTGCAAATCAGCTCCAATCCAATTCAGGCCATCAATCTGATTTGAAAAATTGAGCCAGCTCTGTTTGCCAAAATCAGTCTGATTTGATCTAGAGATCTGAACTGAGTAACTGCACTGGGCAAATGAGATTATCATTTCCAAGTTGATTTGAAAACCCTTGTTGGTACATGCATAAAACTGTTCAAATAATTCAACCTGATCCAGAGACAAATGATTTTGATTACTCAGTTTGATTTTCCAAGTTCATTTTGAAGTTAATTTGATCAGATTGCCAACCAGAGCTTCACACAGCCTTAACATGAACAATTCACCAACTGAATCCCAATTCTTATGTGATACCCACCTCCAGGGTACATATACTAAAATCCTGGAAATTTCACAACACAACACCACTATATGGAATAGATTTGTGATAGGTACCAAACACAAATTACAATGAACTGTCAGATCTTGCCTGCTACAGCATTTAAAAACACAGTAGGAACATTAGATCAAATTCATCCCCCTCTGCCGTGCCTGAAGAATGTATAGTCACACAAGCTAAGTCAATTTAGTCATCCAGAATTCAAAGAAGGAAGGCCATAAATGTAACATGCATTTGATAAACAGCTATGGAAAGTCACCGAACTCATTTTTCTGATATTTAGCTAGATCATTGTCCCATCTTTAAAATGCAAGCATAGCCCAGATCTCTGATTTATACCTTTATATTTAACTTTTTGCATTGTGCTTTAAAAAAAAAAACTCATTTTCCTCCAAGCTCCAAAGTACTATTCCTAACACACCTTTATGCCCCTAAACGTAAATTATTATCTCAATGGTTTCTGAGTGACTGGAGCCCTTGAGTGCAGTCCCTTGGCAGATGCATGGATTTCTACCAAAAATATTGTGATTCTTTTATAGTGTCCCAGGAGCAAAATGAGTAAGAAACTAAGTACTGCTTTGCTAGTACAATTGTGTGATTTGCATTTTTCCCTGTTTAAAAATAAATATATGTCATATGGAACTTCATAGAAGGAAAACTTCAGGCTTCCTCAAAATATATTTGCCTATCCAAATAAACTTTTTGTTAATAAATCCTAGGGCAGATTCATCCAAAGTTCAGAAGACAGTTCTATTTATGCTGAAGACTGACCATGTGTTGCCCTTATTAGAAATATGATGAACATCTATTGTACAAGTGTGCTTTATGAAATGACCTTTGAAGTATCCATGGCATTATTACAGAGGGTAATAGCCTTTTTCTATGCAGGCAGCACTGAGAAATAAAGCAAAAGGTCAAGACAATTATCTGCAACTCAACAATCATTATCCATCTGCAAATACAAAACATAGAAAAGGAACCATTATGTATGCACTAGATCTGTAGACATTATGGTCAACCACATTAGCAAAAAAGTGATAATGTATGGAGAAAACGTATGGCAAAACCAGGCTTTTCTAAGGTTTATATACAGATTTGAATTGCTCATCATGTGAAAAATTCATTGTTCTCCACATTGTAAGAAAATTCGGAATTACAAATGTTTTATGTTCAGCCTAGTTTGCAATGTCATACTTTGGAAGAGACATCTCTATAGCATCAGCAATAGATTGCATTATTCTGTTCTTTGAAGGAAGAGCATGAAACTGATAGATTACTACATCAACTGTGAGAGTCCAAAAGAGATACCAATAAACACTTTTATGTAACCTTAATATATTCCTAATCCAATGCAATGGCTTGTTAAGAGATGGCCCACATTACTGAAAATACCTTTCTCCTGTCCTGCCATGACAAAAGGACACTCCCATGAAATATTCTTTTTTTTTTACCTACATTATGTGATACTTACCATTCTATGCACGACAGTGCTCTGCCATAGTTCTGAAGTTATGAATTTTGACTACTTTGCACAAATTATCTGTTTGTACTTGACCCCTGACTGGGTGGAATCACTGATGTAACCAATCCAGAAAGGAGGTATCAGCATGATCCAGAGAAAATGGTGCCACAACCGTAGGGAGAAATAATGTTGACTAACTGTATTTGGAAAGGCAAATACTGACACAATCTATTGCTCCAGAAAAACAATGACAGAAACAAGGGGCTATTTTCTGCAACTCCCAGTTAGTCCTTACTTCTATGTATCTTCCCTTCTTTCTGTAGAAATGGTCTATTTATCCAGTAGACAGATCCCAATTCTGAAAGAAGATATCTCCTATAGAATACTCCACATAATTCTGATGATAATTAAACCCTTTTGGAGAAGGTAAAGACCTTTCTCCTATTATGGAAAATGTGGGATATAAGCAAAAAGTATTCTCCCAAAACAGCTTTTAAGGTACAACTACAAGTTGTATTTTTCAGGGGAGGACCTTATGGTTGATCTTTTTTTTTTTTCAATGTGTATCATATTAGCATCTAAGAATGTGCAGAAAAAGAAAAGATAATCCTCCAGTGTGCTGAGGTGCTTCAGGATACTGAGATGAAAAGCAGTCATAAGAGATGACAAAATTAGCTGCAATAATTGGAGGGTATGGAACTAGCCACTGGGTGTTCTAAGTCAAATAATAAAGGAAAACTGAAAAAGTGCCCTAACCTGTTTCTACTCAGGGAGATGGCAGAACCTAAAATAATATTAAACCTGGAGAAGGATACACTCTTGGGGAAACAACTATTGCCATTTAATTATGTGTCTTGAGTTATTTGCCAGAGGTGTTGAAAGTACCTTCTACTTGGACTTCCAGTGGGGACATGGTGGACTGAACAGCAGTGCCCGCAGGCTCAGTGGGAAGAACTGACAACGCAGGGTTGTTGTTGTTGTTTTTTTTTGGGGGGGGGGGCTCAGGCAGGTTTTTCCTGAAGTCCAGGACTGTTTTTCTGGAAAAAGGAAAACACCTGGAATCACCCCATCTGTCCTACAGAGGGCTGCTTGCAGCCAGAAGATCGCAAGCAGCACTTGCGCTGGACTGGTAAGAGCTGCCAGAAGGCTGGGATGTCACCATTTCCAAGCTGCACTGTAGCCTTAAAGGAACACTAAGACTGGCCACCCCATTTCTAAGTCACCCAATTTATATTTCTTTTAAGTACGCACACCCTAAGAGAGGCTTTCTACAGCAAGGAGAAGCGGGCTCTCTTGGTGCTTATTGATATTTTGGGGAATATTTAAAAAACAATACTTTTTTTAAGTTTTGGACTGTTTTCCATCCAAATATCAAGAAGGATTGAGAGTAAATAATTGTCTCCCTGTTATTATTTTTGTACTAAATTTGAAGATATTAGCATTTTCCTACATGTTGAATCAGCTGCTTTGAACTTTCGGTTTCTGCTTCTACTTTCCCTGGGGAACTGTCTGCATATCTCACTTTTGCTTATGTAAACACATTTCAGAATTCTTTCATATCTTCGATTTTCACTGGTTAAGCTCCTAGGGGGTGCCATAATCTACTGCATGAGACATGGAGGATTTTAAAGAGACTTTCTCTGACTTCCAACAAGATTTTAAACAGATTCTTTCTGATTTCTACCAAGTTGTTATGCAAGTGGAAAATATGAAGTCTAAAATGTGTCATCTGGTTGCAGATGTCATGAATGAAACTGAGGACTTTAATAGCAACAGCAGTGTTGTTTCTAAGAGTGAGATTGGGACTTCTGTTGAAATGCTGGATGAAGATCAGATAGTTGAAGAACTTAAAGGGAGAGACTGAGTTGCAAGCCATAACTGAAATTGATCTTCTGATGGAACACCATGGAAAAGAAGGGGTTATTATGTATGGGAGGTCTCCTGAAGAGAAGTCAAAGTTTTTGAGGGGGGCAGTTGGGCTGTTTGATTTTTTAAAGAAAAAAACTATGTGCTCATTGTGGGGATATGGAAATGCTCTGGTGTATTTTGAAGTGGGATAAGGGTTTAAGAATATTTATCTGGATCGCTTTTAGGGTTTGGCAGATTTCATTTATCATTAACAATTTGGATTAAGATTATTAAGGTATAATAAATAATAATAAATGTCTGGTTTTGGGTTTAATATGATTAAGACTATTAAAACTTTTGTATTATCAAGTACAATGGCAGACAATTTATTTATTATTTATTTATTATCAATTTATCACTGCCTGTCTCCCCCACAAGGAGGGAGTTTGATCTTATTATAGTAGACAGGAATGTATAGAATAATAGTAGGAAGGAAATAATTAAGTAAATGTTATCTTTGGGGGGGGGAGTTGATTAGGAGGGTTTTTTTTTTCCTTTTAATATAAGGGGAGGGAGCAACTGTATTTAGTGATTTTTTATAATGTGCCAACGGAATGATTTCTAGAAATAATGTGATTTTGGTTTAATATAGAGTAAGGGATTGATTATGGAAAATTGTTGTATATCCTTGCTGTCAAAAGTTGGAAGTCACCTTTTTTGTAATTCTGAAAAATGTTCTCTTGTGTTTCTACACTTTTTTAGTTATTTTTCTTTTTAGTTTTTGTTTTGTTTTGTTTTTGTCACTTTTATCTTGCTTGAAACTTAATAAAATTCCTATTAAAAAAAAAGGAAGTACCTTCAACTAACTCCCATTTTAATTAGTTACAGTTTACTTAGTCAGCCAGAATTGGCTGAATTCATTAAGCTATAAACCATGGTTGCTAGACCATAAAGGCTGGCTTTATACTACACACTAAGCCATTTCCTCTAACTCCACTATAGGGCATTGAGAAAGCTAACCAAATAGAAAACTGAAGAACACTATTCAAAATACCATTTTTCCCCAAAGCAAAACTGGGGGAAAAAAGGAGCAGTGAGAATCAGAAATGTCCTTTAAAAAAAAACACACATTTTTTAGACATTTTGGCTCATTTCTGGTTTTTTTCTTTTTAATTCAATTATTGTGTAATCAGGTTAAATAAATAAGATGGACTAGTAGAGTGTGTAGAGAGAAGGGGAAATGGCCTTGAGGGACAGGAGGAAGAGCTGCTACCAAGGCAATGGCCAGGTAAAAGTTGACTGAGCAGGAATGTAACATGAGTAAATGTCTCAGACCTGACCCTCCCTAATTCTCACAAAGATAAAGGGAGAGGGGAACACATTCAGACTTGCAAGACTATGTTACTATAGCTTTACAATAAAAGTAGTACTGACCTACATATGACATTGAATTCTTAGTCTGATCTATCTTGAATGGCTGACATCATGATGTCTGAAGTATATACTTATTTTAGGCATTTTTTTTTCCTCTAGTTTGATTCTGCCAATAAAGGAGTAGATCAAAAGAAACTTGGAACATTGGAAGTGCCTTAAAATGGTCCTATCATTGGTCCATAGATCCCAGCAGTACTGACACTGACCAACTACAGCTTTCTGGGATGTTAGGCAGAATCTTACTAGTTTTGTTTTGCACTGAATCTGAAATGTTTTGTATCTGCAAAGTAGGTATTCTACCAGAATTCCTTCCCCACAGCTATGCTATGGCAATGTCATAGGTGCTCCCCTGAAGCTATGCCTCAGAGCCAAACATAAAGCTCAATCTTATTCAAGAATGAAACACAGCCAGAAGCAAACTATATCTTCCTTGGAGCACAGTGAATGCTAATGAGGAAGCTAGTCCTAAAATAATTTTCAAGCAGTTCTGTTTTGGAGTCAGCAATGGGCAGTGAAACCAAGCCACACGTATGCAGGCAGAATGCAATGTCTTAAAAAACACACACACACACACACACAAACCTTTATGTACAAAAATTCACATGCTTCGTAAGCAGTGTTTCCAAATAAAGTGATTTTGGGGGGCGATGCAAGTCTTGAGTTGAAAACAATATTGCAGGGCAAGGTAGAATTGAGGTATAATCAAGAAAATAACTGCATCCTAGTTTAGTAAGAGTACATTAAGACAGATTGGTTTTTTTTTTAAAATGAACAAATGAAATGTAATATTCAATACTCACAGGACAATGGAACTTTTATTTCATTATCCAGTACCATGGACAGCAACATACTGTAGGATGCTAATTGTGTTCCTCCAATGAAATGTACTGTTTCCTGTATAAATTCTTATGGGTTCCCATAAATCCTCCAACATTCAAAGCCACTGACAGATAAAATATGTATGTGCCAAACTCCTTTGATTTTGCATTCCTTCTCTCTTCTTGATTTTTAATTATTGCTATTAAACTTTATACTCTAATGAGAAGTAGAAAAATAAAAGCAGAATCTCTGAAGGTTAACAGGGAAATGATAAGAGCGAATGAGCTGTCGCAAACATACTCTGCATCATGCTATGTTTAAAAAAAAGTTGTCTTCCATAACATTCAGTTTTAACATTCTGATTTCTCTTCTACTCAGGGATATATCCAATCAATAAAGAGCACATCTTAAATGATTCTTTGTGGTGCATTATAGTGTATGTGAAAATATGGGTATATATGTGAAAATGTTAACAGTGGTAAATCTCAAATTGGAAACAAACATCCAAGACAATTGTTCATTTTCTGTCTTGTGCAGATAAAGGCTTAGACAAGTAGCAAAATCATTAGGGAGACACACCTGAAAAGATTATAAATTAGCTGCTATGAAGCAAATGTACTTTGGAAGGAGATTTTGTCATGAGTAAGGATGGCCAGCAGGGGGCTCCCATCCAGACTGTCAAGCGCATGCGTAGCACTGAGGAATTGTTCAGCCATTCAAAGAGACACAGATCAGGACCGCCTTAACCCTTGGGGCTTATATGTCTGGGTTTTTCCCACGCTTCTTCGGTTTGTTAGGATTCCTGTTAAGTACTAGCAATAAATATTAGAGACCAGTTCCTTGTCTCAGTGTGTTTCCTGGTTGTTAGGACAGATTTGCTTACCATAAACAGCACCAGCAAACAGTGTGGCATGGAGATCTCCAAGGTTCATTTTATCATTGCGATTCACCATCACTTTTCATTTTCCAAGACTACCTGGGCCATTCTTTTCTCCAGAGCACCTTGAAAGGAAAGTCACTCTTCCCTCCCCCCACCCCAACAATAACAACTACAACAAATGTTGTACAAAGACCAAACTAAAATGGGCTGTGAGTGTATATGTACATGTATGTGTATGTGTATATACATATACTGTATGTATATGTATATGTATACATATACGTATACGTATACAGATCTGTTCAATCATGTTTGATTCTCGGAAACTGCCTGGACAAGAGCCTGCAGTTTTTTTGGCAAGGTTTTCAGAAGTGGTTTGCCATTGTCTCCTTCCCAGGGCTGAGAGAGAAGGACTGGCCCAAGGTCACCCAGCTGGCTTTGTGCCTAAGGCAGGACTAGAACTCATGGTCTCCTGGTTGGTAATCTGAGGCCTTAACCACTAGACCAAACTGGCTCTGTATGTATGTATATAGGTGTGTGTATATGTGTGTATGCATGTGTGTGTGTGTAGTATGTGTGTATGTGTGTGTGTGTATTTGATATTTCCCAGATACCACCTCTGTCGTGCTGTAAGATTTACATGAGGCTAACTGACTACCTGGATCTTTTATTTCTTTCTTGAATCTGATCCAGTGTTTTATACCTAAATACTAAGGCTAATGTTGCTTAGCCTAACCTCTTATCAGCTTTCTTCAGCCACAGCATGTGACTGGTGTACCATGATCTCTGAGACCACTTGGGCTCTTAGAAAATAATTGTCAAGTTGAATCCATGGTAACCCAGAGATTGAACCACACTGCATCTGGCACTTGAAGCCTAAACTTTGCTCAGCATCAGCTCAATTGCCTCAGCAACCAACATAACATTAGCAGATAATCTGTTGCTTTCCATGACAGTGTTGGATGTCTAATCCATCTCATCGGGATTAAATAGTGAAACCCACATATGCAGCCAAGAGCTGTACAGGCAACGGAAAAACACCCAAATGTGCATTCTTATTAATTCTATACAGCTGATGAAATTGTCAAAGGAAGTTATTAGATAGTTCACCAAAAACTCTTTCTAAATGCCTTTCTGGTTACATTTTTGCTGTCCCTTCTCTACATCAGGGACCAACAAAGCCCTTTATATTCTATCCTTCTATTTTTTTTCACCAATCATTGTCCCCTGCCATTTCTTGTGAGATGAAGACAGAAGGGAAGAAGTTGATCCTTACTATGTTTGAAGGTTCCCATAACTCTTCATTTCTGCCTATAAATAGATCAAGCAAGCCAGACATCTAGCACTAAGAAGGAACAGTTTGCAGGGCATCTTTTGACAGCTTAATATGTGAAAATGCCAACTGAAGAGTTGTGTCCATGAGTCCACATGAAAGGAAATAAAAGTTTGGCAGTGGTGATCAACTTGAACCTGTCTCTTGTAAATGTGTGCCTCACTGTTTAATGGAACTATTGTCAATTGCTTGATATACATTTGTGGATTAGCTCTCAGACTTCCAAGACAGACTTTTGCCAAGACAATAACTATTCTATGAATTATGCACTTAATGACTTGTCCGCCCCCCGAAAAAAAATACTGCGTGTGTCTATATTAAACATTCCAGAGGATTATCTCCTTCTTTTTAACCTGTTCAGTTTCAAGTGTAATTTGTGAGTTTGGTTGGCCAGTGCATGGCATGAAATGCTTGGTTTCATCTTGCAGGAATCTCTGTACACATTTACTGCTTGATGTAAAATTGTAGCTGGACTTTTTAGTGGGGAGTTAAAGTAGTGGAAGAAGTTGGGATTCTTTTTTAACCATCTCACCATTTGATTGTTTATTTTCAAGAAAGGTAGTAAAAGTAATTGGTGTAACTGCGAGTTCCTATTATTTATTTTTGTTTGCAATGAGGGACCACTTGGATCCAACTCTAAATTCCAGGAGGCTCTGTAGGTATATTTCTATCGACCTCAGTGGGCTTAGAGAAAGAAGCCCATTCTTAGTAATCAAGAAACCACAGGCTTTCCAACATCTATACAAATAAAATACAATCATCAGACACAATCCTGTAATCAATACTTTAAAAAAAACTCTTTCTTCTAGTTCACAATCAACAGCAAGATGTACTTTTACTGTGGATTTAGATGAGTCTTCATTTCAGCTTTGCAATTTTCAACTGACTTAACCTTTTGTTTCTAGCAAACGTTTTTCCCAGCTTCACAGAAAATTTAGAGCATTCACAATTACTAACAGGCATTTCATTTGTCTATCATCAAACAATTTTCTAATAATAAGGAATACCACCCTGACACAGACATGCTTCCAAAATTCATCCCATCCACATTTTCCCCTGAATTTTGCAGTTTCAGTTTAGCTCATTCTGTGCAGTAACAGATGCATTCAGGATCTTCCATTATTCTTAGGAGCAGTCATTGTTGAGTAACTGGCAAGGCCATCACCTGAGAACCTCTACTGCAATTCTCTGGAGCCTCCTGGCCCTGCTTCTTCCCTTCTTTTATTATTGCTGCCTTTCCCCATTGTTCCCTAAGCTACTATGAAATGGAACAGGAGCAGCAGCTTTCAGACACTTAGTTCTTTCCTCTTTTCTTCACAAGCTCTCTTGAAGGTGGTCAAAATGAACATCAAGAAAGAAGTGAGTGAGTGAGTGAGTGAGTGAGAGAAATGAGGAGAAGGAAGTCAATACACTTTCAGGGAGATGCTTATCTTGCCAGAGCTGCTTACTCCAAAGTTAGAGTCCTTAATGTCTCAGCCTGGTGTTTTGTTCTTCATTGCTAGGTTTTCTATAGACTACTCTACACTAAACATTTAACAGACTAATAGGAGAGAAGAGATATCCCTTTAATCTAAATTAAATTTTATGTAAGCAGGTTTTTACACACACACACATGCACACACACACACACGGTAACATACAAGGTAGGGACAGATTTTGTATGTTGCCTTTGAGGTCCCCCAAGCCAAACTCCACTAAGTCAAGGTTTTACTGCATTTGTAAAGTTTGCCTCTGTGTCCAATTCTTGCCATTTAGTTCTGTTTCAACTTTTGAATTATCAGCAAGACCATGAGCAGTGATAAAGCACAGCAAGAAAACCATCTTGATGTTCTTGTGCAACTGGTTATATCAAGAATTATATTGCATTGGGAAAATGCCACACCAAATATTATTGCCTACCTGCCTCAGAGGACGGGAGAAGTTTACCTGCAAATACAAACCTGAGCTTGTCAGAAGTGGAAATTTATTTTAAGCTAGATAGACCATCTATTTATGAGGCTGAAATGTTACAACTCTAGAGCTCTTAGACCACAAGATCAAGAGAATCCTTAGCAGGATGTGAGTCAATGGTCTCTCGATTCTTCCCATGATGACTGCTACCTTAGCTTCTCCAAAATGGAATTTTCTGGAAGTTTTAAAAGATGCCGGTAGATTCCCAGGTGGCACATTTGCAATATTATGACTAATGTGCCACTTACAATCATTCCTGAGCCATCCAGATTTGACATAAGTAATCTTGTTCATTGCAATGTGTTCTATGAGGACCCACAGTTTAAAAGTTACAGTTACTGGAAAACTGCAGCAGCTAGAGTGAGAATTTGTACAAGCTTCAGGACTGTATGATGCATATAATGAAAGTTCTGCCCTGGTTGCCATCCACTTTCTAACAACAATTTAAGGTGTTAGTGTTTAAAACCCCAAATGGCTTGGAACTCAACTATTTAAAAAATCACTTCTCCAGATAGGAATCTTCTTGGGCCCTAAGAGCTGCAAGTTAAAGCTTCCAGGAAAAGGCTCATTGTTCTGGCATGACGAAAAGTTCCTTCTCCTGTGTAACTCCCAAGCTATGGAATACAGGTTGTCCTTGTTTAGTGACCAAAATTGGGACCAGCAACTCAGTCATTAAGAGAAGCAGTTGCTAAGTTAAACCGTGACTGTGCTTACAATCTTACTTCAGCTTTCCTTAGCTTTACAGACCTGCAAAGGTCGTAAATGTGAGGCTTGGTCATAAAGTTATTTTTTCATTACCATTCTAACTGCAAACAGTTGCTAAACAAGGCAGTACACTCCCTAGTGATTTGCATTTAGCTCCCACTCTTTCCACCATTAGAAATGCAGGCAAGATTCACCCTTTTTAAGAAATTACTTCAGCCTTTAAAGAATAATTTTATTTATGCTTTTAACGATGTTCATATTTCTAGCTTGTAATTTTTGTGTCTGATGAGGGGTTGAGTGCTGTTTTTCCTATAAGTCAACTGACATGATCTTTCAGAGCAGAAATATGGTATAATATGGATTTGGGGGGCGAGGGGCTTAGAGATGGAATTCCTGCAGCCAACACTAATACCAGATACCATGATCAGAGGTGATATTTGAAAGCAATGCAAGCTGAGCAGGTCATCATAACCACTCCCCAGCCTAGTTAGTGGAATTGATTTAGATGGGCATCTATTCTGTAGTGATTTCAGAGGTGTTTTTCCAGAATCAGTCCTTGCCACTATTGTATTTCTCAGATAGCAGACAACTGGAATGACAATAAATCAATATAACTAACCAATCAAAACAATTTGAAAACAAGTCAAGAATAAAAACAGCAGACTCTGAGAACTGGTTCTCACATTAATAAGATTTCTGAAACAATCAACAGGCACAGTTCCCTCTCATTCACAAAAGAGACAAGTCTCATCCCCTTTACTTCATCCCCCACCCCCCAAAAAACACCCTGAGAAGACCAACCAGAACAGGTTTCTCTTGTTGTCACATTAACCCTTTCTCTAATAACTCTTACAAACCAATGCTCTGAAATGTACATGCAATGGAATCATTGTTTTCAATCTGAGTTGCTCCAATAGAATACTGGCACAGACTATAGTAAAGATAAAGGTTTCCCTTGACATTAAGTCCAGTTGTGTCTGACTCTAGGGGGTTGTGCTCATCTCCATTTCAAAGCCGAAGAGCCAGTGATTGTCCGTAGACACTTCCGTGGTCATGTGGCCAGCATGACTAAACGGAATGCCGTTACCTGCCCGCCGAAGCAGTACCTATCAACCTACTCACATTTGCATGTTTTCAAACTGCTAGGTTGGCAGGAGCTGGGACTAGCAACGGGAGCTCTCCCCATCATGTGGATTCGAACCACTGACCTTCCGATCGGCAAGCTCAGCGGTTTAACCCGCAGTGCTAGCATTCTGAAAAATCAAGTTAAAATTTATAGAACGGGATACAGAATATTTTTCTGGGATGCCCACTTAACAATGGGCATCTGGTATGCCTCCCTGGGGAGTCTCATAACTAAGAAGATTCTCTCCAATTACCACCATATACCTCACTTCATACAGAAGACACACAGGGAAAAATAGAAAGTTCTTTGCAAAAGAAAGATTGTGTAAAAAGAATATGCAGTTGAAATATATGATTTTACAGAATTCTCTTCAGGCCGTGACTTGGAACTTTACAATCTTGTATTCATTATTTTACGGCAGTGGCTACTGACACCTAAAGATCACCTATCCATACCACCAAACTTCTTCTTCATCAACTATTACATCCAGAGCTTTCTAAACAGAAATCTGAATTGGGACATGTAGAAAGTTTCTAGAGAGACGTGAATGTTTATACTCCCATATTGGAATGATCTCTGTGTCCCTTTGAAGACAAAATTACACTTCCATTCTCCAAGCAGGTGGTCTCTGTTTCCACTGGGTTGTGGCTGATTAAAATTTGGCCTCATTCAAGGAGACTGGGCCGAACTGTATTGTCACTATATGTCCTGCCAGAACTAAACACTATGTCTATTTGGCAACATTTGGTGAGAAACAACAACGTCACAAAGCTTTACTTCGTTTCTGCCAAATTTGACATCTTTCAGAGCACAATTCTCTAGAAAAAGCAGATACATTCTGCCAACTGCATCATTTAGCTTTTCTCAAATCCTTTTGAATCAAGCCTCTTTCAAAAGAAAAAGCAATCTTGCTTGAGAATTGCACTGCCCTGTTGGATGCCCACTCCAAGATCAATCACCTGTTCTCATTCTGTATTCCAGCTGTATTTTGATCTTTTTTGGAAACTTGCCTGCTTCATTATGGCTTGGATTTTAAAAGCCAGACAAGATAACAATATTGTTTAATGCCTCCATCTTTCTAAAGCAATAGAAAGTCAGAGTCAGACAGAGAGAAAGAATTAGAAATGTACAATGGGTTTTCTTCCCCCCATTCTTTTATTTTTTTTTTCAATGCACTATTTATAAACCTACAAATCAGCCATACAGGAGGCAAACATTCACAGTGTTGGCATTGCTCCCCAGTCAACCTCACAAAAGCTACCAGTAAGCTACAAGTTTTATTTACCGTTTTGGGAGGTAGGGGAGGGCTGGATATTCACAAACCAGATTAAAATGTACTTTAATCTTCAGTCTCATATCATCTAGACATACTGGGACCATTTCTCAGAAAAAAAGTAAAGTCCCACCCCACATTAGTAGTTATATTTCAATTAGTATCATGCAGGTAAAAGTTTGCCTGTTTTTTATATGTCAGGTTTCATTCAATTCAATGAATACAAATTTTCTCCCATGTTTTATTTCAAAGGAGAAAATAGTTTTGGAGAAATTCTCATGGGTACGGTGTGCTACTCCTGTGCCTCCTTAGGTATGTGGTGGTCAAGTCATGTGGTGCACTTTCTGTTTTTCATTGCCATGAATCCCCTGTGTTAATTCTACAGTTTCTCACCCACATAGGAATAAGAGGATTTTTAAGTATAGCAATAGCAGCAAGTGGGAGTGAGGATTTAAGGATCTTTGGATTCTGCTAGCCTTCTTAAACCCTTTGTTGATCATAGGCTGATGCTTAAAAAAAAAAAAACCTCTTACTGAGAACTTAGTCTGCAGTAACCTGCAGTGAGCTCTCAAAGTTACTGATTCAGGTGGTACTGCTAGAGCTCAGATCTGTTGGTGGTTCTTCAACTCTTTGTCTCCCTGTTCTAACAGACATAACTAGATCTATGAAAGTGTTAATGCCTTATGACATCAAAAAAAAAAAAAGTGAGGGGGGGAGCTGGCCCAGTTAACTTGCCCCTTGGAGTTACTCAAACACATCTAAACGAATTTCATCCAGGCAGTTGTGCTTTGGAAACACCTAAACTCAATATATTAATCTACTTTGCATAGCCAGTCTTTCAAGAAAAAGATCTGGAGAGAGAAAGTAGCTGAAAAAATGAGACTTCCCATCACAGAACTGATCTGAAGACCTGACAACACTGAACTTTCCTCACAAATTCTGATTACCTTCAGAGGCAGAGCCACCACTTACTACCACCTGCCTGGTCAACAAGAAGGACTAGTGAGGTCAGGAAGCTTTGCCAGTACAATCCTAGTACAAAAGCTCATGGGATACGGGCTTTTCCTGGAGATTCTATCTTCCCAAAATGGTGATTTTTGAACCAGTTAGTTTAATTAGCTGCTCCAATCTGTGTCCTAGAACAAGAAACAATTTCTCTGCAATTGTTCCTTCTTTGGTGGAGCTTCCCCACTCCCAATGATATTTTCTCTGAGTTAGGTAGAATAGCTTTTAATGCCAGAAATAAGAGTGATCTATCATTCCAATTTTAGGAGGCCATCATGAATATGAGGGCATCAGCATCCACTTGACCAATCCTTCTACAATTGTCAGAATCGAGTACCAGAAAATCCACCCAATTGTACACAGATATATATCAATTCTAAATTGAAATTAATTCAATTGTGGAAGCTTTTGCAGTCCCATTCCATCCATCTCAATACATCTTGTCTGTAGGTTGAGTCATGGCAACTGGATTTCTTTCTTTTAGGTAGAAACATTTTGCTGCTTGTTCAAGCAGCTTCTTCAGACTAAAGAAGCTGCTTGGACAAGCAGTGAAATGTTTCTACCTAAAAGAAAGAAATCCGGTTGCCATGACTCAACCTACAGACAATTCCATCTGGATGACTGAGAATCTTCATTGACTCAGTACATCTTGCTAACAAGAACTCATGTGAGAATTATAGTTGGAAAAGGAACACTTTCCCCATAGGCAGTAGTCGAAGAGTTTATACTGGCAGAGTTGGAAGATCTGTGTAAGGCAGACACGAGATGCCTTGATGGTGATATGCCCCATGTCATTGAGGTGCATGGTCAATACGCTGCCTCACAAAGGTGCTTCACACCTTATATATATCCTTCTTGGCATTTTTATCAACTTCGGTTGGCTTGTGTGCTAACCATGCCAAGAATCTCATTTCCTCTAATGAAGTGATACAAGATGACCATGCCATTCTTTAGAAACAGGAGCCACATAACTTCACAGAACTGCTTTTGCAGCATTGTTTTGAAGGTTTGCACAGCTCTCATACCGAATGAATTTATTTCACGTATTCTTCAATGGTCATTTATCATCCATTTATAAAAGCACTATTGGCGTAAGTCAAATGATTTGAGCAGACTTGTGAACATTGAGAAATAGAGTCCATATGAACTATTTGTTTTTCCCAGTCTAATATTATAACAGAAATGTAATTAAACTTCATGGTGTGGTGCCTAACATTTGAACCATGAACAAGCAATTATTAGAAATAATTTGCAAGGGGAGGTCCGCTATCAAATATTTATTTATTTCTTAAAAACTCAGTTCTGGGATGGCCTATAAAAATGATAGATTATCCCTATGAAGTATGACCAGAAACCCAGTAAGTTAATTAAAATCTCTTTCTTCTAATAGCTCCTGTAATGAGAAAGAAGTTTGCTAAATTAACCATAGTAAAGTTGTGGGCATTTTGTCACCAATTTGAGGCACATTGTTTCCAAGCATTTAATAAGTTAAGGGGAAAAAAATGCTTGTGTGGTTTTTAAGATTTGCACGTGTGAACATGAGTCTAAACCAAAATTACCAATTAAAATCCTAAAATGCTAGGCAAGTGATGTACACAGCCAGAGGTAGTTACACAAATAATTTGTCATCAGCTTTTTGGAATATTTGATTATAGATTTCCCCTGGAAAAACAGACACTTTTAATGAGAGAATAAATTATGTTTAGTACAAAAAATTCAATGCAACAATTCAACAGGATGCCTTGCCAACTCTTCATTTCTTCATTTCAGAGGGGTTTCTGATAGATATATATATATATATATATATATAGATATATATATATATATATATATATATATATACACACACACACACACACACATACATACATACATACATACATACATATAAGATTTGCTGCCTTAGGCAGTACAAGGTCAAAATTGTCCACTCTACATGAAAGCAAAAAATTGGGAGATCAAGTTTCTCCAGGGAAAGAAAAATTTGCCCATAGTTTCTAGGGAATAAAGCTTTACCTTTAGTATGTTTTGGAAACCTAGCCATTCGGTATTGTAAACCATGTATTATGGACATATGAGTTTATTCATAAATTCATACAATATCCTATGCTTATTAATGGTTTAATAAGTTGTGTGGATCCAGCCAGTATGGCTTATGAACCGTGTTTTACATTTTACTGTTAGAAAACCCAGCCAATTGTTGGCTAAGTGAACCATGGCTTAGTATAAAGCGGGAATGCAGCCACAGATTAGTTGAATCAATGTCAACAGCCAGTTTTATCCTTTACACACAGCTATAAATCATGGTTTACAGTTCATAGTTTACCAAATCCAAATAAACCATTCTATGTCGGAGTGCAATGTCTCATCCTAGCCAGTATAGCTAATTCTACTCACTGTCTGGTTCGCAGCATATGCTAAACAAAGCTAAAATGAGGTTAGGTAGTATTGTAGGACTGCAGTGTATGGTGTGTAACAGACCAGTAAGCCATTATAAGATTTTTCTGGGCATAATATGTTGAACATAGTGATTATATTTTGTTAGCCCAAGTTTATGGCTTTTTTTTTATGAACAGCAGTTCAACTGTTATTCTGTATTCTTCTCATTGCCTCCAACCAACATCATGCTATGGCAGTGTGCATCTGTATATGTACTGTATATGTGAATGGTTGTTCCCATACATATTTAGGAAAAACTGCATAACTGACTTTTTTCTAGAGGGGGTGGAGGATTGAGGGAAAGAACACAACAAATTTAGAAATCATGTTGGGGAGAAAAAAGGCTTTTCAGAAATTTCAGCTCAGCTCTGATTCATTCTAGTCCCCATTCCAACCCACAATCACTTCATGTCCTTACCTAGCTCACAGTTCTGGCCCTGAGTAAGAAAGAGGAATGGAAACAAAATGGTGGCCTCTTTCTGCCAATAACACAGTGGCATTGCCAACAGAAATGGCTGTTACAAGAATTCTGGATGCCAGTCAAACCATTACATCAACATGAGAATGGAAGGGGGAGAAGTACAGAAATTACTTCAGTGATAATAATTAAGCAGACATTCTTAATTTATCTCTTTTACATAGCCATTTCAATATAATTCAATATTCTGTCAGCATTTCAGGATTAATTCACATAGTTATCAGTGAAGGCAGTGCATATTTAGCAAGGAGCTCTGAAATGTGGTGGCCAAGCCAGCACAACCTGCATCAATGTGGCAGTAAATACTGTACTTATTCACATATTATTTGCTTAAAGGGGATAAACATGGTTCAAGGCATAACAACATCATCTGTTTAACTCTCCCTGCCTGGTTTTGTGCCATTTCTTTCAGTACCACCATTGCCATGTTATGCATAATTCCTGAAGCAGATGTCCATTAAAGGTTATGCTGTAATACATTTCACTATCTTTGACTTGAGTTGACTTGAGCTACTTGTCACACTAAACCATTCTTTTCTGAACCATGGTTTACTGCAGGTGAACTTCTTTTAAAAACTGCAATATACTTTTATTTTTAATAATACATGTTGTTCTTCAAGGATTGAAAAAGCTATAATGTTGATGTAGTGATTCTGATGAAAGGGGTAGGACAGAAATTTTTCAGCCCATTTTTGGCAGGGATTGTGGGGGAATCTTGGAGGAAGAGATGAAAATAAACATACCAAGCTTTGTAGAGGTTTCACAAACCTGTTTCCAGTTTTATTTATACAAAAATACAACCCCCAAATCCTTTTGGCAATATGGTCACATGGGGAATCAAAAGTACCTACCCTTTATTTATTTAATAAACCACCATTGGCCATTTTGCCTAACATGCAGAGACCTCAGGCATGGTTTAGAATTCACAGCACACATAGCCAAATCACAGTACAGGACTGATATATTGTGTGAAAAACAGCCTTTTTATTGTTGAACAATGAAAATTAGATCCTACAAAAGGCAGGGCAGCTGTCTCTTTTGGGTGGATTGATGGGGTTCTAATTCTCTATATGAAAATCAAATATTGCATTGTCTGATGCTGTATCTCCCATCATGTGTCTTAAATGCTTCAGCCTGTTCTCCCTCGATGTTAATTTAGCTTCCACCTTAGATATGATTTTATAGCAATGATCACAAACCATCCCTGTTATAAAATGTTCAACAAGCTATTTTTTTTCCTCCCTGCTCATAAAAGTATATTTTGTTCTCCCTTGCCAGTTTTTCCTCTTTAAAAAATCTAGTTACTAACGTCTTTAAAAGGAACTATGATTATACAGGATAGTGCCAATATTCTTCCGACATTTATGCAAAAAATCTTATGACTGACCTTTTTCTTTATAATTAGTTCCAAATGAGATTAGATTTAATAAAGGCTTCTATCCGATTAAGAAGAGAGTTGGATAAAATGGATTGCACCCCAAGTCTTTGAAAAATTGCTAACATTACAGGATTTGTATAGTTTCTTTAAAAAAAAAATGAAATGTTAAAACAGAAGAATTTTTGCAAAAAGTGATCAGGGTTAAGTTTCAATTACTTAATTAAAGTTGTACCCAATCCTAATCTGAAAGAATATTAATTTTTAGGTGAAATAACAAAACAAAACAGATAACTCAAGTGTTATTAAATACTCTTCTGCAAATATTTTCAACATAAAAAGGGGAACTTTGGGGGGAAAAAAAATCTTACCTTCTCTGTGTCAGTTGTGCAGCCTTATCAATTTTCTTTTTCTTTCTTTTTCTTTCTTTCTTTCTTTCTTTCTTTCTTTCTCTCTTTCTCTCTTTCTCTCTTTCTCTCTTTCTTTCTTTTTTGAGAACATAGCTTTTCTTCTTTCTAAATACAATAAACCATGAGTTAAACAGATTTTCTAATGTAATGATCAGGGTTCAGATAGATTCATTTTGTTTGCATTTGAATGCAAACTTATTTCACGTTTATTTATTTATTTATCAAATTTGTCACTGCTCATCTCCTCCGACAGGAGGGACTCTGGGTGGTTTACAATACAGAATAAATATACAATAACATTCAAATAAATATACAATAAAATTTGAATAAAATCCCATTGAAACTAAAACTAAAACAATTTCTCAACTACCCCATCTAATAAAATCCAGATGGCTGTGATCTCCTTCAGTCATTATGTAGGAGGGGCACTTTAAGGCACTAGTCAACCCCAAGTATGTCAATTCTCCTCCCTGCCCCAAGCCCGGTGGCAGAGCCAGGTCTTCAACTTCCTCTGGAAGGCTAGGAGCGATGGGGCTAATCTCACCTCTGGGGGAAGGATGTTCCAAAGGGCAGGCGCTACTGCCGAGAACGCCCGCCTCCTGGACCCCGCCAGATGGAATTCTCTTATCGACAGGGTCCACAGCATGCCCTCTCTGCATGAGCAGGTGGGACGGGCTGATGATACAGGGAAGAGGCTGTCCCTCAGGTAACCCGGTCCCATGTTGTATGTTTTGAACTTGTACTCTCAAGTTTGCAGTGTGGATTAGGGGAAAAATGCACAAAATTGCATAAATGGATGAAAAAGATGTACAATATGTACTATCCAAAAAAAAAACCCTGCAAAAACTGTGTTTCAAGCAAAATGCTTGACATTTTTTAAAAAAAAGAATGAGAAATACGGGGGAAAAACTGGACTTGACCTATTAGCAAAGTGAGAACCTGAGACAACCGAACTTGATAGACTTACGCGGCTCTTGAAACAGTAATGCTACAGAAGTGGGGCAGGAAGTTAATTCAGAGTAAGAACAATATTTTCCTTAATACTTTACTACTATTCCTACCAATCCTACAAATATAAGAATAATAAGTGTTTATTAATAATAGTTATCTCTATGAGGACAAGGCTGGACGAAAGATAAGTCCAAATGGAACTGTTGGCACAAGACTGACCCAGTCGCCTTTTCTTCAAAGGAAGAGATTCACTTTTGTGAATCAAAGCATATCCCAGAGCACATAATCTGGGAAGCCTGGTTCTGTGACAGTTCACATTCCTTTAGAGTCCCCCCAGCCGCTGCAACAGAGGATCTCCTTTCCTTTCCCATTTCCTCCTATTCTTCTCACATATACCCCAGAGGATGCAGAACTGAAATCAGGTTTGGTGCCATAATAAGCAAACTGGTGGTGTTTTTTTTTTTTTTTCATCCCCATCCATTTCTTTCCAATTATCAATCCTACCCCCAGAAATGGTAGGAAACTATGCTACCACTTTTTAGCAGCTAAAACACTAGAGGGCCTTTACTCTGACATGAGGTGTGGCCTCCTTTCAGCGGTCCATGAAGGCTGATACAGGGAGATCCCTTACCCAGAGGGACAATGCCCCTGTGACTCTGGACACACAGAAACCACAGAGCATGTGCTTCTCCAGAGCCTGTCCTACACAGACATTCGTACTAGCCTCATCTCACCATTACTGCATAAATATCCAGGGTGCAGAGGACAATTCTACACCTCCCTGCCTCTTTCAGATACCAACCTTGCTACAACATACAGTGTTGCCAGATTCTGCACAACAGCACTCCACATTTGTTGGATGATGACCCATGCCTAATTTCCCATATTAGAGCACCTAGTTAGCCATATTAGATAATGAGCACCTAATGAGTGCTCTGTAATTTGATAGATATAGTCTTCCACATACTAACCTTTATGCTCCCCTTCATCCATCTAATGCTCCTACCCTTCCTTTTAGATTCTTTTAGACTCTTCTTCTAATATAGATAGCTTCTGTTTTAATACATATATATTTTGTATCTTCTAGCTTTTCATTCATACACACACACAGGTTAGACTCTGATTATCTTCTATGCTTTTTAATTGACCATGCCCCATCTTCCTTATGCTGGTCTACAGTATGACCATAGTAAAGATTTGATTAGCAGCTGTGACTAGAGGTGGCTCCAGTCTGCACTGAAAAGTCTTGGAGGTAGCATATAACCCTGGGCCCTCAGGCCAGAGTAGGATAATATATCCAAAGACTTGTTTGGTGCCCAGGATGCTTCTTATCCTAGAGCTAGATGCATCCATTGTCACAAAGCAAAGCATCATCTCTACTTTCAAGAAAGCCTCTGGGCCCAACATAGGTGTCTTCAGCAAATAAAAAGAAAGCTAAAAGGCTGCAGACCAGTGCTCTGTCTGGAAATATTGGCTATTTTATTAAAATAAAATAAAAAAGGTAAAGTAGGCTACCAAACAACATCCTAAAAGATGGGAGTAGTAGTGAGTGACATCACTAATTTCCTTTCTTTATGACAGGCAATATTATATTGCCAATAGTGGCAATATTCTGGAACAGCACCCACAGTATACTGTAATTTGGGTTATCATCATTTGCAAAGGGTGCTGACCTTCTCTGATTCAGAGCCAGGGTGATATTGTGTTGGATTAGGACTGGCGAGACCCTGGTTGAAGCCTATATAAAACTCACTGGGTGATTTTGGGCCAGACACACTCTCTCAACCCAACCTGTCTCACAGGATTATTGTGGAGATCAAACTATACATAATGTACAGTACATCTGCAATATACAACCAAAATATACATCTGAATGATAAAAGAATTTATGTATTTTCTCTCTTTTCCACAGTGCTAAAGAAATGCCCATTGGAAATGTCCCCCGCTAAATATTTTCTACCATTTGAGGCAATGATATTCCTCCCATAATGCTCTGAAAAAATGCTATCTCAAAGCTGTATGAAACACAGAAAATGGTATCCATGCTACTGACATGGTTGGCATTGTTATCTTGAAGGAAAAATAAGTTCCAGTACAGTCATTATTAATGGCAAACCTTGTCCATTCTTCCTTATAGTGAGAAGAAAAACAGTGACATTTTTCTCCCCACTATAGGCAAAAGGATTCTAAAAGGCTTATCCATGGCTCTCACAACCTCACTCCATTCCTTAAAATCATACTCTGTCGTATTTCATTTCTAGCCACATGGAAACCTTTAACATTTGAAGATGATTGGCACATACTGTACCTTGAATCTAAAGAATTATTATCTCAGAGAAAGGATCTCAGAAATAAACATTCTAAATAAAGAAACTATATAATGTCATTGGTTTCATTTTCTTCCCTCCTCCAGAAGGAGCTAGTAATAAAATACTTTTTTTTAAAAAAAGAGAGCAAGAAGACGGGAGTATTCATATGTGTATAATTATTCCTTGTTTGTTGATCATCTTTACTTTAAATTTATGGCTGTTAATCGGGCATTGTGAAGCAAAAGAAATACAACTGTCATAAATATTATCTGTTTGGTAAATGAATGAGCAAGAAATCACTTTAAAGGTTTATGCAAACACATGAAGTTATAATAAAAACCTGTCTAATGATTATCTCTGCTTTACCTTAAAAAAAAAAAAAATCTCCTGATAGATGTCAGTGTGACAGAAGTTTAAAATACAGGAGCCAGGCAGTAAATTGCATGTTTGAATTACACATTGGAAATCAATTATGGCATGATCATAGAGGCTATAAACAAAAGACAAAATTGCCAGATATGTAATGCTTCTCTTTACGTTCCCACCCTCTCATCTGATAGGCTAAAGTATTTTCTGTTTTTAGAAGGGCTAAATAAGGACCTTGGATTAATCAGTGGATTGCACAGATTCATGGGACAATAAAAGAAAAAGGACCATAGTAGTGATTTTTAATAGGACAATTTTGCAAGGTGAGATCATTCAGGAATGTATCAAGTTATGCTGTGGTCAAGTTTCTTTGCTCATTCAAAATAAAATTCATCATACTTATATACAAATAACTTTCAGAGTCTTTC
The DNA here is from genome assembly GCF_035149785.1 of Candoia aspera. Lineage (NCBI taxonomy): Eukaryota > Metazoa > Chordata > Lepidosauria > Squamata > Candoiidae > Candoia > Candoia aspera. The sequence goes on along the minus strand of NC_086163.1, from coordinate 9,731,690 downwards.
TAGCTTGGAGCAGCACAGAAAATAATCATATGAGCAAGTAAGTAAGTAAGTAAGTAAGCACTATAGCCTTGTATAACTGTTGGAATTCTGTGTTGAATTCAAAGGCAGAGAAATGATAGAGAGGCAGATTTCTCCAAATTCAACGATGTTCTCAAGTGTGAAGTTCACCACCCACAGATTCTTTCTTCCCTTCCAATTAATTTTTCTTGCCACTACTATGTGTGAGGTAATGGGAGTAATAATCCAACACATTAGAGAAGATTGATGTTGGGCTCTATCTTGTGGTTTGGCTGACCTTAAAAAGCTAAGCAGGGTTGGACCTTGTTAGTACTTGGATGAGAGAGCACCAGAGAATGCCCTCCATCCCCCCCTAAAAAAACACAAAATAATCTCAGAAGATAATAATACCAAACCACTTCCATACTACTGCCAGGAAAACTCTATGAATAAGTCCATGTAGTCACCAGGAATTAAATTTGCCACAAAGGACTTACTATATTCTGGGAATTCAGAGAAGGTGAAGAAATGTCTCAGTAGAACTAATTAGGGAGAGATGGTTTTTGCAATTATTATATGAAGAACAGTAATCAAATAGAATAATGAATAATATTTATGTTAATACAATACGAATATGAATTAGAAATTATTCACTAGCTGTCAGGAACCACCACAGTGATCTCAATATAATTTATACAGGATCTTCTTCAGTTGCCACCAAAATATAAAAGCATACTTTGGGACGTCTTTTCAAATGTTTAACCCTTTAAAATCAATAATTCTCAGGAAAAGTAAAGTGGGTGTTGACTATTGGGATCTTTGTTTTTCACTGGGTTTCACAACTTTTGAGTTCCTAGCATGCTGCACAAACAACACATATGTCTCTTGGCTGGAAAAAAGCTGAGTGATGTCTGAATTTTGGTGCAGCTGAAATGGAATGCCCAGCCCTTAGCAGCCCCTTGCAACTAGACAAGAATTATTGAAAGGGAGAAGAGAATTAAGTTACAGAAATATTAGCCACTTGATGTACTTAGTTTACCCCAAAATTTATCACTATTTTTTTTTTACAGTGAAACTTAAAAAAAAAAAAAATCTTACTAGCCACTTATTGATGCACTGCAGAGCTGGCTACCAACTATCCATTTTTTTCTGGCAAAGGAAGAATGCAAATATTCTCTGCTTGTAATATTTTACAAACAGTCATTCTCTTTCCCAGGCTCTGAGAAACCCATTATATGTAGGCATCATTATCCCAATATATTGTGTTCATCGGAGCAAACAACCAGAAGGTTTCTCTCTTCCTCAAATTTACATTCAAGATTAAAACCTTCATCTATAGTCCAACTGAGGGGCTTAATTGTCTCCTTTTTTCCTCTGAGGCAGCCAAATGGATGGTTGCCGATGAAGATGATTACAGCAGCTTCTTTTCTTTACTCTCAGAGCCAGAGTAATGCTACCAGTAAAACACTGGCTTGAGTACAAGGGAAATGAAGTCTCTATTAAAACTGGATGCATATAGCCTTTTGATAATCTCTGTCAAAGTTTTGGACAGAGGAACTGCATAGATGGTTTCTCCAGGAAGAAGAAATTCAACCATTTTTCAAAACTACGGGTTAGGATAGCATAATTATGCCTTACAGTCAGATTGAATGAGAAGCCATGGAGGCTAGAAACTGTTGAAGAAAGAGTTGTTCAGAAAAAGAAATGAAATCTGCACAAACACCAGGTGGCCACCACACTACTAAGGAAGTGCAAGAACCCCACACTCCACTCATGACCTCAGATCCTTTTCTCTTTTAAAATAATTTATACATGAAGTTCTCTTCCACTAAAGTGAATGAATGCCCAGAGTTGGCAGAATGATAATTTCTTTACCCAGCACTGGTTTAAATAAATACCCATGAAATTCAGTGGGTGTTTTAAGAGCAACATTGTAATTCTCTTTCCAACTAACGTGTAGGTTTGTTTATGGGGTGACTGCATTATTTGCCAACACATAGTCCTGGAAGTACAATACACCAGGCTGGTAAATGAATAAAGATATTGATTGGATTCATTATCTTCATTAATTCATTGCTTCAACCATTGTTGAATAACCTGCATGTGATTTTGTTTACACATAATGCTAAGCCAGAGGTTATGAACCACAATGGTTATAATCTTCTAACCTGCTCTGCCAGACCTTATTTTAACTATTATTTGTTGTATAGAGTAAGATGGGTTTGTACAATGCACTGAACTGCAATTCCTGGTTTAAACAGCCCAGTAAGCCAAAACCAAAGAAACCACATTAAGACTTAGCACAGTGTATGAATTCATCCATATTAAATTGTCATTTCTTGCCTATGGGCATATTGCAGCGAAGCTAGAAATGTGACAAATTCATTTGCCTAAATAGATTCTTTAAATGCTTTTTGTTAGTAACTCGTTCTCTGTCTGCAAAAATGTTGAAATTGTAATTTGGTTGGCTTTGTCAAATTATTAGTTACTTGCATTGTCAGAAGCTGGTTCATGCCTGCCACATCACCCTGAGAGCAGCCAGCATGGTATGTCATATCAATACAAGACCGTTAATATTCACGCGGAGGCTATCAGTGCTATTATCCCTTGTGTAAAAAAGGAAACTTATAAAAGCCCTTTTTATGTTATTTGATTAAAGAAAAAGCTAGAAGGAAAGTGTCAACCTTTCTCAACCATCTGTGATCTTGACTCACAAACATCACATGCTCACAGTCTTTAATAAAAGATCTCCTAAAGTACCTGCCAGACAAAGTATGTTCTTTACATCTCAATGTCAGGCTGATAAATACACTTTCATAAAGGTTGTTTTTCCCACCCTATCTGCAGAAAGAAAGCCGAAATAAATGATTTGAATACCTCACTCAAAATATGTAAAATTCTTATCCTTAAACAACAGGAATTTGACAGGTCTTGCAATTCCTGAAATAGCTGTAGGGTTTTGGATTGTTGTGTTGTTGGTTTTTTTTTGAAATAGATACCACAAACTCAGAAGTGTTATCTAGACATAGACAATAGCAAGAACTGTCTAATGCATTGCAGTAATCAAGATGCCATCTTAGTCTTCCATATGAAGAGGAAATCTAACAGAATTTTCACTAGTACGGAACCAAATGCCTATCAACTTTATGCCCAAGTTCAAAGATTGAAAAGCTGAATAGAGGAAACAAAAATTTCTGCAAGCAAAATGGATATCCTGAGATAATAGATCTGCTTGCCATTTTAAAAGTACATGACTGCAAGTGGATTTTACCCCTACTCAAATGTGGCTTCCTGATCTAACCTTTGAAAATCTATTGATTTATAAACAAAAGTTCCTGTGTTTTAAAAGAGAATCAGCAGCAGCCAGGTGTCCAACTGGTAACACTAACACAACTATGGAAATGCCCTCAGCTGCAAAGGTAAGAATGGGAGGGAGGAAGGAGTGGAACTTGACACCTGTGACACCCACCTCTAAAGTGGAGACATTTGTCTCAAAAGTCTGAGGCAAAATTTCTAAAGCAAAGGAACACTTTCAGCTGAGCTTTAATTTTCACACTTGAGTTTATGATCCTTTTCAAATGAGGTTCCAATAAACTTGATAGCCCATCAAAATGCAACTGAAACATTCAGTAGGTGATGGGGAATTCATGTTTGTAAGAAAACAATGTTTGGAGTATTCTAGATCTAAAAGATCTATTTTCAGTTTTGAAGACTTTCTAGCTCTGACTCCATTCTCAAATGGCATACATATCCAAGAGGGTCTTATAAGATTATTTAAAATGTTCTCTTCTCTACCCCACACCACATTTCCTCAAGTAATTCTTCTTCTTGTAGTCCAATGAACTTTGCATGGAGCAAACTTGATGTAAACTCAAACATTTAAAAATTGTTAAGCTAAAATGTCCAAGTCACCCTGAAGAATGGCTCTATACTGAACATACAACATCATCATATATAGAAATGTTCTATCATGGTCTAGGACTTTTTTAATACACACAGACACACACGCACACTAAATAAAAGGGTGAAACATGAGATAGAGAACAACGGTTTCTGCTAAGTGTGAGATCTTAATACAAATGGAGTCCTTCAGCTAAAAATAAAATAAAATTATACAATTGGGTATATGGATGTGCATTATTCCTGTCTGGAATGTGCTTTTATAAAACTTGGATTAAAAGGTCTCACATTTTACTCTTATTTAATAGACAACTCATTCATAATCAATCCTTCATCTTGGTTGCTGATAGAGTCTTGATTAAGGATGCTATGAAACAACACTGACAATTTCAAATCTTGTAATCATCAAGAGGTGCTTCATTGTACTTCCCTCTTCTATTTATTTATTTAGACTAGACCAAGACAACCTTTCTGCCAGCATCTGATGATATTTAAATTTACACATATGTACAAACCCAGATTCATCATGTTATACCCTATAAAATAACAAAAATGACACAGTAAAACAAATTTCTGTTTGTCATTAAACATGTAAAAAAAGTTATATATTTAAGTCATGATCCCAATAAGACATTGCTTATACAGTATATTCAGAAGAATGTTACAGGCTTAGTTCATATATGTCTTGCTGTCACTTACAGTTTTTTTTTCTATATACATCTAAGAAACTCTTGGTTTCTGAACAGCAGTTAAATGTGGTTCCTGTCAATTCATAGAAAGCAGGATCTAAACCAACAAGGGTTCAGCAGATCATTCAGCAAAGCTGCATTTTCTACAACCTGTGTCCTGCTTGCGAATCAGGCATATCCCCAAATCTTCCTAAATTATGTTCCCTACTAGCAAACTACACACTACTCCTCAGCTACAGGATATTTGCACCTCATACTTAACCTCGAAGCGAATATTTGTAGCTCAGGGTTGAACTGTGGAGTCCTTGGTGCTCTCTGAGCCTTGTCGTTTTCTTGCAGATGTTTCATTGCCAAACTAGTCTGGCAATGAAACGTCTGCAAGAAAACAAGGCTCAGAGAGCATCAAGGACTCCATACTTAACCTCTTAATTGAAATAACTCATTTTCTAGGACCACACAATACATTGAGACATAAATTGACCAAACAGCTAGGTTTGTACAACACACCAAGCCACAGAAACCCAACACTAATCTTAACACGGGAAAGCAAAAAGTACATCTTCATCTCTATCTCAATTCTATGCATATGGGAGGAGGTGTGAATGAGAGGGGGCTTGCTCTTGTTATGTTTTTGCACTCACATACTTCTGAAACCTAGGATCAATTGTGAGATAAGGGAGCAGCAATCACCACAAATGTCTCTTAAAGTTAAGAGTTTAAATATTAATATTTTATTTTATTCTATATTACCCCTACCTAATTTTCTTTTTTCATATGGCTTCTAGTTTTGGAGGGTAGGGCTAGCCTGCCATTCAAAAGGACCACATGATGGAGCAAGATGAAGCAGGCATCAGTAGGGCACCTGTTCCCCAGCCAGGCCTCCCCCACCCCCCAGATTTCTAATAAACGTCTTTCCTAAGAATTGATCAAAAGGAAGATACAGGTAGCTCTTACCAGACATGCAAATTGGCTGCTGTTGAAATGATTTGGAAATTAATCTATGATCACATGAAATTAGATTAAAGGCTGTACACTGTCTTAGGGCTGCAAAATAAGCACCTTTAGATTATGCAAACAGTTCTTTATATATAAGCAGCTAGCTTATATATATAAACTCCTGTCCATTTCATTAGGGCTATGGATACAAAGCTTATTTGCATAGTCTTCTCAACCCTAGAATCCCATTTCCCCCTACATGTACAGTCCTGAATCATGAACCTTGGTTTGCTAAAACAGTAAAATAATGTGCATTTCAGTAAGAAGGAAAATAGGAGTAGAGGCAATGAAAAACAAAATTGTAGTTTATACTACAACCTACCAAAATTGTCACAAATTAGAAATAGTTTTTTTTCCAAATCATGAATTTACCTTTGAATAAAATGTTAGAGTCCCACTGAAAATTCCTCCATGAAGTTTCCTGAAGAAAGAGAATACCTAAGTAAGAAACAACTGAATCAAGTGATTAATTAAATTTACAGTTTTCTTCTGTCTCTAGAGAGCTGGGCAAGACAGGAGAATGGAAATTTCACAAGCCATTCTCTATCACTCATTATAAAGACTTCAAAGGGTAATTTCTATGGAGCAGTTATTGGCATAATTGAAACAAAACTTTGGTCCAGAAGAACCTTCTGAAGATTAGGAAACCCTGCATGAAAAAATTGTTTATATTTAAGTGTCACAGTACCTTACTGATTTTGGAATTATTATATTGCTACAATAGCCCATTTTTATGATTGTACTGTAATAGCATGCAATCCACAGACTGCAATATGCCCCATACATGGTTTCCTGAAGCAAACTGGAGGTTAACTATAATTGAAGCTTATCTGTGAAACATAAGATTTACCTCAGCAAATCAGGGAATTTAGAAAACTAGGTCTTTTATTCCTGGGCTGCAGAAGGACAGCTCAGGAGTCCATACAGGTCAAAACTTTTATCAAGTTATCCAGTACCAAGAAGCAATGCAGAACTAGCTCTTTGAAAAACCGAAACACAGCAGTAATGTCTCCAGACAGATTCACCAGCAACTGAACTCTGTCTAAGAGTTCAGTAACTGCCAATACACCCACACCCATTTAGAAGCTTTTTGGTTCTAAAGGGTTCATCCCTTAGCTTCCAGGTGCTGCTGTGGAAAGACTGATGGGCTGTTGTTAAAATTTGGAGGGTCTTACCCTCTCTTTCTAAAGACAGAATTGTTGCAGGCAAGGACCCACTGATTCCTGGGTGAATTTGCCAGTCTCTGATGTTAAAGGGTTAGAAAGCAGGGGTCGTAATAACTGTGAGTTAGACCATTTCACCAGATGACTGACTGACCATGGCTCACCAGAATTTTACATAGAAGCAGGACTCTTCCACTTTTCTCTAACTGGAGATGCATGATTTCTCTAAGAATGCTTTACACAATGAATTCAGTACATAACACCTTAATCTAGATGGAGGTTACAGCAAGGAGGAAAGGACTAAACTCCTCTGTCCTTGGGTCTCAATGCAAATCCAAGTCTGTGCTTATGTCAAAGTAAACTAAAGAAATAACTTCAACACTAGCTATACCTTTACAACAATAAACTTTGCTGAACTCTGACCATAGATAGGTATTGCCAGCAGTGTCTAGTAACATCTCAGTAGAGCTTCAGAGAGGGGGTTTTCAAATCCCAAGCTGTCAAAAGCTCAACTGGGGAACTTTTGCAAATAATGGGTATGATTTACAATGGTAAGGGCCAATATGGAGCATGGATGTCACTGCAGTCAAGATCCAATTCAAGGCTAGGCCTGAGCACAAAAATATCTGAGGCTCTTGATATTTGAAATAAGTTCAGGGACTGAGTGTCAGGGTGGAAGGACTTGCTAGCCTGCCCCTTTCCCTATCCAACCCCACCCCTGCAAAAGCTGGGGCTACACATATCAAATGAAACTAAGCCACAGTTCATTCCTACTTGGCACCATTGTTCTGTTTTGCTCTTTCTGTGACATTTGAGTGCAGCCGATGGTTTCTCGCTGCCTGGTTGCAAAAGGAATTGTCTAGCAGGAACATCTGGTTGCTTGGCAGATGCCATTGTGATAGCAGCTTGGAAGTTGCTCTTTAAGTCTGTCACAAGCTTTTGTCACCAAGAGTGTGAGCTGGCTTTTCTGTCCTTAGGGCTGCCATTTTCTATTTGAGGCTGCTGAATTCGCAAGTATTTGTCTATTGGGCTAGAGCTTTAATTTTGGAAACAGGAATTTTCCTATCTCATTTTTCAACCAGAAAGATGTTGTCTTCAATATCTTCAACAATTGATAATAACCTCTGCAAGATAGCAGCTGTTAGTGGAAGTAATAAAGGTCAGGCTGGGAAGCTGGGGTTACAAATAATTGCAAAGACAAATGATTCTAGAATCTTTTAATATGAAAGCACTGACAAATTCATTTAGTTTAGTTTAATAGATTAGCAACTCACTCTTTACAATTAAAAAGGGACAGCTTGAAAGTACAAAATACATCATCAGAACATGAAAAGCAATATTCAATAAATAATTCATAAAAAAAACATATTAAATGAAAAGAGCAGAGGAAAAATATCTTAAAACACAGCACACTAAAATTAACTATATACAGACCAGGACAAACTATTCTTAAATTTTTGCTGAAGGTAAGTAAAGACAATGGGGTGTGTTCAGCCCTGGGAAAAGTCATTCCAAATACATGGAGCTATCATTGAAAAATTGTGTCCCTGATATTTATCAGTTTCACAGCTCTTATTGGTGATCCAGTGAGCAGAAGCTCAAAAGTCGATCTTAAAGCTAATAACAGCTAGTTCCAATAACTTACATTGGGCCAGGAAAGAAAGAGGCAGCCAGTGAGGATGGTGCAGACAGAAAAAAAATATGATCTAAGTAGCTCTTATGAACATTCTGGCTGTTGAATTTTGCATTAGCTGTAGTTATGGATCATTTTTAACAGTTGGCCACACAATCAGGCTACTTGGCTCAAACTATATGGGCTAAGCAATAGAGACAGAGGAGGAAGTCATGGGGAAAGTTGTTCAATTGATCCACTGCTGCTCAACTAACTGCAGGAAAAACAAGAGCATATCAAAAAAAAAAAAAAAAAAGGCAGAATCAGGGAGAAAAGAAAAGACACAGAAGGAAAGATGAGTAAACTTGGTGAACAAACACTACGGGACATATCTGGACTATAGAATGGAAACTCACCACTGTCACTTTGGACCAGCCTTTCTCAACCTTTTGACCCTGGAGGAACTCTTGAAATATTTTTCAGGCCTCAGGGAACCCCTGCCCATTCAGGCTCAAATATAGGTCAGAAGTTACAAAATTATTCATGTGTAGGCCTGTATATATTCAGTAACAGTGTTCTTAAACTAAAAATAAAGAAAGAAACTTACCTCTTTAATGCGAAGTTGCCCAAATTTGAAATTTTTTTTATTAAAATAAATCATGTTTTCCCAAGGAACCCCTAGTGACCTCTCATGGAACCCTAGGGTTGAGAAACCCTGATTTAGACTAAGAGAAGCTCTGTGCAAACTTAGACATCTGACCTCATTTTCTTTGGGCCACATTGTCAAGAATACACTGATATGTTAAAATGTTCCATTCCAACGTCTAGTCTGAGATGGGAACTTGGAGCTGTCCAGATGTTGTTGAACTACAGGTTCTAGCAGCACCAATAGGACTTATAGTTCATCAACATATGGAGGACCACAGGATGCCCACCTTTTGTCTAGATCAGGGCTACAAACCTGAGTCCCCCATGGCCATACACAGTTCCTGAAAGCCTTAGATGAGCGTCACCCCAGAGAATCCAAAAATTATTCCAATATTATAATTTTATATGTGATGGGAAAGAAAAGAATTTAACTACATAACTTTGCTTAATGTTAATTAATTTTATTTGAAAAATGATTAAATTTAGTTTTTGTTCTGAACTGCCAATCCCTAGCATATCATTCTCCAGTTAACCTCAGCATTTGATCATTTGATTTTCCATTTCGTTTCTCAAAAATAATTTTGGTTCTATTATCCACTAAAGATTGGTGCTTAAGTCGGTTTCAGCAGAAATGTGTAGAAATCTTTTATCTTTCAGGCTTATAGAATGCATTTATTTTCTTGAAATACATATTATTGTAGGCATTTTTTATGTCTGTTAAACTTTTTTATTTTGCTATTCTGCTGCCAGTCCTTGTCTATAAACTGCTTCTGCAAATCTACACTAAAGTGTTCCTGCTAATATTTCCCAAGTGAAAACTTCTAAAAATTGTTTGTATTGTTCCAGTAGCATGTGTGTGTATATAAATAATATATAATAAAATAGTAAAAGTCAAGCTGTCTCATTCATATATATATATATATATATATATATATATATATATATATATGAGAGACAGCTTGACTTTTATTATTTTCCTTATTTCAGATTATCTTTCCTTCAACCTTATCAAACTGCAATTTGTTTCCCTAAGATGGTTGAACATTTTCCCCAAAGTAAATCTTACTCATTTTACACTTTCAGAAAATGCCATAGTCAAAGTCAACAGCTTGAAAGGTTTCAAACGTTCTTTCTTATAGCTTCTTTGAACATAAATTGTTCAAAGAAGATGATATAGATATATAGATATATAGATGTAGTAGATGCACACACACTCATTCATTTCAACAGCAGCAGAAATGATTTTTCAAAGAATTGATTCACATGCAAGTTTTTATGATAATCCAGTTTGCTGGATTATCATATAGTTGTATCATAGAGTGGGGAATTGAGGCTGAGAAAGAGTGTTTACTTATGAAATAACATCTGATAATCTTATTTCTTGATTTGTAACTTTGCCTTTTAACTATTTTGCTCTTCTTAATAACTGCAGTCTGAGAAAATATTTTATAGAAATATAAAGTTAGGCACGAAATCCAAGGTAACTGGCCCTATTTCCAGTTGGGTGTGGGAGAGGAATATTTTCAAGTTAAAGGCATTACCTCACCCCATTCTTTAGGGGAAGTTATCACTCTTGGATCCTAACTTGCACCTCATGTCCATCACAAAGAAGAACCTTTCAAGAGAGGCTGGGAACTGAAGTTCATCAATATCCAGAGGATGACCAGTTTCTTTCTCTTGAACTATGTCAGTAATATCCATAGAGATGGAATAATTACCCTTTGTGGAATATTTATAGATTTATTTAAAATACTTACATTCATTCTTTCACTCAAAAAACTCAGGGTGGTAAATTTGGCTAATGTACTGTCACCAAAGAAGCAAGAAATTCTAGTATCTTCTTAGGACCATAGCTCAGCAGCAGAGCATTTGTTTTACAGACAAGAGGGTCCCAGTCCCAGTCTCTCGCTTCTCCATGTAAAGCTGCTAAAGTCTGTTTTATATTGTTTTGTAGCTGCAATAGCTGTAAATTCTTCTGGCAGGGAAGTGGTTGGTCTAGCATCAAGAAGAGCCAAAAAAAAGCAGTAGGCACATTGGAGGAAGGAGCTTATTAAAAGTTAGTGCCAGTAGCCAGGTACTAACTGTACCTTTGTATCTGTACTTTTGTCCTAACAGCCTGAGTTGTCCCCACTCTCTTGTACTGAGGGAGAGGAGGTGGGTGCTCTTCATCTCCTGCTGTTTCCCCTTTGGGAGAAGAACTCACCTCCAGCTCTCCCCTATCAGTCTTCATTCTGAAGAGGCACCAATTCCTCCTCCTCATTAGAGTATACTTGGGAGACTATCCTGACAGCCTGGACAGCTGTTACAAGTCAGTCTAGATAAATGATCTTATGAGCTAAATGACCTGCTTTATTATAAGGTAGCTTTATGTGCTCATAGTCCTGGTCTACTGTATTCATGCATTTGCTGATATACCCATAGATGGTTAATGATGCGTAAGAAGACTGTATTCTTTACAGTATTAGTAACCTGAAATTAAAAATATCTATCACCTGTATATCATTGTTTCACTTCTCACCCTTTTTGCTAATCGGCTTCCTTTGGGCTTTTAACTGAGATGATCCTCTATGACTGTATTTAAGGAAGTGCTGGTTTCATGGGCATTCTCTTTCTCATCTCATTGTCTCATGAACAGCTTTCTTCTGGAGGTGTGCCAAAGGAGGAAAATGTTATGGAAAAAGATGTTTTGCAAATTTAGAGAAAGCTGTCTTTTAAGCCCCAAATCTCTCTGGTAAAGGCAAGAACGTGAAGCTGAAGACACCAACAGTTGGAAAATTAAGATGTTTTCAGTAATATGATAATTTACATTTCATATAAATGTGAGCGTAAGAGGTGGTGCCTTCTTGAAAGGGGGAGAGGAGAGAAACTAAGTCCCTTTCAGAAGCAGGGGTCACATACTGTGAGATTTTACTTATGTTGCTTTGGTTTTTATGCTAATCTGAAGAATTTACATTGAGCTAATACCCTAGTGCAGTCCAAAAAGCATCATCTTCAAGAATTGCAAATGAGAGTAATAAAGTTGAGGCCAAAAAGTAACCTCATACATTATTACCTAGAAGGATTTTTCAGTGTTTTGGATTTGAAGGAGAAAATATGATTTGAATGCATTTGGGTGATTACACAGCACCTGTTGGCACCTCAGACCTAAGGATGACTTTCTACCATGTAAGCCTGGAAAAAGGCATAACATTTGCAAATAGATGTATACTCTAAATCATCTCTCCCCCACTGAACCCAGATTTCTGCACAGTCCTATTAGATAAGTCATATTTTGCCTACCTGACATCCTCAAGGTACATTGGGAAGCAGGATAATACTAGTTCGACAGTTCTAGTCCTACCACATCTGGAGGGTGACAGGTAAGAAGGGTGGAGACTCTTCTGAAAATGTCATCCAACAAATAAAGTCTCTTTTGAATTAAGTTCAACTCCTGGTGACTTCATGGCCATATCCAGGTAAGTTTTTTTAAGAAAAAGAAGAAAATCATTGCCTTCTTTCAAGAAAGCTTTTTTCCTAGCTGTCATGTTCATCATTCCAATGGTTTGAATACATCGTAACGTTTCACATGTCACTTTCCTGTTCCGTGTCTGTCATTTGCGGGGAGGGGAATTTCAGCCGTGCCAGGCTGTAATCTCCTTGCTGTTCTGCAGGAATGTATGTTTGGGTTATGACATGTATTCAAGGTTACTTTCCCAGGCCGATGTGTGACGGTTGCCAACACCTGGGAGGGGGTGGTTACTATGGTGGGATGAGGGGCGGTATTGGGTTTGAAGCGAGGGTATTTAGTTTGTATTTCGCGCACTTTGGCTCATTCTCAGCTTCCTCTGTATTTGCATACTATTCCTTTAATAAATCAGTTATCTTTAAGCCCGGGCTTGTGAGACTGAGTATTTGGGATTAGGCAACCATTACACTAGCTTATATCCCTGGGTTGTATTTACTTACAACCTAAGTATTTACTAGACACAACCTTGGTTAGCTTTTTTGGATCAGTCAAAATCAACTAGATACAACCAAAATAAATGGCTGTTTCAGCTTTTGTGAGGATCGTGGGTTCAGATATCTTAACAGCAAGAAATCTTTCTGGAAGCCATTCAGGTCTCAGTAAAGAATTTCTTTATTTTAAGATAGAGTCCCTATCCATTCAAAGACTTTAGTGAATAAGATTCCCTATTCCCTCCTCTTACTTGCCTTGTTCTCCCACCTTTCTTTTGAAATTGAATATTTGCAACTGCTTTCGGTTTTACAATGTAATTTCCATCTGCATTCCTCGATGTTCATTTTCTGATAAGGCACTAGCCATAACAGCTTGGCTCCATCTCGCTGGGTCATTCAGTGATGTCTCCATTCCCAAGCAGTAATTAGTCTACCCCGCTCCCTCCTTTATAATCCATGACAGAGGAGAAGACCCAGAAGCGATTTTATGGCTTCTGGGGCAAACCTCTGACAGCCTTTTTGCTGAATCCCAGTCTACTCAGAAATATATCCACTGAGTCCAGTGGAATTCACAAGTGAATATATATTGTGTTGTGCACTATTTCATGAGTAGACAACTTTGGGGGATTGTGGCAAATTTGGAAAGTTAAGAATGTCATGCTCTTGAAAGTATCTTATAATAAGACCATCATGGAAGGCTTTGTTTATTCACAAGAGGGCTTCCAAGTTGGACATCCTTGGTCACAAATCCCCTGTAAGGCAAACTGTTTCCCACCATGTTTCCTAGAATGATTTCTATGAGCTTAGTCTACTTTGATCATTTTTGATAGGCAGATGAGCAACACATCCAAAAAAATGCACTGGGCTACCATCACCCACCATTTTTTCAGTCTAAAAACGCCACTGGTGTTTTGATGCTGGAGACTAATGCTTTGTTTTCCAGGATGCCAGCTTTCTTTATATTTATGTTTAATTAAAAGAATATAGAATGGAAAAAGCATAATAAACTTAGGTGGGCAGATAAAACAGTTTGCTGTTTCTTTTTAAAGTCTGCATGAAAATTAATGTGTATAAATTTCTCTAGTTCCAGCATTTTTAAAAACATTTTTTTTTCTACATGTGATAGAGGGATGTGAATTATGAATAGCAAGAATATAATAAACGATGAAAAATCTGTCCTGGGAAGGTGTCCCCTGAACTGCCAGTGACTGCTTTCGAAGCAAATTTTGTCAGGTTCATAGAGACCGCCATTTGAATAACAATGACAGCAACATTATGTGCTGGTTGCTTTCAGGCAATCACTGTTGCATCTATGTACGCCTGTTTTCCATTGTAAAATATTGCGGAGCATGCCGTGTGCATGATATTAAGAATATTTTTATTCAGATCTCTGTTGTAAAAGAATAACTAAAAGTGAGATAGGGGAAGGGGCAAAAATTGTATGGCTATTTAACGAGAATATACATTTGTCTCTGTGAGAGAGACTGTGAATACAAACAACCTTATTGTGCAAGGCCATTTATGTACAACTTAATTTTCACCTGGACTTTCTCTGTAATATCTTTAGGAATCTGTATGTATATCAGTTCACACATGAGCCTTTACATGTTATCCAAAGTGGTACAGGTCTAAAATTCTGCAAGAGTGAAATTAAGTCTACATTATGTAACAGCAAATCTGTCTCACTCCTCAGTTCACAGATAATATTTGCTGTAGATAGAGCTGACACTATGAGAGATTTCCTTGTGTTGGTTAGCAATATATTTTTGAACCTCATGACAAATCCTTGGATTTATATTCTGTCTGCTTGAAAACTTCCCTTTGTTTGCTTCATTGCATCCCAGTGCTGAAGAAGTGTGGCAAAACACCATGCAACACAATGACCCAATAGCATGTACAAATATAGGTTTGTTTGTTTCATTCAGTTATTTGGTCTGGTTCATTCAGAAAATGAATAACTTTAGATAATAATAAAGCTAGTAAATGTGTTAGAGAAGATATTTTATGAAAGCCATTTATCAAATAACAAAGGAAAATAGTTAGGAAAACTTAACAGTATTTTAATCAGAATTCTGCATATGTTCTGTATGTTTCTTTTTTCTACAGGTCAACTGATAAATTACAAATCTCTAATTATGTTTATGAATGATTTATTTGACTGTTATAGAGTGGTTAGTCCAGATACAGTTTTTTTACAGCTTTCTCTGCTCTACAGTTGTACTTGGTGCAAAGAAATGAACATATAAACCGATGCGTTAAAATACTCTTGATGTGGCCATATATCGAATTAGCATCAAGGTGCTGTTTGTGCAAAGCTTTATATTTGTGTGTATGTACTCCTGAGCATCAGTTAAACAATGCAAAAGGGGCATTCAGAAGTGATCTTATTTATTTTCATTTATTAAACCCATTTCTACTCTGCTGCAATCAGAATGACTCTCAGTGGTTTACAAAGAATATAAACAGAACAATTTAAAATGTCCACAGTCACATATAAAACAAACAAAAATAACAAATAACAGTGGTGAAAACAACAATCAGCCAAACAAAACACAACAAAAATAAAGCAATAAAAAGGGAAAAGGAATGGAAAGATGGCAACAGATATAAGCCCAGGGGAAAGCTGTCTGAAACAATTCTGTCTCCAACAATTTCCAGAAAGGAGATTCAGCAAGAAGGGGTAGCCTGATATCCACCGAAAGGCTGGAAGAGAGAAGGCAGTGCCTTTTGACTTCAGTCATCTCCACCAAAATCTTGAAAATGTGGGATTTACAGCACTTTTTGCCTAGAAGTTCCAACAGGTGGGACAGTGGTGCAGAGAATAAGGAAGATGACCTTGACAGAGATATGCAAGAACCACCACCTAGGCAAAAGGAGCTGAATCATGTTTTAAGTCGAGAACATTTATTGGAATGTTCTGATTCATTGGAATGGGAGGAGGAGGAGGAGGAGGAGGAGGAGGAGGAGGAGGAGGAGGAGGAGGAGGAAGAGGAGGAGGAGGAGGACAATCAGACTTGCAAGGTTGTTACTATAGCCAATGTCAATAAAAGTAATTTTAGCCTTCCTGTGGAGTTGATTTCCTGGTCTGGTCTATCTAGTGGGGTTAGCAACTACTGGTTGGAGCAAGTAGTCCTGAACCAGATCCTGAAGCAATCATGCATACACTAATTGTAATGAAGATTATTTTTGTAATATGTACAGTGTAAAATACAAATAAATAAGGGAAACCAACTTAATTTCAAATTCAGAAATAGCAGTTGGAGTAAAGTAACCCTACAGAACATTAGGGAATAAAACACAGAAAAAATCTATAAAAAGTAAAATATCCTTATATTGGAGTTGGACAACATGGACACTCCATGTTGGGATATATTGAGCAACTGATTATGTGCCATCATGTTGCTTTTGACTCCTAGCGACCACATAGATACATTTTCTCCATGATGATCTATCCCTAACTTGGTCTTCCAGGTCTTCTAATGGTGCCCCCATCATCACTGTAACTGAATCCATCCACCTTGCTGCTGGTCATCCTCCTCTTCATTTTTCTTTTCTTCCACCTTTTAAAAGACTCATTAGAGCCTTTTTCAAAGAGGTATTGTAGGTCTTTGCATCTGTGTGAAGTAGGATAACTTCAGCCTGCTCATTTGTGCCTCAAGTGAGAACCCTTGGTTCATTTGTTTAATGATCCATTGTTTTGTTTTCTTGGTTGTCCATGATATTCTCAGGAGTTTTCTCCAATACTAAAGTTTAAAAGCATCAATACTCTTCCTATCCTGCTTCTTCAAAGTCCAGCTTTCACTTCCATAGAGTTACTTAGGGAATACTATGCCTTGTATGAGTCTGATATTTGTAGCTGTAGAGACATCACAGCATTTGAATTTCTTTTCCAAGGCTTTCATGGCTGCTGTACCAAGTGCTAATCTGTGGTACATTTCTTGACCGTTGATGGTTGATCCGAAAAGGCAGATACTATCCACCACTTTGAAATCTTCATTGCCAATTCTAAGGCTGTTCTACCTGTTGTCATTAGTTGATCTTCTTTATATTTAACTTTAGTCCCATTTTTTTTCACTTTGCTCCTTAACTTTTATTACTAGAGCCTGGAAATCCTTTGCATTTTTGGCTTTCAAGGTAGCATCATCAGCACTGGGATATACTGTATATACACACAAAGGTTTCCCAATCTAGCCTAAGGCTTGAGTTTTTAATGATGGTCTCCCATCCAATATTAAGCAGGTCAGATCTTGGTTAGGTTTTCACCAAGGTCAGCTAGGTATTGCAACCTGCCATTAGTCTTGCCTAAACCAGAGTTCTTCCTTTGATGTTATCTCAGAAATCATACCCATCATCAAGTTGCAGTGGTAACTCACCACTATTTGGATTACAACTGGGCACTCCACACGGGGCTACCCTTGAAGACCACTCAGAAACTAATACTGGTAAAAAAATTCAGTGGCCCATTGCTGGAAGCTATGTGCTGCCCAAACATTTTACACTAGTACTAAAAGCCCGACACTCCTTTTCACTGGCTTTCCAGGTACAGTTCAAAGTGGTGATTTTACCTTATAATGACAAGTAAATTCTGGTTTTAACCTATACAGTACCTTTTCCAGTCATAATCAACCCTCCCAAATATATGCTTTTCAGAAGCTCCTTGTGACTGCCAACTTTCATGAGGCAAAGGAAACTGAGCCCTGTGGATGGTTCTTAGGAATAGTCCCCAATTAATAGCATTGCCTCCCTCCAGAAGTTGCTAGACCCCTTTCTTTTAGCTTTCCAGAAGTTGGTTAAAACAGAGTTCTTCTGGAGAACATCTGGGAAATAATTAGGGATGATGCTGTCTGCTGCTCTTTATTATTGTTAATTTTACCATGGATATTTAATGTATATTTACTTGGATGCTTTTCACTTGTTGTGACTGCCAGGAGTCCTTTGAGATGACAGCAGTATAAATAAATAAAAATAGACTGGGGACTTTGGGCAGGAAGTGAGAAGTAGTCATATGTCAAAGCTGCAAGTTTTTATTCAAACATATTATAATTCAAAACCTCTACATAAAATGCTCTCAGTGAATTTATGGTCAAAAGAGGAAAAAATCAACACTTCTCTTTGGAGATAAATAGTGAGACAGAGACAGACAGACAGACAGACAGACAGACAGATCTGGCTTCATGTCACATATGAAAATATCACCAAAAGATTAAATGACCAGTTTCCATTAAATGATCTGTTTTCAATAATTCTAAAGATCCTTTGAGAGTGCATTAACTAACTAATATCCAGCATACACAACAAAACTACTACTGAACAAAATGGTTAAAGCAGTTGCTACATTGACATCACAATTCAGTTTTGTACTTTCTGCATTCTTCACTGTTGTTACAAAAATAAGTATGTTCTTGCAGATACTTCTGTCCAAGCAGATTCAAGTCCTTTCTTTTTTTCTCTTTAGCAGCTTTAAACTACGCAATCTTACCAGTGTCCACTCAGCAGAGTACATGACCCAAATGTAGGTGTTAGAAGCCACTAGACCCTGAAAGCTAAGAATGAAAAACTTCCAAAGAACTATACCAAAAGCCACCCACACCCATCTCCGCCTAGCTTGATTCCATAATACATGACTCCCTAATGATATGTCCATTGTTTTATGGTCATTGATCAATTTCAGGTAATTTACAACATTTTTTTCCCCAGATTCTGGTGCAGTATTTTTCCCCAAGGCTACAGACACTATTGATAAATGCACTACTTAAAGCTGGCTCTTTTGACAGCGAAACCTCTCCAGGCATGGCATGGCCTGCTTAGTCTCAGTTCAGAATTTTATAAATCTTTGATCAGTTTTTATTTAATCTTTGGCTAAACTGGAGCTCAGTGACAGTCTCTTAAGATCTGGGATGGAACCAAATGAAATAATGTGTCTGACAGTTATTGGATTTTGGTGTGGTAGCATTTTCATTTTACAGTTCACCCTGGCTACCAAAGGCTTTTCAGACTTGGGAATTGGGAAGGCAGGGAGAGGTGGTGGGGGAAACAGACTGATTTTTTTTCTTTGCGCATTGCATTGTTATATTATTACAGTTCATTCCTAAGCACAATGACACAATCTTGTGTCAAAACATGGGTCATGTTATAATCATGCAAGCTCTGTGCTTTCCTACTTGTGTTGCAATGTTGTGATTCAGAATTCATCACACACCCCATCCCACCCCTGGGGATGCCTATGAAATTAACACTAAGGTTGATTAATACATTCACATGTGCCGAAGAGAAGAATTCAGGTTAGCTCATCTCCAACTAGACTTAAGCACAAGCAAAGCATCTGATCAAAGATCAATAGAGGGAAAGTCTTAGTTTCTCACATCCCCTGAGAAAGCATATGACATCCCTTTTAGGCATTTTTCTCCATCTGCAAACAGAAAGGGACAACTGGAAATAGTCTGCTGCTATGTACTCTTTTCCACACCAGCTGCCTCAAACAAGAATGGCTTATTTTACAAAGCACAGTTCTGCTGGTATTATCCCTTTTCATTTCCTACAGCTCTACAGCAGTGTATCTCAACCTCAGCAGCTTTAAGACGTGTGGACTTCAATTCCCAGAATTCCCCAGCCAGCATGCCGGCTGGGGAATTCTAGGAGTTGAAGTCCACACATTCTGGGAATTAAAGTCCACACATCTTAAAGTTGCTGAGGTTGAGAAACACTGCCCTACAACAATATTTTTTCCCCAATTCCTGCAGTCTCTTCTCCTGAAAATAAAAAGGCTCCCATTTCTCTCCTCCTCAGGTGTAATTTGGACTTTCTATCAACCTTACCATAATGTTGCACAGTGCCCAGAGTACTGACCTTGTTATTGCTGTTTAATCTCTTTATCAGTTCCACAACCTTCCTAGTTTACTGCCATTTTCCTCTTAACACACTGAGATATATCTATGTATCTCCTTCCAATTCTCTCTTTCTACAATTCATTTAAGAATTGTGATGTGGGAAGGAAGGGAACCTGCAGACCCCTGGAAAGGTGATTGTACAATAGGATACTCATAGGCATCCCTTGGTTACCATGGAACAGATAGGAAGCTTGCACCCAACTCAGAAGAATTTCACTACTGTAAATTCTTCTTCTCCTTTGGAAAACTGAATAAAAGCAAAATGAATGTTTGGAACCACTGTATGTATATATATATATATATATATATATATATATATATATATATTTAAAATTCCAAAAGTTTGAACAGGGTGACTTCTGAACTACAAAATTTCCCTTCTGGTAGCCTTGAAGAAAAACCCCAGCTATTTATTCCATTGCTTTAATAGAGGCATCACCTCTCATTAACACTCCTTGGTATTACATGTACCCCAAGGCAAGGAAATCAGTCAAATGTACGATTTCATGAAAGTAATGATGTTCTCTGGCAAGTTTTCCTTTAAGAACAGAGCCCATTTAATTCACTAAAACTTTGAAATTTTCAGCTCAAGAATAATTGCCCAGCATGTGATTGCTAACAAGAGAATTTTAATGAAAGACATTTTCAGAGCTGCAATGCAAAAATTATTAATTATTAAATGACTGATTAGAAGATGTGCATATGTCACTATCACTGCTTCATTATAAGAAGCAGCCTTATTCAGATTTTAAATCAAAACATTATCCATGGGCCCAGGACAGGTCCTTGTGAAGAACCACAACAGCTACATGCCATTTGGATGTAAACAGTGGAAAAAATGTGGAGGGGAAGGGAAAACAGAAGTTTTATATGGCTTTCCCCATATTCATGATGTCCAGTGATTAAAATGCTATCATTTAGTTCCTTGAAAGTTGCTGCATATTTTTCCCCATACATCTTTATTCAGTACTGATTTGAAAGCAAGTTTTTAAAAAATCAGATCCAAACAACCATCTCAAGAATACTCTATTTGGCAAAGACAGAATTCTTCTAGCATAGGGCTACACTGTCTGGGCTGCAAAAATCTAGATGGCCAGAAGGTGGCAACAAAGATTAAGAATTTGCTATACCCCATTAGCTTCCATCTGGTCCTTCTCCGTATTTCTTTAGCCCAGGTATGGTAGGCTATTGCTAGAGAAATTCAGCCTTTATCAATGAATAAGGATAGTTAAGGAAGATATATGGCAGCATCTTTTCTTTCTCCTTTTCTTCCTTTCTGAATTACTGATATTTTTTTAAAAAACAGAATTAACTGGGCATCATATACATATCTGACCAGATACATATTTAGACAAATGAGCAGAGCAGAGCTTAATCCAGTGATTCTCGACCTTGACAACTTTAAGAGGTGTGGACTTCAACTCCCAGAATTCCTCAGCTGGCTGGGGAATTCTGGGAGTTGAAGTCCACACCTCTTAAAGTTGCCAAGGTTGAGAAACACTGGCTTAAGCATTCACTGGGATTTGCACTTGTCTGATTGTTGGGGGGGAGGGGGGGAGCTGTAATACCAAAATAAAAATAATACAAATAATAAAATGTGTCTTTTTCTAGAAGATACGTATTTGTCATTCTGCATATATAAAAGTGGCTTTTCATTCCAGTCTGTAATGCATATTAATGTAGAAAAAAGATGGAATGGGTGTAAGACAACCTAATATCTCCTGGATATATACAGACTGCAATTCCCAGAACTCTTTGCCAACATTAACCATAGAACATCTGAAGGAACCAAGCTGAAGATTAAATTAGAGGCAGGATAAGATAAATGACATTGATGAGAAGTAATGACCCATATATCAAAAGAAAGAAGGAAAAAAGGAGGAGCAAATGAATTACTTAGCTACCAGAATAATAAATGTAATAAGTTAAAAGGGGGGAACAAGAGATGCATGGTTTTTCAGCAGGGGTAACTTTTGAGGGACCAGGGGACAAAATTCATTTTCCCAGAATTTCCCAGAAGGACCACAGGAAGTCTTTGGGAACGCTATGATTTCACCAAAAAGGACAGGAAGATTCTTTTGGCCACTATTATTTATTATTTGTTATTTATCTGATCCCTAAGAATTTTTAAGGCTGGAAATAGGAGTGGCAGACAATTGCTTTTCAGCAATGATCTATTTTTTAAAAAAAAAAAAAACTGCAGTTACATAGATTAAACTCCAGGTCTTTCCACATATAACATACACTTCAAGTTAACCTTGAACTGAATCTACTACAGCAGAGTCCAGTGCTTTGATTCTAGTAACACAGACCCCTGCCCAGTCTCCTCTACACTTCCCATTTGAGAAAATTGTCAGCTTGGGAGCCAGAATGTTATAGCAGTTGATTGTGGTTTCACTGCAAAGGGAAGAAGCCAAATCTGGCTCCTTCCATTTTTCAAAGATGGTAGCCGGTTCTGTTTTTTGCAAATTTCTGGACAATTTCCTTCCCTGTGAAAGGCGCTTCTATAATTTGAATCATTCTCAGCGTGCATTAGAATTTCTCTGGATGGTCTTTCAGAGCTTATCATATCAAGGCAAAGTGCTGAAGATTGCTCTTTCTGTGTATGTGCATATGTATGTAAAAATCTCCATCATGCTGGTTTTTCTAATGTGTCTTGCTCTGGAAAATTGATGTGGCCCTTCTCATTGGTTACAAGTGGTTACTAGCTGGTTTGCCTGACTTCATCATGATAAGATAGTGATAAAATTTGCAATTTTAGTCACTGGTGACTGGGCTTTTTTCCCCCTTTCCTCCCTCCCTATCCCTGTTTCCTGGTATTCCCTAACTTTTCACTTTGTGTCTCTCAGTACTGATACTCAGAAGCCTTTGGGATTAAAGGGTAGGATTAAAATGTTTCAGATGCACAAATGTAAAATTAAGACTGTACATGGTTGATGGACTCAGTAAGAACAACCAATTAAAAACCAGGCTTACCATATTTACAAGTCAATGTATGGGCTGAAATCTCCTCTAAATCAACATTTCATTGTCCTGTTTTTTTTTCTTTAAAGACAGCATGATCAACAAAAGCTGATTACTATATCATTCCCAATTTCATAGGATATGAAATTGGGAATGATATATTTAGGTAGATGAAGAGAACAGCATGAACATATCTTTCAAAACAGTTCTGATTGTAGGATTTAGTCTTTCATGTTTTCAATCTTTTTTTCCTGGCTTTTCCCCCTCCCCTTAAAGCTCAGCTAGAAGATTCAGTTTGTGTATTTTTATGTCATAGCTCAACATCCTAACGGGTTTCTTTTTTTGACAAACCTATTTCCCTATGTTGCCAGTTTCCTATCATAAATCCATCATAATTTCTCTGGCTGATGGTAGTTCAGCTCCATTGAGATTTCTTATCTACCAAATATATATATATATATATATATATATATATATATATATATATATTCCATTTCTAAATAAATGCACACTTAGTCTGGCTCCCGTACACAGGGACGTGCACAGTCAGAAGAGTTAATGAATTTTACATACACTTGCAGTTAATTTCTTTTTTAAAGAAATTACCCTGGAAACTGCCCTCCCAGTGTTAATCAGAAGTGGTAAAAAGTTTGATAGGGAATTGGAACTTATTTGAGCTTAGATTCAGAATAACTGCTGGAATACAAATATCCCGGCCATGACCAAGACATTTGTAATCACACATTAAGCCTCTGGATAATGAAGGTCCTTTGATGGTATGACATGTTAATACAGAGGCTTGTAACAATTTCTGTCTCCCTCAAACTGTGTTATAATAAGAATAAGGCTGCTAAGTACAGGAGTGGATGGGCTTGGAGGGGAGGGTGTGAGAAATGAATCCTATTTTATACCGAATTCTTGTGAAGGTCTTTGCTGAAAATTAACTGACAATTACAGATTCTTCAGATTTCTATAGTTCTTGAATGTATTTGTTATATGCCATTAGTCACCAGGTGAAGCCCTGCACTTACAGCCTTCGGTAACAGCTCGGGAGAATCTAACACTGATTGATGGCAAGTCACCTGGAATTGGTTGGCAGAATTTCCAATTTTCTGCGGGGAAATTGCTTATTTCACCGAGTCTCTTCTCATTTTTACAAGCGGACAGCAAGCTGAGATTATACATTATTATGTGTCTGACTAAAATAGTGATGGATGATGTCACATGGTTAAAGAGAATTAAACATTTCATTTAGGGCTAGGTTTGAAAACTTAGTAATACAGCCTGGGTTGGTCTCCATGATTCTTGCTTTGTTTTGTTTCATCCAGATGTGGAGTGACATTACTCTGTCTTTAAATGAAGCTGGATAATGATTTGATTTATGCTTTTATGGTTATTATATTATTGATATAGTATTACGGTATTTTTGCAGCTTGTGAGCTGCTTAGACTTAAAATGATTGAAGTGGCATAAAAGCCTTTGCAATAAATATGCTTTTAGCATATTCAGTTAAAATATCACATCTTTATACATATATCATTTTTACTCTTTTGAAAAGTTTCTTCAAGGACTGCCTGGTTACCAGAGCACTGCATTTTTATCCTGATTTTAACTAAGGATGCAATAAATAAATCTTGTTTAAAACAAGCCCACTAGGGGAAAAAACATTGTAAAACGTTTTTGGTGGTTTGGAATATTGATTTATCGAGCTCAGCCTTTTCTTTAGGAATTCAGTCTACAGGTAGGGATGTAAAAAAAAAAGAAAGAAAGAAAAATCTGGGGTGGATCTCCATGAGAGCATATTTTTGATCTCCACTGAAACATATTGCTGTTGCCTGGATTCCAGCATCAGGCAACATCTACTATTCCTAAGGCCTTTCTGTCAAAGAACTACAAAAAAATCACATCTGAGCAAAGAAAGGAGGTGTGTCTAAGGAAAAAAAAGTATGAAAGTTGCTCATTGAAAGGACAAGTTATAAAAAGAAAAAAAAATGCACAAGGAAATTTATATTAAAAAAAGATTGCATCAGGGACATTTACTTAACAAAGAAGAGGGAACATAAACTACAACTCATACAAAGGTATCAGGGGAAATTGAACTTGACATTTTATACTTTAGAGAAAGTTTCAGACAAGAATTCTGTATGTTAAAGAAAGTTTTAAACAAAAGTAGTTATGGATTTTTAAGTAGATTGTTTTAAAGTCATAAACTACCCAAATTATGTAGTATAATGTGGACAGTAACATACAGCAGATAAGACTTTTACTTACCTTCACATCACTTCTTTCAGGACTGTTCTAAGTATGTCTACATCCCATTGAATTTTGGGGGGTTCTACACAATATTTGTAGATGCAGCATTGTGTCCTTAAGCAGACTTAAAGAATCATTGATACTTTGTGGTTTCAAAATAGACTCAACCATAGAAAATCTGCATTCTACTGTTGAGCTATAGTCCTTTCCCTGTGTGGTTTCTATCTGAAACTCGTTTATTTATAATGGTTAATCTACAAATCTGTAAGCAAGTTCCAATTTATGGGTTAAAATCATGATAGGAGTGAATATGGGTGATTCATTGGGATATCTTCAAATTGAATACATTGTGAGGTTAATGTTAACTGGAATGAAATTCGTGAGCATTTATCCTAGAGCCAACAGAATGTCTCTTCTTTCATAAACCAGTGATGCTTGCACACACACCATCTTCAATCCCAGGACTTCCAAGCCTGACTGTGTGAATTAGTCTGCAAAATTTGGCTGCATGACCTTGATTTGCTTACTAATGCAACCTGAAAGGTGGTTTTACATATCTGTATTTTCTAGAACCTTAAAAGTGCAAATTCAGACGCTCATGTTTCAGCACTGATTGAAACATGTATGCACCTCTCAGGTTACGTAAGCCATGACTTATGTAAAACTGACTTTGTGTCAGGTGTGCAAAAAGAGTGGCTGTTTGTAGTATGCAAAACATCAGCAATTATAGTGGTTGTTGAGAAAACTTCCATCCACCTCTTGACAATTATAACCAATGGGTTGGTATAATGCAAAGTCAAGAGAGAAGTAGAACAGCAACCTTACATCACCACCCACATAAACTTTACATTCCTGATAATGGAGTAAAAAGAATGGCATACCTGTGTTACTTTTCATCAGAAGAACTGATTCATGTCACTGAAAACTTTCTCCTGCCTGATTTGTTAGTGGGCTGGCTTCTGTTCCATCCTATTCCTTGCTGCTTCTCTTTCATTCTCTTTTTTATTATTATTTTTAAAAAAATCTTTTGTTTTTTAGAACAGTTTCAAGACAATATAAGCAATCAAAAAGAGAAAAAAATTAGATCCCAGCTGCATTGCTCATTCTAACAGTGTAGTACTCTTACTCAAACTTACAAAAAAAAAAAAAATTCCCTTCAGAAGTTCTTGATAGTATTGTTTCTTTCCTTTTGTTATGAGAACATTATTTTGAAAAGCTCAGGCTTAATGAAACTGTAGCTCTGCAGGGAGGAAGAGGCAGTTACACATTTATCCATTTTCATCTCTTTTGTTAAGATACAATATGAGGCATGAATTATAAAACTAGGGTTCAGGCTTACTAAGGTGCTTATTACATTTTGCGCTTTCAAAATTCTCTACCCAGTCTGTATGCAGAGAAGTTGGGAATTTCTCCAGGGAAATAGGAGATTTTCCAATAATTTCATAAGGGCAGGACTCTCCTTTAGCAATTATAGCAACACCACTACTGAAAAAAAGGTAAGACATTCACCCTGAGCCATCTTGATACTAAGTTCAAGAAACCTACTACCTATGTGAGAATCTCTCTGACGTTCTCTTCTCATCTGAAACCATTTTGAAAGTAAATTCTCTTCTGTCTGACTGAACCAAAAGAAAAAATGCAGGAGAATGCCCTTGCCCTCTTTTAATCCATTCAATCCATCCAGCATTTTGTGAGACATGTTCAATGGATATTTCAATGACATCTTTGTAGTCATATAATGTGTATAACATTAGATAAGTGTATTTCTTAATTGAATATTTTTTTTTAAGGATTAAGTCCAATGCTGAGGTCTCTGAGAATGTACCTACATTGCAAACATTGGGGTCATCCAGCCATGAAATGCAAGAAGTACTGCTAGATGTATGGCATTTTACACAGATCCCAAAATGCAAGTACAGATGAACACTGATTCACATTTTGCTTTTTTTTTTTTTTTTCTGAGCATACCTTTTGATTCTCACAAATTCCCTAGAGGTGTTTTTACTCTCTCTTTGCTATACATTGACTGTCACATGATTCAGAAAATAGCACAAATGTATTGTACTTATAACATTATCAGTACTCTTTTTAATTGTGTTTTACTGCTGTGCATGTATAGGGTCCATGGGTAAATCACGTACACAAAAACTTTAAGGCTTATGAAGGGAAGCGGGGTGTGCTTTTTGTTTTTTACAATAAAATGCAAAAATAAAGTGAAGGAAACCTAAAATGTCATAAAGTGATATGTTAGAATCCCAAAATTAATTTTACAAATTAAGTTGAGAAATTGTCCTAGTTAAACCAGAGTTGAAGGGAAGTGAAATGCAGGGTAGAACAAGCTCATAAAAAGTGATGGGAAAACTTCATAAAGCTTGAGAACATGATAGGAATTTGCAGGCCATCTATTCTTATTCAAGAAAGGAATTTTGATTACCATGTGCCACACACGGGGTCTCTAACATCTGCTTAAATACCTCTTCCTAAATTAGTTTGTTGCACTGCCAGGGAGTTCTTACCTTAGGAGTCTTAACCAAACTTTTTTGCCTTACAATTTCTACTTTTAGTTCCAGGACATTTTCATCTGTGATATGACAGTCTTTCAGATATTTGGTGACAGTGAGTCTCTCCCCATTTCACCTTCTTTACATGTCAATCTCCCCCAAGGTAGGCACAGAGTTGACTAAAAGTTTCCCAAAACTTGTCATGACACAGTTAAGACTATATTGTTAATCAAGAATGATAAATACAAATAATTTGTGACCACTGAGGTTGATTTCTGTACTTACATTTTCTATGGGTTCAAATCCAGCACCTCTGTTCACACCTCTGTCTATCAGTAATCTGGCCTCTTTTTCCATACTTGCTCATTAGAGGCAGCTGCATGTTTACATTCTTTGCATTCCTATCCTGGGAGTTTCTAACTTTTAACAAAATGCTGACATGACAGTTAAACATATGTTGTATTTTCACCTGTTCCTCATAACACTTTTTCTCCAAATGTCTCAGCACTCTGGAATTCACCTCTGGGTGCTGTGATGTAGTTTTTCAACTATGGTTCTCTGAATTGGACATTCTGAGATATAACCAGGACAGAAGAGAATGGAAGTTTTATTATTTATCATGATTTTGACTCTTTGCTTTGGTTAGCACAACCTAATTTGCCTCTCACTACTGGATGTGATCTGATTTGTTTTCCACCACTGCCCATGCTGAAACAATAGGCAGAGAGTTTTGACATTATGGTGGTTCAATATTAGTCAAATGTGAGAAGTCTTTATCCAGACTGTGACATGTTTTCAGTTTTAATTGAGTGGCTCACACACATGCTGGAACTAATCAGGTACCATTGAATGAGATGGAATTTGAAAGATTTCCCATGTGGCAAGTCTCCTTTAATGTGCCACTACTAACAATATACTGAATAACACTGCTTTTTCTTTCTGATTCTACTTTATGCTCACTCTGCCTTTCATTTTATTTCTTTATTTTTCTTGGACTTGTGTTACATTCAGCTCCTGTAATATATTCTACATTGAACAAATCCAAGTGAATGAAAGACAGTCCATCTTGTCTTTAAACTGGTCCCAGGCATAGGCAAATGTTCCTCTTCATCAGATTAGGAAAAGAGATTATTGGGTAGTTACATGGCTAGCTGGAGAATTCTGGGAGCTGAAGTCCTCCGTCTTAAAGTGCCCAAGGTTGAGGAACACTGAACTAAACACTTGGAAAAGATAAATGAAAGAGGGAAAGAAAAGACACATTGTCACTGTCTGGGAAAGGAGGAGAGATATTACATCCCGAGGTAGAAAGTCTGGGAAGGAAAAATTGTGAGAATGGAATGTGAAAATGTCATATCCATAACACTGTGGCAATGCCACAGGTTTCAGGGAGATTCCCAAAGACTGAACTGGGACTTTGGGGAATGAAGATAAATATACTTAAGCCATGATGATCCCTCCTCACAACAAATGCAATAGTAATCTTGCCTTATATTAACATGGGCCAGCCAAACAGTGATACATTCTCACAAAACCAGCAAGATTTCACAACCATTCACTTTGGTGGTACTCTGTTTAGACCCTTTCAGTGTATCAATTGGTGCTTCAAGGCTGAGAGTTGTTTTCTATATCATGTTTGCAGCAGCATCTACATAGAAGTATTTAGCAGCAGAATGGCCTATGAGTAGGTAATCACTGAACATGCTTATTAAATGTCACTGTTTGAACAATTAATACTTTGATTTGCCACAGGTTATTTTGATAAATGTTAATTGCATACAGTATCTGCACATTTCCTGCAAAGTTCATATACTGATAAGAACAAAAAATAAGACAATTTTGCTTCCTGTAAATTAGATTTGGGGATCTAATTACATGGCTAGTAGATTTGTCTCCAAAATGCCCAACAAAATATGTGTGTGGGTCTGTGCGTGGGTGTTAAGTAGAAGAACTGTACTTAAAAAAAAAAATCAGGTTGAAATATTTAATTGGCGAATAAAGGAATGACTGGGTTAATCAGTTGTCCTACTTAGACTGACAGATGGAAATTCATTCTCATAAATACACACATATCAATTCAATTCAGTTTCAATTTCGTGTGGTCGTAGACCAGCACAGAGTGTTCAGTGAATGTATATAAATCTATCTTAATAGACAATAAACAAAATAAAATTTAAGAAAAGTTAAAATACATTTATAAAACAACCTAACTAACATCTCTGAGTGACTTTCAAGATAAGCAGTGTAGGGATAGGACATAACTGTCAAAATAAATTAAAGGTATGAAATAAAAAAAGAAAAGAAAACAGAGCTAATTCTAGTTTACACCAATACCATTCACTAACCCTGCCCTTACACCAGTACCTCACTCTCCCTACCTTTATATCCTCATAAACCATCCTTTCTCCAACTATCTCGAGGCACCATTTCATACACTGTCTTTTGTTCTTAAAATTTTTCATCTCTCTTTTTGATGATCTCATCAGCTCCATTCATGATTTTCCTCTTTCTCTCAATCTCGTCACTCTACTTTCACTTATTTTGTTTCATAATCTGATATTCTCTGTGAAAGAACCTCGTTCATTCTCTCTGTATGACCAAGCCAACTGAATGTATTTTTTTTTTAATGCTGGTCACACACTTTTGTTTTCAATCCACATACCCATTCATTCTTGATCTCCTCTCCTCTTGTTTTATCACGCACACTCTCAAGTACCTATCCCACTGGATCCAACTTATTTTTATGTGTTCTCCTGACCTACTCAATACAAGAAAGGTGGGCTTCTCTTCTGGGGTGTGAGAAATTTGGATTTCTAAAGGCTGCATTTTCTGTCAGCATCTGGAAATGGTCTGTCTGCATCTTGATCTGCATTTGTATCATTGTACAGAAAAATAATACTGACATTAGGGGAGGAATGGGTGTAGAGGGAAGAAAAGAGTGAACCATTAAGGGAAGGCTTGCAAAAAAGATTACATCATCCTGGGAAAGACAGAAATGTGAGAAAGAAACTCAAAACAACTCCACCTTGATTTTTTTATATATAAAGTAGAACAGAGAGAAACTTGGAGAGGCTTTCAAGATTCTGTTATTCTACCTTTCAACAATACAGAGCATTTCTGGAATCCCTGCCATGCCTGTTTCTTGACTGGCAACCATTTCTCCTTAGTATAATGAAGAGTAGGCAACTTCTTTATTTAGTGCTCAAGGTGCCATGCATACAATTCTTTCCTCCAAATTTTCCCCATATCAAGAATCCTGTGACTCATTGAACTTTCCTGGATGATAGAGCACTTGAACCTGAGTCTCCTCAGTTCTAGCCTAACACCTTAACTGCTAGACCACACTGGGTTTCATCACCCTTAATGGAAAATTTGTTGCTTCTTTTGTCTGTCCTAATTCAGTTTAATGTGCAGCTGTGTATTTCAGAGATCATTTGTGTTGAACCTGTGATTAGGCTACAGGTTGCTAAAAAAGCTTCCAATTATGCCATCTCGCCCCCACCAAATGTAGCATGTCCTGGATCTGGCAAAATGATATTATCCCAAGGCCCACAACAGTCAGTTGGGCTTCATTCCATGTAAACATGAATAAAATTGAAACAGTTTCCTTTCTCTTGGTGCTTCTATACAATGACAGTGAACAAATAGTCAACAATTATCAATTTGAGCAGGCAAGTGTTTAAAAGTCTATGCTTTATAGATCACAGCTCTATTATTCCTTGAGAAATTTCATTGGAGGGTTCTGAAGAGAAAAGAAAAAAATGCTATTAGCTGTTTTAAATGGTGTGTGTAATATGTTTGGTGCAGTGTTATATGCTGGCTTAATAAGTCACTGTTTCATCATTTGGCTTCTAGTGTGCAGAACACTAGATTATGTTTTCCATTTGTTTGCGATCAACAGTACTGTTTCTAACCTAATCACAAAAATCTAGCCAGCTACAATTACTGTTTAATTTGCCACAAACCCCAGAGTTGTTTTATTTGCATAAGTAAAACAGTTCTCTGAAGCATAATAAATTTTGTAGCGAGATGAAAGAGTCGACAGAAAGAGAAATGAAGGCAAATGCTGCTTGAGTACCACTAGATGAAGAGCTCAATGGAAGCAGCCAAGTGTTAAATGATGGCATAAATATTTGCATCCATTATCATTTGGGGTGAAATTTAACAGTGCATTGTGAAGAATGGAGGAGCCTGAAATTGGAGGGGACATGATGGCTGAAATGTCTTGTTGGCAAATTGATATACTGAGCAGTGAAGGAATTCCTTTGCTTGGCTTTTGTTCATTTAAGTAAGCTTCCTTCCACATCTTAAAGCATAATAAATATGAGTTCAGATTTTGCAATGAGGAACATGAGCTCCCACAACTCAATAGTTTGAAATGTAGGGAGGCATGATTCATAAGCCAACTGTCATATTGATAGCCACTCAACATGATCCTGATTGATATAGAGGGACCACCTTTCTCTCATTGTTTCTGCCCACCCAGTATGTTCAGCCAGAGTGGGTGTGCTCCAGGTCCCTTCCATTAAATGTTGTCATCTTAAGGGACCTAAGAAGTGTGCCTTCTCTGTTGTGGCCCCCACCCTCTGGAACACTATCCCCCCAGAGATACAGACAGCACCCTCTCTCCTGGGGTTCTGAAAAGCCTTAAAACCAGGCTTTGGTTCCAGGCCTGGGGTTAACATGTTGGGCAAGGGGAGTGAGGCTATCATGCTTGGTTTCAATGATTGTTTTTAATCTGGGCTGCCTCGTTTCTTTTGATATACACTTTTAATAGTATTCATTACTATTATATTTTGTAAGCTGCCTTAGAGTCACATCAGAGTGGCCTTTTTCACTAACTCATGTCTCTAAGTGCATCCTAGGAATTGGTGGAATTTTGGTTCCTTCTTTGAATTGGGGTGGGGGCATGTCAAAACTTCACTCTGGGCATAGACATAATTCTTTCAAGGAACACTCCCACAAACTGAGCACTGGATGTTTCAAGGATATTTATTTATTCATTGATTGAATCATTTGTTCAGTCGATGTTCAGAGGCCTCCTGACTCCAAACAACTTTGGATAGCCTACACTTTAAAGAAACCAGAACAGTGAAGAAACCGTTCATATGAATCTAGATATCCTTAGGAAGATAAATTACCTTTATTGCAGATGTGAAAAAAAGCTCATACATTGGCAAAGATCAGCTATGAAGTAAGTTACCCAAATGTATTTGTCTTCTCCAAGGTTTACGCCCTTTTCCTTCCCTTATGGGCTAATCAACTTTTTTGCCACCCATTCCTCATCCTTGGATGTTGAAGGCACCTGTGTGGTGTTCTGATAATGGTTTTGTCTAGTCTCTGCTTCTGGCCCTGATGGCTTCTGTTCTCACAAGAAAGAGCTTTCCACAGTTTGTGGAAGTGAATCCAAGGATTTCTCTTTGGAGAGTTTAGGCTCTCATGTATCCTGGGAGCTTTAGACCTTATTCAGAATGAGTCTCTTCCACAAGAGCTTTAAAAAAATAATACTGATCCAAAATCCAAATGAGATCTTTCCACAGGTGAAAAGGATTTAGAGAATCTCAGGAATGAGTAAGGAATTTTATTGAAATAAATATGGAATTCAGTTGTGCTACTGCAGACAAGACAGGGCTAATCCCTTTGACTGATAGCAGCTAGAAAACACTACAGAAGTCAGTGGGTGGCAGTTGAGAAAGTGGAGAAATGAAGAGTCTCTTGGGGAGAGAGAAAAAAGCTTTTAAAAGAGGAATATAAACTTAATCTGTCTGAGGAGAACAGCCAGTGGAGTTTTGACTTCAGAGGTTTTTAAAATGACAATTCTTTCCTTAGCGAAGACAGAAAAAGGAATTTATCTCCCTGGTGTTTTAAGAGGCCTACTGTCATCTTGGAAGGAAAAGATAAGAAGGAAAGCTTGAGAAACTCAGGAATAAGGGAGTGTTGATTATCATGATATTGTCAAGAAACCAAGTGCTGGTGAAACCATAGCATGAAGTATCTAGGGCTCTGATCCATAAGGAAAAGCAAGCAAAACTATACTTACTCTTAAGTATCCCTTTCTGAAAAAGAGGGGTTACTATAATCTTACTACTCTTCACCACTATTTTGCTTCATTGGCACTGCCAGATTTGGAAATCCACATTACAGGACATTGGTGGATCAGCTCACCTCCATTTCCCTCACTACCACAGAAAATAAGGCCCTAAGGAACAACAGTAAAAGTCATAAGCAGACAGGGATGGGGGTCACCAGTGGTACTGAGTGGTAATAACAGGATGGGAACCATTCTGAGGGGGAAGTCTGGCTCTAAAGAGAAAAAAAGAACTCTGGTCCTTGGCTTGCCATAAGAGCCATGGCAGCTAGTATTTGAAAAGCTGGCTTAGACCTATCAGGCAACCTTTGCCCATTCCTACCCAGCCCATTATCCTGCAGCATTGAGGTCATAGGCTTCCCCTTCCCACTACTTCATACAGGTAGTCCTCACTTACCAACTGCTCATTCCACAACCATTCAAAGTTACAACAGTGCTGAAAAAGTAGGTGCACGACTGGTCCTCAAGCATCCTTGTGGTCATGTGATCATAATTCAGGCATTTGGCAACCAGCATGCATTTATGACAGTCACAGCATCCCGTGGTCACACGATCACCATTTGTGACCTTCATAGCCAGCTTTCGACAAGCAAAGTCAATGGGGAAGCCGGCAGAAAGTCGCAAGTCACAGTCAGGTGACGTCATGCTTAACGACCACAGGTGATTCGCTTAACAACTGCAGTTGGAGCTGATGTCATAAGTCAGGCACAGTCATGTGACATTTCACTTTATGACCACATCGCTTAGTGACAGAGTTGCCAGTCCCAACTGCAGTCAGTAAGTGAGGACTACCTGTTAGACATTATAATGTGCGAAGCTCTCACTCAACAGGAACAGGCTGGTTTCCAAATCTAAGTAGAATTTGGACTTCAATCCCTACTTAAACTCAATTTGCCAGTTTAAGGAGAGTTTCCTTGCAAGCTAAACCGATATCCTATGCTTCCCATGAGAGCAAGCCAAGTGCCCCTTACATTTATTATTCATTAATGGCTCTCCCCTGGAAGAGAAGGAGGTAATGTTTCAGAGTGATAACAGTGAGTTCAGCCCCCAAACCATCTCATATTCTCTCACAAAGAAGGATGAGCCAGCTCAGGTCTCTGGAAGCTGCCGATCTGTAGGCTCAAATTGCCTGTTTGGATTTTCTCCCCATCTCTGCCCCCTCCACTTTTCCTTTCTCAGCAATGCTAAGGAGCTCATTGAGATCCCTGCACACCTTAGAAATTGTGGCAGTTATATCTTGCAGATGTTTGTTTCTTCTCTGAATCCCCAGGTTGGTTGAGATTATTGCTGCTCCAGGAAAGCAAGGTCAAAAGGAGGCAGCTTTACATTTTGTTTGGAAAGCAATGAGATTTGTGGTCATTCTCCTCCCTTCTGGGAGTGAAGCTGTGGCATTCCTTTTCAGTGTGCTAAAGAGTTGGCAAGGAGGAAAGCAATGTTTAGATGAATAAGGAGCATCACACAGAGAAAGCGAAAAAGGAAAAAGAAACCCTCTTTCATAGAGCCTGATACAGGATTGAGATTATACAGTCTCTTGCCCTGCCCTGACACTACTTCAGCACAAACCTTTTGGGGAAGTGGTGATTTTCAGGCCCATTAAACACCACACAGTAAATACCTGCAGTGCATTACAAGCACAAAATGAAACACCTGAGTTAAACTGCATGCATTTGTCAGAGGCCTCCTGAAGGTCTTATTTATGAGTTTGGGTTTGGAAATGGAGCAAGAGATGATCTCCCCACCCCCTTCATCAAGAGATGATCTCATTGTCTTTAATTTGGATCTTAGCACCAATCATTGTTATAGCCCTGATTTGGGTTATAGGGTTCGTAGAGGCAAAATAAGGAAAGGAAAGGAAAGGAAAGGAAAGGAAAGGAAAGGAAAGGAAAGGAACAGTGTAGCATTGGGATCAAATTATTGGAGTAGGACTGGGAGACCCAGATTCACATCCACTGTCAGCCACAGTAGTGTCCTGAGTGATTTTGAATCAGTCCCTCTCTCATAAATTACCTCATAGAGTTGTTGTTAGGAAAAATGGGAGGATAGAGCACAATGTAAGCTTCCTTAAGTTCCTGGAGGAAAAGTAGGATAAAAATCAAATAAATAAGCAAGCAAGCAAACATGGCCCGCAGTATATGAGGTTCACCGTGTATTAAATCAAGATTGATTGAATAAGTTACAGTGGCTGTTTTTCCCACAACATGCTAAGCTAAAACAAAACTAAGGATATTATGAATTCTACTCCCAACCCCTGAATCAGCCCAGAATCAAACCATGGGTCCATTTAATTAACTATAGTCTACTTTAAACTGGTTCACATGTTATACTGAGTTACTGTTTAGTCTGATGTAAGAACAGGCACAGAAACAGATTCTGCATTGGTTTATGTACCACACTCATGTAAAATTGTGGTTTTCTATTATGCCAATGAATAGCATTGTGACCAGAGTGTGGTATTTCTCTCTTTATGCCAGAGTGTGGTTGAAGTGCAAAGGACTCTTTGCACAACTGTAATGGAACAAAATATTTTGGTGACTTCAACTTCTACATCAATATCAAAAGCCACAATGCAAATTTTAACCCAGTTGTTATAGTCTTTGTAAGAAGCAGAGACTCCCAAATAAACATCTTACTTAAATAGATCTTCAAGGCAACCAGCAAAATTTGAGAGTCCCTTTTCTATGGTTATTGGTTGAAAAGTCATTTGAAGGCATGCCCTGAACTCAGTTCCTCCTGCAAAGGAAAAATCATTTAATAAGCAAGAGGAGGAGGAGAATTTCTAGATGAAAGGAGCCAATCACCCATTTATTGGCCAGAGGGATAAGGAATAAAATGTACAAATCATATGTAATGTATGAGAGCAAAAGGCAGAGTTAAAAGCTGTAGCAAGGATGTTTCTGTTCTTGAAAGAGGCTTCTCCAAAAAATCTAGTTTGAAGCACAATCTTCGCGTGGGTTCAGAAGCAAAGCCTTGTCATTCCCGTATCATTTTTTTTCCCAAGTAAATATGCCTAAAATTAGTGCCTTAATTTATTAAAGGCAAAATGAATGGATTAAATCAAATAATACCTGCAGCATTTTGATTACAATTGCTTACATTTAAAATGTGTTCATCATCTTTTCTTAAAAGGATTATAAATGATTCAAGCTAGATTCAAAAATTATTCATTGCTTAAGTGAATTTTTCATATTTCATCACAATTACAAAATCTGCATCCATTTGAATAGGAGTAGGACAGTGAAGGTGAAGGCTGTATTGGGTTATCAGAAACTAGCCTTTTTTTCAATGGGTCAACAATTACAGTGGGTTGGACTAGGCTGCCCCGGAATCTGGGGGGCAGGGAAGTGGGGTTCTTGGTGGGTAATTTTATTTTAATTAGGTTGTGTTGCAGGGCCTACACTTTAGTCTTCCTGTATTTCTGCTTCAAAATATGCTGCCAATTTTGGGCAATCTGGAATATCCTCCCTCCTAAGATCAGGATGGCCCCGACCCTACTGGCTTTTCAAAATGCCTTGAAGACCTGCTTATATGCCAGGCCTGTGGTCCTGAATGTGTGAAGGGCCCCATTTCCTGGTTGTGCTGACACCTATGGATTTTAATATTTCTTGGCTGCTGTTTGTATTTAATTTCTTTTGTACTGTTTTAATTGTTTAACTGTTTTTATGACTGCTAGCCACCCAGAGTCACTGGTTTGAGATGGGTGGCTATATAAATTGAATGAATAAATAAATAAGTCACTTTGTTGCAGTAAGCCAGGGGTGGCCAACCTCAGACAGGTTTCATATAGTCCTTGGTTTACTTTCCAAAGTGTAATATAAGCAACTAGTTCAGACTGTTACAACCCAAAGTGATCCCTCTGATTTGAAATATGCAGCTAGATCATTTTAAAATAATGGGCTTAATGTTCTCATCATGTCAGCCTTCCCAGGCAGACCAGACAGGAAACACAACTAGATGAGCTAATTCTACTTTATTGTAAGGCTACATTAACAGAATCTTGCAAGTCTGAAAGTACAGATCTCCCACGGTCTCTTTTACAGCCTGATATGTTAGGGCAGATCCTTTCTGAGTTTCTGTCTCTGCCTGTTATGCAGCTGCAGGCTCCTCCCCCTCCTGTCTGATCATTCCCCAGGCAGCATCTCTTCCTCCCATCTCCCGAGGTCATCCCCACATATTACTACACATAGGGATCTCCCTTTAAAAGCCACATGGGAATAAACACAGCAAATTTGCTGAAGGAAATAATCTACAGCAAACCTTCAATTTACCACACTTGGATGCGATGGACGAAATATTTTCGGGCTTCATTCCCCAAATTATGGACAAGTTTATTGTTTCCAAAGTGTGTCCAGACAATCAGTGTTATCTATGCCCACTGATGTTATTTGCATCACTTTGCATTATTTGACCTTGGACATCAGCTGGGCCAATTTAAATAATTTGCATAATTATATAATTAGGGACATACATTTGGATTTAAGAGATACTCAGATTTAACAGATATTTTTTCCCTCCAAATGGTTCCATTAAATTGAGGTTCACCATATATTCTTTTTAAAAATAAAATAGGTATTTCAGAGGCTGAAAGATTTTGGGCCAGTCATTTTCTTCCACCTCACCCTACCCTACCTGGTTGTTGTTGGATTTGGACTGGGGAGACCCAAGGTCTAGTCCTCCCCTTAGTAGTTCCCAGGGTGATTTTGGGCCAGTCCTCCTTCCTGGCCCCACTAATCCCACAGATATTTGTTATGGAAAAAGGGAGAAAGATATGTTACATATGCTGTCTTGAGTTCTTGGAGGTACAAGCAGGATATAAATCTAATAAATAAATTATATGTTGCTTTCTCAATCACTATCACTTTCTGGGTTGTCAATATAACTTCCTTTTCCTGTTGACCCATCATTCATGATCTAGCCCCTGCTGATTTCATTGATAAGTCCAAGTAGAGTTTTGGTCTGGGTTTAGGCAACAATAAAAAAGTGGTTTGTCACTGCCTTTTCCTGGGATGATTTTTTTTTTCAACTACTCAACCTAATTTCCATCCCTGGAATTCCCTGGTGATCTCCCATCTCCAGTTAGTCTTTTTTTTTTTTTAATCAGCCAAGGTAAATTGTCCCTGAAGATGTGGGTTTGCCTCCATGTATGTGCAATTAAAAATGAGTTAGATTTCCAAGTCCAAGAGAAATTGCTTCAGAAAACTGAATAGTGACTGTCCTTTTATCCCTATTTGGAATATCACTGTAAATTGGCTTTCCTTCATTGAACTGTAATTGTTTAAGATACAGAAAATGTGTGTGTATGAGAGAGAGTATGGGGGGGTACTGCCATGGTCACGATTCCTCAGAAGCAAATTAAGGCAGAAAGCCATTTAAATTACTTGGGTATTTCTTTTCCCATCAGCAGCTGAATTTATATACCCTAGAAGCTAATATAACTCTTTGATGGGAATTGCTTATTTTCTGTTGACAGCTTTTTAGTGAAAAGATAGAAATCAGATTGAATTTCATCAGTGAGAAATGGAGAGCAGCTTCTAGCAGCAGGAACCTCAAGACTCCTAATTTTGCCTTGGTGAGCAAAAGATAGAACAATAAGGAGTGTTGCATACAGTATGTCTTACTATAGCAAGAGAAGTATGTAAGGAAAAAAATAGGATAGAATAAAAAAATAGTATAAAAATAGAAACCTCAGATCTGTAAATTTTAAAGGATTTCCCCTCTTGATTTGAAAAAAATATGTATGGCTTTCTTTGGAAAATTCCTAAAAACAAGCTACATCTCTCTATGTCTGTGTGTGAAATTTAACCCAAAACACAGCTCTAACTGAAGATTGTTATCTTACCAGTTATATTTTTACATTACATTATTACATTTTACACATAACCATAATCTGCATTTCTCCATAAAGGAAAGGATCAAAATTTGTAGCTAGTGGATACCTTTACTTGGACCAACCAAAATCACTAAAAAGAACATGCAAGCTTTCAAGAGTTTCAGAAACTTTCATCAAGCAAGAAGTGACACACACACACACACACACACACACCTGAAAACCCAAAGGCACTGTTTCATGTCCTAGTCAACACATTCAGATGCCTTAACTGAAACAAACAATCAGAGACTTTACATTGACAAGGCCAGAAAGCAGCTTTGGAAGATGCAGTAGATATAAAGTCAGTGATCCCAAATTATGTAGTCTTATTTAATGATTTGAGGAAATTAAACCTTCAAAATATAGAGATCATATTTAGATTGCAACAAAATCTTTTTCCTTAGAGGTGAAATTTATGGGCCACTAAATATAGTGGTGGCGCTGCGGGTTAAACCGCTGAGCTGCCGATCAGAAGGTCGGCGGTTCAAAACCGCGCGGCGGGGTGAGCTCCCGTTGCTAGTCCCAGCTCCTGCTCACCTAGCAGTTTGAAAACATGCAAATGTGAGTAGATCAATAGGCACTGCTTCAGCGGGAAGGTAACAGTGTTCCGTGTCGTCATGCTGGCCACATGACCACGGAGGAAGTGTCTGCGGACAGACGCCGGCTCTTCGGCTTTGAAACAGAGATGAGCACTGCCCCCTAGAGTCAGACATGACTGGACTTTACGTCAAGGGAAACCTTTACCTTTACTAAATATAGTTTGAAAAAGAAGCTATCATAATTGCTCTGGTCCATTGGAAAAGCCCAAATCCCTAGCACAGTGATATTTTTTATTAAGGCCAACTAAAATAACATAAACAATTTGAAATATATTTTCTACTACAACTACGCCAAACATTAATGGGGTGATTTGATCCTGCATACCTTTGATCAAAACATCCTATTGAAATGAATTGTCAGTATGACGTGACAGCTGAATCAAGTTGACCTGCTTCAAGGTTTTGATTCAAGGCACTAAATTAGATCATTTTTATTACCTGCTTGGTGGCAATGATTCAAATAGGATTAGACTTCTTTGCATAGGCTTATGTTCTATATTATCATATTTTGACAGAGTGTATAGGTAATCTTCCATCCAGACCCAGAACTGAAAAGGCATGACAAAGATACCAAAAGGATTTTTAAAGAGTACAAAAGATAGAACAAATTAGCATAATATTTGAATACAATAACTTATATGTATAGATGCAGAGTTAAAAATAATTACATAATTGAAATGGATATTGGGACAGAATGAAATTGTGTTATTTAGGTATTCATTGCTGATGGATAGCATTAAACAATATTCTTTACATGAGATCTGGATGAGGCAGTCCTTCAAAAACTGGACATTTAAAGTTTGATTTTTTAAAATTTGTTTTAACGATTTAACATTTCATCTATATAACTTGGCTTGGTGAATGTGTAAGAGTGATCCTATGCATGTTTTACTCAGAAGAAAGTTTATTTGTGTTCACTGGAGTTTAGTCAGTTGAATATGTAATCAGGATTACAGCTTAAAGGTGAATTATCATGCTTTTTTTTTTTTCTGCTGAATACATAAGCTGCAGGGCCAAACAGAATATTTCCTCTTCCCAGAATACTAGAACCAGAGGTGACTCAATGAAATTGAATCCTGGAGGAATCAGGACAGACAAAAGGATTTTTTTTTTTTAACCCAACACATAATTCAACTTTAGAATTCACTACTATGAGATGTGGTGCCAGCTACCAGCTTGGCTGGCTTCAAAAAAGGATTGGACCAATTCATGGAAATCCTGGGGATCAATGGCTTTTAGCCCTGATGGCAGTGTGCTTGCCCCTGGAAGCCATCTGCTAGGAGACAAGCGGGCTTCTCTGTGCAGTTGGTTGGACACTGTTAGAATGAACTGTTGGACTAGGTGGGCCAGTGGTGTTATCCAGCACAGCACTGGTTGTGTTCTTTGTAAAACATGGCAGCACTGACCAAGTCAACTTAGTCTCATGCAATCTATAATCTTCACATATCACAACTCTAATCATATCTTGAGTGCAGGAAAAAAAAAAGTGGGCCAACTTTTATATCTGTGTGCTGTGCATTCCCCAAAAAGTATCTTCCTCTAGTGGAGAATGTCTCCCTCTCCTTCAAGTTAGCCTAATGTTTGTTTGTTTTTTCCCTTAGAGCCTGATAATAAACCATATTACATTAATTTCTTGCTGACCCATCATCCCATCCTATTGTGTTTTCTGTTATTACTTCTTCAGTTTCCTCTCATTGCCTTTAAACTTTATCAACTCCCGTCTTTATCATATTGTTTTATTTCTTTTCATTGCACCTTTCTTCCCATTGAATCATTCTATCACCTTGCTTTTCACATCCTAGACTGTCATGGTTGCTTCGCAACTCATCACCAATGAAAGAAGTATCTCTCTAATCTAATCTAAGCACTTTATAATCATATACCTTTCCCTCTCTTGATACATTGTTAATATTGTCTTGGCCATGAAAATACAGTTTCAGTTCTCATAAAATCTTTGTTAGCTGTGAACACAGAAATAAAATAAAATAGCAGAACTCAGGTATAGCAACTGAGTACATCATATGCCAGTCATAGATGCATTTCTTCCTTTAGCTTCCCAGCTCAGTCTTAGTATCTTGCTCTGGGCACAGCTATAAATCTCCCTTTAGAAAGGCAAACATGTTTTTCTCTGGAAGATTCAAGGGTGAGGCTCAGCTAGATAGGGTGCTTTTACTGCAGATGTGAAAGAAACTCTCATAACAGCAAAGATGTTGGGTGGGCCAAGTGAAGAATACAGAGATTCCCAGAATGCTACTTTATTGTTCTAGGGTCTATTAATAGACTCATGAAAGCCTGTCCAAAACCTTCACTTTTTTGAAGGACCGTAAGATCAAGGCTGGGCTGTTCTCTTTCTTGCAGTTTCTACTTTCCCAGGACTGATCATCCCACTTAGATGACCTTCAACAAGACCAAGAGATAGGCTATGAAAATCGGAACGCTATAATGAAAAACTGAACAGAATATAAGTATCTGTTGAAGTTGTCACTTCAACTATCAACACTGTCTGGAGGAGAAGACGATAAAGTGATAACGCAAAACTGAGCAAACAGTTTGCCTCCCCTACTTCCTTCACAAGGCCAGAACTACATTCTGCTCCAAAAGATCAGCTACTGCAGAATGTGGGAATCTAGTCACCTTTATATGTCACCCGAGGATTTAAACTCTGTATCCTTTTCTCTTGCCCTTTCATGGTAAAGGACTTTATTTGCCTGTTTCTCAGCCTTGGAGGAAAAAAAATACTTGCCCAGTATTTTGATAAAAAGTTTGTCTGATCTCAGAGTCGCTACATCTGGCCTTGCTAAAGCCTTCCTCGTCTTCATTTAATCATCATGTTTGTACGGGGCATCATGCCAGAAATCTCTTTAGGTGATTTACAATAAAAAAGTTGGCTGCCATCATTGCCCATCCACCTTCTCTATTGTCTCTTTATCCTCTCTCAGTCATTTCATGTTTCTGATACTGCTCCCTTTTAGAGTACTCCATGGGGTTGGAGGGGCAGGGCTTTGAAAATACACTTGTTTCCATATTCCAGCAAACAGGTCATCTGAAAGTATTGTATTTTATGGGTTTTATGGTTTTAATTGTCAATTTTATTGTAAACTGCCCAGAGTCCCCCTTTTCAGGGGAGATGGGCTGTGATAGAAATTTGAAAAAATAAATGAAGTATTTCAAGAGGAATTCATGGAATTGTACTCAACTTTGCACAATGCCAGCTAAATGTTTTCAGATAATTATTCCCTTACAAGCACTTTTTTTT
The DNA here is from genome assembly GCF_035149785.1 of Candoia aspera. NCBI lineage: Eukaryota > Metazoa > Chordata > Lepidosauria > Squamata > Candoiidae > Candoia > Candoia aspera. Next base: position 9,688,338 of record NC_086163.1, on the reverse strand, counting down.
CTTTGATTTCCTTTAGTGCAAAATGCATTGCCTGTTGAATTGCTTTTACCCCCCTCCCACAGAGGAATGAAAACCCTTTAAGTTTTAAGCTATGTTGAATAGGCCCACCGACCCAAAATTATCTTGGGGGCATTCCAGTGACAGACAATACTGTATGTTCCTTGATAAAATCAATACCACTCCCATTAAAAAAATAGCCAGATAACAGGATCCAGAACTGGCCCAAAACCTACAGCCATTTTGAGAACTATCTTCCTTTCTTCTTCCCAAACTGAGCTGTGCATCTTTCCCTTCCTTACTGTGACTTGCTACCTAGTTCCTGATTCTCCCCAACCTCCTTATCTAGAGTATTAAATAATTGCACATTTTCTGGAGTTGCAGATACATCCACTTAGTTTTAAATAAATAAATAACGGTCTTGGTGGAATTATATGCTTCTCCAAACATCCTTTATATTCTGCTTGCACTTTTTTCCTGCAATTTTTAATACCCCCAGGCTGCTGCAAATAATAGTGTCACAGAAAGAGAGAGAAGGAAGGGGGCGGGGGACTTGGTTTCAAAACTGCTTCCTGTTTTAGACTTAAAGCATCCAGTCACTCTATAGGCAGTCATATAAAGAAAGCAAACAGTTCCCCAAGATAAATGACTTGTTTCCCTGACAGGCTATGCTTTTTCACAATGGAACAGCAGCCATAAATGCTATTAAACACATTTCCCCATTATTCCATGTTCTTGCTGGTGGAAGCTGCCCCTGTTGAATTGCTGCCAATCATGCAGATGTTCAAAACCACAATGGCTTTGCAAAGAAATGAAGAAACAAAGGGGGAAAATCCCAAAGGCAGCCACTTCACTAATGAAACTGGCTTGTCTAGAAGGTAGGTATAATGGAAACCAGCTCCCTCATATGTCTTACTTAAGGTATTTCCAATAATTCGTATTTCTTGTACCTTGAATTAATATCACACTGACTGTGGTGCAAGAGAAAGTGGAGAAAGATAGGACCCAAAGTAAAACAAAGATGGCAGATTTAGGTGATACATTTTTCAAACTTAGGCTGGTTTTAAACAGAAGTCAAGATTCTCCCGCCTTTCTACTCCACAAACAGTTACATTTCCCAGGTTCTCCTATTCTCCTTTTAATTAAAATGCTGACAATCAGGAATAAGGGGAACTAAATACAAAGGTAATTATGTACCAAAAACATATTTCACCAGAGCCTGAGCTATTACCAGTTTCTCAGCTATCTGATCAACTGACAGCTGTACTGGGGATGGGGGTGAAGTGATGTGAATTTCAAATCCTGAGCTATTCCCTAAGGAAGCTCTGCCTCATGCAGTTTGCAGCCTAGCAAGACACTGGAATGCAAAAAGCAAAGGAAAAGGGAGAGGAGAAGACAAAACAAAAATAAAACTTAGACATATTTTACAACTAATTCCTGCTTTTCAAGGAAGGGGTTGTGTGACCAAGGGCCTCAGAATTCTCAATTCATACCTATACTAAAAGTTCAAGGAGCTTGGTCTTATGGGGCAAATTCATAAACCCGGTGACACTATTTTTCGTATTTTGTGTCACTGGATTAGCTCAGAGTTGAATACTGTAATGCCACAAGCCCTTTTTTGAAGATGATTTAAGTTGAATAAGTCCAAATGCACTGACTTAATTATCTGAACTGAATCTATGATTTGATGTGGATCAAGGCCAATTCACAGATCCATCTCTGCTACGTCAACTGTTGTACTCCCCTCTTAGGGTTACCAGATACCTGAATAGGCAAAGGTGGACATGGAAAATTAGAAAGGACAAATGGGGGAAAAGGAGGACAGACTGTTTAATTTTCTTGGCAGTAAAAAAAACTGCAAACACAAATGTACTCAGGACTACATGTATATGAAATTTTCCAACATCACAAGGACTGGTTTTTCAATTGCAGGAATGCACTAGCACTGGTTAGGAGGGAAAAAGCATTCAATGTGTACCTGATTAAGGTCTTGTCAATTTCAGGCAGCAGCACAAGCTGGTGGATGTCAGCCTTACCAGGTAGACCAGACAGGAAACAAGACCATATAAGCTAATTCTACTTTATTGTAAACCTACATTAACAGAATCTTACAAGTCTGAAAGTACAATTCTCCTGCCATCTCCTCTGCAGCCTAATAACTTAGGTAGGGTCCCTTCTGAGCCTCTTGAAAGTGGTGAAAGGTCCCCTGTGCAAGCACCAAATCATGTCTGACCCTTTGGGGAGACGCCACTTTTGCAATGTTTTCTTGCAATGTTTTCTATAGCAGGGTGGTTTGCCATTGCCTTCCCCAGTCATCCCCTTCCCCAGCAATTTTTACCAACCTCAGAGGGATGGAAGGCTGAGTTCACCTGAGCCAGCTACCCAAGAATCCAACTTCCACTCGGATTGAACTCAGGTCATGGGCAGAGTTTTGGTTGCAATACTGCTGCCTACCACTCTGCACCACAGGAGGCTCTTTCTGAGCATCTTTGTTGTTGTTTATTCGTTTAGTCGCTTCCGACTCTTCGTGACTTCATGGACCAGCCCACGCCAGAGCTGCCTGTCGGTCGTCAACACCCCCAGCTCCCCCAGGGACGGGTCCGTCACCTCTAGAATATCATCCATCCATCTCGCCCTTGGTCGGCCCCTCTTCCTTTTACCTTCCACTCTCCCTAGCATCAGCATCTTCTCCAGGGTGTCCTGTCTTCTCATTATGTGGCCAAAGTATTTCAGTTTTGCCTTTAATATCATTCCCTCAAGTGAGCAGTCCGGCTTTATTTCCTGGAGGATGGACTGGTTGGATCTTCTTGCAGTCCAAGGCACTCTCAGAATTTTCCTCCAACACCACAGTTCAAAAGCATCGATCTTCCTTCGCTTAGCCTTCCTTATGGTCCAGCTCTCGCAGCCATATGTTACTACAGGGAACACCATTGCTTTAACTATGCGGATCTTTGTTGTCAATGTGATGTCTCTGCTCTTAACTATTTTATCGAGATTTGTCATTGCGCTTCTCCCAAGGATTAAGCGTCTTCTGATTTCCTGACTGCAGTCAGCATCTGCAGTAATCTTTGCACCTAGGAATACAAAGTCTTTCACTGCTTCTACATTTTCTCCCTCTATTTGCCAGTTATCAATCCAGCTGGTTGCCATAATCTTGGTTTTTTTGAGGTTTAGCTGCAAACCAGCTTTTGCACTTTCTTCTTTCACATTCATCATAAGGCTCCTCAGTTCCTCTTCACTTTCAGCCATCAAAGTGGTATCATCTGCATATCTGAGATTGTTAATGTTTCTTCCAGAGATTTTAACTCCAGCCTTGGATTCCTGAAGGCCAGCTTGTCGCATGATGTGTTCTGCATACAAGTTGAATAGGTAGGGTGAGAGTATTCAGCCCTGCCGTACTCCTTTCCCAATCTTAAACCAGTCCGTTGTTCCGTGGTCTGTTCTTACTGTTGCTACTTGGTCGTTATACAGATTCTTCAGGAGGCATACAAGATGACTTGGTATCCCCATACCACTAAGAACTTGCCACAATTTGTTATGGTCCACACAGTCAAAGGCTTTAGAATAGTCAATAAAACAGAAATAGATGTTTTTCTGAAACTCCCTGGCTTTTTCCATTATCCAGCGGATATTGGCAATTTGGTCTCTAGTTCCTCTGCCTTTTCTAAACCCAGCTTGTACATCTGGCAATTCTCGCTCCATGAACTGCTGAAGTCTACCTTGCAGGATCTTGAGCATTACCTTACTGGCATGTGAAATGAGTGCCACTGTTCGATAGTTTGAACATTCTTTAGTGTTCCCCTTTTTTGGTATGGGGATATAAGTTGATTTTTTCCAATCTGATGGCCATTCTTGTGTTTTCCAAATTTGCTGGCATATAGCATGCATTACCTTGACAGCATCATCTTGCAAGATTTTGAACAGTTCAGCTGGGATGCCGTCGTCTCCTGCTGCCTTGTTATTAGCAATGCTTCTTAAGGCCCACTCAACCTCACTCTTCAGGATGTCTGGCTCTAGCTCACTGACCACACCGTCAAAGCTATCCCCGATATTGTTATCCTTCCTGTACAGGTCTTCTGTATATTCTTGCCACCTTTTCTTGATCTCTTCTTCTTCTGTTAGGTCCTTGCCATCTTTGTTTTTGATCATACCCATTTTTGCCTGGAATTTACCTCCAATGTTTCTAATTTTCTGGAAGAGGTCTCTTGTCCTTCCTATTCTATTGTCTTCTTCCACTTCCGCGCATTGCTTGTTTAAAAATAATTCCTTATCTCTTCTGGCTAACCTCTGGAATGTTGCATTTAATTGGGCATATCTCCCCCTATCACTGTTGCCTTTTGCTTTCCTTCTTTCTTGGGCTACTTCTAGTGTCTCAGCAGACAGCCATTTTGCCTTCTTGGTTTTCTCTTTCTTTGGTATGTATTTTGTTGCCGCCTCCTGGACAATGCTGCGAACTTCTGTCCAGAGTTCTTCCGGGACCCTATCTACTAAGTCCAGTCCCTTAAATCTATTCTTCACCTCCACTGCATATTCCTGAGGAATATTAGTGAGCTCATATCTAGCTGATCTGTGGGTCTTCCCTAATCTCTTTAGTCTGATCCTAAATTGTGCAAGAAGAAGTTTGTGATCGGAACTACAGTCAGCTCCAGACCTCGTTTTTACCGACTGTACAGATGTCCGCCACCTTTGGCTGCAAAGGATGTAGTCAATCTGATTTCGGTGTTGTCCATCTGGTGAAGTCCATGTATAAAGCCATCTCTTAGGTTGTTGGAAGAGAGTGTTTGTTATGCAGAGTGAATTGTCTTGGCAAAATTCTATCAGCCTATGTCCTGCTTCATTTTGTTCTCCCAGGCCATACTTACCTGTAATTCGAGGTGTCATTTGACTGCCCACCTTAGCATTCCAGTCTCCTGTGATGAAAATAACATCTCTTTTAGGCGTGTTGTCCAGTAGGTGCTGCAGATCCTCATAGAACTGCTCTACTTCAGCTTCTTCAGCATTTGTGGTTGGGGCGTATATTTGGATCACTGTGATGTTAGATGGCTTGCCCTGAATTCGAATTGAGATCATTCTGTCGTTTTTTGGGTTGTATCCAAGCACTGCTTTAGCCACTTTACTATTAATTATGAAGGCTACTCCATTTCTTCTGTGGTCCTCTTGTCCACAGTAGTAGATCTGGTGGTCATCTGATGTGAAGTGGCCCATTCCAGTCCATTTCAGTTCACTGACGCCCAGAATGTCTATCTTTAATCTTGACATCTGATCGATAACCACATCCAATTTGCCCTTGCTCATAGATCTTACATTCCAGGTTCCAATGGTGTGTTGATCCTTAGAACATCGGATTCGCCATTCACCACCAGCACCATCGGCTGCTAACCGTCCTTTCGGCTTTGAGCTAGCTGCGTCATCACGTCTGGGGCTAGTTGAGCTCATCCTCTGTTCCTCCCCAGTAGCATTTTGACCATCTTCCGACCTGGGGGTCTCATCTTCCGATGGTATACTGACATATCTCTGGTTGTACTGATCCATTTAGTTTTCACGGCAAGAATACTGGGGTGGGTTGCCATTACCTTCCCCTTTAGTCTGACCTCTCTGTCATGACCTTCCCGTCTTGGGTGGCCCTTCACGGTTTAGCTCATGGCATCATTGAGGTGCTCAAGCTCCAGCACCATGACAAGGTAACGATCCTTTGCTGAAGTCTGAGCATCTTGCTCCACCCAATATCCAGCTGTGGGCTATGCTGTCTCTTATCTGAACATTCCCTTGGCAGCATCTCTTTGCCCAGTCTCCCAGCAACTTTCTCACATACCATTTCAAGGGAGGGTATTAATGAACTAATTATGGTCACAAAGCTGAGCTTGTTAACTTGAAGTTAGCACTTATTAGGGAAGCCCTGCACCATGGAGAAAAGCTGCTCATGAAGAGAAAGTTTGTTAGATACTCAAAAACCTGGACAATATTTGATTTTAAGGCTGTGCCTGCTGGACAGAGGACATGAGGACAAAAATGAAGACATGTCCTCCTTTTGCCATACATCTGGTAACCCTAACATTCTATGAAAATATGGGGTCTTCTGAATGTCATCAATGCGTTTAAGCCAGAGGCAGCTATAATGTTGCTAAGCTGCAGTTCCCAACATGTCTCATTGTTCTGCTAGGTCATGTTCCCAGTCATTGTGAGATACTGTATGTGAGGACTTAACTACCCTGGAATCAGCCAATTTTCAGTGGAACTGTTTTATTACATGGGGAACCATCATTTGCAAGCAGCAAACATTGCTGCAGGAGTGACTGAATTCTGCTGAATGGTGTTGAATCAGACATTCTGTGCAGCATTTGAAGGAATCCATCATCTCCCACCATGGTGATTAAACATCAGAACAGAAAACAGCCCCCAAATCTAGCAATATTAGCAGCTTACCACTGTCATGAGTATATTATTCTTTTTATAAAGGAGAAAAGGGGCTTTGGTGCAAAACTGAAGGGCTGTTAACAAGCAGAAAAACACTGATTTGTTGACACATCTCTGGGCTCATATGTTAGCCCAAAAGGACAAGTTCTGATAGACTGTGGGCCTTTTCTGCTTGCAGAATCACAGGCATAAACATCCCCACTCCCAGTGCATCCTGAAATCCTAAAACAGGACAGTCATTTCAAAGCCTGGTCATCTTACTTGTAAAGTCCTATTTTTTTGGTGGGGGGGAGAGAAAAGAGGTGCTGTATATCAGTGGGTAAGTTGGAGGCAACAGGGGCTATTTTGTCTAACCTTATTAATCCTTCTGAACTTGATGAATAATTTTTTTCTGCTCTTATAATGAGTGTATGTGATCAGTTACCCACAAGTATCTAATGTTATTAATGGCATATCTATTCTTTCTACTTTGTGTGAAAGTGAATTTCTTTTTAAAACAGGCTTTGAGGTTCCAACTTCACTTTACACTCATTTCCCACCTTCTAACAAAACTGGATAAATTTATATATCCCGTGTGGTCAAGTTATCTTCTTTCATGATGGAGTGCTTACAGGAGAGCTGCATAAGCTAGCATCAAAGAGAGATGTCCAAACATCAGTGCTCTTCCTTTTTTACTGTGTGTGTTAATGCTAGGCCAACACACATCTTGCTTTTTTTTTTTTCCTGAGGTTTTCTCTCACTGCAATGGAGGTTTCAGTTTTTATATCTTATGCTCCAGATGCTTGAGAATTTATTTCTAATTATCCTGTTCTTGACTTTACTTTGATATGGAAGATGCAGCTGCTGTACTGTTGTTTTTATTATAGATATTTCCTTTGTTTTGTTTTGTTTTGTTTTAATTTTTATCCTGCCTTTATTACTTTTTTTTATAAATAACTCAAGGTGGTGAACATACCTAATACTCCTTCCTCCTCCTATTTTCCTCACAACAACAACCCTGTGAGGTGAGTTGGGCTGAGAGAGAGCGCGATTGGCCCAACGTCACCCAGCTGGCTTTCATGCCTAAGGCGGGACTAGAATTCTCAGTCTCCTGGTTTCTAGCCCAGCACCTTAACCACTAGACCAAACTTTTGAAGTCTCCCTGGCTACCAAAACTACCTGTGCTGGCTAGAGGGAAATATGAATATGACTTTCCTTTTGTTTCAATAGAAGTACAGGAAATCCAAGGAGCTACACATTGTTCAAGTCATGTTTGCACACTAAAAGGCACAGTCATGCACACCTATTGACCAGTCTTTAACTTTTCTGGATTCAATCATAATTTCTTTGTTTGATTGTTGTAAGCTGCCCAGAGTCATTAGGAGTCAGGTACTGTACAAGAGAAATGTACAGTACATCGAGATATCATTACTATTTTGAAGATAGAAGTGTTATACTTTAATGATATTTAACAAATTCCATCCACCATATAAAAATACCTTTTTCCCCTTGAATAGGATTTATATATATATATATATATATATATATATATATCAGATTTTTTTGTGCATATCTGTTCTCTACACAAATGTTAGATCAGATTTGAAACCCCCTAAGGCATAATGTATCTGATGAAAAGGGAGAAAAGCACTTGGTTTTGTCATATTCTTATCAAATATCAAACTATATTAAAGGAATTGTTTTCCCACCATCACTGGTGTGTGTCAGAAGAGTGATTGACAGCTCGATATCTTTTCTTTGATAAGGCTTCTCCCTTGCCATTTTGTAGATGTAGTTTCAGAAATGAGTTGCAGTTTCTCAGCAGGTGAGTGAAAATCAGAAGAACTGCACTGGAAAGCAGTTCTTGCCACTTTACAAATTCACAAAGAACCGCACAAATACCTCCTCTTTATGTACATTCAGGGGACCCAGGCAAAAAAATACACATATTAACACATGAGAACTAGTGCATGGAGGGAAGAAGGTAATCATAATGTCTGTGTTTATTTGCCATTAGATTGCTAAACATTCCATCTGGATTCAATAGAAGAGAGTATCTATTGCTCGGGGTTGAACTGCAAAGTCCTTGGTGCTCTCTGAGCTTGGTTGTTTGCTGCAGACGTCTCACAACCTGACTAGGTAACATGATGTTGCACCTAGTTGGGTAATGAAACGTCTGCAAGCACTGATGTAATGAAAGTAAGAAAGGAATGAATGTAATGAAATGTTATGAAAGTATTGAAACATCTGCAAGTACTGGTGATGTCACCTAGTCGGGTCATGAAATGTCTGCAAGCCAACAACCAAGCTCAGAGAGCACCGAGGACTCCACATTCCATCCCAATTGTTTTCACATGCCATCCCTTGGGAGTCAGACACACAATTCTGTTATGCTTGAGTTCCTGCACCAAAAAAACATTGAAAATAAGTGTATACTTTAAATTAAATTGGTCATTATGTGGTATTTCATGACTTGAGAACACTTAACATAGGTATATTTTCATTTGGTAAGTAGCTGGCATGTCACAAATCTTTTTTGGAGTCCCTTTATGCAAAGATCATGCTCCCTTCTGTCTTATCTTGATGAGGGAAGAGAATGTCATTCAGATGAACATGGCTGCAGCTCTGCTTTGGTGGGTGAATCCTGCTCTGGATTCATGCTCTGAACATTGAGTTTGATGAAAGTGAAATTGTGCACACAATTTCTTTCAAAGGAGAATTCTAGTGGCATTCTCAATGGGTGATAGATGTTAGGGTTAGTCTTTCTTTCACCTCCCGGACTTCCCTCACTTCAATTAAATCCTAAGGAAAATGCAAGCATTTGAACAATTAACTTCTCTTTCTACAGATTCTGACAATTGAACAAGAATTTTACCAATAGGAGTTTCAATTAGAGAACTATTTAAAAAATTTAGATTCCCTATATCAATTTAAATGTTTAGTTCCATATTATTTTTTCTTATTGTTAAATAAAAGAGAGAATTTATAATTTACTTGTCTAACATGACATGATTATATATGAAAGATCTGTTGTTATTGGTATAAGTGTGTTGTATGCTTTTGAAGACTTTTCTTGTTTGCTAACTTTCTGCATGTGTGATTTTTAGCAAATTTAAAAATCCATCAGGAGAAACACCCCATCTGGCTTTTTTCTGCATATTGGAAAGTGAGGGAAGCTAGGTAGATTTCAGATAAAAAGATTTGTAACAAAAAAGCATCACTGCCGTCAGTAATCATTTGATTGCTGAAGCAGTAACTCTTGACCAGGTCCATCAATTAAGCAAGCTCAAAACTCCATTAAGAGAAATTCAGAAGAAATGCTCAAACCCTTTGGGATCCAAAAGCAGATAAATATGTATTTTGCATATAAAGAAAAACTGTTGAGAAATTGCAAGGCTGACTTCCACCTAGGATTAATTGCAACCATGTTTAGCTTCATCTTCCCGCTGTAAAACTTCCTTGTCAAATGTCTTTAGGTTGAGTCATGGCAACCAGATTTCTTTCTTTTTGGTAGAAATGTTTCACTGCTTGTCCAAGCAGCTTCTTCGGTCTGGGCAAAGATTGGTGAGGGGACCCCATATATGTCTTCCAGGGTGGCTGCATTGTCCCTACACCTGAATGGCTGTTAATTGTGCCATGGAGGTGGGGATTGTCTTTGGGATGTCTTTGGGATCTAGAAGTAAGACAATCCCCACCTCCATGGCACAATTAACAACCATTCAGGTGTAGGGACAATGCAGCCACCCTGGAAGAATATTTGGGGTCCCCTTACCGACCTTTCCCCAAACTGAAGAAGCTGCTTGGACAAGCAGCGAAATGTTTCTACCAAAAAAAGAAAGAAATCCAGTTGCCATGATTCAACCTACAGACAATTCCACCTGGATCACTGAGAATCTTCATTGACATTCCTTGTCAAATGGAAGGTTGGGTGAGAGAAGAAAAGCCACTTCATTCATCCAATTGTCAGTGTCCTCATCCTTCTCCTGGAATACAGAAATACTAACTAGTACTAAATAGTTTGAAAGCAATATATCCTCAGATCCATAAAGATCAGAATATCTAATATTGGACTGATATCACTATGAGATGTTTCAACATTTATCCAGAAGGAAATCCTGGATACCTACCAAGGAAATCCTCAACAGGAACTGCAGTCAATGAAAAGTTCATAATGAGACATACGTATGTAGCCCAGGATGTTTGCCACATTCATATTACTATGTCTATCTAGTTAAAAAAGTGGGTGAATATTTTTTGAGTGCCAAAAAGGGAATGCATGTGGAATGGGCAGAATAGCTATCTACACCTAGTGGGGAGCAATGATTGGATTTTTTAAGGAATGTGAACTTGAGATTGTCATTTGAGGAGAAGTGTTTTCATAAAACTGCTTCCCCCCGCTTTGTTTTGGCAACTCACTTTTCCAATCCATTTCCTTGGGAGTAAGACCTGCAGAAGCAAAGTGGCCTTCTGTGAATCTCCAATTAATCTCCCAGCCATAGGGTATGTTATGAATAGAGCATCGTTATTTGTTTATGATTCATTCTGATGTATTCAATACATCAGAATGAATAATAACTCCATATGCTCCTGATCCTTTTTGTTCAATGCCTTTTTCAGCCAGATCACTCACTTCTGAGTCATTTTAATGAAGTAGTTATCTTTTAGGTTTTTTGCTCCATTAGGCATCTAATCTGAAGCACAAAATTGCTGGAGATATATTGTCTCATTTACCTTTAGCCCCCTCTTATTACCTCTAAATAACTTTTCACTTTAATTCAGATTATTTTCATGAAAATAGCCACTCAGAGAGAACAAAAGGGGGAGAAAAAAGCCTTATTAAGAATGTTGGGGAGTATTATAACACTATGAGATTACATCATTATGCCATACAAGAGTCTCTCCATTTCTGCACCTTTCTGCTAAATTGATTTTTGTTGCTGTTGACAAGCTGTGCCTAATAGGGTAGCTCTTCTGTGCACAGGCAAAACTCCCATTGCTGCCATTTTGTGAGAATACTAACAACACATTCAAAAAATTTGAATTGCGCCCTTCAATTCAAAAAGGTTGCCTGATTTAAACTCCTTAAGAGGGAGGAGGCCGTATCCATGGGACTCCAAGTTTGTGTACTGAAAAGCAAAAAAAAAAAAAAACCCACTATCCTGCCTTATTTTTCTGCCAGTTTTTGTTCAATTATATAAAAGAAAAAACCTTTTCTGAATTTTCTTTAAAGAAGTAAATGCATGTGAATTTCTCATGGGAAAGATTGTGGTATTCTTGCACTTACTTAGTTTAAAAGTGACCAAGATCTATGCATAAATATCCTCTTTTTCATTGCAGTCTATGTCTCCAGTAGCTGCACTCATCTTCACTATCCATGCTTTCATGAAATCCCAAGGGAAAGGTATCAGGGAAAAACTCCTGCCACTAGGCTCTTTTCATAGTGGAAATGGAGGCAGCCAAGGAGGTTTCAGACTGATGGAAAAGTATCTAGCAGAAAATAATTCCAGCACATAGCGCACATTCTTCCATTCTCAACAATAAAGTAAATTCAGAAGGGAAATAAAACTTTTAGACAATTGCAAAAGCAGATTTTGACATACAGTGACCTGAATGCTCTAACCCCATGGAGAATTCTATTGAGACTTAAGAGTAGATAAACAGAGCCTACCATGCCACTCAGTGCACCAGTGTGAGATATTAAGGAGGTAGGGTGAAAGCACAAAGGAACTGGAGGTGAAGCTAGCATGCCCCCTTCTTATATTCAAATAACTTTTTCAAGTTGAACATGGTGAGAGTTTCCAATGTAGTTAGAGGGAATTGAAGACAATTCTCAGTGAAGTGTAACAATGGAAGAAGGAATGGCACAATGAATTGTCATCCATCAGAAGGAAAGAGGAACAAAGAAGAAATTGCAAGCTTACACACAGCAATAAATTACATTGGAAAAAGGACTTTTTAATGTTGTGTCTCTGTAGACACCTTCTAACCTTGTTCCATCACTCCTTTCCCTCTTCCTATGCTTGGGTTTATACAGTATGCCCAAAGGCAGCCTTTCGCTGGTAGGTTATCAAACACAAGTTGATAAACAAAGTTTAAAAGTTGTTGGTGTGAATTCTATGAGTCTTGCTAGCCTTTTAGAAAAACATCTCCCTCTGAACTCTGTAGATTTTAGTTGTCCAAAGCACCAATACACAGCAATAGTGTGTGTGTGTGTCTGTGTGTGTGTGTCTGTGTTTTGTAAATATCCAAATTTAATATGATTGCCTTGGGCTGACACAGCATTAGTTTTTCTTGTATCAGAGTTGTGAGAGGTGCTACAGAAAGAACACCACAGCATAGTTCAGCCGCTGAAATGTTTCATATGCCTTGTTATATTATTGTCTTAATTATGGTTCTATCCTGTCCTTGGCCTGCATTCTCCTATTCTAATATAATATCTATTGGATTCACAGAGGCAAGGAAAGTCATAAGCAGGCAGACAGATGCTACATAGATTCTTGTTAGCTAAAATCAAGATACCTTAGCATATATGGATCCAGTTCTGCCCACCATGACCCATTTTAACTTCCCTACAGCTTACCTAAGTCAGAAACATGGCTGAAACTTTATTTTTGAAGCCAATTTAGTGGCCTGCTAGAACTGCTGAAAATGGAGCAGAGCTTATAAACACAGCTGAGAAACTGGCACAGAAAAAGAAAATTATCTTAGATAGCTTCAGTGAGCATGTCAGAGAAACACAGGTTATGGATCTTACATACTCAGCCCTCCCAAGCATAAAGATTCACATACTTAGACAGATTAGGTTAAGATAAGCAAAAGAATTCCTTACTGACTTTATTGTTGCTTCTGTTACATCCATCTTGGTGGAAAAGATGAAGTTCCTTTGTTCTTCTTTTCTTTCTAAATAATTAGTTTGCCCTAAACTCTCAGCCCTACAGCTGTCAAGAGCTGTGTGGAAGAAAGGGGCAGAATCCTTCATCAAGGCCCAAGCACATGGCCCTGATGAATGGAGAGCAGAGCAGCATGCTTGCTTCTCCCTGGGTGGAAGAAGTGGAAAGAGAGAAAGAGGAAGTGGGAGTGGCAACAAACAGCTTCCCCAGAGTTGCATTGCGGGACAACTCAATTTACATGCTAATTCACATGCTAATGAGGCATGCTGGATTTGTCAGGACTTCCAACAATTTTAAAATATATATTCAGTTTAAAAAAAAAAAATGACATTTCTCTGCTATGGTGCCCCACTGAGTCAGGAGGTTGTTCCTGGGAGGGATGAGCAAAGCATACTAGGAGCATATACCAAGAGTTTATAACCCAGTAATGTCACCCATGATGTGAAAGTCACCCCAGCTGCCCAGTTAAAACAAATAAATATCTACTGTACATCAGACAGCAGCAATATAGGAAGATGCTGGAGGTAAATGTTCACTATATTGACAGTGACAACCCCCCCCCCATATCAATAAATAAAATAAAGTGCCAGATGATGGGCCCTTCAGAATGGATGGCATTCAACATACTGTACGTACTGCTGAGGAAGTGCTCAGGACCTTTCAGAGTGCTAATTGTGTTTTTGACATGCTCAGATTAAAGCCTTCAGGATGCCTACTTGCTGATGTTACCATGCAGGAAAAGAAAGTCCAAAGCTGCAAAGATGGAATTACAGCAGGAATATGGAACATAAAAAGCATGAACAGGGAAAAACTCATCACAGTGAAAGATGAAATGAACCAACTACATACTGACATGTCAGGCATCAGCAAATTGAAATGGATTGAAACTGGACACTTTCAGTCAGAAGATCATACCGTTTATTACTCAGAACAACAACAACAACAACAAACATAGGAAGGATATAGCAAAGACAGTTCTTAGATGCAACATTGTCAGTGACTGAGTAATATCAGATCGATTTCATGGACAACTCTTTAATACAACAGTTATTCATGTTCATGCCTCAGTATTGATGAAGAAAAGGAAGCTGTCATGTTTTATGGTCAAGTTCAATCTGAAATCAACCAAACATATAAGCTAAATGTGCTGCTTGGGGTTGGAAAATGGAATGTCAACATTGGAAATAATGAGGAGGACATAGTTGGTCTGTTTGGCCTAGGAAACAAATGAAGCAGGAGGAAGACTCAGTTTCCAGTCCAATGATTTCTTCATTGCTAACACATACACTACTTCAAGCCAAAATGATGCCTATATCCATGGACATCAAAAATGGAGTACACAGAAATCAAATAGAGCCAGTTTGGTCTAGGGTTAAGGCAACAGGCTAGAAACCAGGAGACTGAGAGTTCTAGTCCTGCCTTAGTTATGAAAGCCAGCTGGGTGACCTTGGGCCAGTCACTCTCTCTCAGCCCAACTCACCTCACAGGGTTGTTGTTGTGGAAAAAATAGGAGGAAGAAGGATTATTAGATATGTCAGCCACCTTGAGATATTTACAAAAATAATAAAGGCAGGATAGAAAATAAAATAAAAGTAAAAGTAAAATTTTAAACACTCTCTTTTAAACACAAACACTCTCTTCCAACAACCTAAGAGACGGCTTTATACATGGACTTCACCAGATGGACAACACCGAAATCAGATTGATTACATCCTTTGCAGCCAAAGGTGGCGGACATCTGTACAGTCGGTAAAAACAAGGCCTGGAGCTGACTGTAGTTCAGATCACGAACTTCTTCTTGCACAATTTAGGATCAGACTAAAGAGATTAGGGAAGACCCAGAGATCAGCTAGATATGAGCTCACTAATATTCCTCAGGAATATGCAGTGGAGGTGAAGAATAGATTTAAGGGACTGGACTTAGTAGATAGGGTCCCGGAAGAACTCTGGACAGAAGTTGGCAGCATTGTTCAGGAGGCGGCAACAAAATACATCCCAAAGAAAGAGAAAACCAAGAAGGCAAAATGGCTGTCTGCTGAGACACTAGAAGTAGCCCAAGAAAGAAGGAAAGCAAAAGGCAACAGTGATAGGGGGAGATATGCCCAATTAAATGCAACATTCCAGAGGTTAGCCAGAAGAGATAAGGAATTATTTTTAAACAAGCAATGCGCGGAAGTGGAAGAAGACAATAGAATAGGAAGGACAAGAGACCTCTTCCAGAAAATTAGAAACATTGGAGGTAAATTCCAGGCAAAAATGGGTATGATCAAAAACAAAGATGGCAAGGACCTAACAGAAGAAGAAGAGATCAAGAAAAGGTGGCAAGAATATACAGAAAACCTGTATAGGAAGGATAACAATATTAGGGATAGCTTTGACAGTGTGGTCGGTGAGCTAGAGCCAGACATCCTGAAGAGTGAGGTTGAGTGGGCCTTAAGAAGCATTGCTAATAACAAGGCAACAGGAGACGACGGCATCCCAGCTGAACTGTTCAAAATCTTGCAAGATGATGCTGTCAAGGTAATGCATGCTATATGCCAGCAAATTTGGAAAACACAAGAATGGCCATCAGACTGGAAAAAATCAACTTATATCCCCATACCAAAAAAGGGAAACACTAAAGAATGTTCAAACTATCGAACAGTGGCACTCATTTCACATGCCAGTAAGGTAATGCTCAAGATCCTGCAAGGTAGACTTCAGCAGTTCATGGAGCGAGAATTGCCAGACGTACAAGCTGGGTTTAGAAAAGGCAGAGGAACTAGAGACCAAATTGCCAATATCCGCTGGATAATGGAAAAAGCCAGAGAGTTTCAGAAAAACATCTATTTCTGTTTTATTGACTATTCTAAAGCCTTTGACTGTGTGGACCATAACAAATTGTGGCAAGTTCTTAGTGGTATGGGGATACCAAGTCATCTTGTATGCCTCCTGAAGAATCTGTATAACGACCAAGTAGCAACAGTAAGAACAGACCACGGAACAACAGACTGGTTTAAGATTGGGAAAGGAGTACGGCAGGGCTGTATACTCTCACCCTACCTATTCAACTTGTATGCAGAACAAATCATGCGACAAGCTGGCCTTGAGGAATCCAAGGCTGGAGTTAAAATCTCTGGAAGAAACATTAACAATCTCAGATATGCAGATGATACCACTTTGATGGCTGAAAGCGAAGAGGAACTGAGGAGCCTTATGATGAAGGTGAAAGAAGAAAGTGCAAAAGCTGGCTTGCAGCTAAACCTCAAAAAAACCAAGATTATGGCAACCAGCTTGATTGATAACTGGCAAATAGAGGGAGAAAATGTAGAAGCAGTGAAAGACTTTGTATTCCTAGGTGCAAAGATTACTGCAGATGCTGACTGCAGTCAGGAAATCAGAAGACGCTTAATCCTTGGGAGAAGAGCAATGACAAATCTTGATAAAATAGTTAAGAGCGGAGACATCACACTGACAACAAAGGCCCGCATAGTTAAAGCAATGGTGTTCCCTGTAGTAACATATGGCTGCGAGAGCTGGACCATAAGGAAGGCTGAGCGAAGGAAGATCGATGCTTTTGAACTGTGGTGTTGGAGGAAAATTCTGAGAGTGCCTTGGACTGCAAGAAGATCCAACCAGTCCATCCTCCAGGAAATAAAGCCAGACTGCTCACTTGAGGGAATGATATTAAAGGCAAAACTGAAATACTTTGGCCACATAATGAGAAGACAGGACACCCTGGAGAAGATGCTGATGCTAGGGAGAGTGGAAGGCAAAAGGAAGAGGGGCCGACCAAGGGCAAGATGGATGGATGATATTCTAGAGGTGACGGACTCATCCCTGGGGGAGCTGGGGGTGTTGACGACCAACAGGAAGCTCTGGCGTGGGCTGGTCCATGAAGTCACGAAGAGTCGGAAGCGACTAAACGAATAAACAACAACAAAAGTAAAATTGGCTGTGTTATTAGTACAAGGATATAGAAGACCTCAGTTATAACAGACAAGACATGGCCAGGGGCTGATTGTGAACAGATCATGAACTGCTCCTGTGCAAGTTCCAAGTCAAGCAAAAAAGAAGAACAAAGGCAACTAGTTTCCACAATGTGATCTTGAGTATATAGCCACCATTTTCAAGAATAATGGTGTTGCTTTGAAGTCCTGAAACTCAGTGATAGGGAACCAGAGGACCATGGGATGAAATCAGAATTGTTAAGTATGAATGTGAAAAGAGACTACCAAAGACTGTCATGCGCTGCCTACCGCTGAGTAAAACACAGACGCTGATTCGGAGAAGAGCAGGTTCAGGTTTATTCAAACGTAGTGTCAGACGCGAAAAAAGCTGAGAGTGAAGGGAGCGCGCCGGTGCGGGGTTTAAATACCCCGCGCCGGTCAGCGCCCCCTCACCTTGGGTTGCGTCATCCCCCCTTTGTCCTGCATGCTTTCGTGCCAGTAGGTGAAGGGTTGCGGGGCCCCTGCTGGTGCCCCGGGATTGCCCATAATCGGTTTCTTCCTTCGGCCGGTGATTGCTGTCAGCTGGGCGATCTCCGTTGCGCTTTGCTGACAGCTTCAGGTGTGCCTCGTGATCCGCCCTGTCTTTGTCTTTCCTTCTTCCTCTTTTGTGTCCTGATGGCTGAATCATCCAGCCGGGGACTGTGTCTGTTGTTGTGCGTGCTATGCTTATCTTAAGTCCCTTCCTCTGCTTCCTCGGTATTGTCATGTGTGCTGTTGTGCTGATGTCTTCAGCTCAACGGCACTCATGACAAAGACCAAGAAACAGAAAAAAGCAAAATGGATGTCAGAAAAGATGTTGGAAATGGACAAGAAGAAACAAGAAGTCCAAGTCAGGAAAGATGAAGATCTCAGGAAGGGACTTAGCAAAGAATTTCAAACAGCTGTTAGAAGAGACAAGGAGCAATATTAGAGGAACACCTGTAAAGACACTGAAGATGGAAGGTAAAGGTAAAGGTTTCCCTTGACGTAAAGTCCAGTCGTGTCCGACTCTAGGGGGCGGTGCTCATCTCCGTTTCTAAGCCATGGAGCCGGCGTTGTCATAGACACTTCCGGGTCATGTGGCCAGTATGACTCACGGAACGCCGTTACCTTCCCGCCGAAGCGGTACCAATTAATCTACTCACATTTGCATGTTTTCGAACTGCTTGGTGTGCAGAAGCTGGGACGAGCAACGGGAGCTCACCCCGCCGCGCGGTTTCGAACCGCCGACCTTCCGATCGACAGCTCAGCGGTTTAACCCGCAGCGCCACCGCGTCCCTCTGAAGATGGAAACAGACGCATAAAAAGAAAGACATTTTCTAAAAGATTTCCAAACACAAAAGGAGGTTCCATTCTCAATCTGGCATGCTAAAGAATGCCAAGGCACACGTAGTTACAGATTCAAATCAGACATGAAAGGAATATACTGAAATTCTGTACAGTAAGGATGTCAACATCTAAGATATCTTAGAAAAACATTTACTATTTACAACAACCTCTGGTACTAGAAGATGAAATTAGATTGGCATTCCAGTCATTATCCAGTCAGAAAGCTCAGGAATTGATGGAATATCGACAAAAATGTGGCGATCAACAGAAGAAGAATCAGTAAATCTTCTGACCAAACTAGGCCAGCAAATCTGGACAAGGACTCAGTGGCCAACAGATTGGAAGAGGTCAGCTTACTTTCTAATACTCAAGAAAGGAGACTTAACAGAGTGTGCAAACCATTGCACAATATCCTTCATGTCACATGCTAGCTAAATAATGCTTAGGGTTATCCAATGCTGGTAAGTTTATCCTAACCTCCAAAAGAGTTTCCCATACCTGGCTTTTTAGACCATAATTCTGACATTACAAACAAACAAACAAACCAATATGAGATGTTCCCTGGGAAAATCCTGCAGATTCACAGTCTTTCTGGCTCTCAGTCATGGTGGTAATTCCACCTCTAATCTGCATCAGTCTAGTTCTTCCCATTGGTTGCAATAAGAAGGAATTACAGAAAAAGAGGGAAAAAAGGGGAGGGATAGGAAATTAAACTTTTGTCATTCTACCCTGCCAAAATGAGTCTAGTTTGATTATCTCTACAGCTCAGAAGTTAAAACTCTTCTTGGCAACATGTAATGTTGCCCTGACTATATTCGAATTCTGATGGGCACTATTTTATATGGGGGTGTTGCTCGTATCCCTAGCCTAAACAGGAACAGGCCAATGCGTTTATTTCCAATCTGCACCCTGTGTTGTGTTTGTGTGTATCTGTCTGTCTGTGTATCTTGGCATTGTAAATCTATTTTTGGTACATTTTTCTTCCCAAGATGCATATTTTCAAATGTATTTCTCAAAATTTGCATGTTTAACATTCATTTTAAAGTATTTTGAAAAGAAGAAGAGTGTCAGAACCTTTGGGAAGGATAATAGCCAATGGATAACTAAAGATTTAACCATGGTATATAAAGACAAACCATGGCATATAAACAGAGACCACGCCCACTTCCTCTTCACACTGAAGATGCTGCCTAGTCTGGCAATGAAATGTCTGCAAGAAAACAACAGGGCTCAGAGAGCACCCAGGACTCCAAAGGTTTATTTCTCCAGTATCCCTTATTATAAATGTTGTCCTTTTTACCCCCCTTCCTCCTGACTCATAAATGCATGCAAGCCTCAAATAAATGTTACCACATAGGTGTTTATTATTGTTCCTGCTAAATTTATAGAACTTGTGTTTCTCAGCTATGCAGGGGCAGGGGCTTCAATTAATGGTAAAACTTGTGATTTAGGAAAAAAGAAAAATGAAACTACTTTCAGACATTAAAATGAATAATGAGTTTAGACTTAATCCAAAAGCAATTTAATGTTAAACATTTATATGAAACTAAATGAGCCATTGAATTTGCTATATAAGCAAGAATTAATCTTATCAAGCACTGAAGACTGGAATGCTATACAGTGACCCATTAATTTCAAAGTTTAATACAAGGTCTGTTTAATGCCTGCAGTCCATTAAAAAGTCTGATTCCACAATATAACAGCTTTTTCATAAACATTTAAATCCCTATTCATTTGTTTTAATTGCCCTAATCTCTTGATAATCTCCTCTGACATGATTAGTGCTACAAATCTAAACCCAGTGTGCATTTTCTGCATGGAAAGTGACTTTGGCATATGACTTCTTTGTGTGTTGGTTTGCTTCACATCACAGCGTTAAGGGATTTTTAAACAAAAATTACCCTGAAGACTTGGGGCAAAGCTTTCTGGAATTGGGCATAATAATCTGCGAAACCAAGACGGAATAATGATTTCAGATAAATGTTCTGCACAGCTTTCTACCATATACACAACTGCATATTTTTCATTGACATAAGCATGCTGATGGCAGTAGAAAATCATTGGAAATACTCTAGTGGCTCTATTTGAAGCAAATGAAATCTCAGAAAAAATTGGCTGGAATTTCCATACACTATACGTGCACACACACACACACAAACACACACACATTCCGAAGCACCAGTTCCAACAATTATTTCTTTCACGTACCTTGGCTATGTCGCAAGCTCAGTAGTAGCAATTTATAGGTTCCATGTAATGGGACCGATGACTTATATATCTTGTTGTTGTTGCTGTTGTTATTATTATTATTATCTTGCCTCAACTAAGGAACCACTGCATTATTATTATTATTATTATTATTATTATTATTATTATTTATTGGCTGCTCAACGGACTTGGGTGGTGCACGAAACTAATATGGGTAACATGTTACTCTGTAGTAGGGCTGCAGTCAACAACAACATTGCTTACCAGTGGTCATCTAGCTGATGGAAGTTAGAGTTCAGATAAATCTTGGGGGATAGGATTAGTCTGTTGTTTAAAAGGTCAGATTGCAGTTAATGAGAAACTTTTCTCCCTGAGACTGTGGAGAAGTGCAACTGAAGTGACCTAACTGGAATAATGGTATAAGGTGGGTTTCTATAACACGGAAACTTTGTTTTCTT
The DNA here is from genome assembly GCF_035149785.1 of Candoia aspera. Taxonomy (NCBI): domain Eukaryota; kingdom Metazoa; phylum Chordata; class Lepidosauria; order Squamata; family Candoiidae; genus Candoia; species Candoia aspera. Next base: position 9,667,095 of record NC_086163.1, on the reverse strand, counting down.
CTTCCTCTGATATTCCAGAATTTAAGGAATGCTGCAAATAGTAGAAAAAACAAACTAGAGCAATATACTTGAAACTGCCCTTTTAGCTAAATGAGCTGGGGGTGGGAACAAGAGTAGCAGCATATTACCTATACTCTAGCTGCTGTGTGGAAGGTCATGGAACCTAAATGCCAATTTCTAATCAGTAAGGTAGTTCTCTTCTATAAAAACCAATCAAGAGGGAAAGGTTGATATTTAAATATATTTATCTGTTAAGCAGGTGTTCTGATCTGACATACAAATCTTAATTCTGATTTTCACAAAGCAAGGGTTAACTCAAAACTGGTGTTTTAAAAATAAGTAAGTAAGTAAGTAAGTAAGTAAAAGAGGGAAAAACAGGACAGTAATACAGTTTTTCCAAATAAAAGAAGTGAAGACTCAGCATGTCAGCATTTCAGCATTTCATTTCACTTTAGATTTTGGTTGACACATCTTTCTTGAATTTCTTGCAATCCAAGAAAAAATACTGTACTTTATATATGTCTGCAAATATACAGTTTCATGGGGGAAATATTCAGTAAACAAGTCATTCTGAGAAGTAAGTCTGCATGAGTGTCTGATACTCCACATGAATTCAGATGGATTTTTAGAAACAAATCAATTAAATAGATAGATCTATTTGATCCATTGAACTGCATTGAGTGGGTTTGAATTTATTCAGATTGAGTCAGAAGCTTTCTGAACATGGACACATGTAGTTTAATAACTCAGAAAGAATCAGATCCAATTTCAAAATTTGGTCTGAATTGATTCAGACATCATGGAATTGAATTGGATCAGTTTTCCGAATAAGTTAAAAAGTTGTATTGAGTTGTACACCTCTAATACAAAGCTTCCTAATTTGTATTACAATTTTCAGTTAAAGTTACTTGGAATTATATCAGATACACAAGCATGTGATTGGATGCTATTGCAAATAAATAGATAATAGATACATGGATATAAATAAGGAGATTCAGTTTGAAGGTGTTTCAATTGAATCGGTTAATAAATTCATCTATGTGTATTGTCTGATCCATTTGAAGGGTTAGATCAAATAGACTCAAATCAATTCAACTATCCAATTGCTTTTGCACATGTGCAAAGTACCTTTTCCCTAAATTGAACTGAATTATTTTTGACAATTCAAATCAGAACACAGCTTCAAATAAAATCTATCTGGTGATAAAAATTGATTAAAAATTAATTAGTTGTGATTCACTAGTTTCTATGTGTCATAGGCATCCCTTCTATTTCCACTAATGCAGGTAGCATTCCACTTATGATCATTTAATGACAATTCAAAGTTACGACGGACTCGGAAAAAGTGCTTTACAACCTGTACTCATGCTTACAACTGCCACACCACCCCCACGGTCATGTGATTGCAACTCAGGTGCTTGGCAACAGTTGCAGCATCCAGTTCCCGGCAAAAAATGGCAAAAAAAGTCAATCGGAGAAGCTGGATTTGCTTAACGACTGTGGTGATTCGCTTAACGACTGCTGAAAAATGGTCATAAAATCAGGTCTGGTCACATTGTGACTCGACTTACAACCGCAACAACTTGCAATGGAAATTCCAGTCCCAATTGTGGTTTTAAGTTGAGGACTACCTATATAGGCATTGATATAGAAGGATAATCTTCATACGCCAAATGGATTGTGTCCACAGTAACATTTACTGTCATCCAACAACTTGTCTTTTTGCCTTCTTGTGGCAACTGCCATGGGGAGAATGAGAAGGCACACATGCATGAACTTGTTGATTGGTCACTCACTGTTGTGGCTAGAGTAGCTTAATGACCTTTGGAAAAGCAGTTGAATAATTATGATCCACTGGGTCTCTTGTGTTCTCACATACTCTTGCATGCCTGCCAGCTATTCTTATTCTTCCAGGAGTTCTAGTTCTTCCTTAGGCATGAAGCCAGCTGGGTGACCTTGGGCCAGTCACTCTCTCTCAGCCCCAGGAAGCAGGCAAGGGCAAACCGCTTCTGAAATCTTGCCAAGAAAGCTGCAGGGACCAGTCCAAAAAAAAAAAAAAAAAAGTATCTAGATAATATCATTTTCAGTCCAATGAATAAATAAATGTATACTTACATACATATATACACATACTAGTCGGATCTTGCAGCACTACCATGCCTAAATGTTCTGCAACATTGATAAAATAGAACTTTCCAAGACCTTGAAATATTTAAATGCAACTGGTTATGTGATAAATAAATAAGAAACCTCTTAATTCTGGGGGTGGGGATTATAAACTGCATCCTCTTCTCAGTCTTTTTGATTGGCATTTTTCTACCATTATTTCGCAAATTCACTGTGATATTTGCATGAAAGTTGTTTCATAATAACTGCAGGCTCCAGACATTCAATATTCAACAATCTGTTCCTGGAATAATGATGTTCACCTGAAGAAGACTAATACTGGGTCTCTCCCCTGTTTATCTAACTTATTAACATCCAATAACCTTATTATCTATTACCTGTTTGTGGAACTGGTACAAGTCAAGCATTCAAGTTATGTTAATGTCTAATATTCAAGCTATCTTAATGTTATATATTCAAGTTATCTTAATGTTCTACTGAAAGAATAAAAAATAAACAGAATAATAAATCAAAGGTTGTATGTAAAAATATCCTATTTTGCCACTTGGGGAAACATTCCCCATGTCAATTTTTATTAATACCATTGAAGAAACTATATATTTTTTCTGGTTGTGAATGATAACATATGTGATTTAATGGAGTCTCTGCCTTCAAGGTGGGAAATTATATTTCCACTGGGTTTGCTGTGCTGATGGAATATGTTAGTTTTCAATTGAGGAAGTAAAATGTAAATAATAGGGAAGGGAAGGGAAGGGAAGGAAGGGAAGGGCCAGTTTGTCAAGTCTGCACAGATTTATTCTTTCTGTACACAAAGAATCAGTCAAGTTGAAAGTGACAGTACTGTGAGTAAAGCCATTTCTCAATCATGGCATTTTTCCATTGTCTCTTAGAAACTTGCCTCAATTGCAGTTAAAAAAAGAAAGAGAGAATCAATGTACAGTACTCTCCTATCACTCTTACATTACACATGCACTGGAAATGCTTCCAAAATTTCCTGCATCTGAACTTCTCCCAAGATTGTGGGCTTCCACACTGCATTGTTCAGTCTCCACTGTAGAAACAATGAGAATTTTCATTGCTCCTTTTCAAAATCTATCTATCTTCCAAATTCTACAATGCTTTGTTTAATTCCTGAGTGCACAACCTTGTCACCTGCTTTTTAATGCATGGATTAATTCAGGGACTGATAGAACTTTTGTAGCTAGGGGCTCAATGAATGATATACCTCCTCCACAGTCTACTCAAATCTTGACATGTTCATGAGCATAGACTTCAACCAGTTTATGCAAGTGATTGAAATGATAAGAAATGACAAGGAGTCTGTGAGGTGATGTGCAACTCTTTATGGAGGCAAAACTAAGCCACTTAGCACAGGTCTAGTATTATGGTCTATTTCCATAAACTTTCTTTTGTTTACTGCTAAAAATCTTTGGAAATTATACTGCTTCTATTTAGCCATCTGGGCTGAATTTTGGGGACTTAGGGGAACAAAAATTGTCTGCTTGGGGCTAAATACAGTAGAGGGCCACAAGTTTATTGCTGGAGATGGTTAAGTTACTATTACTTCTGTAGAAGTTTTCTGCTATGCTTGTTCCATTCCTCTACAACCATTCTTACTGGCCATGTTTCCTGATCTGAAAAAGTCCAAGGGGAGTTCTTTCCTGATGTCTTCAACTGGATTAATTATACTTTGGGAGGCCAGTGGGATGGCATAACACTGGAGATATGATTATATGAAAGACAGAACACTCACACAGACATTACTCAGCTCCTTTGTAACTAGGGAAGTACAAGAAACCACATTCCACATATGAAGAATTCCCTGAAATGCTCTTCTCTCTGAAGACATTTCAAAAGCAAATTGTCTTTCATAAAACTGAATGAGAAGGGGTAACATATTATATGAATTTTTCTGCAAGACACAAATTGAAATCTTTAACCAACCTCTTTCCATAAAATCAGTGGTCCTTAACACCCTACAATCTCAAGTACACTTTAGGAAATGATGGAACACTCAAGTAGAGGAGAAAATGTCTGCTGGGTTTGAGATGGCAGGGGGACAAAGGAGGAGGACTTTGGGTTAAGAAACAGCAGAAGACCATCAACCAAAATAAAAATTGTGACTGTCAGCCACAGTTTTCAGGTTATAATGACATTTGGGCACTATATACTGCAACAAAGGCTTTGTTTTTCAACATGCTTGAAGCCGTAAAAGCAAGATTATTGTTATTGTATGCCGTTATATTGCATACCAAGCTTGAATTAGTGCTCCTTTAGTGGTAATAAAAACAAATTGTAAATCCAATTGGTTTTGGTAATATGAATTTTGTCTGCAAAGCACTTTTAATTCCATTAAAGCATTTGCAAAGAAAACAAAGTAAGGGTGGTCTTTTGGCATTCCAAACATGGACCCTGACAGAAGATGTGCCTTTCATTTGAAGGTCAAGTTCTTTCATTCCTTTCCAGGTCAACTTTTCCCCTAAAAGTAGATTCACCAAGATGTTCTCTCTACTTTCAGGTACCTTATTGCAGCCTCAAAAAGTAAATTTGCACTCTAAAGTATAGATTTAATCAATATACTGTACCTGTACTCATATGAGGTACTTAAAGAGTGTGTATGCAAAACAAGAAGAGATGGGGACATGGTCCAAACCAACGTGTGCTGCATGAATCTGGACTAAATGCAAAAGTGAGTGACCAGCATGAAAGTAGTATGTTGAGGTGGTTTGTTCATTTACAATGAACAAATGAAGGTCAAATTACAGAACAAATACATGAAGGAAGAGTGAATGTGTCAAGAAGAAGGTGCAGATAAAAAAAACCATGATTGAGTGGAATTGATGAGAAGTTCAAATAACAAAAGGTGATATATGGACATGCTGGAAGAATGATGGTTTGCAAGAATAAAAAAGTATGGAAAGAAACAGTGAATATTACCATTGTAAACTAGATTTAGCTATACAGTATTTTCTTTTCTCATTTCATGTCTTTAATTTATTTCACTTAATATATCTCACTGTTTTCATACTCTTTGCATAATGTTCCCTACATTTAAAGGGAAGAGTATAATGGAGAGAGAGGGGGGGAGAAAGATACTATACTCACTGAGATAGACTTGCATAGTGGGGTGACCAAATCTAGGTTGCAAATGATCAGAGTTTTCTGTTTCTTTATTACTATCTAGTAATCATCTGAATGTTTACACTGCAGTTATGATAACCCTGTGGTATTCACATGTAGCAATAGTTCACATAAGTAGTAATTTCAAATTTATTTGTGCTCTATTTAGAAAGATTATTCTGCTCCATTTGATGTATCTACAAGGACCAAGTTGTTTGTTTATCTCAACTTGAATCCACAGTAGAGAACTTCAGTGTGAGAAGATAAATGCATAGGTACCATTAATCCATTGCATCTACAGTGTCAAACAGAGGGTGGCTTTGACAGTAGACTATTTCACAGGAAATAAGTGCTGTCTACATTATCACCCTGATTTACTACAGGACCTAGTCTTGAAGGGGTTTCCTAGATGTTGGGGTGTACAAAAGTTACTGGTAAATTTATTGTATAGTTGCATGATATTTTCTGTAAATCCAGAATGGACACTCTAGTTTGCACTGTGCTAGGCATGGTTTCTAGAGGGGCTTATTCTTCTCCATGTATTCATTGCTCCTGCCCTAGTATGGTGGGAAGTGTTGGAGATCCTGGCAAATCCAGCATGCCTCATTAGCATGTGGATAGTGTTGGCAGATTGCTGGGAAAGCCTTTGGCCCAGGAGAGATCAGAAAAGTCACACACACCAGGCATATCTATAAAAATAATTTATTTACAGAAAGCAAAAACAAAAGCAAAACATATTTAAAGGACTTAGCTCCCCTTTGGAGCAAGCCTTGCTTGGCTACATTGCCGGCACAGAAGAGAAAGAGGAACTGAAACAAGTCCGGGCAGGTTCCTCCCCCCAGGTGCAATAATTAACATTCAAAAAGGGGGCAGTTGACTTCAACCTCTGCACCCGGCCAAAATGATTAGATACAATAGCACCTTAATCTGTTAGTAGGAAAACCATTAACACTCCCCTTTTTATACTATAGATTAAGATGCAAACCAATCTTCTTTGACAACTTTGTATGTCTTTCCATTCACATTATTTTACCATTATCTCCCCTTTGGTTTAACAGAAAGCTACCATCCTTCTTCCTGTGTTTTTCCAAAACTAGGTTGTTATAATTCCAAGGCTTTTTCATGTGAAATGGCTTTTCATGCAGGCTTCAAAATCAAGCCTTTGTTTTTCTGTTGATGTGAACAGCAGCAAATCATCAACATAAATGCACAGATACATACAGCCTTGTTTGTCCTTCTTCATATATACACAGGGATCTGCTTTTCCTTTTTCAAAACCAAAACTCTGCAGTTTTTCATCTACTTTTTGGTTCCAGGATCTAGCAGCTTGTTTTAACCAATAGATTGACTTCTGCAGTTCAGAGACTAGATTCTCCCCTTTTTCATAGCCAGGGGGTTGCTGCATGTATAATTTGTGGTCTAAATCACCATAGAGAAATGCAGTTTGAATGTCATAGTGGTGAACTGACATTCCTTTCAGTGCAGCAACTTTAAACAGTAATCTAATTGATTCACCTTTAGTAACTGGTGCAAAAGTCTTGTCAAAGTCTAAATCTTTCCTTTGAGTGAACCCTTTTGCAACTAAAGGTAAAGGTAAAGGTTTCCCTTGATGTAAAGTCCAGTCGTGTCCGACTCTAGGGGGCGGTGCTCATCTCCGTTTCAAAGCCTTGGAGCTGGCGTTGTCATAGACACTTCCGGGTCATGTGGCCAGCATGACGACTCGGAACGCCGTTACCTTCCCGCCGAAGCAGTACCTATTGATCTACTCACATTTGCATGTTTTTGAACTGCTAGGTAAGCAGGAGCTGGGACGAGCAACGGGAGCTCACCCCGCTGCGCAGTTTCGAACCGCTGACCTTCCGATCGACAGCTCAGCGGTTTAACCCGCAGCGCCACCGCGTCCCTTTTTGCAACTAACCTTGCTTTATATTTTTGGATTTTGCCATCAGCATCCCTTTTCAGTTTGAAAACCCACCTACAACCCAGACAGCATTCATTGGGAGGTAGATTTACCAGTTTCCATGTTTTATTTTCTTTCAAGGATGCTAATTCCTGTTGCATGGCAGAATGCCAATTTTGTGCAATCTCAGGTGGTAAAGCATTCACTTGTTCTAAAGACTCAGGTTCTGTGAATATGTGAAAAGCCTTTACTGTTTCAGCCTGAAAACGTGATGGAGGAACACCTTTATTACTCCTCTGAGATTTTCGAGGTAATACAGGGCTTAAATTTTGACTCCTATCACTTTCCTGAGAAGCATCTGTCTCATCAGACAGATCTTCAGTTTGCTTTTCTGGTTTAATGTCCTCATCAGGCAAAAGATCACCATCAGCAAGTCCTTGCTGTTCTCTTGTGGTGGTCAGATCAACTGGAGAGCTAGAATTTAATCTCCCCCAGTTTTGTTCAGCAAAAGAAGCACTTTTGCTAATTATTAATTTCTCTCCCATTATGAACCTGTAGCTCCTTTGGCTTTGTTCATAGCCAACAAAGATGGCTTTCTTTGTTGTGGGGCCTCCTTTCCTTCTCTGCTGTTTTGGAATGTGAACCCATGCAGTGCTACCAAACACTCTAAGATGGCTTACCTTTGGTTTCACACCATAAAACAAATGGAATGGAGTGTCCTGAATCACAGAGTTATACAATCTGTTTTGTACATAACAAGCAGTAGATATGGCCTCTGCCCAATAATTAAAACATAATTGTGAATCTTTTAGCATGCATTTCATTGCATTTTGCAAGGTTCTGCCCTTTCTTTCAGCAACACCATTTTGCTGAGGGGTGTAAGGGTTAGAAAGAATTTGTTCTATCCCCTTTTCCACTAGGAACCTTCTGAATTTGTGAGAAAGGTATTCTCCTCCTCTATCACATTGGAGTGCAGATACAGGCCTAGGGAATTTTCCATTTGCCCATGTCACAAAACTTTTAAATTTCTCAAATGCCTCATCTTTGTGTTTTAAGATGTAGATAAATGTGTATCTTGAGAAATCATCAATGATGGTCATTGCATACCTTGCTTGTCCAAGACTTGGAGCAAAAGGACCAATAATGTCAGAGTGTACAATTTCCAAAGGTCTAGTTGTAACTCTGTCACTGTGCTTACTCACAGGAGATTTTAGTGTTTTGCATTCTTTGCAAACTACACAGTCTAAGTATTTATCACAGGGTTTTATCTTTAGGTCAGCACACAGCTGTGGCATTTGTGCTATATATTTGAAATTAGCATGACCAAATCTCCTGTGCATCAGGTGTACACATTGGTCATGATATGGAGTGTTGCCAACTGCAGCCTTGCAGCTTGGCTTCCTTGCATTTTGCACAATGTACAAGGAGTCTTTTAACATACCAGTAGCACACAATTTCCCATTTTTACGTATCTCACAACCATTTTTCTTAAATGTTATGATATACCCTGTTGCAGCCAATTGTGCCACAGATAAAAGGTTTGATTGTAAATTTGGCACATACAACACACCTTTTACAGTTTCTCCTAAGCAGGATAAATACAAGTCACCTTGTCCCATAATTTTGGTCACAGACCCATCAGCCAAAGATACACTTTGTCTTTCAGTTTTAGACAGTGACACAAAAGAGCTTTTACAATTACATAAATGACAATTGGCACCAGAATCTAACACCCATACATCAGAATTATCCTTCTCAGCAACCTGTGCAATTTGGGTTGTCTGAAGAGCCTTCTTCTGTGTTGCCCTTGTGTTTTTCTGCTCTGTCTTTCTACTCTTGGGTCTCAAGGCACAGTCTTTTTGCAAATGTCCAGCTGAACCACAAGTGAAGCATCGCTGGCTGGCTAGCCTCAGGTTCCTTTCCCTTCTTTTCCCTCGTTTTCTGGTATTGCAGCTTTCCAGAAGAGATGGGGGGGATCTTTCCTCTCTTCTCCCATTCAGTGAGTAAGCACTGTGTAACATACAATGGGGTGAGGTCTGCTTCAGGCATAGCCTCCAGGGTACAAATCAGCATGTCCCACGTTTCATTCAGTGAGGACAGGAGGATATATGATTTTGTGAGAGGTGTAAATTCCATTTCTCTCTCCTGCAACTCAACAAACAGCTGCTGAATATAATGCAGGTGCTCAGGAAGGCTATCTCCTTCTGCAAGGTAGGCTTTGTACAGCTTTTTCATCAGAGTAACTTTACTCCCTGCTGTTACCTTTACATATAAGTCTCTCAAAGTGTCCCAAAGTTGCTTTGCAGACTGCATGCCTCTCACGTGGACTAGCTGATTGTCCTCAACTCCCAGGATAATGGTGGCTCTAGCCTGCTCATCCTGTCTCAGCCATTCAGCACTGGGATTTTGGGGGTTTTGCTCACCAATTGGCAGCCAAAGATTCTCTCTGCGAAGATACATCTCCATCTTCAGGGCCCAATTCAAATAGTTGGTCTCTGATAGGCACTCCAGAGGCATCACTGAGGGCTGGGAGGTAGCCATGGCTTCTTCTTTCTTTTGCAAGTCACCTCAGCTAGCTTCTTTGTCCTGTAGACTGGCAGTTGCTGGAAAATCTCCAGGCAGCTCCAAAGAAAATCTTCACAGGTCTTTGCTACCTGCCTTTAAATTGTGCATGAGGTGTGGAGCTGATCTCTCTTTTCTCTCTGGGTTTTACTGAGCTTACTGGGCTGCTCACTGGGCACATAACCTGTTGGCAGATTGCTGGGAAAGCCTTTGGCCCAGGAGAGATCAGAAAAGTCACACACACCAGGCATATCTATAAAAATAATGTATTTACAGAAAGCAAAACAAAAGCAAAACATATTTAAAGGACTTAGCTCTCATTGAGAGCTACCTGGCTTGCTACATGCCGGCACAGAAGAGAAAGAGGAACTGAAACAAGTCCGGGCAGGTTCCTCCCCCCAGGTGCAATAATTAACATTCGAAAAGGGGGCAGTTGAATTCAACCTCTGCACCCGGCCAAAATGATTAGATACAATAGCACCTTAATCTGTTAGTAGGAAAACCATTAACAGATAGTTGCTCTAGGATGCAACTCTTGTGCTTCTGAGGAAGCTGTTTGTTGCCACTCCCACTTCCTCTCTCTCTTTTTCCTCCTTCTTCCATCGGGAGCTAAGCACACACCTGTATGCTGCTCCATCTTTCTGGGAACCATGCAGTATGCCTGGAATTCCCTTTCCACATGCAGCTCTTGGCAGCTCTTGGGCTGAGAGATCACCAAGTATAGGTAAAGAACAGAAGAAACAAGGAACATCATTTTTCCACTGAAGATGGATGTAACTGAACCACGAAATAAAGTCACTAAGACTCCTTTTACTTATCGTTAAACCTACTCTCTCTAAGTGTATGATTCTTTATGCTTGGGAGGGCTGAGTGTGTAAGATCAATAACCTGCATTTCTCTGATGTACTCATTAAAGCTAATTTAAGATAATATTCTTTTTCTGTGGACAGCTTCTCCACTGTGTTAAACTCTGCTCATTCAGTGGTTCTAGCAGGCCACTAAATGGCTTCAGGAAGTTGATGGTCTGTCTTCCCTTATTGCCTGCATTGTGAACTAAGTGATTCTCTTGTGTACACCACTACAAGTTCTGTTGAAAGTTCCATTGTGCTTGGACAAAACACATTCTGGAAAAGGACTTACTATCCACCAGTAGTAGGAGAAAGAAAAAATTATGTCTTGCTGCAAGGCTTTCTTGATTGCCTGCAGCACAGGGCTATAAATCCCAGGTGCAAAACTGACTATTAGCTGACTATTAGATGGAAGCAAAGAGATACAGAAAATGGCTCTTCTTTCTGCTGTCTAGTGGCTATCCTTTATGTTTTCAGCTCAGCTCTACTGACCTTAACAGAAGCTTACAGTCACCTGACCAGGCAGGGTTTGAACACCAGCATCTAAGCAACTGCTGAGGAAAAACAACTAACTCTGAGCCTAGATTAACACTGAGCATCATACACCTGGCCAGTGTTATAGAGCTAGTATTCCAGCCACAAACTAAAGTTTCTATGCTCCAGGTCATTGATTTAACTGCTGTCTTTTTCAGACTATTATTCTCGAGTAATTCCAACTTGCAGTCTAGTACTTCTTTGTGTGCCAGATCTGTAATTTTGTGTGCTTAGAGATCTACACTCCTGCAGGCCAAGTGCAATCTCATTTTCTAAGTTAGAGTCAGATGACTCTCTCCCCCTCTCCCCATTTCTACAAAGGAGTCCTCATGACCTAGCTTCCTTAAGTTCAGGCTAATGAGTTCCTGATCTCTGCTTTATCCTCAGAGAATGCTTTATTGAAAGGTAAGCACTCTATGAAAGACATAGGTGCTTCTTTATTTCAGGAAACTAAAGAAGAGGTTGACTAAATGAAATAATCTTATTTATGAGTATGCCACAAACCTTCATTAGCAGAAGCTTTAAGAACGTTTTGCACCAGCCAGCCTTAACCAAGCTTTGTCTTACAGTTGATTTAAGAGTGAGGCTGAACCTGATTTGGGAGGAAGGTTGATTAGGAACCATGGGAAGTAGCCCGACCTCAACATAGTGATCTCATCATCTCTATAAAATTTAAGCTTTGAACTATTTATGGCATGCAAATCACTGATGTAATCTTTATGTGTTATTTGAGCAACCTGGAATTTATTGTACCACAGCCCACTTTTTAGATGTTATATTTTATATGGTTAGCAATGTTATTTCAGAGCTACCTATGCAAAGCCAAGCCTACCAGGGAGGCTAGGTTACAATTAAAGGAGAAATACATGGAGTGAGACATTTTGGATTTCACCCAAGAGAGAAATTGGCCAACTCTCCACATAGAGCCATCCTGCCATAACCAGAAAGTCCTACTGAATGTTTTGCTAGAGATTATTAGCAGGAGTCTCCGTACAGGGATGTATGGCATCTTTTGACACTTTTCAAAGTACAGCTAGGCCCTTTTCTTTCTGAAACTAAATGTACTTTGATTTGCTTGTTTGTGCCAATCTCATTGCATCTCAATATCTGAACTTAAGCTTAAGGCTTCTTGCCTACCAGTTCTCACTTTGCAAGTGCTACAAAACACTTATCCAGAAGGCTTTTTGCAATTTCCACCTTAATTTTAAAAAGAAGAAGGTGTTGTGCTAGATAGGGTGAGAAGGCTGTTGACTAGATAGTCACCCTTGTCATCCACAGTTCATGTTCATAGTATATACAAGCATCGCTGCCACTACCACTGACTTCTTCAACTAACAGCTGAGAACTCACACTCACCATAGAGAGTAAGGGAGGTGACCTTGTCAGAAATTTGCAGGAACTATTACCTAAGCAAAGAGGGCTGTAACATTCTTTAAGCCCCAGGAAACTGTAATTGAGATGCCAGGTACAAAGATGGTCTGTGAACACTGGATAAAACCCTTTCCCCCCCTGAAAAATTCAACACTGACCAACCGTTTGAACCTTCACTGATGCTTTGAAAGGGATACTTTGTCAATGCATCCTTTCCTTACAGGAATATTGTTCATTGGACAAACAGGATGTCCGGAGACTACCAAACTGAAAGGAAAGATATTCTAGGAGTTAGGAGCTTGTGCCAACGACTTCTTGGCAACAATGGTATCACAAGGGGAACTATCATCCTGGCCCTGTTCATTGGAGGAAGAAGGGGTAGCTCAGAAGTATTTGTTTTCAATTACCTCCCAACAAGAGCCAGTCTGGTGTAGTGGTTAAGGCATCAAGCTAGAAACTGGGTGACCATGAGTTCTAGTCTCTCCTTAGGCGCAAAACCATCTGGGTTACCCTGACACAGTCACTTTCTCTCAGCCCTAGGAAGGAGACAATGGCAAACCACTTCTGAAAAACCTTGCCAAGAAACTTGCAGGGACTTGTCCAGGCAGTCTCTGAGAATCAGACACAATTTAATGGATTTTTTTTTAAAAAAACCTCCCACCAGTATCCCATTACCATCTATCAGTTGCTTTAGTACTGCAGAAATAAATAGAACCAGTTCAGTTTCATCTTATCTATGCAGATTCTGAAATAACAGGACAGGTGAATAAGAATGTCACCACTCAGATACATAACAAGAGTCTGCCACTCTGCTTATTCTGCATTTGAAATTCCTGGGTAACATCTGGAAGTTCAAAATTGATACAAAGCTTTCTGATTATACTGTTGGCATGGATGTAGGAAGAGTAAACACAATCGCTTGTGCAGCAACTTTAGCACCATGCATTCAAATTAGAACGGCAGGTTTTAATCTATTAGTCACCCTGATAATCAATTATAGTTTTAATTGCAGATTAAAATTGCTTGGGGTTGACAACAAGAAAAGATTCGAGACATAAAAATCTGAAAAGGCCAGCAATGGTGCACAGTGAACCTACTATATGTGCTCATTCCTTCCTCCTTATATCATAGAGGATTATACATTTGTGCTGTTGCTATGAAATTTTCTTTGCAGACCCTACTTCTTGGGGTCTATTCTTTAGGAAACTTGACTATTAAAGACCTGTATAAAATTGATTTAAAATCTAAGTATAAACATCAGTGCTTACATTCAGTGCTAGCTTGGTAGGATCATCCCACATTATAGGCTTGTACTCATCAGTATTGGGGGTGGGGGGAGGGCAGGCACAAGATGAGGCACCTTCCACCCATGTCTATGGTGGGTCAAGACAGAGAGCTTCTTTCCTGGATTAAATGGGAATTTTATTTTAAAAGCTGGATGCAAGAGAACACAGCAGCTCACCTGCATTTGTGCAACTTCAGTTTTTCTTTCTTGGTGTCCCCACAAGATCGTTGCATTAAAATTTGACCAGGAACATCTGGCCCACTGCTATGCTATTGTTTCCCTTCCTTCTTGTTCCTGTGTTGTTGGATGCCAAGTGCCTCTGAGTTATCAGCACACATGTGCAAGAAAAATTCCATTGGATTTAACATTTTTGTTCCTACCATAATAAATGCAACCTCTTGTCATAAATTCTACACATACGGATATCCACAGAGGGAGGACAGAAGCGGGAATGACAAAACATGCATCATGACATGCTGCAACTTACATACTTGGGTCAGACATCAGAATGCAAGTACATCATTATGACATGTACATGTTGATTTATTTATTTATGGTAAAAGATCAAGCTACAGCATTTATGTAATGACATTTATTGATTGATTGATTGATTTGATTTGATTTGTATAGCATAATATAACATTACCCTGTGTGTTTTGTGATTTTGGCATAATTGCAGTTTGCTGCAGATGCCAATGGACATGCCATTCTTCCTTATAGTTTCACATATATTCTTAAAGTGATACATACTTGCAGAATTTGAGCATCTTATAGAAGTAACATCCAGCCATTAAAACCCAGTACCTAATGTAGAGAGTTTCTTACCCAATATTCATGTAATAACAGTGACAACTTGACGTTTTTGTACACTTGCCAGCTGTTTTCCTTTATACACACAAACACAAAGAGAGACTTGATACTATTTGATTTTAGTTGTTTCTGGGAAATCTTTAGCAAAAGTATGGCATGTATCTCTCCTGCAGTAATGCTATCTTATACTTCTTTGTCTCATGGAAGCTTTCTGTGTTTTGTATAGCTGGCTTGAAATCAGAAGACCAAAGTGTCTTTTGTTGATGCTCAATAATGCAATAATTTTGCTCAGGTCACTATCTGACTACAACAGCTGTTATTCCAAAGTTATTACTTTAAGGGCATTACATCCACAACCCCTGGGGAAAAAAAAGACAGTCATCTGAGGTGGCAATAGCAATTTTCTAGATAACTAGCACCTTGTGATTGAATGAAGCTGCAGAAGATGACAAAGAAAATAAAAGGGAAAAATTGCTCTGGATTTGAGCCTTTGAGAGATTCGTAACTTTTAAAAGGCCTGACAATCCCAGGGGATTGATAATATCTTTCCAGGTATTGTCAGCAACCCATGGTTCATGGAGGAAAGCATCCACTCAGAAAGACAGAGGCCAAGTCAGGTTCACTTGAAATCAGGGAATAAAACTCTGCCAGAATTAGTGCAGTTGAGTGGACAGCATAGCAGATTTGGAAAAGAAATTCTCTCTTGGTTTACTGAGTTTTGACATGATAAAGATATGAAAAAAAAATACTCTTTGAAACAAATCTTCCCTAGTAACAAAACAGATTGATTTGTTTTGCTAGACAAGTTTTAACCTATCTTTCAGGCTGCATCATCGGGAAGCTGGCTATCATTAAGAGCAGATTTGTCTTTTTTCTTGCCCACTCAATGGATTCCACCTTTCCTCCAGGATCTTAAAACACCCTACACAGTACTCACTTCTCCAGTTTTATATGAATCCTTTTATTGCCTTTTGCTTAAATGCATGTTCCACCATTTCTTTGTCGCAATCTTTCTATAAGCATCATAAAACGTGTTGGGTTTCTTGAGTATGTTTTCATCCCTATCACTGTTCATCAGGTAAATCTCTGCTATTCTCCACAAAGAGATCTCTTCTGAAGGATAAGAATAAGATCACTGGCCTCTTAACAAATGCTGAGGTTCAGGCATCTATGTGACATGTCCAGTGAAATGCTTTGTGCTATTCCTTCTCAAGATGTGGAAGGGGTTCTATTACATCTGCCAGGTTCAAGAGCTAGAAGAATGACTGGAAGTGTCAAACAAGGCCTCTGAGCAATGGAAAGGGAAGCCATGTGGCTGCTTCACTTTACTTTTAGGAGCACATCGCTTTGTGACGCAGCTTTAAGGGAGTGTTTCATATAAACCTGTGTCAAAGTGAAGCTGTCATGTTCACTGTTTCAATGTGCCTGGTACATCGTAACACTTCACATGTCAGTTGCTACTCCTGTATTTGATTTGTAACACTTCACGTGTCAGTTGTTAATGGCGTGTTTGATTTGCAGGGAAGGGAGGCTTCCATACCCTGCACCGTTATCTCTGGGCTGAGGGAATGGAATGTGTTTGGGTTTTCTCAACTGTTCAAGGTTGTTTTCCCAGGGATGGTGAAGACAGTTACTGGCACCTGGGGTGGTGGTGGTTAGAACGGCCGGGTGGAGGGAGGTCTTACGTTTTGAGCCGAGGGTTCTTAATTTGTATTTGGCGCGCTTTTGCTCATTCTCAGCTTTCTCTGTACTTGCATACTAATCCTTCAATAAACCAGATTTCCTAGAGTCTACTGGTGAGCCTGCTTTTGTTAGGTTAGGCAACCATTACAGAAGCATCATTTGATGTTTTGCATTATCCTATGAAAATTATTTTAAAATTAGAAATAGCATACCCCTACTTGGCAAATTATAGTTTGTTCTTATGCATTCTACTTATTTCTGATTTTCTTGACCTTGACCTCCAAATAAAAATTGGAACTGGAAATCTGAGGTTTCTGAAGATTATTTACTGAGTTGATCTTATCAGTGCTCATCTGGCTCTGACAAATACTACCAAGTATGAAATATATTATTACAAAAAGAGGTGTGCCATTTTCTCCCTAAAACCTTGAGATTCTCTCATATTTAGGATTTATCTTATAGTGGCAGCAATTGCTTAGATATAAATAATGCACAAGGTATATCCTGGCCCTAATATGAAAGTGGCTCTGCTTGTTAATGGGAACAAAACAAAATATATACACACAAACATTTTCTGTAGCCCAGAAGTTAGGTTCTCAGTAAATCCTTTTCAGACAGAACTCTTTCCACCATTCCATCTTCCTTTTCCAAGGTTCCATTTAATACATGAAGCCATTTGGGGAAAGGCTGGATTTTAAACTAGAGGTGCATCAAATGGGGAAAGGATTCCCTATTATCCTCCACTCAAAACCTCTTTTTACTCGGCTTGTCTTTTAAATACGTAAATGGAGCACTGTTGTACCTTTCTTTAGATCAGTGTTTCTCAACCTTGGCAACTTTAAGATGTGTGGACTTCAATTCCCAGAATGTGTGGACTTCAACTCCTAGAATTCCCCAGCTGGCATGCTGGCTGGGGAATTCTGAGACTTGAAGTCCACACATCTTAAAGTTGCCAAGGTTGAGAAACACTGGTTTAGAGTGCCTCAGGACTCCTTCCGCATATTTCTGTCATTTGTTAGTTGATGGAAAACAAAGCCATCTTTATATAGCTTGAGCTACCTTTCGACAGATTGTCCACAGATTCAGTGATTAGGGAATGCAGTGATTTCTCTTGGCCCCACAACAATGGAAACCTTCTACATGAGTCCAACAGTTCAAACTCAGTATATCTGATGGAAGATCCAAACAGAACTGCTGGCTCATCCTTGTGATCAAAAGGCACAGTGAGACTGGGCTGTTGATTACATAGAACAAGAAAAAGCAAACAGATGCCTGCCAGCTGTTTGGACTTATAAGACCCAATAGGCTTCAAAGCAGGAACTCTGGAAGTTGTGATCCAAAGCATCAGAGTAGCACTGACTCATGCACACAATCCTATACCCATATATGGCCTGTTGAGAGGGATAAATCCAACAGACAGTTACAGAACTTTAAAAATAAATTGCTTTCTTGCCAATTGCCCTGGTAAGTCAGATGAAGGGAAGATAAAGATAAGCTTTCCACAAGCCAACTGGTCAACTAAACTTTCTAAATAGATTGCCTATTTCTGTTTGATTGCTCTTGCTGTAGGGGCTTTGTGGTTTAACTTTAACTTCCTAAACTAGAACCAATCTCTGTCACAGGGTGATGGAATAGTCTCTACTGCATCTTGTATGGTTTGATTAACTAATTTTAATTTGTAACTTCATTTTGTTTTCCTTTACTCTTCTATCAAGTGAACTTCATCTAAACTTCCTCTTCTTCTTCTTCCTCCTCCTCCTATTATTATTATTATTATTATTATTATTATTATTATTATTATTATTATTAATGGTTGGATTGGTCTATCAACAGGCAGAAACTGAGAGAACTAATTGAAACTTCTCAATGTTTAGTTTGTTTTTCCGGAAAACTGGGAGGAAATCCAGCAAGAGAACCTTGGTGCATTTCTATTTACAGATGATACAGTATATAGTTAGCAATTGTGAGAAACTGGAATTTCAACCATGTGGACCTTGGTTTGATCTAGAAGCATCCTTATGTTGTTTATCAGGAATAAACATTCTTCCGGACCAAACCAAGGTCCACCTAGGAAACATGTATCTGTAGGAAAATAAAAAATAAAAAGTGTTATTTAGGAGAAATTGACACTAAATTTGTTAGAGTAGTAGTTCTTAATTTTAACAAATTTAGTGTCAATTTGTGCTAAATAACACATTATTTTTTTCTTCTACAGGTGTGTTTCCCTTGAACTTGGCGACAACCAGAGATTCTGTTTCTTGACCATGCTTATACTCATGCTATTAAGTTTATTTTTGATCGATGAGAACACTGTGTTCAACCTCCCAAAAAAGGAATGGTTTTTAATTGGGTATTTCATATTCATTAGCTGTTGTACAATTGTGATATTATTTTGACACCAGCTCCTGGATGCACTCGTCTAATGGGACACTGAAAAACAGTGACAATAGCATATCCTTGTATAAATCAAGCTAGGAAAAAAAATCCTCCCCAAACAAAACATTGGCTTTCTATTTCTAATTAAAGATGACACTGAAACCTCAGGACATGGAACATATGGAAAAGAATACATTTCTCTAAAAAGAGTAAACCAAAATTACATGAGTGGGAAGAACAGTGTGCATCCAGGATTTTTTTATTATTATTTCTTTTGCTTCTGATATGCCATTAGAGGGAATCTTAAATGATTTTAATGGAAAACAGGGGGGTGTAACAGCATCTTCCAGCAGCCACTGAGTAAGATGTGAGACAACTCAAGCTGTTCAGAATGACTGGGGACCTTTTGGAAGTCACCCATGATGCAATTCTCTTTACCTTTGGAGATGGTAAGACAGATGGCATGAATATATTTATACACAGGGACAAAGCTGTTGTGACACTCCACTTATTTTATTAAAGCTAACAGCTTATTCACAGAAAGGACTGGACTAATCTAGCTTGAGGACAAAACCTGTAGGATTGGGCAGCATACCAGAAGAACTCTTAAGTCTAACCAGGCTGTTTTGTTCTTTCCAGTCCTATGTGATCTTCTCAAATTAGATGCAAACTAGAATTGTATGTATGTATGTATGTATGTATGTATGTATGTATGTTGGGGTAATATGTCTATATGTTGGGGTAATTATAGAGTGGGAGAAACAAAGTTTTGTCAGTCTGGAGTAGATTACCTATACAAAGAATTTACTAAACTGAAGAACAGAAGTGGAACAAGATGGCAAGAAATTTTATATGTAAAGTATATTACTGTACATATAAAATTTCTTGCCATCTTGTTCCACTTCTGCTTTTCAGTTTAGTAAATTGTTTATATAGGTAATCTACTCCAGACCGACAAAACTTTGTTTCTCCCACTCTATAATTACCCCAACATTTAGACACACTCTCTTTCTCTCACACACACCATTGTTTGGAAAAATAACAGCTAATGAAACTAAAGAGGATGAGGATGAAAAGAGTTACCTTTTCCTTCTCAAATGTGGTGGTCCCAATCTGGAACAGGTCACCAAATTTCTGTTAAAGAGTGAATTGAAAGGAACAGTGGCACAGTGTGCAATTTATTTATAAGCTTGTTTAACCCACACAAGCTCCTCTAGTGACCAGTTGTAACAGCAAGTTAAATGGTTTTTAAAATCAAGTTGGACAGAATGGCAAATGCTTTTCTACTGCTGATGAAAATCAAATGATAAAAATGGATGAGCCTAACAATGGAACTAAATATACTAGTGTCATGAAAGACATATATTTGTGTGCAGTTAGAACCTGACAGCTGTTTTATGTGGTTTCCCCAGTTTTCTTAGAAACAGTCAGTTTGAGGATCAAAGCTGCCAGGAATAGAAATATATGAAATCTCCTTCTAAACCAGTTTTCCTCCAATTGCACATCTCCCCCTAACCCTAATTTGCAGGATTCTTAGCAACAGCAACACTGCTTGAGAAACTCCCAGAACTGAAGTTTACAAATCTGGAGAATATCCAGGTTGGAGAAAGCTCTTCTAAAGTGTTTAGCCTCCATGATGCATTGCCTTGAGATGTTCTATTGCTGATTGCTGGAACAATGTGTGAAATATTAACCAGTCCTGATTACTCAGGATTTTCAATCATTGCAACCAAATTCAGAAGGGTAGTTATATTTTGCCTATTATTATGGGAAGTTTAGGGAGAAACAGTTGGGATGAGAATCTTCATCACAGCATTCCTTTCATATATAGAGAATTTTTGAATTAATGACAAGACTATTTGAACCTATGCCAGACAGTCCTAGTAATAAAATTACCTAAGACTCTATTTTCTGATTCATGAAATGTGTTAGTACTAAGGACAATGTCTTTACGGCAGTGGTGCTTTGTCTTTGGTTAACTTAATTTTAACTAACCAATCTGGCTCTCGGGCTGCTCCTATTTTAATTATTTTAAAATGATTTATAGACTGAATAGCATTCATTATCTTTCCAGCTTGATTTTTTTTTCCTTTACATGTTAAAATAGTTATGTGTGCTGGAAGATTCTTCCTAGTGCTTTACCTAGAAAAGTAGGCTAGAAATAAATAATATAGAGAGGAAGATATCCTGTGAAGGCAGTATTTGGATATCAAATGCTTCCAGTTCAGTCACCCTACTCATATGCATTCATGTGAGTGTGTGTGTGTGTGTGTCTGTGTGTATCAGTCATGTGGTACTTTATCCAATGTTGAAAATTCAATATATATTTTACTTGGTGTTCATCTGAAAGTAATATTTCATTCAACTGCTGTCTGAAAGCAAATACTCCATTCATTGTTTATTACACAACAAAGCTATAGCATCTTTTAACAAGTCCATTATGTTACATCTGACTGAAACATTCTGAAAAAACTGACACCCCGGATAAACTCATAGGCAGTTCTCTTATTTCTTACTTTCAACAAACTTGGCATCATCTTTATGTTATCTGATGGGTGAATAAGCATCTGCAAACGAGTTTGATGTATGTCATTTTCAGTTCCACTGAAATCAATCTCAGCAAACTCTTTTTGGCCTGTTTGACTGAAATTATTCTCTAAATCCAAGTTCTGCTTTTCCTTAACAGGCTTAACGGAATACACTTCTCTCTCTTTCAAATTAATAGGGGAAATGTGTTGAAAAGAGGCTGTGATTGCTGTTATCAATTCCAGGGCAAACACCTGTTGGTGTTGTTGAGTGACATTGTAAGTTGACAGGTCTATAACAGTAAGCTTTGAAGATTTTATAAACAAAAAAGTCCCTGCATTGAGGCAGTGGTTGTTGTTGTTGCTGTTGCCATTAAACTTACCAGATGGAATCCAGATGATGTCTCTAGATGCACATCAACATGTTAATGTAATTACTGACATACAGGCATTTGTGGGGAAAGTGTCAGATGTATTCAAGATTGTAGGGAGGTAGTGAGAATGAAAAGAGATTAACATTTCACATGGCACATTTATAGTATCAAACTGGCAAGAAAGGTAAAGGACACAAACAAAATGACATCATTTCTTCCCAGCAAGTCCAGTATTAGTTAAATTATACTGAATAAATACCAGGAGTTTTAGCTCAATTTATTTTTGAGCCAGCGTGACATGTACAGTGTAGAGAAAACCACAAGAAAAAACAAAAACAAACAAACAAACAAAAAACACACCAGATTGCCTTGAAGACAGACCAGAGGGTCCTAAGGATAGGCAAATCAGTAAAAATCAGTAAAAATCATGTGCATTTGTGATGAAGGAAGCACCACGTGCCAACTTAATTTGAATGAAGATATTGGATGAATCAGATACGGGAAATCTCCAAGAAAAAGCAGTTGGTCAAATAGCAATGAAATGAAAGGATTGTGGGGAGAAAAAAAATGACAATTCATTTGAAAACAACCTACACTCCTTACTCTCATTTTAACCTTGGGGACTGGAGAATCCATATCAGAGCGAGCAAGGTCCATAAAATGATTAGTGTTAGAATCATGCCTTCTTAGATAGGCAGACCACCAGAAAATGACAGGGAAGTTGTTTTACAGTAGAAGAGATTGCACAAATGCTGAAGATACTGGAAGTTTACCTATATAAATACATTGCAGGAAATCATACTTCAGCAAAGATGCTTAACACAAGTATATTTTCTGAACAGGTTATCTGCTTGTAAATATCTGTCAACTGTAAGTTATGGACAGTTCAGTAAATAACAGTAAGAAAGAAAGGGAATTCAGGCTGAAGGCATTTCAGCTATCCAAAAAGGACTGTCCAGGTCCTTCTTCCCTGCATATGACTCAGGTAGACTCATTAAGCAAATACTTTACACACTTTGATGTAGAAATGTGTTAGATTGTGAATGCGGTGCTATCTGAAACTAACTTTGCAATCACTTGATAACAATTGCATGCCTAGTTTAACCTAGAATAGAACTGTGCTTTGCTAAAAAATAGAGGGGAAAAAGATTATTTTTGCTTGGGAGAACGATTTTTAAGATAAAAGTTGTGCATTTAAAACCACAGAGAGCTATACCTAAGGAAGGTTGGCAATCTACTTCAAACTATCTATGACCACTAACCATTCAGCTAATCATGTAACTAAGACAGAAGTACATTCAAAGTTATTTTTGAATAACTTAGCTTGGTTGGCATCAAAAAAGGATTGGACCAATTCATGGAAGTCATGGGGATTGATCGCTATTAGCCTTGATGGCTATGTGCCTGCCCCTGAAAGCCATCTGCTGGGAGACCAGTAGGCTTCCACGTGCAGTTGGTTGCCACTGTGAGAACAGACTGCTGGACTAGATAGGCCAGCGGCATTATCCAGCAGAGCGCTGTTTATGTTCTTATGAACAAACAATTTGCATACCTTATTGTCAATTTTAATACCACAGTATTGTCAGTTTTATTAGGCCAGTACTCACTGACAATTTTAGTAGGGCAGTACTGATACAGAAGAAGTTAGATCTTAGATGTTTTTAAAGAATCCTTAGAAATCTGATCCAGGGCCAGCATATTCTATAAAATCTAACGCTAGAACAAAACACTTTGTCATAGAAAATTGTGAAACATTGTCATGATAAAAGATACCCCACTAATACACATGTAAGCTGCATTCACTACCAAACCTCTGCGATGCCCCCCCCCCATACATGTGAACTATTTAAAGTGCCCTTTCTAGAAAACATTCATTGCAAGCTGAATTGACCCTGAGTGGCAATGGGAAGAAGAATCAGTCAGGAATCGGTGGTCCAGTAAACCAATTGTTTATATTCACTAACCATATCTCAGAGATAGTATGGCTAGCTTACCTAACAGAGGAAGGGATTAATAATAATAATGTCACCCAGATGGGTTTATCAAAAACTTTCCAATATCACCCTGTAATTTACATTGTGTCTGCCTTTTTCTTTGTCTTGCCTTTGCAATGTAGAAGGCCAAAGGTATATTAAGCTCTAGTTCTGCCTTTGCTTAGGAATGCCCAACAAGCCAATGCTTTGCTCGGAGCCTAGTATATACTGTATTATTACATGTATGCTAATAAAATTATGTTGTATCTTCAAAGTGTTAGCGACAAAACTCAAAACAAATTAGACTCCAACAGCCTTTGAGTTTAGAAGTAGAAAAAGACTTTATTTCACTCTCTCTCTGAGCTTCTACGGTTTGCAAAGCGTGGTGGACTTTCCAGGAGCACGATGCAACGTGTCCAAAAGAAAAGCCACGCCATACAATATTTCAAGTTTATTTTTATAAATTTTCCTGTCCCGTCACTCCTCTTTATCTGTTTCCCCATTGGCTGGGTACTCTCGGACTTACAATCTTCCGGCCGCCTTTGTTTTAAACCATTATCATATTAGGTGATGCGTTTAGCCGTTGCCCTGATAAGTTTAGCCATTACCAGATGATGAGTTTAGCCATTGCCATGATAAGTGATGAGTTTAGCCCTTATCATTTGATGAGTTTTCCCCACTATCTCCTCCTGATTTCATGTTGGTTTAAGTATTTAACATGGCATTGCTTTTGCTCACTAGCTTGAACTTATTTACACATTAAAATCTTTACCTCTCACAAAAGTGATTTGGTTGCTCTAGGTGGGCCAGGTTTGGGCCACAACAATCCACAAAGTCTCATAGCATATGAAGGCTAAACATGCATCTTCCCTTAATTTACATAAATGACTCCATAATTTTCTTCAGTGCAAAACACCCTGCATTCATCTCCTGAAGGCAGTCATTTTTACCTCTCAATATTTGCAGGAGGAACATATATTTCATGCAGGTTTTCAGCTCCCCTATAGAAAGCTTCTACCAAACAGCCACCACTTGCAGGTAATTTTCAGTGGCACATATTTATTCTTTTTTTCAGATGCCTTCTTTCTTTAAGCAGTTTTGAGGGGGAAAGGTGAGCACCAGTAGACCTTATTTACATTTGCTGCAAATTCTAAATAAGGTCTATTTCATTTTTAGGATAATTTATGACAGGTTTTTTTGTTTGTTTTTTTCATTTACTGTACTGTCTGCAAACTGAACTGGTAGCACAAGTATTAAGCAGTTGGTCTGAAAAAAGACAGACTCCTTCTACCCTTCCACCAACTTTTAGGCTGCTGACACCTTAAGTTGACTTTAAGAGCATACTGAAGGCCTTTCTGAAAATGAACTTGCAATATCAAACTGAGTTTAACCTTTTCCTGAATTGCACAGCTTGTAACCTATTATACTGACCTCAGTTTTTGAACAACAATAACCACCTTCAGTATGAATTAAGAGGACAATGGCAGTCACATTGTTAGAGCCATGACACTAGAGGCCTACATTTGTAAGATGCAAATGCTGGTGTCTGTAAAATAACATGCTTGGCTTTTGCAAATAAAATAACCATCTACAGCTTAAAAATATCTCTGACAGGTAAATAAGAAAGCAGTCAAGGTGATGCATAGTTAGTTCTGGGTTGAAGCAGAGATACATAGGATGTGTTTAAAAATATCTTCATTGCAACACAGAGACAAATCCTTGTCCCATGTTAAAAATCTCCTCTCAGCAAGTGTTCTGCTGGGATACATTTGATCATGCCATCCTAATGCTTTTTTTTTTCCTCCTGTGTAGCAAAGCCATGCCAGTGCCTTTCCCATTGAACCAGTCTAGCAAGGATAGCAAAGGAGTAGGATGAGATCCTTTGTGACATATAAATGCATGTATGTTCTGTTTCTCCCTCCACCAAGAAAAGAAGAAAAAAAAGCTCTAATATGATTGTGTCTGTATATATATATATATAATGTCATGTAATGCTACGTAAAAGAACCTTGAAACACTCATACATATCCTTACACTGAGTTGTTCTTGTTTTGTTTTTGTTTTACAGTATTTGTTGCCAATATAACTGGGTGCATCAATAACATCTAGAGCAGAGAGGGGATGATCAGACATATTATTAAAAAAAAAAAAAAAACCTTTGGCAATTCTCACTCTAATGGAATTCTGTGAAATGACAGAAATGTGAAAGACCAGAATATGGATCTTGGTCATTGTGTGCTTATATATTCTTTCTGGATCAGAAATTTGGTGAAATAAATGTCTGAATTGACAGGATATTTAAGGAAGACATGCCTAGGGTGGGAGTGATGTTGGGTAATGGCTAAAGCTAATTTTTTTGAAATGTGCATGGTGTTTTCAGTTGTTCATCTCAATATACTGTATCCTTAAACAGGTTTGCTTCCAAGAAACTAATGGCAACATTAGACTCCTTTACTAATGCAAAGGAGTGAATGCATAGATGCAGTTTATGGGGAAATATTCAGATGTGAACATCTCTTCATCTTGCCTCCATCCTCTCAGTTTTAACTTAGTCGACTATGGAGACACTCACTAAGAGATCTAAGTAGGCAGGCTTTTCTGGCTTTTGAAATCTTTTGTGGTCAGGATTCTAGAATACAGGAAGTGCTTTATTCAGCATCATCCTTGTGACTATTTTCCATCACAGCTGCCCACATTGGGGGAAAGAGGTCCTGCACATTACCAGAGATGGGTCTAAAGACATGGCTCTGAAGCTCTCTTCTATACAAGCTCTTTGCAAGACTCATAAATGCTAATGTCTTTAACTAAAATGTAATGGGTGTGCAGATACATCTGAGAAGAAAACAGCACCTGTATATTATCTGCTGATGTCCATCAATGATGGATGGTTCCTTAAAGTTGAGAGAAAACCATTGTATTTTCCCTTTATAATCTCCATGGGAGGGAAGATTTGAGAAGCTTTCTCTTAAGGGAAAAGAGGCAACATGCTTAAGGGATCTTTTTTTTTTCTTTTCTGCTCCTTAATTATCCTATTATACATAGCCTGTGCCAGCAACACAGTTTAAACAATCCAGCATGACAAAAATCGCAATTGGTTGATGCTGGGGAGAGAGTAACAGCAATATAAAACATTGTTTATGAGCAGGTGGGGGAAGTTTCATAAATAAAATCTGCAATATAGCAAATGGAGATTATTTATTCAGGGATATGGATAGATTAATGAATAGATACTTCAGAACATTGTCTTTTCTCTTTCTTTTAATGTGTACCATAACTCAACCATGGAAACAGAGGGACTATATATTCTTTTCTTTATTACCCAGCATCCAGGTCTTTCATAGTTATCTATCCAACCAGCTGTTACTTTCACATTTCAGAAAGAGTGACATATTGTCAATAGCAGCAATGTAAAGTTTTCCTATCTGTAGACCATTTAGCAATTGGTATTGACAAATGAAACCCACGGGCTCCCACTGTGATTTCTTAGTGCTAGAAAAAGATCTGTCTTTTTGCTGCTGTTGTTACAAACTTGTCACAGAGTTTGGTGAAAAGCAGAGTTTCAAGATGAAATCTTGAAGAACTCCACTGAAAGGCCTTTCCTGCGTGTACTAAAACTCTTCAGAAATCTTTTACATATCACTTCCTTCTGACAGCGATTAGAAACCATCACAGTGACATAAGGTAAGAGAAAGGAAGTTGCTCCATCTGTGGCCCCATATGTATTTAACTATTCCATCTTACTTTTCAGGCAATTATTATCTCCTCACATTTGTTTTAAAAAGACAGCTAGGCCCAAATTCCAAAATAAGGAAAGGGAAGGAAAGACAAAGGGAGGAGGAGCAAATTATTCAAAATTAGAACTAAATAAGGAAGCTAAATCAGCATATTCACTTAGAACCACTAGCACCTAAGCAACTAAAAACATTAAAACTCAGTCCACTGGATTTCCGCTTCAATGTGGTTACTGAAAGCACAGGCTTCTTTCTGAAAATCATGAGGGCAACCTGATTCTAACCCTAAGAGTGGCCCTACCATTAGGTGTGAGGCAGCCATTACAGGCAACATATTTTGGATGCTATGAAAGGCCAGTAAACTGTTGTTTATGAAATTCATAACAATTGGATTTTCCTGCCAGAAGAGGAAAGACACCTACACTTTATTTTGCCCGATAGTAATTTGAATAGCCTACTTTGCAACTTGACCTTGAGGATGGATTTTCTGTTCCACTCTGCTTCAGGTACTGAAGTATCTTGGGCCAGCCCTGTTAATTCCTACTTCATTACTCCCATCCATGTGTAGCTATTCCGTCTGTGCAGAGTTTAGAAAACTAAATTCAAACTGCCTGCAATGTCCCCAGATGTGCTTCTAAAGACCTTACATGTTCAGAAACAGGGGTTGTAGGAAGGTTGGATGCACCTTTGGTTAAGCACATACCTTAACAAAATTCTTTCCTTTTCTCAAGTAGGAACATTGATCAATTGCCTCAAAGAAATCCATGCTTAATGGAGGTAACAATGTGTGGGAAGAAAACAAGCTTGAGTGCATACATCACTCTTCACCTCACTTTAAACCATCAATTGTACAGGCTAAATTTGGAATGCAATTTAAGGGAAAGATGTGCAATCTTTTGGAGGGTTTACAAATGCCCTAATCAGTGTGGAATTCCAACAGGTGGATAAGCCTGGGATCAATACAACCCACCCCAAATTGGGGAAATAAGGTGGCCTTGGGACTGGAGGCTATACCACAAAGGTTTAGGGTATTGGAATCAAGATATAACTAAACCCCGAAAGATTGCACCTTGTAATTCAAGTAATTCAAGAGACTATATTTTAATTGCTAAATACAACATATTTACTTGGCTATTTTAATGGATATATATGCAGAATATATTCGGAGGGAAACTGGATTGGAAGAAGATGAGCATGGTTTTAAAACTGGAAGAAGAAACATCAATCACCCGTATTATGCTGATAACACTACTCTAATACCTAAAAATGAAAGTGATCTGCAAGCTCTACTAATGAAAATCAAGGACCACAGTAAAAAAAAATGGGGCTAAGATTAAATATAAAGAAGACTCAACTCATGACAACAGATACAGCAAGCAGCCTTAGAATTTCAATGAAGATATTGAAGTGGTGGATAGCTTCAGACTAGCACTCAGTAAAGTATCAATGAAGACCTTGGAAAAGATACTCAGATCCTGGGATATGTCTATATCTACAAAGATCAGAATTCTGAAGGTTAAAAATGCCAAAGCCAGAAGAAGAGTCTGAGACCAGGTAAGGTAATCATCAAAACATTGTGTAGGTATCTCAACATCGAAGCAGTAGTGCCTGCAACAGGAGGGTGATGCGGTGGGCACAACTGTGGATAGATGTCCTAGCACTCCATGGGTCACATTAGAGAGCCAGTTTGGTCTAGTGGTTAAGGTTCTGGGCTAGAAACCAGGAGTCTGTGAGTTCTAGTCCTGCCTTAGGCATGAAAGCCGGCTGGGTGACCTTGGGCCAGTCGCTTTCTCTCAGCCCAGCTTGGTGCAATGTAGATTATGTTGAGGTTTTCCTACTAACAGATTAAGACTGCTATATGTGCCTAATCATTTTGGCCGGGTTAAAAGGTTGTATTAGATTGTCTCCTCTCACGTGCTTCATGCAAAATAGCATGGGGGGAGGAAACCTGCCCGGACTTGTTCTTACTTCCTCTTTTTTCTCTGCCGGCAATGTAGGCAAGCAAGGCTTGCTCCAAAGGGAGCTAAGTCCTTTAAATATGTTTTGCTTTTGTTTTGTTTTCTGTAAATAAATTATTTTTATAGAAATGCTTGGTGTGTGACTTTTTTGACCTCTCCTGGGCTAAAGGCTTTCCCAGCATCTGCCAACAGATTAGCCTCCTCATGGTGCACCCCGGGCAATGTGACTTGTCACGGCTAAATAGTCTACACATTTGGCTGCTGGTCCTCACAAGGATTTCCCAGCAAGAAAAAGTAGCATGAACACCAAACTGCTATGCCATACAATTAAAAAAAAAAAAAAAATGGATCACATTGTATGCATGTCCACAAGGATGGGCCTTCTTGTTCCCCTTGACATCCAATCTGAGAAAAGAGTGGCAGAAAGTCTGTTACCATGGAAGGGCATGAGCAAGAGATGCAGAGTTCAACTCCTGAATCTGACATATAAATATAGTTACATCCCTAGATTCCGCTGTAGCCATCTTTTGTCTTTATAACAGCTTCTTTCGTCTCTGCAATAAAATCAACTTTTCAATCGGAGCCTCATCCTTGAATCCCTAAAGAGAGATTTATTGCCATGCCCAGGGTGAAACTCTGACACCCATTATATATTTTCAGTCACATGCTGCAATTGGTGCAGTCAAGGCATCTGAAGCATCACTTGTTATTTAAGTTTATTTTTATTTCATGCAAGTGGTGGCTTGTGAAGCTTGTTGAAACTACCGGGCACCACAGTGGCACAATTAAGGGAAAAACAAAATACCCAAGACTACCAATAAATATCAATGCAGAGAGGTGATATTATAGTCAGCATTGTGGAAACAGTGGTTTCTTAGTGTCTCATTGCCCCTGTTTATATGTGGGCTGCTCATGCCTATAAGGGCAGTTAGCCAATTATCAAACATATGCTCAGATGGTTCTCTTGGTGCTGGCTACCTGCACCACTGGCTCTCAATTAATCCAAGAAAGGGAATGAATTTCTGTTCCACTTTAATTTCCCTGTTGTGACATCATACAGTTCTAATAAGCAAAACATTTCACCAGCTTCTACTTGGTAATAAGCCTCAAGAACTGACTAAATATTATTCAGCGATAGAATCTATGTCTGCATGTATTCAATTCCTGCACATGGCTTATGCAATGCGTTTAGCAAATCAGTGGAAGATTAAATGGAAGAGAAAGCAGTGAGTATAAGTCAGACACCAGCATGAAGCTTGCAACAGACCCATTTTGGGTAACATTTACAGTACAACCAATATGCAATAACTCCCTCCCTAGCCATTGTTGATTTCTGCCATCTTTGCCATGTCCTGCTGATTCATAAGCATCTGGCGTCCACAGATGCTAATTCAGGTAACAATTTAGTCCTTCACTTTCTATATACTGTGGGGCATACTGTATTCAATCTATCTTGTACTTAGAAGCAGAGGACGTTTTCAAGAGCAAGTAAGTTACTCAGATATGGCAACAGCAGGAAGATTTAGGCACATTTCTGACTATACACATCCTCTAAAGCTAGGAGGAAACAACTTTATTCAACTATCGAAGAATCTTGAAGTTTTGAAATCTGAATATTAGCTCTGAGGATTGCATACTATTCTTTCAGCGTACTCATATTTGGGCACAACCATGTTGACTCCATGTTATTATTCCTGTTAAGTCCGTTAGGGAGGGAGGGATTCAATTAACATCTAATTTGATTTTTCATTATAATGGGTTGTAGCTATTATAATCTGCAGGACAGATATCCTAAGCAGAAGTGGATGTGACCATTACTTAATTATTCCATTTGACAAAGTCAGTCCTTGCTGTAATTCACACATGAATGGCACCAATTTGCATGTAAATAGAAACTCTACATGCTTCTGTGGAGCTAAAAAGCTGCTTTTCAAGGTTTCAAGGTGGAATTAGGCAGTGGGCACATCACGACTTGATAGCTCAACCTTGTAGAGAGACATGCCAGCTAAAATAACTGGAAAATAACTGGAAATACTCTTTTGTATGCTTCCTGGTAGGATTACCATATTCATTTAGCACAGGATTGGAGAATCAATGGCCTGGCTATAGGCCATGGCAGATCCTACCTGGCATGTCCTCTCGTCCTTGGGCCAAGCTCTCTATTCCTTCAGGTAAAGCCTAAAATATCTGCCAAAAAGCATCCGATCCTTGTGAAGGAAGCTCATTTTATTTCTATGCTGAATGAGGAAATTTTCCTTTCTTTCTATAGGCATAAAAGCAAAATCAGGTGCTAATGGGAGAATAGATCATTTTGGTCTTCAGACTACAGCAGTTCTTTACTGGACACAGAGAAATGTGTGTTTTATGTCTTCTCCATTCAGCATGGAAACTGGAGGCCCTGCATCAATATGGGCCAGGTAATCTTCTGTCCCTCAACTGGCATGGATGAATGTGTGTATCAAGGGGATGTGTTTGAGAGAGGTGGAATTCTGGGATACTTCTAGCATTGTATAAGTGACAGAAAGGGTGTGCAACAATAAGAGTATCTGTGAGCAGTGGAGAAGTTACATTTAGGCAGTAGGTACAATAGTGTTACAGGGCACACCCTCTGCTGAGAGAGACCCTGGAACTCTGTCCCAATGTTGTGCTCGTCGGTGTCACTATGTGGGAGTGGAGAGTGGATGGCTTTGGCTTCACTCACCATAGAAAGTTGGGCTTAAAAGAAAATAACAGCATGTTATCTTGGGGGAGCTAAGGAATCACTGACTTACTGTATGAGCTGTGCAACATCGGAAGAGTATTCTTTTGGAAGAGCGCAGATCAGTTTTCTTGCATGAAGATTTCCATTCTTCTATGATTTCAAAGGCTCACTTATACATATCCCCTCCCGTCTTTGCAATGCTTACTGGAACAGAGTCTTCAAGCAAGCACTTAAATGTAGCCAGTAATATAAACAACATTTCTTGGTGGCACTCACCCCTCCTGCCATGTTTTAGAAGGATGACTGATCTTGCAACATTTGAATCTTACTATTCTTTATTATGAGACTGGGTTTTTAAAAAAGGGTTTTTAGTTTGATATTATTGATGACTACATTATTTATTGAGAGCCAGTTTGATGTAGTGGTTAAGGCACCAGACTAGAAACCAGGAGACTGTGAGTTTTAGTCCTGCCTTTGGCACAAAGCCAGTGCCATGGCCAGTGCCCTGGGTGACCCTTGGGCCAGTCACTTTCTCTCAGCCCTAAGAAGGAGGCAAGGACAAACTACTTCTGAAAAAACTTGCCAAGAAAACAGCAAAGATTTGTCCAGGCACTCACCAGGAGTCAACACTGACTTGAAGGCATGCACACACAAACACACACACACACACACTTGACATTTGGCTTTCTGATTTTTCAGTTGTGATGTGACGTTACGGGGCTTTTATGGTGCATGGCCATTTTTCTAGGCTCCTGTATAGCTTGTTGGCTAAAGTGCTGCTTTGATGGACACTGATTATCATTTGATGTTCCAAGAGTGATCTGCCTGGCTGATGGAGGGAATAGTCCCTCTTTTGGGGGAGATGGGCAGTAATTAAATTTGAATAATAAATAAATAAATAAAATAAGTTTTATAGCATGAAGCAGGGCCAGTGGAAGGGATGGAGGTTTTGTGGGTGCTTTGCAAGAATTATCCTTGGGAAGTCACAATAATGTTATGTTACTTTAGTAAAACTGATACAGCTTTAAAGACCTGCTGCTGTATGCACAGAAAGGTTGCAACTGTAGTATATATACTTTGCATTCATAAGGTTTGATCCTTGACATTTCCACTTGAAAGATTCAACAAATCTGCCTAAGATCTTCACAAGCCATGATGAATCTTGTGATAGGCTACATTCACATGTCATCATGTGGAACAATATGTGGATTGTTTGGATTTGGCTCAGTATGTTCTCTGAATCTAGGCACTGTGATTTGTAAACCATAGCAAGCTATGCAACTCAGCCACCATATCAATAGTTTTACTCAGTAAATCATTTTACTCAACAAAAAGCCATAGCTTAGTGTGTTATAGCTTCCCGGATGGTGTAGGGCTATAACATGGATCATTCTTGATCATTAGCCACAATGTCTGGGAATGATGGAAAATTAACATCAGGAAATCCAAGATTGGGAAAGGCTGGAATGAAAAGCACTGGTCTGGATGGAAAATTTATCTGACTTGATAGAAATGCAATATAGAAACAGGGAAAGATGCTTTCTAACTTCCAGAACTGTGCTTCAATTCACTCCTGCAAACTAACATTGCAAAATGCTGCTGGCTTTCAGTACTGGCCATCATTTGGAAAAATAAAGAACATTCATCAGGAATTTGTGTCAGACAAGGACCTTGGCATTTTTAAGCATTCAGACTGAAAACTGTATGGGAGGCAACTAAATATTTCACCTAAATGAATTTCTGAATTGATGTATTAGCAAAGAAAGGTTAATGAAAGTTCAGGACTAACAACAGAGGCATTCAGCCCAGTTGAAATCAGTCACATCCACTTAAGTACAGCTTATTCTTTAGCGTGTACATCTAATTTTATTGCAATAACTTCCAAGTTTAAATCAACGAAAATGTAGAAGGGGGAAGACACTGGATGCAAACTCCTACCATGGAGCTTTTCCAATAGTGATTATGACGAGTTAAGCCCTTGAGAAATAGTTGGAGAAATGTTCCTTTCCTTATACAGGTGAAACCATCCACCTAATTTCTTTCCTCATAATTGGGAAGAAATGTTCAAAAGGCAACTTATTTTCCAAGACCAAGATTAAATCAGAGCATAGCTACTTCTCATTTCATAAAAAAAGTTACAAACTGTGTATCAAGAATTATGAACAACATATCCTTGTTTCTTTCCAGCTCCTTGACAGTAATTTAAAACAAAAAGAGAAAATAATGATAGGGGAATATGACCCTGCATTGGCCATGAGAATTAAGTAGGATACTTAGAGGTATTTCCTGGCTCCAATTCCTTGAAGAGCTTTTCTTTGGCTTCATAAGGCAAATTTAAAAAGAGTACCTTATTGTTCCCTGTTTTTTTCTCCTTTTCTTTTCAAAGCAACAAACTTCCATCTGCCGCATTTAGAACTTAAACTGTCCCTCAAACCAAGTAAATTAACACCTTTTAGAAGTGCTACAGAACCTATAAAACTCTGACTTTACATGCTTGCAGGACCTGTGTATGCAGCTTTATTTCAGTTTATTTCAACCACCAAAGACCTATTTCTTCTTTCATCTGCCATCAAAAGTATAAACATTTGAACAGTATGCACACTCAAAACTAAGAAGTGTTGTGCTGAATGCTGTTATTATCACTTAAAATGAGCCATATCCCTGCATGATTCATGCTCAAATTAAATCATTTCAGTCCCCTTTCAGCTCAGTGGGAAACTCTTTAATGCAACAAAAACTAATCATATTCCAGTTATATTTGATGAAGCTGGATTTTAGCACAGTCTCCAGCCTTAATATTGGCATAGATCTTGTGTTTGTGTGTGTGTCCTGGACAATCATCTATCCAGTGCTCTGCATCTACCTGATGCTTCAGGATTCAATTAAATCCCAAGAGAAGACATCAGATGAGATACCACACACACACACACACACACAGGTTTTTCATCTCAGAAAGTGAGAGCAGTCAGGGAAGCAGAATAAGAGAGGGATAACACAGAAAAAATCCTCCAGCAATTTGCAACAATAAATTATGCGTAAATGGACTATGCAAAACAACAATGACAACCAAAAGAAACCTGATGATGAGGAAGAAAAACAGAAGCCTCTGTTCAAGGAGGAGACATTACATTCCAGAAATTAGAAGACAATGAAATCCAGCAAGAAGGGAAGTCCAAAATTGTTCCCAATGGCTGGATTATTTCAATCCCATCATGTTAATTCTCTTGTAGAAGTACCAACAAACATATTTCCACCCTTCTTTTCTCCAAGGTTAAGATGTAAACAAGTGCCATGCCAAAAGAAATATGACTTCTTCTCCCACAAGTTCTCATTCAATCCAAAAGAATACAATTTGCTCCCCCTTCCACTGGACAAAATGATTTTAGTGAAATTTCCAAAAATGAAATATGGCATTTGTAGACTGATTTACTAACCAAAGAGTGCATGTAAATACTCTCTATTTCATTGCATAATTATCTCTTCAGTGATTTATAGCTTCCTTGGTTTCCCTTTTTTCCATTAAATCCCACAGGAGGACATCAGGAAACATTCCCCATGGAACTGTTTTAGATGCAAACGATCAAGAAGACTTAAGAGAGGTGGAAAACTATGTCACCAAAAAAAAAAAAACAACAACCCACCAGCCGTGACACTCTGCCAGCACAAGCAATCAAGGCATCTCAAAGGGCCACCAAGGGAAATCTGAGATCAACCTGAGAATATGGTAGAAAAACAGAAACCTCTGTAGCGTGGGAAGAAAACTTCTGAAGAACTGCAAAACCTTTTGCCACAGCATTAATTTAAGACTCTAAAGAGCATTAGAGAGCTGTGCAAGATAAAATACAGGTGCCTAAAATCTCACTGGTACCCAGAGGCTGCTGGGCCTCTTGAAGGGAGCTTGATTCCTACTGGTTATGCTAATGCCCCTTTTCTGCTGAAATGCAAAACGCAGCCCAGGAAACAACCTCTCGCCTTGCAAAGCTTGTTCAATTCCACTTGGCTGTCATTCTGACATATCCTTGTAAAATTTAGAAAGCAAGTGGGGGGAGGAGGGCCTCGCTTATTGACATTTCTGTTGGGGAGAATGTTAGCAAGTCTCAGCATTAACGGAACTTCCTGTAAATGCATTTGTGCTTATTGATGGAGCCCTTCAGTAATTCTTAGGCAGCCAAGCTTCAGGGCTTGGCTTTGTTTTCTTGAAAAACCCATCACACTGCTAGAGAGCTCGCCTCTTTTCATAAAGCAGTGGGTTGCAAATGCTGTTGAAGAGGATTATAGATACCCAGAGTTCACACTATAGCTTAATGCACACAGGGAGACATGACCCACCCCACCCCCAAATAAATAAATAAGACCATCAATCATCCTGCTAGGGATAAACCCTAATTCCTAGCCTGGCTAACAATTTTTAAAGGTCAGGGATGTACAGAAGTGTTTGGCTTAATTTTAAATGCCACCGTTACTCTCGCAAGAGAATGTGGCCATTTATTCCTCCTCCGCTTACTTTTAGGGAGCTATTTAAAATGGGACACAAACACCTCTCAAGATTATGAAGTGCAAAGCAGTATCAGGAGGTAGCAGATTTTTTTTAAAAAAAATTCCAGGGTGGGGGCAGGGAGGAAGATTTCTCAGGTCTGCTTTTCAATCAACCTCTTTTGTAATGTTTGCAGATTTACAGCAGTTCATCTCCTCCAGCTACGATTTCTGCAATCAGATTCCACGCTGGGGACAACACACAAGCAGAAATGAGTACCTGAGCTATCAACTACCTTTTTCACATATAAATGGAGGGGGAGACTTTAATTGGGGTGGAGGCAGGACTGCATTTGCAGCAACACTGTATTCTTCTAGTTAAGCAAATGGGGAGGGGGGGACCCAGTATTTTTCCTTGGTGGGAAAAAAAAATAGTTGTCATTGTTTTACATTCTTTTTCCTTCACTCATGCGCTAATAATAATAAACAGAGCATCTGCCCTATGGCATTTTACGATGCCGTAATTCGCTACAGAGCCTGAGTAGAGCTTAACCTGGTGACTTCACGGGTGCATCCATGCAATTTTCTTGGTACTATTTTCATGGTTTGCCACTGCCTTCTTATAGGATGTTTTTCAACTTCCCAGTCTAGCCCACAGCTCTATTCTCCCCTGCTAGTCTTCCATCCAAGTAATAATCAGGTTTAGCAAGGGCTTAAGGACGCTTGAAAATGGATTGTGTCTCTAGCTTATAACGAAGACTCTGGGATTTCTGGAAATTGTTATTTAGGGGGCAGATTTGGGCAATGTAGGCAGGAGCAGCCAATTCTTCTGGGTTTTTTGTTTTTTGTTTAATTGTATGGCATAGCAGTTTGGTGTTCCTGCTGCTTTTTCTTGCTGGAAAATCCTCATGTGGTCTAGCAGCCAGATGTGTAGACTATTTAACCATGGTAAGTCACATTGCCCTGGGTGCACCATGAGGAGGCTAGTCTACATTGCACCGAGCTGGGCTGAGAGAAAGCGACTGGCCCAAGGTCACCCAGCCGGCTTTCATGCCTAAGGTGGGACTAGAACTCACAGGCTCCTGCTTTCTAGCCCAGAACCTTAACCACTAGACCTTAACCAAATTGGCTGGTGATTCAGCAGCTCTCCCTCCCCAAAAAGCTTCCATCCTTAACACCAGAGATCTTATAGATGGAAGGCCATCTCTAGTTTTGAATCTGGAGGCACACACATGGCACTTGTCTGTGTCTCCTTAAATCAAACACAGCTTTTCCTAGATCGAGCTACAGGAAGATAACCACACAATCCCAAGAAAGATGTAGCAGCTTTAAGAAGCTATAGACCAGTCTGCAAAACACCATTTGGCCTTCAAATCCAAAAAGCTGCATAGCCCTTCTGGAGATTACAGTAATTGACATACCTCTAGCTAGGAACCTCAAAGGTCCTTCATGAAATTTTTATTTTATTTATTTATTTATTCAATTTATATAGCTGCCCATCTCAGACCAGTGACTCTGGGTGGCTTACAATAATAAAAACAATAAAACAAACAAAAAATGATACAAAAAATAAATATAAATACAGCTGAGAGATCTTAAAAACCATTGGTGTTAGCACAACCATGAAACGGGGCCCTTTGCACACTTGGGGCCCCAGGCCTGGGCACAAAGCCAGGTCTTCAAGGCCTTCCGAAAAGCCAAAAGGTTCAGTGCCATCCTAATCTCAGGAGGAAGAATGTTCCAGAGGGCAGGCGCCACAGCAAAAAAGGCATGTCTCCTGGTCCCCGCCAGCTGACATTCCTTGGCTGACGGGACCCAGAGCGCATCCATCCTGCTGGACCAGATTGAACAGATAGAAACAACTGGGAAAAGATGGTCCCAAAGGTAACTGCAATATGTACCGTGTATTGCAGTACAATGAAATGTACTGCAATAGAACACTTGAGTGGTAGGTGAAAGTATTGTTCCAGTGTAGTCTATCTAAGTCATCCTACCTCTGGCTGAACCTTGCTATACATACTTCCTAGTAAAGCTTAGGTCTAAACATCCAATTTAGGCACTTACTCCCAAGCTTGTGGGTGTATTCACACATTAACCAAAGGCTAACTTAATCATAGTTTATTATATTAACCCAATTTTCTGGATTTGCTTAACATACTGAACCATGAACTACACAAGCTGGGTTCATATGTATTAATAATTTGGTTTGCTGATTTGTGATTCTGTGCATAAAGCCAAATTTAGCCTTATTTATTTTCCTTCTCATTTTTGTTTTCCTACAATGAGATTTCTGACTACAGCTTGCAACTAATTCAATGCTCATGGATATTGCTGCATATCACAAACAATCATCTGCTACTGAAGATCATATGTGGTACTTGAGTTGTATACCAGGGATCTAGTCCATGAAACATTCTATATGAGAATATGTATGTGTGTATGTTCTATGTGAGGAATAAAAATGAAACCAGGACAAAACTATACATAAATGAAGTTAATTAAATCAATTCAGAACAGCTAATACGAATACTAGTTTTCCCCCTCTACCACATTAAAAATTACAGTTTCACAATTCCTGGTGATCATTCCCAATGTTATGGGGAGATACACTTCTATTTACACCAATCCAAAATATAATTTTCACAAGTTCTAAAGGTGAGGAAATCTGAATATTTTGAAGCAACTTCTGATCATTTCTCATTAACAATGTGAACCCATGTTAGTTTGAAATGGAAAATTGTGCTCATGTCATGGCAGCATAGGCAATATAGAAGAAAAGACAACCTCTGTTAACTGTTGGGTGAGAGCTGCCAGTGGTACATAAAACTGTTTTTGCAGGCACTCTGTTGGCTGGTTTTGACCTAAAAAGCCCTTTATGACTTGGTGCCTGGACTCCATATTTCAGGCAGAACTAATCCATCCATCATTGGTCCTGAATAGGAATGTTGACAGTGAAATCAGATGGAAGGTGATTAGGACACACTGATTATCTATATACGCCCTTGTTCTGCAAGAGTTTCTCTCTGGAGATCCAAGTTGGGTTCTTCCTCATCATTTTCCCAAAAGCAGCCACAACAGAGTTTTGTATAGAACTTTTAATAAATTAAGAAGAGAAGAATTAAAATGCCAGGTTATGGGGTGATTGTATAGCTTTGAAGTTTTCATTTCTTTTGTAAATTACTGGGAGTAATTTACAAAAAATAAATTACTATTTATTTCTTGCTATAAATAAAATAAATACTTAAAAAGGCAGCACTTCTTCCAGATTATGTTCTGTTCCTACAGGATGGCAAAACGAAGCTACTGTAGCAGATAAGTTTAAGCAGAATACCAACTGAGATGGGATGCATTGAGGCTGCTAATTAAAAGGTGTAAAGGAGTTCAAATTAGGCCTGGGCATGCTTCAGAAAAGATTGGAAGAAGTGTTTGAATTTCACACAAGCACAGCATCTTGTATTTGGTAAAGCATGCATGCCTTTTTTAGGCTTCCACACAAGCATATAACAAGATGCAGCTGCATTAAGGGTAACATTAAAGATGTGCTGCTTTAATTATTTTATTCATTAAAGAAGTCTTTTTTTTTTTTTAGGTTTAGGCAGATGCCTGAAAAAAAATGTTGCAAGTTCATGCTTGTCTCATCAGTGATCTCACCAAGCCAACTTGTCCTCTGCTGGCCTCTTTTTCAATTGCTTATGATTTTTCCAAGCATCAGCGTCTTCTCCAAGGACTGCCACCTTCACATTATGTGTCCAAAATGATTAAGCTGCAGTTTCATCATTAGTGCTTCCAATGACCAGTCTGGTTTTACTTCATTTCGTACCAAATGATTTGTTCTCCTTGCAGTCCAAGGCATTCTCTTCATTTTTCTCCAGCACCACAATTCAAAGGCATCACTGTTTCTTCATTCAGCCTTTCTAGTGCTCCAGTTTTCACAGCAGTGTATTAACAACTGGGAATACAACTACCTTGGCGATGTATACTTCTACTTTCAGTGTGATGTCTCTGCACTTTTCAAGATGGCAACTTTCAGCAAAAATATTAGGAAAAA
The DNA here is from genome assembly GCF_035149785.1 of Candoia aspera. Classification (NCBI taxonomy): domain Eukaryota; kingdom Metazoa; phylum Chordata; class Lepidosauria; order Squamata; family Candoiidae; genus Candoia; species Candoia aspera. The sequence continues at coordinate 9,626,696 of NC_086163.1, read as the reverse complement.
ATATTAAGCACAGTACGAGGATGAAAGGAATGGTGGGCTCTTTGTAAATATCGTAAGAGGCTGGTTGGTCACCTGAGGATGCTATAGTTCTGGGGGTTTGGTACCAATAAAGGGTTCAAGAAGAGGACTTTTGATGCCCCTTTATGCCATTACTTTTGATATTGTTAATTTGTTTTATTAGTACCTGAGTTTTGTGGAGAAAGGAATACTGGCTAGGGCAACTGAATCTTAAGGCAGGGCATACATATATCCTTCACATTTATTAATCAATGAAGAAAGTAACATTTCTCCCAAAACCCAAGGCACATTGACCTGATGTATGAAAAATAGCTTTTGACAAAACTGTACTAGCCTAGTCAACTATAAATAAATAAAGTGCCAGGTAATATTGTGTTCAAGTAACCATCCAGGAATGCATTAGAGGTGAACGTTGGCTTGTTAATATAAATGAAACACAAAAGCTGTTCTGCAAGGAGAGTGAGAAGATCCATGTCCTTTTCCTTGCTAATATAATAGGATGGAAAAATAATTTGAAATGTTGAAAACTGAATTATCCAGTTCAAGGATGACAGGTATACAAGCTACTGTTTTAATAATCTCAACATTGTTTTCATTAAAAGAATAATGTTGCTTAAACCAGAAAGACTGTATTACAAAGTTCAGACTTCATTTACTTGATGTTACAATCATTTTCAGAAGTAGAAAAGAAACTCATAGAGGTCTTTAATGGAAGCCATATTTAGAGTTAATTAGCCCATTAATGGATTAATGTAGTGGGCGTAAGAGTCAATAACATAGGTTATCCCAGGTAAACTGTCAAATTCTTAAGTGGAAATGAGAATCTAAAATAAAAATCAAAATTAAAGCAAATGACATGAAAACAAGAATGTGTTATTTACAGGCTTGGAGAGACCTCTAGTGCCCTTTAAAACATGAAATTCAAGGAAGGCTCATTGCTATGATAAGAACCTGGCTTTCATGTTATTACAGGTGGCTATAATCTGTTTGAAGACAAATGGAGAAAATCTCATGTTTGAAATATATTTAACTATTTATTATTTGAAATTAAAAAAGAATCCAAATAAATTCTTTACCAAAATTTGTCCTCTAGTTTCCTGATTTTTTTCTTCCTCTGTGAAAGAAAGATCTGTTGTATTATCCAGGAAATTTGCAATTTGGGTTGCTAGGTATATGATCTTAATGCAATACAGATAGTCCTTGACTTACAATCATTTGTTTAGCAACCATTCAAAGTTATAGCGATGCTAGAAAAAGTGACTTGCAACCAGTCCTCACATTTATGACCATTCCAGCATCCCTGCAAGCACATGATCAAAATTCAGGCACTTGGCAATCAGCATGTATTTATGACAGTTGCAGCATTCCAGGGTCACATGATCACCATTGTGACTTTCAACAAGCGAAGTCAATGGGGGAAAACAAATTTGCTTAACAACCACATGATTCACTTAATAAACATGGCAAAAAAGGTCATAAAACCAGGCATGACTCACTTAATGACCACCTTGCTTAGCAACAGACGTTCTGGTCCCAATTGTGGAGGTAAGTCAAGGACCACCTGTATTGCAAGGTGGCAGAGAGTATTATTGTGAGACTTTTTAAAATCATTCTGCTGCTTCTTGAGTTGCTAAATCAGTTTCTTGATCTGAGAAAAAAAAAAGAGAAAGAGTACCCTTATATCTTCCCTGGGATTGAATGGAACCAAGGGAAGACAAGTAGGCTGCAAACAAAGATATGATTGAACAAGACAGGGTTAGTTCTGGCACAGATCTTTTACTTTAGAAAAAAAAGTAACCCAAAATACTAGAAAAACTTCCTTGCCCAAAGGCCCCAAGTCATCCACATTACTCCTCCCTTCTCCAGTTCCCATCATCTGCCATTCATTTCTCATCTTCTGTTTTATCTAACATTTGACCTCCAAAGGAGATAAAAGTAAAGGAACATCAACTTCAGAGGGACATAACTCCTCCTTACCAAGAAAATCCATTTTTTTCGTTTCCAGATGGACCTATATATGGTGGGATCCAGCAGAATTAAGTCTCCAAAGCCACAGTCTTTAATTCTGTATTCAGAGGCCATGTTCCAGAAACTTTATCCTGCCCTTTATCCTGCGCTTTTAATAGCTATTTGATAATCAGAAGGTAAAACTTTTCACAGCTGGGAGCTAAGTGTTATCACCTTCAGACATCTATAGATGAAGCTGTTGTTAAGGCATGGGAGTAGAGCAGTTTTAAAAAATAATAATAGAAAACTGGGCAAGCCTACTTAGAGTATTAAGAATTGCTTTGCTGAATCAACCAAAGGATTATCTAATTCTTAAATCTTATCTCAAGGGCTATCCTCCGCTGCTGGGAAATATGCCAAGAGAACATGAAGTTGATGGCTTGACTTTATCTTTGTTCCCTGTTTCTTGTATTCCGAAGTGTATTCTTGCTGTACTTAGATATAAGCAATGGTTCTGACAGAGTTTAGTGCATTTCTCGTCCTAACCCATTGTAATGTATAAACCACAGCTTATTTTCAGAGAAAAGACTACAGAAGTATTAGAAGTGAATCCTGTAAAATTAGGCAAGTTGCTGTCTTTATCGTGATTTCGCTGGTAAGGGCTACCATTACATGGACTCCAACATTCTGAAGTACCACTAGAGGACATCCAAGGGATACAGAAAATGCTGAGTCTTTCCTGCCCTCTAGGGTTTCACTGAGATTTTGCAGCCTAAGTATAATAGGCCTACTTTTGTTAAATAGGCAATCATTGACAAAATATTACAAATTCTCTCTCCTTGCCTTCTCCTTCAGTAGGCTATCTGTAATTGAGAGATAATTCAATTTACTAGTACTGTACAACCCTATGGCAAGTAACCCTGGCAGAAAGATTGTATAGCATGGTGTAGTTGACTACTCCAGGATCCTGTCAAATTGTTTCAGCTGAACTCAAAACATACCCAGCCAGTTCTTTCAGCTAGAATACATCTTGTACTATAAGAAACTAGAAAGCCTTCAAGAATCCCATCTTACCAAACTCTGTTTCCTCCATTACACAGCTGAGAATCAATGGACTAAACTTTGGTCACCCATTCTACAAATGTACTCCCTACTACCTTTGGGAGAACTTAGATCTTGGAATAGAGGAAATAGTTGTTGTTGTTTCTTCGTTTAGTCGCTTCTGACTCTTCGTGACTTCATGGACCAGCCCACGCCAGAGCTTCCTGTCGGTCGTCAACACCCCCAGCTCCCCCAGGGACGAGTCCGTCACCTCTAGAATATCATCCATC